>NC_058520.1:224447296-225067921 GCF_904849725.1 Hordeum vulgare subsp. vulgare
TGCTAGTGCTAGTTTTTTCTCTTTTTGTTCTGTTGTATTTGTATTTTACAGGTTTTGTACAATTACAACATACACATACATTGAAACTATATGAAAAAGTAATGTCTCATCATCATTATCAAAGTGGTACAACATAGTCTCATCGTATCATCATTATCGAACACAAATGATGTCGATCTCATCATCTTGAAATAGCGATACAAGTTAATTATCACATGTTTCTTACATTGTCACCACACGCACATGTTTCATTATCTATCTAAACTATAACATAGGATAGCAGAGCGACCACGATGAGAAAAATCAGGATTATACAGTAGTTTTTGCGGCACCGGTTCTGAATCCTTTGTTGCGCTATGAATCTCAAGTAACTAGCTTCGAGTTCCATTTTCCTACCAAACCCTTTCTGGCTTCCGCTCGGGAAGTGGTGCACTTTGGCCTGACAATTTGGCCACTCATCATACACACCCGGATCATGCCCTACATACACGACATACCACCTCGCCATTGTTGATCTATATACCTGTGAGAGATGCACATATATCATCAAGTGAATTCAACGATAATATGCAACATAAGATACGTCGACCTGTGGAGAGAAACAATTATGAAACAGAAACTAATTAACAAAACTCATCATACCGAAACTAATTAACTAGAGAGCGGCACCATTTACATCTAATAGTTTCGTCGTACTGAGACATTCAAAGTTTTGTCGTACAGAAAGTAACAACTAACTAAACAGGCACATTATCTTCAATAAGTGCACTATTCCCATTTGTCCATATCCGGGAGGACGCACCCAGGCTTAGTGAAAGGCGTCATGTCCTCACGCTGTAGGGCTATGCGTGTTCGGACGTTAGCTCGCGATATCGGGGTGCCGTAGAACATCCCATTCTCTTCGAGGACGTCTTTCATGATGATGGACGCAATTTCCTGCTGGATCCAGTAGAAATCATTTTGAAGTCGATTATCCGGGACTACTCCAAAGGCTTTGACCCATTTCTGGATACGGGTATCGGATGAATATTTCATTAGATGGATGACATAGAATCCAACATTATCACTTCTTGCTGGTTGATGGATGCAACATAAGTTAGTCTTATGGCCAAAACACAGCCAAACCTTATTTGTTTTTTTGACTTGGATGTAGCCACCACGCATGTTGAAGCCCAGGAGAGTTTAGTTCAGAACATACTTTATGTGTATGTAATCTTTATTTTCTATGTTCTTTGACGGGTCCAAATATAAAGCGCGGGAGAAACATGGGTAAAGAACGATGAGAACGACGCGACATCCCTGTTGCGCAAAATACATGTTCAAGTTAGCCTCCATGCGTGCAAAGTAATTATTGAAATGCACGAAAGGATGTATGTGTTATAGTGGCTATCCGCGGATGACTTACCCGGGATGATAAGGTAGGATAATCGTTTCTTTGTCCTTATTGACGACCAAGAATTCTTCGATGTACTCCCTCGCATATTGACAGTTGGTTCCGTTGATTGACATGAAGTCCTCCTGCATGTAGTATGGGTCCACAACCGCAAGACCAGTGATTTGGTCTCTCCTCACGATGTAGTTCACGTGCAGGGCATACAGGTGGAGGAAAATAAAATCTAGTGTCGTCATTTGAGACATATGGAAGATGTAATCAAAAAGCAGGAAGAAGAGGTCCGCAGGGCATGTGTGGACCTATATGCCACTGCTCGGCACATGAACAGTATGTAGTGGGTATCCTAGATCATCCGAGGCAAGGAGGCTTCTCTCTGTCGACAACACATGGTCATGGACTCTCTTGAGATCCCATGTTATGGCAACTAGCGCATCCGCTGGTACCATTTGGTTTCCCGCAACATGGATTAATGGCGCATGTTTCATCGATACACTGTCAAACTGGTCTACGGAGGCGGCTGGCTGCTAGAAGCAACATTGGCAACTTTATTGCATTTTCTAGCCGGTCTCTTCCTCTTCTTATTCTTGGTAGGCTTAGGTGTTGGTGGGTCTATCAGACCCTCCCTGAGGACCGCCCTAGTGTTGTCGGGATCATCATTGAGCAACTCTGGCTAATAAGTAGTTGAGCTTGGGTGGAACTGGCATATGGAAGCTTGTCCTGCGAGGATTGCATGAACAAAGACTTCTTGCACTCCCGAGGTTGTTCCGGCTCTGGTACACCATGCATCTCATATTCATATGGTTGACTGATTGTTAATTCATTGTCAAAGGTGGTATTGAGATACTAGAGAGGGTCATCCTCCTCCTGTCATGATCCATATCCTCTTCCATGGGGCCGATGTCATCATCCACTGGAATGGTTGCCCCTCCTTCCTCGTGTCTCTCGATCTCACCCAACAGTACAGACGATGGTTGTAGTTGTGTAGGTGGGGTTGTGTTCATACCTTCCCGAGGTCCCGTTGGTGTCCTCTCGGCCACCTCGGCATGAAGAAGATTTTTCGGCCATAGGATCGGCCAATTTTTTGCATTGGACAAGCTGTGTGGGCATCTCGTCACCCTCTCTACCAGTTTGTATGGGACAAGGAAAACCCTCGTAGCCCGCTTTCGCACTCGCCACGAAGACCCTTAAGGCGTTATAAGGCATCTGCCGGTCGTGGAACAGTCGATACTTGGGCTTCACTATAGTACCCTTCCCCACATCCACCAACCCACCCTTCATGTGGTAAAGGAGGGTGCACAAAGTGGAGTCGTCTTGTGAAGACATGTACGTGTGCGGCGTAAGAGATCCAAAAAGAACGGGAACTGAAGATTAGTTGTGTTGATGAGTGTGCGACGTGTATTTATCGTGAGGGCATCGAGCTCAGCCAATGTCGACAACTCGATATTCAAGTCAGAGACAGAGCTATGGCTACTGTGAGAGCTGGGTGCGAGAGCAGATGCTGGAGTAGGTGCGGGTGTGGTTGCCATAACAGGTACGGGTGTGGGTGCGGTGTTCATTGAGTTGCTCGCACTGAAGCTATGCATGGGAAAATCAGTTGGTGCCCCGTTTGGATTTTGTTGCATCCAGCTCACCACACTTGGAATCAAGCTTTTAAAGGCAGCTGCCATATCATTTCTGATAGAGGCAAAGTTGTCCCTGTCTTCCGATGAGATGGTGGTTATAATTTTGGTGGAGAAGACTTTGACGATCTGACTACGAACGTGTGAGGACAACACGCCTTAGCAATCGCTACACCAACTCCAAGAGGTTATTGACCACGTCGGAGCACGATCAACCTGACCATGAGGGTGTGTTTCCTGCATGCAAATGAAGAACAATCAAGAAACTAAGATTGCAATATGGATATTGCAAATATAAGAGGAAAGTTTTATTGATGAAAGTGGGGTTATGTGACGCCTTTGTCTGGTCGTGGAACACAAATGAAGAACGCGAAGTTGCAGCTATGGCGAACTTGTAATCTAAACAAAACCCAAGTCTAAACGGCGCCCTCACGGCTGTATATATGGGGGAATAAAGGAGGAATTTCATGACCCCTTGGAGGAGGGGTCCGAAACCGACCCTAACTCAGTTTCCCCACACACACAGACTCTAAAATAGCCTATAATATCGTATTTCAAAATTACATGGGCCAGGCCGAAAAATAAGGTGGTGCAACACCTATAATAGCCTATGGATGAATTTATAAAGTGGCATCTTGAATATTTCGTCCAAGCCTTGACGCTCTCCTTATGGCTTCAAAGTGCGAAAATCACCAGTGGAAGTTCCATTATTCTTTCCCGCACGTGCACCTTCTTCTCCATGCTTGATCCCACTCCAATGTATATCCTTCTTGCCCATGCTAGGTCCTTCATTCATAAGGACAACAAAAGAATCTAACTTAGGCAACATCATATGTTCATGAACATTAGAAGGATTTACAAGAAACGAAAGTACGTGGTAATTCAATTTGCATGCACGAGCTCTAGTAACTGGTCGAGTATGTATATTAACTTGGGCTGTGGGTGTAATAATGGTGTTGATATCCTCATCATCCACCCCTTCTTGAAATAAAGTCATCCTTGACGGAAGCTCATCTTTCTTAGCCAAATATGGCTTCAAATCTGCAATGTTAAAAGTGGGACTAATCCCAAAATCTATAGACTGTTCAAGTCTATATGCATTATCATTTATTTTCTCTAACACGTTGAAAGGACCATCAACATGTGGCATTAACTTTGACTTGCGCAAATAAGGAAACCTATCCTTACGCAAATGCATCCAAACAAGATCTCCCGGTGCAACAACAACATGTTTACTACCCTTATCTCCAGCAAGTTTATATTTAGCATTCATACGCTCAATGTTTTCCTTAGTTAACCCATGCATCTTTAATATCAAATCAAGATGTTCTTTAGCATCAAAATTATCCTTCTCCGAAGATGGAAGAGGTAACAAATCAATAGGTGCACGAGTTAAGAAACCATACACAACTTCAAAAGGGTACATATTAGTAGTAGAATGCAACGAACAATTATAAGAAAATTCTATATGAGGCAAGCATTCTTCCCACATTTCGAGGGTTTTCTTCAAAATATCCCTAAGCATGATAGACAATGATCTGTTGACTACTTCAGCTTGTCCATTTGTTCGGGGGTGACATGTAGTACTAAAAAGCAGTTTTGTCCCCAACTTAGCCCATAAACATCTCCCAAAGTGGCTAAGAAATTTAGCATCATGACCTGAAACAATTGTATTTGGCACATGATGCAAGCAAATAATTTCACGAAAGAACAAATCAGCCACATTAGCAGCATCATCACTTTTATGACATGGTACAAAGTGTGTTATTTTTGAAAATCTGTCCAGGACAACAAATATGCTATCCCTCCACTTCTTTGTTCGAGGTAAACCTAAAACAAAGTCCATAGATATATCCTCCCAAGGAACACTAGGTAAAGGCAAAGGCATATATAAACCATGAGGATTGAGTCGTGACTTAGCTTTTTGACATGTTGTGCAACGAGCAACAAAACGCTCAACATCCTATCACATCTTTGGCCAAAATAAATGTGTAGCAAGTACGTCCTCTGTCTTCTTTACGCTAGAGTGTCCCATCAATCCTCCTCCATGCGTCTCTTGTAACAACAAAAGACGAACGGAGCAAGCTGGAATGCATAGCTTGTTAGCACGGAACACTAATACATCGTTAATGATGAACTTGTTCCATGTTCTCCTTTCTTTACAATTCTCCAACACATCTTTAAAATCAGCATCATGCACGTATTGATCTTTGATGGTCTCCAAACCAAATATTTTAAAGTCAATTTGTGAAAGCATAGTATAACAATGACACAATGCATCAACAATAGCATTTTCTTTTACCTTCTTTTGTTTAATGACATACGGGAAAGTCTCAATGAATTCAACACATTTAGCATGTCTACTGGTCAGTTTGGCTTGAATTTTAATACGTTTCAAAGATTCATGATCAGAATGTATGACAAATTCTTTGGGCCATCAATAATGTTGCCATGTTTCCAGAGTTCGAACATGAGCATATAATTCCTTGTCATAAGTAGAATAATTCAGACTAGGCCCACTCAATTGTTCACAGAAGTATGCATCAGGTTTACCATCTTGTAATCACACACCTTCTAATCCACTTCCACTAGCATCACATTCAAGCTTGAAAGTATTATTAAAATCAGGAAGTTGGAGTAAGGAAGACTAGTAGGGAAATGCTTATAGGCAGGACCTCACTAGTAGCGCTGGAAAAAAGAAAATGCTGCTGCTAATTAGCAGTAGCGCTGATCCAGTTAAGTGCTACTACTAACACCTTAGCAGTAGCGCTGCTTATCAAAAACACTCTACTACTATGCGGGACCATATGATGCCACCGACGGTAGCTGTAGTAGTAGCGTTGCCCAAAACCTAGCGCTACTGCTAAGTGTTTAGCGGCAGCGCTTTGTTTTGTAGCACCGCTGCTGCTAGTTGGCCCCACTTAGTAGTAGCGCTCGCATGTGACAAGCGCTTCTACTAATAGCATAGCAGAAGCGCTTTCTGTTATGCAGCGCTACTGCTAGTTGCGGCTGGTGCCACCTTTTTACCCCTCCCCCTCCTCTCCCCCACTTTGACCTCCCCCCTTTCCCCTCTCCACTCTACACACCATTGTTGATCTTCTTATCTCTTCCTCCTACCTCTCTTCTCTCCTCATTAATGTCACCCTCCACCATAACTCTCCTTCATAAATGGCCTCTCTCACATCTCTCTTTGTCCTACCTCTCTTCCTCTCCCCATTAATGCCCCCTCCACAATAACACCCTCTTCATTAGTTAGATAGCTAAATTCATGTCGGGGGGAATATCCCCGGGGTAGGCTCATCGAGCCTACTCCTTTGTCTTCAACCAAGAAGGAACAACACGAACCATTCTGCAAAGACCAAGTCCCCCTGGCCGACTAGGAAGTACCTGCCGGCTTGGGGCGAGACTGCCAACTCTCTAGCCGGCCAGGAAGCACCTGCCGGCTAGAGGCGAGACCGCTACCTCCCCCTGGCTGCCTAGGCCAAACCAGCCGGCTAGGGGCGAGGCGGCCGTGCTCAGACCGGCTAGTCCGGCGGCTAGCCGGCTAGGGAGCACAAGTCACATCAGACCGTAGGTCATGACGAGACCCTACGGTTAAAGGTGGCTACATGTGAGCAAAGGTAATTGATCGGGGTGCACGATAGGTACAAGTGTCGGCGGCCACGCCGCTGACCTCCTCCGGCTCCGATCCATCATCCTTCACAGTGTTGGCCCGTCAAACTCCCACTCCATTACTGCACTCGGTGTGGGAACAGTGGAGACGGCCGTACTTCTTGCCCATCAAGATCCTCGCTGGACGACGGCAGACGTACGACACGTGTCCTGCGTCAACCTTATGCGAGAGCCTTATTGGCTAGCCGGCGGGTCCCACAGCCAGACGGGACCTCAGCGACAAGACAAGACCCCGTGGGCCCCCTCGCCAGCTGGCGAGGCTGCCAGCCGGGTCCCACTCTTGTACCTTTTTTCCGTATTATAGGTCGGTGGGTTCGTCTATAAAACTCTCCGCCCCCCTCCATGGGAGAGGCAGACGTGAGCCGGCAGCTCCTTCTTCCTCCTCCACAATACAGCTCCAGGAGCACTTTGTAGTCCCATTCATACATCATACAGTCCGACAGGATTAGGGGTGTTATCTCTATGGAGAGCCCTGAACCTGGGTACATCATGCGTTCCATGCTTGTACCATCCTTGTTCCGAGCGACCTCTGGTGCCACTTAGGTTCCCACCATCTTTAGCCTACCCATGGCTTATGTTGTGAGTAAACACTGACATTTGGCACCCACCATGGGGCCGTCCGCGGCATCGGCTGGCTTCACTTGCTGGGCGGGGCCCTGCACTTACACCGCCGGATGCGTCACGTCCGGACCGATCTGCATGCCTGTGGAGCCTGCTTTCGATGAGGCTTCACCGATGATGATCGACATCCCAGTCCATCATGCGGACTCGGATGGGGAGTCCGACGACGAGTCACTCCCCAGCGTTGTCGTCGCTGCTATGGAAAACCTCAACTTTCTCTTTAGTGACTTGCGTCTCAGCGATGGCCCTCGCTACCCTTGCGAGGACTTCGATGTCGAGGCGTTATGCGCTAGCTTCAGTAGGCTCTCTATCGCTGAGACGACTACATTCGACATGTACCCCAACAATGTACTCGTCTTCGACGGTCCTCCGTCGTCTCTTGGGTTCTTTACCCCGTATCACGTCGCCGCTGTCTCCAGTGTTGTGGAGGTGATGGTTACCGGTGCCGGCACCAGCAAGGCTCATGGAAAGGCATCAACAGATGCTGGTGAGCCTACTGCTGTCTCTGCTTATACGCTTCAGGCCGCTCTTACCGGTTTGAAGACACCCATCGCCACCTCCACGAACCCCACCGACGCGCGGGCCTCGCTGGCGGAGGCTTGCAGGCAGATCTTGGAGGAGGGCAACACCATTGCCGCGGCTAAACGCCGGATGGAGGCCAAGCAGTGCGAGTATAACTCTGCCTATGCCCTCACTCCGGTTTCCGAGGGCCATAGCCGTGGTCGTGTCATTGCCGAGATCCTAGGCGGCAAGAAGCCCATCTATGAGACTCCTGCGACCAACTTACGAGCGGCCCAAGCGGCCATGGCAAAAATGCCTGGCTTGGAGGGCGAGGAGCGCGTCCTTCAGGAGAGGCGGGTCAAGGATCTCCTTGACGCCACCAACGAGCAACACACACGGCTTGACCCCAGTCAGGCTCAGTCGGAGTCTCCGGGACCCAATCCCGGAGCGCGTCGTCACACCAGAGGTCATCATCAAGCCGAGGTATCTTGCTCGCATCGCACTTCCGGTCAGAAGGGCGAGGGCAGCCACGATAGGCGTTCTCAGTGCCAGAGCGAGCCAACTTCGAGCCGGCATCGCGGGGATGATGAGAGTGATTCAGTGTATGAGGTTCCTCGTCCAGGGAGGACCCATGCAGCCGGTTCACAAGGCACCCTTCCGAACACGGCTCGAATCGGCGCTCGCATCCCACATGGTGACGGCGACGCTCGCAGGCATCTCAACGCCCTGGCGCAGTCAGCTCTTCTAGAGGAAGACGGTCCCATCGGTCCGGCGTGCTTCGTCCCCCGGATCCAAGGGGAGCTGTTTCCCCGAGGCTTCACTCTTCCTCGGGACACCCCCAAGTACAACGACACACCCAAGCGAGAAGACTCGCTGATCGACTACACCACTGCCATTGGCATCACCAGAGGCAACAAGCGCGTAGCCGTCCGCTACATGCCACTCATGCTGGCGGGCTCGGCTCGGACATGGCTTAACAGCCTTCCAGCCGGAGCGTAAACTCATGGGTTGACTTTGAGGAGGCATTCGTCTGCAAATTCACTTGCACCTACAAGCGCCCTGGCCGGCCTCGTGAGCTGGCCATTTGGGTCCAGAGGCCCGACGAACCCCTCGCGACTACGTCACACGTTGGACGGAGCTTCGCAACTCATGCGAGGGAGTGCATGAGGTACATGCCATCCAGTACTTCATCGACGGATGCCGAGACGGCACTCTCCTCAAGCACAAGTTCATGTGCTCCGGGCCCATCTCCCTGGCGGTGCTCATGGCCAAGGCAGACAAGTACGCCACGGCCGACTCCATGATGCGGGTCAAGGTGACCGCCTCGGACAAAGTTCTCCCCACGCCGACTACTCCCAAGCCGGCTGGTGACAATCGAGGGGGCTAGAACAACAAGCGCAAGGCGAATCAACTTGATTCACGCTCCAAACAACAAGTTGGTAGCCAACATGGAGGGAGAGGCGCCGGCTACTCAAGCCGACTCACAACAGAGGCGCACCGGCAAGAATGACTGGCAGCCCAAGCTCAGCTTCGAGCAGATGCTTGACGTGCCCTACAAGATGCATCTAGGGTGAAGCCCTCTACCGATACCCTTCGACAGTGCAGCTTTGCATGATGAATGTTGCAAGGGGAGGGCCTACCGGCCGCCCCAGGTGCAGCTGCATCGCCTCATGTTCCGGCTCCCGGTCCAGCTCCGGCTCCGCCGCCGCCGCCTCACAACGACGGCCGTTTCCACGACGACTACCCCTATCAAGACGGAGCATTCGTGGTCTTCACCCGTGAAGGTGACGACAAGCACAACCAGCGCCAACGTTAGCGCGAGGTGAATGCCACGCCCCCCGGTTCCCAATACATGCATTGATCTGAAAAGCCCATCATATGGAGCCGGGTTGACCATCTTGTGGTGATGCCAAACCCTGGCTCATACGCGCTCGTCCTCGACCCCACTTTCGCCTCCCAGAGGATCACCTGCCGGTTCTCCCGGGTGTTGGTGGATGGCGGCAGCAACATCAACATCCTCTACCTCGACACCCTCCTCAAGCTTGGGCTCAAGGAGAAGGACCTCCAGCCGACCAGCACTGTCTTCCATGACATCGTGCCGGGACAGTCCTGCTCGCCGATCAGAAAAATCCAGCTGGATGTCCATTTCGGTGACAAGGCTCACTTCCTCCATGAGTCCATATGGTTCGAGGTGATGGATCTCAGCAACCCGTATCACGTGCTGCTGGGCAGACCGGCTCTGGCCAAAATCATGGCTATCCCCCACTACGCCTACCTCAAGATGAAGATGTCGGGTCTGAAGGGCATCATCACCATCGCTGGCGACTACAATAAGTCGCTCGAGTGTGCACAGGACAGGAGCCGCGTGGCCGATGTCGTGGTGATTGCTGAGGAGAAAAGGCAGATCGACCGGCTCGTGGCTCAGGCTACCGACCAGCCGGTGATCCCTACTCCTCCATCCCAGTCGGCCGGCGAAGGATCGTTCAAGCCGGCCAAAGAAACCAAGCAGGTGCCACTCGATCCTGCGAACCCCAAGCAGTGCGTCACCATCGGGGCTAACCTTAGCCCCAAATAGGAAAGCGAGCTCGTCGACTTCCTCCATGAGAATTAGAACATCTTTGCATGGTCTCCCAAAGACATGCCTGCTGTTCCGAGGAAGTACGCCGAGCACAAACTTCGCGTGCGACCGGATGCAAAGCCGGTGAAACAACCTTTGGGACGCTTCGCCGAGGGGAAGCGACGCAGAATTGGAGAAAAGATTGCTCGGCTCCTTGCAGCCGGCTTCATGCTCGAGATTTTCCACCAAGACTGGTTAGCCAATCCAGTCCTGGTGCTGAAGAAGAACAACACCTGGAAAATGTGTATCGACTACACGAGCCTGAATAAGGCATGCCCGAAAGACCCTTTCGCCTTGCCCATGATAGATAAAGTGATCGACTCCACAGCTGCCTGCAAACTGCTGTCATTTCTGGATGCTTATTCAGGCTACGATCAAATCAAGCTGGATCCAGTTGATCGCCTGAAGACCTCCTTCATCATGCACTTCGGGGCCTACTACTACACCACCATGACGTTCGGTCTGAAGAACGCTGGTGTGACATTCCAACGCTGCATGCAGCAGTGCCTACTGCCACAGATTGGCAGAAACATCCACGTCTATGTGGATGACATAGTCGTCAAGACCAAGCAACACTTCAGCCTCGTAGAAGACTTGCGGGAGACGTTTATTAACCTATGCGAATACAAGATACGGCTCAACCCGGAGAAGTGCGTCTACGGGGTTCCCGGCGGCAAGCTCTTGGGGTTCTTCGTGTCCGCTCATGGCATCGAAGCGAATCCTGAGAAAATCGGCACCATCGAGCGGATGGTGAAGCCGGCTCGAATCCTCGACATCCAGAAATTCGCCGGCTGCCAGGCGTCCCTTAACCGGTTCGTCAGCCGGCTCGGCGAGAAGGCAGTTCCACTCTACCAACTCATGAAGAAAACAACCAAGTTTGAGTGGAACGACCAGGCGGACGAAGCCTTCCGCGACCTCAAGCGGGTCATCTCAATCCTGCCAATCTTGGCAGCACCGGCTGAAAGGGAATCCATTCTCATATACATTGCAGCGACCACTCGCATGGTTAGTGTAGTGCTGGTAGTTGAGCGCAAGGAGGAGGACAAGGTACTGTTAGTGTAACTCCCTATATACTACCTTAGCGAGGTCTTGTCCGCCTTCAAGCAAAACTATCCCCACTACCAGAAAATGTGTTATGGTGTTTACCTTGCCGCAAAGAAGTTGAAGCAATACTTCGAAGAGCATGCCATCACAGTGGTGAGCACTGCTCCACTTTCAGAAATCATGGGAAACCGTGATGCGACTGGCCGGCTTGCGAAGTGTTCCATCTCCATGGCCGACCACGACATCCGCTATGAGCCACACTCTACCATCAAGTCTCAGGTGGTGGCTGACTTCATTGTCGACTGGGCTAAAACCCAGTTTGAGCCGCCGCCTCCAGATTCCACTCATTGGCGGATGCACTTCGACGGCTCGAAGATGCGAACTGGTCTGGGAGCCGACATTGTCTTGACGTCTCCAAAAGGAGACCAGCTCAAGTATGCTCTCAGATTCACTTCGCTGCCTCCAACAACGTCGCCGAGTACGAAGCACTCTCTCATGGACTCCGTCTTGCCAAGGAGATTGGCATCCGGTGGCTCCTTTGCTTGGGCGACTCGAATCTCATGGTGCAACAAGTCTCTGGTGAATGGGACGCCAGGGACGCCAACGTGGCAAGCTATCGCTTCCTCATCCAGCAGCTCAGTGTCCCTTTCGAGGGTTGGATTTTCACCACGTTCCCAGGGCGGACAATGAGGCGGCTGATACATTGGCCAAGATTGGCTCTACAAGACAAGCAATTCTAGCAGGCGTCTCCCTCGAACAGCTACACAAGCCTTCTATCAAGCCGTCTCCAGAGTCTGCGTCAATTTTTGTGCCGGATGATCCCTCGGTACAAGCGCTGTCGGCTATGCTAGCTGTGCCGGCTACAGCTCCTGTGCCGGCTACACTGGCTCTGCCGACTCCAATTGCTGCACCGGCTACAACTACTTCGCCGGCTAGAACAACAAATTCGGCTTCGCCAAGCCTCGAATCCTGTCGTCTCGACACCGAGTGGGTGGATGTCATGGAGGTAGACGGCAAGCCGGCTGCCACGATGGCATTAGAGACAGAGAGTCTCGAGCCTGCAACTGCTTCATCAAACGTGGGGGCTGCAAAAGCCCCTGACATTCAGGTCGAGATGGAGCCAGCCCTTGTGTTGGCTCCGTCGTGGGCTCAACCCATCTTGGCCTTCCTTCTTCGCTGTGAGCTTCCTCAAGATGAGGCGGAGGCATGGCAGATTCAGCGTAGATCAGCAGCCTACGCCATCATCAATCGCGAGCTGGTTCGGCGTAGTGTGACTGGCGTGTTCCAGCACTGTGTCGAATCAGAAAAGGGGCAGGAGATCCTCAGAACCCTGGGGGAGTGCGGGCATCATGCCGCCTCCAGAACCATGTCCACATTCACCAGGGGGAGTGCGGGCATCATGCCGCCTCCAGAACCCTGGTGGCCAAGGCGTTCCGCCATGGATTCTATTGGCCCATGGCCCTAGAGGAGGCTGTGGACATGGTCAACAAATGCGAGGGCTGCCAACGCTTTGGTGCGCAGAGCCACATGCCACCTTCCGCCCTCAAAATCATCCCCTTGTCATGGCCAAACGCCGTATGGGGGTTGGACATGGTGAGACCATTCAAGACCGCTCGAAGCTTGATGGCCCCACGACCACCAGGTTCATCAAGGACATCGCTGTCCGATACGGCGTCCCCCACAACATCAGCACCGACAACGGCACCAACTTCGCCAAGGATGCTTTGACACTCTACTGCTCCAAGGAAGGCATGCGGCTCCACATGGCGTTGGTGGCACACCCCCAGTCCAACGACCATGTAGAGAGGGCTAACGGCCTGATCCTGGCCGGCATCAAACCAAGACTGGTGGCACCACTTGTCTGGTTAGCCGGCTGCTGGATCGAAGAGCTGCCGGCAGTGTTGTGGAGCCTTAGCACCATGCCCAACTTGTTAACCGGCTTCACCCATTCTTTCTGGTATATGGGTCCGAGACTATCATCCCTACGAATGTCGAGTTCGACTCGCCTCGAGTCACCTTATACATAGAAACAGAAGCGAAGGAGGCAAGAGAAGACGACATCGATCTTCTCGAGGAGGCACGGGATCTAGCCTTGAGCCGGACGGCCATTTATCAACAGAATTTGAGATACTACCACAACAAGAAGATCAAGCCTCTCTCTTTCAGAGAGGGGGACTTGGTGCTCAGAAGAATCCAGCGAACAACTAGCCAGCACAAGCTCTCATCCCCATGGGAGGGACCCTTCATCGTCAGCAGGGCATTGCATAATAATGCATACTACCTAATCGATGCCCAGAAGCCAAGGAAGCGCAAGACACACGACTCCAACCAGGAGACGGAGCGTCCATGGAACGCGGCGTTGCTTCGCCCGTTCTATTGCTAAAAGGCAAGTAAGAAAAATGGAAAGAGCATGTACATATGTATCTTTCTCCCTCTTCGGGATTTCCAATGAATGCAATGGGTGTTTCAAGCCGAGGCTTGAGGCATGCCTCTTTTGGATTCATGACTAGAGTCTTCACTCATTTTGTGAGTCCCTTGGTCCGGCTCTAACGGGCTCGGGGGCTTGCTAGCCGGCCCGAACGATTACCTTAGTTGTGCAAGAACATATAGTGTACGCCGGGTCGAACCCTAGCCATCTCATAACAGCAACAGACCGGCTCCCGGCTGTCCGGCTAGCGAAGCGGCGCCAGGTAAGGCTCGCTTCATGAAAAGTTCAACTACAAAAAGGGTTGCCGGCTCGGGCTGGTTTGATCCTTTTTTTTGCAATCTTATTATTCTAGCCGGCCTCTGCTGCCTTGTGTTTCAGTCTTTAAGTCTTGATGGCTTCGAAAAATCTAAGTCCAATATTCCAAAAGGCAGAAGCCTCAACCTAGTCACAGACCGGCTCCCGGCTGTCGGGCTGGCGGGGTAGATGCTAGAGGGAGTAAAGGGGTTGGAGAAAAAGAAGTCAAGCAGGAATCAAAAGATGAAAATACAAGGCAACACACATGGTGTTATGAATTTAATGCATAATTCATACATTCAAAAGCATTTGGCCCATGGCCGAAGTTCATTACACACCCCCAGTGGGTGGAACTGTTGGACTGACAATGCATTGCAGACAACGAAAAAAAAACAGGGCCAACTAAGGGGCGGCGGCCTCGTCTGTTGCCCCGGCTGCAGCTCCTGAAGTGGTGGATTCACCATCGCCGACTGCTCCCAAGGTGGTGGCATCGTCTCCTCCGCGAGGGCTTTCGGCTCCGTCCCTGGCGGAGTTGGCCTGAACTTCACTGCTGGAGTCGGCGTTTTCCTTCTCAAGGACCGCCTCATTGAAGCTGCCATCGGCATCATATGGCTGGAGATGGTGCAAGTCCTTAGGGACCACGTTGCCGTCTTCATCTCGCTCCAAGTTAAGCTCATCCTAGGCGGCATACGAGGCGATGTCGTTGGCCCTCATCCGCAGCTGGTGTTCCATGGCATGCAGCTCCACCTCCGAGCCATCGCGCTGGGTGACGAGCTTGCCCAAGTACAGGTTGCGATACCAGGACTTGGCCAAGCGCAGCGCCATGTAGGCACCAGCACAGGCGGTGAGGCGCGCCAGGGGTCAAGACTATCGCCACCAGCTGCAAGCCAGCGGGAGAGCCGACTCAACGACGCCAACTCCACGGCTGGTGGCACAGGGCCTTTATCATCGCCACGCCTGCACTCTGGAGCCACTCCATGGATTCAGCCAAGACAAGCAGGCGGGCTCTTAGGCCCACGCAAATCTCCTCCATAGTCCAGCCGACGTTGGCATCCACCTCCTGTCCAACAGCGCGGCGCTCCTCGCGGCCGACCTCAACAGCCGTTTCAGCCACTCCCCGTGTCTGAGGAAAGATTCTTGGGGCAGGGGAAGGGGTGTGAAGAAGAATAATAGGAGGGAGCAATGAAGGAGAAAAATTCAAGACAAAATGAAAGAAGGGCTTACGGTTGAAATGTGCATCGATATCGTGGGCTTCCTCCACGGCCTCGCGCCCCTGCACCGTGCTTGCGTGGGCTGCACGAGAGAGCTCTTCCTAGAGGGTCACGACCGTCTCCATCGCCTTGGCCAGCTGCGCCCGCTTCTGGATCAAGGCCTCCTCCTTCTGCTTCAGGGTGGCATCCTTGAGCTTCATCTCCTCGAGATGAGCTGTCTTCAGACGCTCTGTGTCGGTAGCATTGGAGGAGTCCTTCTCCTCAAGGGTGGCGCGCAGCTGGTACACTTCTACCTGAAGGGCCGCCTCACGATGCTTCTTCTCCATCTGGAGAAGATTCAGCTGTTGCTGGTGCCGCTGGCCCGTGATAACCCACAAGTATAGGGGATCAATTGTAGCCTTTCTCGATAAGTAAGAGTGTGAAACCCAACGAGGAGCTAAAGGTAGGACAAATATTCCCTCAAGTTCTATCGACCACCGATACAAGTCTATGCACACTTTATGTTCGCTTTACCTAGAACAAGTATGAAACTAGAAGTACTTTGTAGGTGTGAAAGGATAGGCTCGCAAGAAAGTAAAGAACACGTAAATAAAACTAGGGGCTGGTTAGATAAAGAAACAATTACGTTAGTTTAACGAGTGTGGAAAAGTGGTGGTAGGAGTTGCAGAATTGTCCCTAAGCAATTGACTACATTACTAGACCGATAGCAAGTTTTATGTGGGAGAGGCCACTGCTAGCATGTCATCCCTTACTTGGAATTCTCTGTACTTATGATTGGAACTATTAGCAAGCATCCGCAACTACTAACGTTCATTAAGGTAAAACCCAACCATAGCAATAAGATATATTGGTCCCCCTTCAATCCCATATGCCTCAATTTCTATGCTAGGCTGAAGCTTCTGTCACCCTTGCCCTCCAATACATAGTCCTACAATGATACTACTAACCCTATGTTGTGATCCACACGCGCGCTCATATGATGGGAACCAAAGGACAACAACATAACCACAAGCAAATTAAACCAATCATAGCAATTCATCAATCACCGATAGGACAACGAAAATCTACTCAGACATCATAGGATGGCAACACATCATTGGATAATAATATGAAGCATAAAGCACCATGTTCAAGTAGAGGGTACAGCGGGTTGCGGGAGAGTGGACCTCTGAATATAGATGGGGGAAGGTGATGGAGGTGTTGGTGAAGGTGACGGAGGTGTTGGTGTAGATCGTCGTCACACGATGATGTGCCGGGCGGCGTTCAGATGCTGCCGGGAGAGAGGGGGAGAGAGCCCCCCCTCTTCTTATTCCTTGATCTCCTCCCTAGATGGGCGAAGGGTTTCCCCTCTGGTCCATGGTCTCCATGGCGGCGGAGGGGCGAGAGCCCCTCCGAGATTGGATCTCTCTCTTTGTATCCTTCTGTTTCTAGGCTCCCAGATTCTGTCTTTCACCGCTTCTTAAATTCCCGAAGATCCGTAACTCCGATTGGGCTGAAAATTTAACACAATTTTGTTCTCGATATTAGCTTTCTTGCGGCGAAAGAAGGGCCCCAACTGCCTTAGGGATTGGTCACAAGCCTGCGAGCCGTGGCCTAGGCGGCGTCCGCGCCTCCTGGGCTTGTGACCTCCTTGGGCATCATTTCGCGTAGATTCTTCTTCCCAAAAATAAAAAATATTCCAAAAAAATCCCCATATATTTTTTTATTGCGTTCGGACTTCATTTGGTATGGATAATCTGCGAAACAAAAAACATGCAACAAACAGGAACTGGCACTGGGGACTGGATCAATATGTTAGTCCCAAAAATAGTATAAAAAGTTGCCAAAAGTATATGAAGGTTGTACAATATTGACATGAAACAATCTAAAATTATAGATACAATGGAGACGTATAAACATCCCCAAGCTTAATTCCTTCTCGTCCTCGAGTAGGTAAATGATAAAAAATATAATTTTTTATGTGGAGTGCTACCTAGCATAATCTTGATCATATAATCTAATCATGGCATGAATACTAAAACACGAGTGATTCGAAGCAACAGTCTATCATTTGACATAAAGACAATAGTATTTCAAGCATACTAACAAAGCAATCATGTCTTCTCAAAATATCATGGCCAAAGAAAGTTATCCCTAAAAAATCATATACTCTGGCTATGCTCCATCTTCCCACACAAAGTATTTAAATCATTTACAACCACTTTTTTAGCCAAGCAATTGTTTCATACTTTAGTGTTCTCAAACTTTTTCAACTTTCACGCAATACATGAGCATGAGCCATGGACATAGATCTATAGGTGGAATAGAATATGGTGGTTGTGGAGAAGACAAAAAGGAGGAGATAGTCTCACAGCAACTAGGCGTATCAACGGGCTATGGAGATGCCCATCAATAGATATCAATGTGAGTGAGTAGGGATTGCCATGCAACAGATGCACAAGAGCTATAAGTGTATGAAAGGTCAAAAAGAAACTAGTGGGTGTGCATCCAACTCGCTTGCTCACGAAGACCTAGGGCAATTTGAGGAAGCCCATCATTGGAATATACAAGCCAAGTTCTATAATGAAAATTTCCCACTAGTATATGAAAGTGACAACATATGAGACTCTCTATCATGAAGATCATGGTGCTACTTTGAAGCACAAGTGTGGTAAAGGATAGTAGCATTGTCCCTTCTCTCTTTTCTCTCATTTTATTTTTATTTTTTCCCTTTTTTTTGGTGGGCTTCTTTGGCCTTTTTTTTATTTGGGCTTCATTGTCCTCTTTTATTACTTCCTCACATGGGACAATGCTCTAATAATGATGATCATCACACTTTTATTTACTTACAACTCGAAATTTAGAACAAAATATGACTCTATATGAATGCTTCCGGCGGTGTACCGGGGTGTGCAATGATCTAGCGTACCAATGACATCAAAAAATGGACAAGCCATGAAAACATCATGCTAGCTATCTTACGATCATGCAAAGCAATATGACAATGATGGTGCGTGTCATAATAAACGGAACGATGGAAGTTGCATGGCAATATATCTCGGAATGGCTATGGAAATGCCATAATAGGTAGGTATGGTGGCTATTTTGAGCAAGGGTATATGGTGGGTGTAATGCACCGGCGAAAGTTGCGCGGTACTAGAGAGGCTAGCAATGGTGGAAGGGTGAGAGTGCGTATAATCCATGGACTCAACATTAGTCATAAAGAACTCACATACTTATTGCGAAAGTCTATTAGTCATCGAAACAAGGTACTACACGCATGCTCCTAGGGGAAGGGTTGGTAGGAGTTAACCATCACGCGATCCCGACCTCCACACAAAGGATGACAATCAATAAATAAATCATGCTCCGACTTCGTCACATAACGGTTCACCATACGTGCATGCTACGAGAATAAAAATCCTTAACACAAGTATTCCTACGTATACACAATTACTCACTAGCATGACTCTAATATCACATCTTCATGTCGCAAATATATTGCAAGGAATCAAACATATCATATTCAGTGATCTACAAGTTTTATGTAGGATTTTATGACTATCCAGGTGAGTGACCAACTCATGTTAACTCTATAAATAGGTATAAGTGAATCATGAGAGTTTAATTCTTTCTACAAAAGATATGCCCCGCTCTAACAAATATAAATGAAGCAAAAGAGCATTCTACAAATGGCGGTTTTCTATGTGTAGGGAAACAGGCAATCCAAACTTCAAATGATATAAGTGAAGCACATGAAGCATTCTATAAAGCCACACTCAAAAGATTTAAGTGAAGTGCAAAGAGCATTCTATAAATCAACCAAGGACTATCTCATACCAGCATGGTGCGTAAAAGAAAAAGGAAAAATAAACACAAAAGACGCTCCAAGTATTTGCACATATCATGTGATGAATAAAAATATAGCTGAGAGTAAAATTACCGATAGACTGTAGACGAAAGAGGGGATGCCTTCCGGGGCATCCCCAAGCTTAGACACTTGAGTATTCCTTGAATATTACCTTGGGGTACCTTGGGTATCCCCAAGCTTAGGCTCTTGCCTCTCCTTATTCCTTCATCCATCGTGGTCTCACCCAAAACTTGAAAACTTCAATCACACAAAACTCAACAAAACCTTCATGAGATCCATTAGTATAATAAAGTAAATCACCACTTTAAGTACTGTTGTTAACTCATTACAAATTCATATTAGCATTATATCTACTGTAATCCAACTTCACCATGGTTCACACCCCCCCCATACTACCCATAGATCCATCAAAATAAGAGAACAATGCAAAGAAAACAGAATCTGTCAAAAACAGAATAGTCTGTAGTAATCTGAACTTATACCATACTTCTGATACTCCAAAAATTCTGAAAAATTACGAAAATTAGGGAAATTTTCATATAAATCAGCATAAAAAGAATAAACTCAAAATCTCTTTCTGGATAGGAATTAAAAATAATTTCGTGAGCACAAAGTTTCTGTCTTTTTCAACACGATCAAACAACTATCACCCAAACTAATCATAAAGGATTTACTTGGCACATTATTTTTATAATACAATGGAATTGTACAAGGGGATAATTATTTTTGTGAGAAACTTCCACGAAAAGTTCTATATTGTTTCCATGAGCATGAACACCAGTGTTCAAGGTCGATCCTCACTTCCGCAATGCACCACCTTTCAATCGCTTCTCTTTTTGAAAAAGTTTTAAGTTCCCCTCTATATTTTGGTTTTGTTTTTAAACTAAATAAAAGCACTCAACATAAATAAATGACTCTCTAAAACTTCCGGGTTGTCTCGCAGACAGCGCTTTCTTTAAAGCCATTAAGCTAGGCATAAAGTGCTCAAGTAATGGATCCACCCGGATCCCAAGGTATATCAAAGCCAATTTTAATTAACAATGATTTGTAATTTAGTAGTGAGCACAAGGTAACATATATCATGCAATGACGAAGTCTAACTCTCTTCCTATGCATTGGCATGTCATAAAATAACAATTTATGCACATCAAGTAAAGGCCAATACATAGCATAAGCAGTTTCTTGCAATTTTATCGTATTGGAAACATAGAGAGGTGGAGATGTAGTTCGTCTCTCATAATAATTGCAAGTAGGAGCAGCAAGCACATGCATATTATATTCATCAAAATCATCATGTGTAATACTAGAGGGCAACCCATCTACGTAATCCCTAATAAGGGCAAAGTTCTCCGATATAGTGTAGTTGGGAGAGTTCCGAAAGATAACAGGACTGTCATAAGTGATTGCGATAGCAACAATTTCATGTTTAATATAAGGAACTATAGCAAGTTCATCTTCATAAGAATCACTCATATTGGCATCATGGCCACAAGCATAGCAAGCATCAAGTTCATCAAAAGGGATATTTCAAACGAATCCAAGGGATCATAGCAATCAACATAGCATTCATCCTTCAGTAAGAACGAAGGGGAATTAAACAATGTATGAGTTGAAGAGTTACTCTCATTAGAAGGTGGGCACGGGTAGCTAGTCCGCTCTTCCTCCTTTTGTTCTTTGCTCTCCTCGTCATTTTTTTCATCTAATGAGCTGAGAGTTTCATCATTTTTTTTTCCTAGTTTCCTGCAAAATATTAGTCTCTTCTTGGGTAGCATAGAATTTCTCCATAAATCGATAAATATGGGCATTATATTCATAATGAGTATAACAATAACGAAGCATAACCAAATTTTCAGATCGGTAAACATCATCATCATTATCATCACACCCTTTAAATAGAGCTTCAATTTCACAAGCACCCATAAAAGCAACAAACTCTTCTATTTTCTCCACATCATAGTAATCATATATACCATTAGCATAAGAAGCCAAGGTTTCATTAGCATTAAATTCGCAAGAAAAGGGAAGGTGTTTAGCCTTCATCCTAGAGCAACAAGTAATATCATATTTCGAGCATAGCTCCCAAGCATACCATTTCAACATATGAATTTGATCCCACAATAGTTTCCCTTTTTGAGTCAAGCGATAATCCCTAAAGTATTCACGTTGATCCAACGTGTATCCCGTTATATAATTCAATGGGGTTTTCTCAGGATTATTAAATAAGTGCATAATATTTTCCACATAACGAACATCGAGGGTTTTAGGAGGTTCGCCATCTCCATGAGTAGCAAGTATACCTAATCGTTTTGGTCTTTCGTGTTCCATATCCATAACTAAATATAGAGAACAACTTAGAACAACAAATAAATCTACTTAGTGATAAAGCAAACAAGCACACACGAGAATATTCACCCCACGCTATTTCTCCACGACAACGACGGCGGAAAAAGGTCTTGATAACCCACAAGTATAGGAGATCAATTGTAGCCCTTCTCGATAAGTAAGAGTGTCGAACCCAACGAGGAGCTAAAGGTAGGACAAATATTCCCTCAAGTTCTATCGACCACCGATACAACTCTATGCACACTTTACGTTCTCTTTACCTAGAACAAGTATGAAACTAGAAGTACTTTGTAGGTGTGAAAGGATAGGCTCGCAAGAAACTAAAGAACACGTAAATAAAACTAGGGGCTGGTTAGATAAAGAAACAATTACGTTAGTTTAATGAGTGTGGAAAAGTGGTGGTAGGAGTTGCGGAATTGTCCCTAAGCAATTGACTACGTTACTAGATCGATAGCAAGTTTTATGTGGGAGAGGCCACTCCTAGCATGCCATCCCTTACTTGGAATTCTCTGCACTTATGATTGGAACTATTAGCAAGCATCCGCAACTACTAACGTTCATTAAGGTAAAACCCAACCATAGCAATAAGATATATTGGTCCCCCTTCAATCCCATATGCCCCAATTTCTATGCTAGGCTGAAGCTTCTGTCACCCTTGCCCTCCAATACATAGTCCTATCAACATACTACTTACCCTATGGTGTGATCCACGCGCAACATAACCACAAGCAAATTAAACCAATCATAGCAATTCATCAATCACCATAGGACAACAAAAATCTACTCAGACATCATAGGATGGCAACACATCATTGGATAATAATCTGAAGAATAAAGCACCATGTTCAAGTAGAGGGTACAACGGGTTGCGGGAGAGTGGACCGCTTAATTTAGATGGGGGAAGGTGATGGAGGTGTTGGTGAAGATGACGAAGGTGCTCGTGTAAATCGCCATCACACGATGATGTCCGAGGCGGCGTTCCAACGCTGCCGGGAGAGAGGGGGAGAGTGCCCCCCTTATTATTCTTCTTCCTTGACCTCCTCCCTAGATGGGAGAAGGGTTTCCCCTCTGGTCCATGGTCTCCATGGTGGCGGAGTGGAGAGATCCCCTCCGAGATTGGATCTCTCTCTCCGTGTGTCCTTTTGTTTCTGCGCTCCCAGATTCTGGCTTTCACCGTTTCTTAAATTCCCGGAGATCCGTAACTTCGATTGGGCTGAAATTGTAACACGATTTTCTTCCGAATATTAGCTTTCTTGCGGCGAAAGAAGGGTCCCAACAGCCTTAGGGATTGGTCACAAGCCTACCAGCCGCGCCATAGGGGGGGGTCCGCGCCTCCTCGGGCATAGTTTCGCGTAGATTCTTCTTCCGAAAAATCAGAAATATTCCAAAACAAATCCCCGTAGATTTTTTATTGCATTTGGACTTCGTTTGGTATGGATAATCAGCGAAACAAAAAACATGCAACAAACAGGAACTAGCACTGGGCATTGTATCAATATGTTAGTCCCAAAATTAGTATAAAAAGTTACCAAAAGTATATTATAGATGTAGAATATTGGCATGAAACAATCAAAAATTATAGATACGATGGAGACGTATCAGCCCGCCTCGCGCAGGATGTCTTGCTCCGAGACGGCTATGGCCAGCCGGCCCTGAAGATCAGCAACCTGGCCATCAGCCGCATGGATCTAAGCCCGTAGCGCGTTGTACGCGTGCACTTGGGCGTCATGAAGATCCTATGGGCAAAGTAAAAGAAAGTAAAGGAAATAAGATTCGGCCCGACTAATTCATAGCCGACCTGATTCTCGGGGGCTACACCCAGTGGGTGCGCTAGCGCGCCCCCACTAAGAAAGCAAAGACAAGGCATAACACGAAGAGATTCGGCCCGACCAATGCTTGGTCGGCCCGATTCTCAGGGGCTACACCTAGTGGGTGCGCTGGCGCGCCTCCACTGACTCAAAAGAAGAAAAAAAATTCAAAACCAAGACGATGAAGATGCAAAGGATGAAGCACTCAACCTGGTGCGTTCCTCCAAGCGCTCCAGATCGTTGTGGGCCACCGTGGCCGCTTGCTTCACCTTGTCTCGGCTGCTGGCAAACATTGCCACCAGCTCCGGGACACCGCTGAGCCCCGCGCCTAGGGTCATCGTCAGGCACTCGGCTTTGTCCACGCGCCAAGTCTTCATGGGCCGGCTCCCAGTGCTAGAGCCGGCTCCTGGAGCAGCCGGGCCACGGTTGGTCGCGATGATGGCGCCGACTTCAGGTAGCTGGTTGGTGGCCGGCTCCATCGACGCCCCAGCCGGCGTCGACTCTGCAGCAGGGAGAGGATCGACCGGATCCGGTGCATCCATGGTCACCTCCGGCGCCTCTAGGTTCAGCTCCTGCGCGTCGGCCGCCTCGGCCTCCGTCGTGTCGGGGATCACCTCGAGGTCCATAGGCGTGGAGGCATCCGGCTCAGACGGCTTGGCCGCCTCGGCCCTCTGGGTGCACCTTGGGGCCGCCTCGCTAGCTGGCTCCTCCATGCGAGTTCGCTTGGAGGGGTCATGTCTAGCCTTCGTACGCTTCTCTGTGGGCTCCTCAGCCCGGCTGGGCTGAGATTGGCCCGCGGCCATCTTCTTCGCCGCCACTTCCCATCAAAGGGTGGATTGATCATCAAGAGCCTTCTGGGCAGCTTCAGCTGCTGCCCAGCCGGCCCGTTCGGCGACGGAGGCAGTTTCTTCCTCCACGTCTTCTGCCTCCCTGCCGGGCATGATTTGAGGAACCTATCCTCACTCGACAAAACTAAAAGAGAACATCAAAGGATTCTTACACTGCCACGACGGGCACTAGCTTCCTGCTGGCACCGGCTCGGTGCTTCTTGGCGCCGCCTGCTTGCCCTCCGGCTGGAGGTCCAGGCGCGACGCGTTTGGACGCCGACTTGGAAGTTGTGGCACCCTTGCCCTTGTTCTTGGCCGCCTCGCCAAGCGCGGACGTCTCACCAGCGTTGCGGTGGCCTCGGGTCATTGAAGGGCTGGTGACTTCCTCCACCTCTTCGACATCCTCCCTGAAGGCTGCATCATATGAAGATGGTGGTGTCTCGTCATCATCCGTCCAGTCAACAAGGGGAGGCCTCATGTGTTCACCAGACGGCTCGGAGCCTTCCGACTCCAGCGCCTCCCCTAAGACCGCGTACCGCGGCTCGATCATTCCCTCGTCTTCAATCTCCGAGGGGTCTGACGTCTCCACCTCTGGAGCTAGCGGGGTGAGCTCTTGCAGCTTCCCAAACAACTCATGCAACAACAGTTGGCAGCCGGCTTAACGAGAAGAAACAAAAGTTTCAGAACACAAAGCAAATACCAGATCCATGAGAAAACTTACCATTGGGGGAAGATAGTTCCTGTCGTAAGGGACCAGCCCCCATGCCCAGTCTCCTCCTTCATCAATGTTGGCGGAGGAGATCTGGTTCACGATCTTCGCCACCGCTCTAGGGTGGAAGTTTTTGGTGGAGAGCCAGCAGGGATCATGTCGGCCGCTCATCTGGCAAATCAGATGAGTCTGCCTCTGCAAAGGCAGGATCCTGCGGGTTATCATGGTGGTAAGCAGGTCGCGGCCTACGAGGGCGCGAGCCTTCAGGCTATTGAGGTAGACGCCAATCTGTGCTACCTCGGGAGTCGGCCGGGGGTACTTTGCTTGCCAGTTCTTCTTCGTCGTCGGAGGCGCGATGGCGAAGGGGGGCATGTTATGGCGTCGCGGGTGGGGATTGCATTCTTCACGTAGAAGAAGCCCCTCTGCCACTGCTTGATGCAGTCTTGCAGCGGCATCTGGGGGAAGCCACACTTCGTCCGGTGATGCACCAGTGCCGCGGCGCACGGGGTCATCGGACGTGGGCCATCGAGCTTCTACACATTGGCCTTGTCCATTTTCTAGGACTGTTGCTTGAAGAAGAACAAGCTCTGCCAGAGGTCGAGGCGGGGCTCGATCCCTAGAAACCCCTCGCATAGGACGACGAACGAGGCGAGTTGAAGGATGGCGTTCGGCGCCAGATGTTGCGGCAGTAAGCCGAAGAAGGTGAGGAACTTGCAGAAGAAGGTGCGTTAGGAGCCCGAAGCCTTGGTAGAGGTGTTCATCAAACACGACTACCTCTCCCTCCTACGGATTTGGAGCATTCTAGGCTCCGGGGATCCGCACGGTCACAAGGGAGGCTGGAGGCTGCCTTCGGCGATGGCGGAGCGCGTCGATGTGCTCGGCGCAGATGTCGTTGCCGAGCCAGGTACTGTTGTGCTGGCCCTTCTTGGAAGAGCTGCTCTACATGGTGGCGACTGGCAAGAACTCAAAGGGACGGCGACGGTCTGCGCGGCGGCGAAGACGAAGAAGAAGATGAGAGTGTCCCTCTGGGCTCAGGGAGGGAGGAAGCGCAAGTGTGGGGCGAGAAGGGGGTGAATAGCCTCCTCGGTACCCCCGCACCCCATTAAAACCCCATGAAGGATCGTGGGGACGGGATCCGGTGCGCACCGGTCCCATTATCTCCAAATATTGCGGAGGCTTTTACGACTCCCGAAACCCAACCGTCGCGGAGTAAATCCGCACAGGATCATCTGCGCGGGGGCCGAGGGGGTGTCATGGCGGGACCCAGGGCTCAGGCCTAGTCCCGTCAATAGAACAAACCATCATCACGTCAGGTCGGGCCTGGCACGTGGCGCAATTTGTGCAACCTACAACGAAGCCGAGGCGTCGCTTGGAAGCCAGCCGACCTCTGAGCCGGCGTCCCCTGCCGCAGGCGGCGACAGGAATTCAACAGCAAACAACTTAAGCTGGCGAGGGCGCCCGCTCCAAGGAGGCGGGCCTTCCCAGCTTCGGGAACTACTGTTTGGGGGATAACCCCGGGGAAGGCTCATCGAGACTACTCGTTTTCCTTCAACCAAGAAGGAACAACAAGAACCATTCTGCAAAGACCAAGTCCCCTTGGCCGACTAGGAAGTACCTGCCGGCTGGGGGCGAGACGGCCAACTCTCTGGCTGGCCAGGAAGCACCTGCCGGCTAGAGGCGAGACGGCTACCTCCCCCTGGCCGCCTAGGCCAAGCCAACCAGCTAGGGGCAAGGCGGCCGTGCCCAGGCCGGCTAGTCCAGCGGCTAGCCGGCTAGGGAGCACAAGTCACATCAGACCATAGGTCATGACGAGACCCTATGGTTAAAGGTGGTACTCGTCAACAAAGGTACTGGATCGGGGTGCACGACAGGTACAAGCGTCGGCGGCCACGCCGCTGACCTCCTCCAGCTCCGATCCATCACCCTGCACACTGTCGGCCCGTCAAACTCCCACTCCATTCTGCACTCGGCGTGGGAACAGTGGAGATGGCCGTACTACTTGCCCATGATGATCCTCGCTGGACGACGCCACACGTACCACACGTGTCCTGTGTCAACCTTACGCAAGAGCCTTATAAGCTGGCCGGCGGGTCCCACAGCCAGACGGGACCTCGCAGCCGGCGGGTCCCTCCAGCGACAAGATAAGACCCTGTGGCCCCCTGGCCAGCTGGCGAGGCTGCTAGCCGGGTCCCACTCTTGTACCTTTTATCCATATTGTAGGTCGGTGGGTTCGTCTATAAATCCCTCCGGCCCACCCTCCATACAGAGGGTCGGTCAACTCAGCACACACACACCAAATAGGAGAGGCATACGTGAGCCGACAGCTCCTTCTTCCTCCTCCACAATATAGCCCCAGGAGCACTTTGTAGTCCCATTCATACATCATACACTCCAGCAGGATTAGGGGTGTTATCTCTACGGAGAGCCCTGAACCTGGGTACATCATGCGTTCCATGCTTTTACCATCCTCGTTCCCAGCGCCCTCAGGTGCCACTTTGGTTCCCACTATCTTTAGCCTACCCATGGCTTATGTTGTGAGTAAACACTGACAATTCACCTCTCCTCCCCAACAACTAAATCTAGCTAGCTATTTAGCCATCCACGCATGCTCTTTCGATTGGTCTCTCCCATCATCTCTCTCGATCGGTCTCTCTCGGGCCAGGAAATATATAGGTGATTAAAAAAAGTTGTTCATTTAAAGAATGGGAATATGTGTATGAATGAGAATATGTGTGTTTGGATATTTATATGGAGAGATTTGTGCGAGTGTGACATGCCCTCGAGTTGCTTATGTTTTGCCGAAATGTCGATTTATTTCTGTTTCGGTGAATTTCGAGTAAACACAATATGTCCTATTTTTAGGCATGGTCATGCCAAAATTTTATATGACTTTGAAGCATGCCTGCACAGTCGGTCATGAAGATGAGTGGATGGAAGGTGGGGTGGTACATGCAATCCGCGGTGATGGACATGTATGCAAAAAAATCAGACTAGGATTAGATGTCCTTGTGCAAGATGCAAGGAAGGAGTCCTTTTGGACCCTTTTGATCGTGGCACTTTAAAGGCGCACCTGCTAATGAATGGTTTCATGGTTGGCTATACTCGGTGGATAAGTGAAGAAGATGATGATGATGAGGACGTCCAAATGGCAGGGAATAACGACATGGGGCTAGACGAAGAGATGACCGATCGACACGAACAAGATGGTGCCGGGCATGGTGGTGGGGAAGATTCCGGAAATGACGGCGGCGGAGAAGATTCCGGACACGGTGAAGAAGAGTCCGGACATGGCGGAGAAGAGGCGGTGGTCACGCCGCAGTCTTCGACGCTACTAAGTGCAGTCGTGCAAGACCCTCATGTTCAAGACCTCCTTCGCAAGAGTACGACTAGCGAGAGAGCTGCTTCTAGAGGGGAGTCCAAGCCGGCTCAACTTGAAGTGGACTCAAGGACTCCATTGTATGAGGTTTCTGTATCGAGGTGACCCGCTTGAGTTTCACGCTCGAACTTCTAAAGACGAAGGCCAAAAACAAATGGACAGACAAAAGCCTCGATGAGCATTTGAAGTATCTACATAATAAAGTTCTTCCCGCGGGGAACGTGTGTCCAAGTAGTGTCGAGGAGGACAAGAAAATCATTTGCCCTTTTTATTTCCCGCACATTAGGTACCACGCATGCATCAACGATTGCATCATTTATCGGGGGGAGCACGCGGAAAAACCAACTGTATAGTGTGCAATGCTTCTCGATACAATAAGGGAGGAAAGAAAGCTCTTGAGAAAGTTGTATGGTACCTTCCGATCACTCCCCTTCTGCAGCAGTATTTCATAGATCCTAAGGAAGCAAATCTCATGCGCTGGTGTCGAGACCCCGATCCTAAGCCATAGGAATCCAGCCTATAACACATCGCATCCCTTTGCGGTCTCACGAACGGTTAACCCCACGGCTGCAGCCTTACCTTAGCCAGGACCGTTTGCGCCTTTTGACTCACGTAAGCAATTGTGTCGCTAGCATTCCAATGACAAAGAACCCAGATCGACATGTCTAGTCATAAACCAAAGTGGCAGTTCTACACAAGGACGGGCATACATGACCCAGCAAAGCAGGTGTCGGTCACCAGCGGGTGTAGACGAGTCGTAGCAAGCTACAAGGACTCCATTACATCGCGTGACATTTCCCCAGAGGGGACAGACACAGCAGCTAAGAAGGACACACGCAGGTCAACCAATGTGTCCGGAGCAGTAGTGAGCTACCATGGCTCGTTGGATCACAAAGGGGCATTTCCCTGTAAGGAGTGCTACTAAAGTTTACGGCTAGGTAATCGAACCCCATACATATCAAGTACGGCACACGTACGCATGGCATACCGATATGTATAGATGGCATCACAACATAACCATAAACATACAAGCTTTATTTAAGAGGCTCGGAAGAGCCACACACATAATATTACACAATAAGGGTCTCACGACCCATCATAGCAGTCATTCAGTTACAAGCCAGCGGAAGTGTTTAAAACTGTCTGAGTACAGACATGTGAAACTAGAAGGCACGTGGCCTGACTATACTACAGACCCAACCTAGGGCCAGATCGTAGCTGGGATACCAGCTACTCGTCGTCGTCGATGTCTAAGAAGAAACCTCCATTAGGGTCATTAACAACCTCTACAACAATTATTAAGCAAACATGAGTACGGAGGTACTCAGCAAGACTTTAGGATAACTATCTACTCATGCAATGTATCAATAAGGAATTGTGGGGTTTCATGCGGAAAGCCATCATTTGACTCTTGGCTAGACAAATTGCATTTTTAAATAATTTTGATCACTTGATTTCTCACACAGGAGTCCACTAACACCACAACAATACTCCATCGTGGAATCATTCCTTCTCCATACGGAAATGCCGTCCACGACACTCATGCTTATCTTGACAATTTTATGAGTAGCCATTGAAGTTATCTATGAACAACATATGTCTCCAAGTAGTCCATATCCGCGAACGCGGCTATTCGAATAGATTATAACCCTGCAGGTGTGTACTTTGTCACACACGCTCTCGCCACTTATCGCCATGTGCATGTCATGCACCTCAGCAACCTTCAAGCGGAAGCCCAGCGAGGGAGTCGGCCACGACCGTTAACCACGCTAATACCTAGTCCAGGTTTATCGCCTATCTGAGAGTAACCCGCACGGAAGTCCGGTCGAGGTTTCTGCCACGGCCTCAACCGATGTGCGCAGGGTTCCCAAGCCCACCATCTGGGTGCCAGTTGGTACACCGTGCCACTACCTACCGCATCACAGCCCACCTCTCAGGTCAGCGCTATGCACGGCCTCCAGCATGACTATAAACACCAGAAACTACTTGCAACTCCTGGACCGAGTACTAAGCGATTAATAAGTCGAGAGGGTCAATTAAGTATCCCAACGTGTGGTAGTATCTAGTCTTGGATTACATACACGGAACTCAGTTCCTAAGGACGGTTCCAATGAAACAACCCGCCATGTACTCCTACACAGCCTTTCACCGGTACCTTTACCAAATCAAGTTCAACACACAACCTTTGCTCACCGAACACATTCTCACAATTCTGTTCATCTCCCAGATGACAGACCATACACAACTCTAAGATAGCATGCATAGCAGGATAAGGCACATCATAGCTCAAGCAACTATCAGGTATGCTAGGTTGCAAGGTTCGGCTATTTACTGTGACAAGGTTAGGTCATGCAAAGGAAGTGGGTTCAACTAACGTGGCAAAAGCAGTTGAAGCATTTGATCCTAACGCAATAAATAAGTGCAGGAGCAAGAACATGGGAATTATCGGAATGATTAAAAGGGTTGCTTGCCTTGTTGCTCAGAGGAGGAACGATATCCGTCAGACGGATAATCGGTGGAATCCGGGGGTGCGGAGCCTACCGAAAAGAATGGTAACATTCAATAACAATCATATGCAATCAAAATGATGCATGAGCATGGCATGAGAATGCAAAGTGGTATACTATTATAGCTAACATTTATTAGGTTTGAAGTTGATTTGAATCAAATTCAAATATCACTTCAAACGAGGTATTCTCGAATACCATTTTAATTGATTCGACCTGATGCTCAGATCAACTTGCTTTTAACATGCATGGAAATGACATGTTAGGTTGCTGGTTTGTGATTTGGACAATGTTTGATCATATCATTTGTAGTGAAATTTAAATATTTTCCAAATTCCATCTCCAAAGTATTTATGAAAGTTAACTTATTCATTAATCTATATGTTTGGGTTCAGTAACATTTTCAAACATGTTTGAAAATGACATATTCAGATTCCTTGAATTTTTTTGATACTTTTTCATATATAAATTATTTTCATTGGAGTTACAGATTAATTTCTATGAATTTTAGAAGTTTTGGCATTTTTCTAGAAATCTTTTAAATCAGAAATTCACTTATTGCGTCAGAACTACATCATCATGGTGTCAGCAGGTCAATTGACCTGATCAGGTCAAACCTGACAGGGGGACCCACTGGTCAGCGTCTGAGGAGCTAATCCCCCGCTGACCAGCCCCTAAGTGGGTTTGACTTGGCCTTGGGCCCACTGTCAGCGAGCGATTAGAGTTAAACTACTAGGGTTAAGCCGACCGCGTCGTCCCCCGCCGCAGCCTGACCGGCGACGACCAGATCCGCGGCAGAACTTTGCCGGAGACGCGCTATCTCGTGCTGGGGTGCTCGGAAACGGTTGCCGAGAGCACTGGGATGATCCCCAGGCTCGACCTCATCCAGCACTGGCCACAGGGAGGGCTATGGGTGGCCGGAGCAAGCCGGCGACGAGCCGAGGCGGCTGCCGGAGTTCGGGTTCGATGGTCCATTGGGTAGGGTGCACGAATCCGAGGGGAAGAAGAGGGGAAATGATGGCAGGCTCACGGTGGAGGTGAAGCTAGGCTCAGACTGCTCGGGGAGGGGCTGTAGCCGGTGTTTCACCGTCGATTTGTCGGCTACCGAAGGTTGAAGACAATGGCGATGGGGGCGTTGCAGGGCTCGGGGAGGCTTCGGCCTTTGCAGGTAGAACCAGCTCGTCGAGGCGGAGCTAATGGCCTACTCGGGAGGAAGGTCCTGTGGCTAGGGGCATGACGGCTCGAGCTCGAGCTCTTGGCAATGGCGGCAGAAGAAGGGAGGAGAGATCCCGAGAGGAGGGTGGAACAGGAGCACGGGAACGGATAGAGACGGGCTCGGAGAGGATATCCCCGCTGTCGCGCTGTCCTGGGGAGCACCGGAGTGTGCCACGGCGAAGCAGAAGGTGGAGGAGCCGCCGTGGGCGTTCGCTCCTCTGCCAGAAGGCAGGAGGAAGAAGACGCCCCTGCCCCTGGTGGGCTGGGCCTCCTCAGGGCGACACGTAGGGTTTTCCCCCTTTCTTTCTATTTTCTTTCTGTTTTGTTTTTTCTGATTTGCTAACTATTTTGATTTATTTTTTATTTCAGCTCCAAAATAGTTTATAAAAAGTATTTTGAACACACCAAAATATTTGTTGGAATATATCCAACCATTCCTGGAGTTTTCAACATTTTTGAAAAATTAAAGTTTTTGAATTCAAATTTTAAACTTGAAACCAGTAGCTTTTTTCATTTATTGAAAATGCCAAAAGTGTTATGAAAATGGTTTTCTTCATTGCTTATTTGCTTCCATGATTTATCAGAAAAGTTGAACTTTTCTTGAGGCCATTTTGAGTTCATTGATTTGAACAAGTTTCTAATTCCTTTGAATTTGAGAAGTGGCTAGGGTTTTTGAGTGTTCCTTCACCACTTGCTTGTTCTTGTTGAAAATTTCCTAGATGCAATGCAAAGAAGATATGAGCACAATGCTAACTTGATTAATGTGTCAGGGATGTGACAGCTGGCATGCAGAGAGGTAGAAGCCCGACGACGGAGATGATCCGAGGCTGAGACACCTCGTAGATGGTAGCCAGTGGAGAGCATTCAACACCGTATATGGATTTTCTAAAGAAGATCCAAGGAACCAATGGCATGAATCCGTTTGGAAACCAGAACACCAACCACAAGACATGGCTCGTGTTTGTATGGATATACAACCCCCCCCCCCATGGAAGTGCATGAAGACAGAGTACATACACATGTGCATCCTGATTCAAGGGCCAAAACAACCGAGAAATAGTATTAACCTGTATATGGGGCTTCTGCAAGAGGAGATAGACACGTTATGGAAATCACCGACATGGACATGGGACACCAGCAAAGGAGAGTATTTCCATATCAGAGCCGCACTGATGACGACGGCGCACGACTATCTTGGTTACGGGTACACCTTAGGCCAGGTGTGCTATGGATACTGCGGATGCATGAGGTGCATGGATGATACAATGTCTCAGCAGCTTAAGTGAACGAATGATGGCGGGTCTGGGAAAATCGTGTAAATGGGGCATCATAGATGGCTCGAGAAGGATGAACCATGGAGAAATCATGGAGATCTATTCAATGGGTTGGCTGAGGTTCGAGGACCTCCACGTAAGAGGAGCGGCGCCGAAATCAACGAGCTGTTGAGAAACTGGGAACAATGACTCACGTCGGGAAAGATCAAAAAGGCGTTAGAGCCGCTGCTAAAGGTATGGAAAACGAGGTCTGTTTTCTAGGACTTTGAGTATTGGCCCAATCACGACACGCCTCATTGCCTTGATAAAATGCATATCACGAAGAATGTCCTCGAGAGCTTGCTTGGCACACTGATGAACATGCCGGAGAAGACCAAGGATGGCCAGAAGCCAAGGAAAGACTTGGAAGATTTGAAGATCAGGAAAGACCTCCACCGTAAAAAGTTGATGGAGGAGACGGAGACATAGGAGGGGGAAAGGGGCAGAAAAGTCAACAAGAAGGAGGAGAATTCTTGCCCCCCTTCTTGCTTCACCTTAAGTGCGAAGGATATCGATCAATTCATCAAGTGCCTTATGGGATGATAAGCAGATTTCTAGACCCAAGAAGAAAAGGTTCAGCGGGATGATGTCTCATGACTGTCACGTGCTGATGACGCACATAGTCCCGGTTGCCATTAGAGGGATAATGGACAAGCACGTCCGTGACACGCTTACTGGTCTCTGTAACTTCTTCGATGTTATCTCTCGAAAGTCCATAAGTGTGAAGCAGCTCCGAAGGCTACCTGAAGAGATCGTTGTCATACTATGTGAGCTTGAGATGTACTTCCGGCCCTCGTTCTTTGAAGTCATGGTGCATCTGTGTGTCCACATCGTGGACGACCTCATCGACCCCGGGCCGACATTCCTTCACAGCATGATGCCGTTCTAGAGGATGAATGGGGCCATCAAAGGATTCGTTCGTAAGAAGTCCCGTCCCAAAGGGAGCATCGTCCAGGGGTATCTGACGCATGAGTGCGTCTCCTTTTGCGAGAATTATATAAGCGTCGGAGACCCTGTTGTTGGTTTGCCCGTCAAGAAGCACGATGGGAAGCTCGAAGGAGATGGTCACAACAACGGCCCGAGGGAATTGCACGTGGACTACTCAGATCGACGGAACGACTTTGATAGGGCTAACTTAGTAGTGCTACAACACCTAGATGTGGTAGATGATTATGTGGCACGACACAAAGAAAGCATCGCAAAGAAGTACTTCGATAAGGGGATGCTCAAGACGGACGACGAAGTTACTGTAGAGCACAACCCTACTTTCTTTCGTTGGTTCAAAGAGCAAGTTCTTGAAAATCCCTCGGAAGAGGGCAGTTCAGACGGATTGCTCATACACGCCTTAGCACATGGTCCTGCACCCAAGCTCGCGACCTATTATTCCTACGATATCAATGGGTACACGTTCTACATGGAGGCAAAAGACACGGTCATTGATTACCTATCAATCCAACGACACAGCTGAAAGATTCTACGGAAGGGTCGAAGAGATCTGGGAGCTTGACTATGCTGGAGTGCACAATGCGACGATGTTCCATGTCAGATGGGCCAAGGACGTCGTAAGAGAAAACAAGTATTTCACCACCATGTCTATACCCGACGCGAAGAGCACTCTCGTGAACGTTAACATCATCGCCAAAAATGAGCAATGGGTACACGCTAAGCACGTGACACGATGCTTCTTCATAACCGACCCGGCCAATCCCAGCCGTGTTGTCGTGAGGAGATCCAAAAGGAGCATCGTCGAAATGGATGGAGTCGCCAACAAGGAAGACTACAACCAATACAACAACCCGATGAGGGAAGATGACAATGAAGTTGAAGCATACGTGAAAAGAAGAATCAAGACTACATTACGTAAGAAAGATCATACTCCATGGCTCCAGAAGAGTCACAAGGAGGGGCTTAATTACTCGACAACGAATGAGAAAGGGAAGGAGCTCAATGTGAAACATCGTCAAAGCAGCTGATCAGAAACCTACATTTATATATATGTATCTATTTTGTGTACGCACTTAAGTAACCGTTTTCGGTCAACTCATACGTTACCACCACATGCATGGTTCCGGTGATACTCGCGCATTGGGGGAGAGGGAGATGCCGTCGTCGGGAGAAAAACAAAAAAAAGGGAGAAAGCAGTTCAAAAAAAAGTAAACAGAAAAGAAAATGAAAATAATGAAAAAAAGAAAACAAAAAACTAGAAAAGGAAAATAATAAAAAGAAAAGATGGAAAAGATAGCAGTAGCGCTGGTTTAGGGAACCAGCGCTATAGCTAAGTTAGCTATAACGCTAGCTCATAAACCAGCGCTATTGCTACTTGTATTTTACAATTAAAAAAATAAAAATGATAGCAGTAGCGCTGGTTTTAAACAAGTGCTATAGGTAAGTTAGCTATAGCGCTGGTTCAAAACCTGCGCTACCGCTATTTTGAGTTAACCGCCGCGCGCGCTAAGTTTTTTTTCACCAAATCCCCCTGCCGCCTCCATCCCGCGGCAGATCTCGCACGCGACGCTCCTCCACCGGCGCCCGCACCGCCCCCTCCACCGACATCGTCTACCGACGCCCCACCGTCCCATCAACCAGCGCCCTCCACCGGCGGCCCCGCCGTCCCTCCACCGACAACCCCCACCGTCCCCTCCACCGGTGCTCTCCACAGGCGCCCCCACCATCCCCTACACCGGTTCCCCCACCGGCGCCCCCACCGACGCCCCCACCGCCTCCACCGGCGCCCCCACCCCCCTTCCCCCCGTGCCGCCTCCCTCTCGCAGCAGGTCCCGCTGGGCCACCACCTTGTAAGTGGAAAACATGTTCCTTGCCTTGTCTGCTCCTCACTGACCCTTACCCCAAGGATGAACTGCAGTAATTCCTTGCCTTGTCTGCTCCTCAAAGGAAAACATGTTCCGTTTTTACCTGTGTGAATGCTGCTCTACTTGGTAGGCTGACTAAATGGGAAATGGCACATTGTAAGGTCTTGATTGTTTGTGTGTGATAACTGGATGTAGCGTTGGTATTCTTGCTAGGATACTAGGATAGTAGTGAGATGCTAATTTATCACATAGTGCCTATTGTCATTTGCTGTGAAACTTAAGAGGCATAATGGCAGTGGATCAACATCTCGGTGGCATATATTGCAATACTTCCAAACATTTTATACTTGTTCGGCTGCTGGTATTCTTGCTAGGATATTAGGATTACTGAATGAGACCTTGTAGGATGTTAACAATTGGTGTATCGAAGCTGAAAATGTAGCACTTGTGACTCAATTTCCAATCCAATTGGTAGTAGCAGAAAGCTAGTTTAGTTGGTCTCTTACTACGTAGGATCTTAATTGTTCGTGTCCCAAAACTGAATATTGTTTTCCGTGGCATAACATAACTAAGGGGCAGCTTGTTTGGCAAAATGCCAGTTTAGTTATCTCTTACTATGTTGATGATTTATCATGTCTAGTTTCTGCTCGCATTGTACTCTTGTTATGAACTATATTTAAGTGCCTTTTCTTATTTGTTAGAGTATATCGATGTAGATTGCTCCATCGGCACCCGCCGCATTCGATCTCTGTTCATGTGCTTAATTTTTTTTCCTGGGTGGATGGATAGTTAAGAGTATATATCAATGTAGATGCTTCTCTCCCTCGTAGTAATTGTACGCTACTCTAGTACGTGGTGCACATGGGCACGCTGAAACTTGCCTGCCATTTTCTCTGATTCTTTGACTGCATTTCTCTGAAATTTGTATGCGATAAGACAGTGGATTAGCATTTCCGTGGAATGAATTTAAATTGCTGTTATTCCTTGTTTGATTCAGAAAGACAAAGTAGTTCCACTTACTTTTCTGGATGCTGCTGTTCTTGGTAGGATGAACAAATGGTACCTTGTAGGGTCTTGATTGGTTGTGTGTGCAAACTGAATATGTAGCTTCTAGGAGCCAGTTTCCAATGAATTGGACTTTCCCTTGCTACTGAAAAGTTGACTGGAATTCTGCCCCTATCTCAGTGGCCTATGTTTTGCGGGAACGTTGATTCATTTCCGTTCCAGAAAATTTCAGGCGCTCCATATGTCCACTTTTTAGCAAAGGTCATGCCAATTTTTTTGGCATGACTTGTGCTAGAAACTAGGACATATGGAGTACTCGGGATTTTCCGGAAGGGGAATGAATCAACATTCCGACCAAATATAGGCCCTTTTTTCTCTTCATTATATCTTTTATTTACAAGTGTTGCATAGGAAACATGTCTACCGACGACGAAGTCATGGGTGGTTCTGCTCGCTCCGCAGACCCCATCGAGGCAGCAAATCACTATTTCGATTACTTGGATGAACACTAGATGGGGTTGCATGGTGGTGGCAGTGGTCCCAACGGGGACACCGGCGCCGACACCGGCACCGGCACCGACACCGCCCCCTAGACCGACAACGATGCTGTCGTAGCCGGTAAAGCACCGAAGAAGCAGAGGACACGAAGACCAAACGAGCTTGGCATCGGACAAACAGTGGTCATGGAGATGCACCCCAAGAAGTTAGAGCCAACGGCGCCAGAGGAAGCACGCAAGTGCTGGGGCAATCAACTTGGATGCATCCTCAGGGAAACCGCCAACATCAACGACGAGAAGTTGAAGCATATACCACATGTGGAGCACATGCTCCTAATGAAGTTGCACAATAGGTTCATGTTCCCCGCCGGGGATGAAGACAAATATAAAGAGCCATGGGACGACGTCGCGATGACAAAGATAAACAACAAGGCGATGGTGACGTTCACCAACGACTTGTCCTCTTGGAAAGTTCGGGTGAAAAAAGCGATTGCCAAGAATGAACCATGGTCCAAGATTCATGCTGATAATCCAACAATAACGACACAGGACTTTGCAAAATTCCAGGAGAATTGCGATAAAGAAGAAGTCAAGGCAAAGTTGGAGAAAATGAAGGTGCTCTAGGCCAGGAACACGCCTCCCACCGCCTCGGAAGTCGTGGTTACGAGGGGAAGAGGCACATATGGGCCAAGGAGGACGCCGAACGTGAAAGTCTCGGGATCCCAGACCCCTTGGCGGAGTTCACCGACCCGCTGGAGCATGACTGGATCAGGGCCCGATCCAAGTGGGAGAAAGTCAGAGAGATCTTTTACACGGACCCGAACACGAGGGAGTTCATGATACTTCTCGTAATTGTTATATTACCACATTATCATATTAGCTTCCAGTCAATTTGACTACAAGTTTTGTCACATTAGTAAACCATCCACGTTCCTTTTGCAGAAAGAGCAGCACCAAAAGGCAGTCGAAAGCGATGAGTCATCGCAGTCACCGGCGAGGCCCAAGTGGGACATCCTATTCAACCAGGCCCTAAACGTACTAAAAAAGGTCCAGGTGGACAAGCCACCGTCCTATGGACGTGTGCACAGCGTCGGAGATGGCGCCTCGTGGAAGACGTGCTACCCCGAGGAGCCAGAGGAAAGAAGGAAGAGACGGTTGGTCGTCACTCAGGAGAGCATCGACGAGAAGGTCGCGATTGCGGCCAATAAGACCAAAGCTGAGACCAAAGAAGAGTTGCTCGGGGTAGTCAGTGGGTTGGTCACTGATGCAGTGGCCAGCTTGATTCCGGCAATTTTCAATTGGTCGAAGAGCAATCCACATGCACGGCCAGAGGACTTTTCCCTTCCCAGCTTTGTGGGGCCAACTCGGCGAACACCACAACACCAACACCTGCCCAAGCAACTGCAAAAGGTCCTATTCCTGTTCATAGCAGCCCGACCTCCGTCTCTGGCATGCTCGGCGGGCCTTCGTCACTGGCTGAGATGGACGCCCTCACGGTAATTACGCTTCATACTTCTTTCACCAGCATTTCTATAGTCTTCTGTTTCAGTTGCCTTTCAGATGCTTGATGTCGCAGACATGTCTCCTTCGTAGGCTAATGACACCCCATGCACCCGACTCTACGACATCAAGGGCCAGAATGTGGTTGTGGGAAACAAAACCATCATGAAGCCGAAGGACCGCATGTTCCACAACCGAGAGATGCCCGATGGCATCTTCAAGTTTAACGTGGCGAGTGTCTTAGCGGGCTTCGAGGATTTGCCTCCTCCGATACCAGTCGATGACGACGAGACCCCTAAGACGATTGGGGCATGCAAGAACTGGTTCTTGCCTTGGCCGAAGTCTCTTCTTCGTCTTGAGGAGCCCAGTATCACGGCAACGCCACCTTCTCAAGAAGGTATGAACACCACCCCACCTACCAAATTACCTGCACCTGTCGTGGCGGATGATGGTAGCGTATGACGCGAGGGAGAGCCTCCATTAGTGCCAGATCATGTCGCCCCCGCTGTCGAAGAAGCAAATGTTGATGATGACATGCAGGATGATGATGAGGACACGAACAACTATTTCAATACCGCCTATGGTGGATTGATGGCTCGGGACACCGAAGACTCAGGCTATGAGCATGGTGATGATGACTTGATGCTGCCTGATTTGCTGGAGCCGGAACGTCCTAAGGCGGAATGCAAAAAGTCTCTCTTCAAGCCATCCTCGTAGGAGACACCTACAGATGCCGCCTCTACCCAGCAACCCCACGAGGCCCGTCCACTGTTCAGCCCAATGACACTGGGGGTGGTGGTTAGGGAAGGTATGGTGGGCTCACTACTACCACCCGCCAAGAAGCAAAGGAAGAGACTGGCCAGGAAAGGCCCTAAAGGCGCCATAGGTGCTTCAAGCAACCAGCCGACTGTGAAACCCCAGGTGGTAGACAGAATACATGTCAAAGGTAAGCCGCGTTTCCATGTCGCCCGCGAGCCGATCCTACGTGCCAAAGCGCTACATCACATACTGAACAATGATCTAAAGAGACTCCATGAAGATGTGCTGGCCAGAGAGAAAATCCTTCTGTTCCCGAAAGATCTAGGATACCCGCTTTACGTGGCTAAGGTGCCGGGTGGGAATTTGTACATCGATACCTGGCCCGCGAATCAGTTACTGTTGCGATTTGACTGCATCTACAACATGTTCCACATGACCAAGCTGGATTTCCAGTTCATCTGCATGTACGCGCTGTATCTCTACTACTTCATCAGGATGGAGAGCATCAAATATACATGCGTCGCGGACCCATACTATATGCACGAGAGCTTCTTGGTAGTTTGCAAAGAGCACCATGACTATGCAAGCAAGTACCTCGGTGAATTCTTGATCGCTAATAAGGACAAGGAAGCGATTCTCCTGCCTTATCATCCCTCGTAAGTTAGTCATTCCTTTGCAAGCATGGAGGCTAATTTGAGGCGTACTTAATTTGCGCAGCGGGGGCGGCGCCGTCCTCATCGTTCTGTACCCGGAATACTCCCATGCTATGTACTTGGACTCGTCGAAGAACCTCAAGAAAAAGGATTACACGCACGTAAAGAGTGTCCTCGATTGTGCCCTGTTAACCTTCAGCCTGACTGGTGGATATATCAAGGTGAAAAAGTATAGAAAAAAGCACCGGCTTTCGGCCATAACATCGACTTCGGCTGCATGCAGCAACCGCACAAAAGGATGGCTGATGGATTCTACCTCATGCATCACTCGATGGACTACAGAAGGGATAATCAACGCCTTTGCATGTCAGCTACTACCGAAGATGCGGAGATTCTCAGCTGGGCCACAAGCATAGGAAAGATACCAGACCATCGAATCCGAGCTGAGTTTTATCACGTACAGTGTGAACTAGCCCAAGTGATCGTGAAGCAAGTCCTCGAACCAACGGGAATGTTCTACCATCGGCCAATCACACAGGTTGATGTCCGAGCACTGCTAGTCGCTCAGCGTCTGGACCTGAAGCCTTTCACGGAGCTCGGGTGCATCCTCCTTGACTATGAAGATTGGAACGCCGACATGGAGGACTGATTGTCAATGACAATGTGATGTAATATAGCCGTGGTCCTGAACTAGCGTGCCTTATCACTTCTGTTTTCTATGGCAAAACTTTGAAATTATGCACGACAAAACTATGTGATGTAACTAAACCGTGGTCCTGAACTAGCGTAGATCGCTCTAGTTAATTAGTTTTGGGTATGTGGAACTTTGTCATTGTTTACTATTGGTTGCTTTTATTTTGGTAATCATGCCTCTTTGTTTTTTAGTACATTATGTTGCATATTATCGTTCGAATAAAAAACTCACCATGGAGGCACCTAGATCAGAGATGGCGAAGGACTACTAGGCTGTGTACGTTGGGAGGGTTCTAGGAGTCCACGACCACTGGCCAGCCGCTCAGGCCTAGGTGCACAGGTACCCGGGTGCTAGCCACAGAGGGTTCGACACCAGAGTCGAAGCAGAAAGTAGTTACTTGAGGTGGACACTCTAGCATGAGCAGGGGCGGCACCGTCGATACTACATAGTTGCGCTCTTCCTCATGTTGATCGCTCTTCTCTTCTACATGATGTTGTAGATAGAGATGATGAAACTTGTGGGTGTGCCATGACCATGCAGTTGCACTTATTCGAGACATGACATGATTGCACTTATGTATCGCTATTTTTGAGATGATGTAATGATATTTGTGTTGAATGATGATGTTGACGAGACTATTTTATGTGTATGATATGTGAGAATAGTGTATGTTTAATATGATGTGATGAAACTATTGTATAGAGTCTGTATAAATACATCACAAATACATAGAGGGTACAAATCTGTGAAAGCAGAAATACTTACCAGTAGCGCTTGAAAATACTTACAAGTAGCGAGGCTTAGTAGCAGCGCACCATATGAACAAGCGCTATAGATAGTTATCACTAGCGCTAGATAGGGAAGCACTACTGCTAACACTACTTACCAGTAGCGCTGCCCATACCAGCGCTACTACTAGGGTCTAGCTGTAGCGTGATAGCAGTAACGCTTGGCCTAGCGCTACTGCTATGCATATTTCAAGCGCTACTACTAGGGTTTTCCCTAGTAGTGGGAGCATGTGTTAACTTATCTTTCAAAACCGTGAAGGCTTCTTCCTGTGTCGTAGCCCAAGCATAAGGCACATCCTTCTTTGTAAGCTCATTGAAAGGTGCAGCAGTGGTGCTGAAATCTCTCACAAAACGTCTATAAAACCTGGCGAGTCCAAGAAAACTCCTCACTTGTGTGAACGTTTTGGGCTGCGGCGAACTCTCAATAGCTTCAATCTTGGCTTTATCAACTTCAATTCCCTGTGGAGTAACAACATAGCCAAGAAAAGATACTCGGTCAGTGCAAAAGGTGCACTTCCCAAGTTCAGCAAACAAACGTGCATCACGTAGAGCAATAAAAACGGCACACAAATGATCCAAGTGTTCCTCCAAAGATCTACTATAAATCAATATATCATCAAAGTAGACTACTACAAATCGTCCAATGAAAGCACGTAAAACCTCATTCATTAATATCATGAAAGTGCTAGGTGCATTAGTTAACCCAAAAGGCATAACTAACCACTCATATAATCCAAACTTAGTTTTAAATGTTTTTTTCCATTCATCTCCCAATGCCATGCGAGTTTGATGGTATCCACTATGCAAATCAACTTTGGGGAAAAATCTAGATCCGCTAAATTCATCAAGCATATCATCTAGCCTAGGAATAGGATGACGATAACGTATAGTAATATTATTAATGCCTCTACAATCAACACACATACACGATGTACCATCCTCTTTCGGCATTAGAATAATTGGAACAACACAAGGACTAAGAGAATCACGTATATAACCTTTGTCGAGCAGCTCTTGTGCTTGACGCATAATATCCTTTGTCTCCTCTGGATTGGTGCGGTATGGTGCACAGTTATGTAGTGATGCATCGAGAATGAAGTCAATCGGATGCTCAATCCCTCTAATAGGTGGTAGTCCTGGTGGCACGTCTCATGGAAAGACGTTAGTGAACTCCTACAAAATGTTAATGGAAGCAGGAGGCAAAGAGGGAGGCATGTCCTTGAATGAAAATAATAGTTATTTGCATACCAAAGCATAGCAAACAGATGTAGTAACATCCAAATTAGTAATATCAGATTTAGTGGAAATTGAACAACCACTCTTCAGTTTTATTTCAGATGCAACACTAGATGATGGTTTATTAGGCTTATTGTGTTGCTCAAATTCCTTTGCTACAAGCTGATTTTCACTTTTATGTATGTCCTGTTTTGCTTTACTAGATCTAGCAATGTCATATTTCATAATATGTTCAGAAGACATAGGAAGCAAAGTTATATTTTCATCCTTATGAACAAGAGTATACTGATTTGTCCTACCATGGTGTACAATTTTTTTATCAAATTACCATGGTCTACCAAGTAAAACGGAGCATGCTTGCATGGGTACAACATCACAATCAACAAAATGACAATATGTAGCAATACTAAAATGCATATGAACAATACATGTTACCTTAACCGTGCCATTGTTGTTGAACCACTGTATGTAATAAGGATGAGGATGTGGTCTGGTGGTGAGAGACAGGTTCTCCACCATCTCCATGCTAGCTAAATTGTTGCAACTCCTTCCATCGATGGTTATGCGAACAGAACGTTCCATCACAACTCCCTTTGTATGGAACAAGTTGTGCCTCTCATTTTTCTCAGCCTGTGTTACCTGCACACTTAAAACACGTTGATCAACTAAGCTTTCATACCTGTCAGCGTAGTCAGCAGCCATGTATTGTGTCTCTTGTTTAGTATCATCTACACCCTGTTCTTCACTTGCAATAAGAACCAGAGTCTCCCACTACTGGAATCAGAGATTTTGCCGTCTGCCTAGTCTTTGCCGTCTGCTAGCTGACGGCAAAGACACTCTTTGCCATCAGCTTCAGCAAAACTGACGGCAAAGAACTGGCTGATGGGAAAGAAGGACTTTGCCAGCAGTCAACTCTTTCCGTCTGCCGCAGACGGCAAAGAAGGGGCCAGCAGACGGCAAAGAAGCTCATCTGGCCGAGGGAACCTTAGGTCAAACTACTCCCTTCTTTGCCGTCTGCTGGCTGACGGCAAAGATGCCAGAGGCAGACGACAAAGAGTATAGACCCCTTTGCCGTGTGCCAGCAGACGACAAAGGTCTTGAAACTAGTAATGGCTATCCCGCCCCCACCGCGGCCCTCTCTCTCTCTCAAATGGCCCCTCCCTCTCTCTCTCCTCCCCCGACGCCCAACGCCGCCACCACTGTCGCCCGGCCACCCCCGGCGCCGCCCCGGTGCCCCTGGTGCCTCCCCGAAGCCCCACAACCCCCCCGGTGCCCCCTGGTGCCGCCCCTGAAGCCCCACCGCCGGCGCCCCATGGTGCCCCTGGTGCGCCCCCGCTGCCCCACCCCCGGCCCCCCTGGTGCGGCCCCTGCAGCCTCGGCGCCGCCCCCGCAGCCCCACTACCGGTAAGCCCATCCACCCCCGCCCCCTTGATTTTTTATTTTTTGGTATTTAGTTTTTTGTAATTAGATTATAACTACCGGCATGATTTTTTATTGTTGTTGTAGTAGTTGTCCTTGTTATTGTAGTAGTTGTTGTTATTGTAGTTGTTGTGGCATATATAGTTTAGTTGGTAGGTTAGTTAATTAGTAGTTTTTGTGGTAGTTTAGTTAGTTGGTAGATTTAGTTAGTTAATTAGTAGATTTAGTAGGTAGTTTACTGGTAGATTTTGTTTTGTTATTTAGTGGTAGCTAGATTATTTTTTAGTTACTTAGTGGTAGATTCTGTTTTTGTTATTTTTTTGCTGTCTAGTGCTATCTAGGTTTAGCGATAGGTTTAGTTAGCTTGGTTAGTTAGCTTGGTTAGTTAGTTAGCTTACTATAAAGAATAGGAAGAAGAAGAAGAGGAGGAGGAGGAGAAGAGGAGAAGATGAGGAGCAGGAGGAGAAGAGGAAGAGAAGAAATAGGCAAAATGAAAAGAAAGAAGAAGAAGAAGAAGAAGAAGAAGAGAAGAAGGAGAAGGAGGAGGAGGAGGAGGTGAAGAGGAGAAGAGGAGGAGGAGGAGGAGAAGAAGAAGAGAAGAAATAGGAAAAATGAAAAGAAAGAAGAAGAAGACGAAGAAGAAGAGAAGAAGGAGAAGGAGGAGGAGGAGGAGGAGGAGGAGGAGAAGGCCAAGGACCTTCTATCCTTCTCCTCTTCCTCCTCCTTCTTGATTTCTTCTTCTTCTCCTCCTCCTCCTCTTTCTTCTCCTATTTCATATTATCCTTGCTTTAATTAACACAACAATGACATAATTAGCCCATTTAGCTCAAAAATACCATAATAAGCTCAAAATGGCACAAGAAGCTTGGTCAGCTCATGAATATTATATACTTAGCTTGTTTTCCTCTAAAATGACATAATTGGAACATTTAGCTCAAAAAAGACATAATTTGGTAATTTATCTCCAACAAGAGGAGAAGAGGAGAAGAAATAGGCAAAATGAAAAGATAGAAGAAGAAGAAGAAGGGAAGAAGAAGAAGAGAAGAAGGAGAAGGAGGAGGAGGAGGAGGAGGAGAAGGAGGAGAAGGCCAAGGACCTTCTAGTCCTTCTCCTCCTCCTCCTCCTTGATTTCTTCTTCTTCTCCTCCTCCTACTCTTTCTTCTCCTATTTCATATTATCCTTGCAATTGCTTTAATTTCCCCAACAATGATATAATTAGTCCATTTAGCTCAAAAATACCATAATAAGCTCAAAATGGCATAAGAACCTTGGTTAGCTCATTAATATTATATACTTAGCTTGTTTTCCTCTAAAATGGGATAATTAGCCCATTTAGCTCAAAAAAGACATAATTAGGTAATTTAGCTCCAACAAGAGGAGAAGAGGAGAAGAAATAGGCAAAATGAAAAGAAAGAAGAAGAAGAAGAAGAAGAAGAAGAGAAGAAGGAGAAGGTGGAGGAGAAGGCCAAGGACCTTCTATCCTTCTCCTCCTCCTCCTCCGTCTTCTTGATTTCTTCTTCTTCTCCTCCTCCTCCTCCTCTTTCTTCTCCTCTTTCATATTATCCTTGCTTTAATTAACCCAACAATGACATAATTAGCCCATTTAGCTCCAAAATACCATAATAAGCTCAAAATGGCACAAGAACCTTGGTTAGCTCATGAATATTATATACTTAGCTTGTTTTCCTCTAAAATGAAATAATTGGAATATTTGTGTTGATCAAAGGATTTACATGCGATAGTTGTCTCGTCGCTGTGAGGTCTGCTGTGCGAAGACCTGCCCGTGCGTTGTACGAGCTCCGCCCCTGCATTCGTGGGTCGGTACAAATTTCATCTCCTCCTCGCCCCTTCATTTACTATGGCTCGGTTTCCGGATGAAACTTTCTAGATTTAGGTAATTTAATTAATTTATCAGTATGCGTGACCAGTATGTGTCTCCCGTTCGAAAGGTCGACATCTATAAATATGCATGTCTTTGCATATTTATAACCGCCATCCTTTCGAATTGTCCAACATTATCCATGGACAGCCCGAGTATGTGTAGATTGGGTTCGTTTTCCCGTATGCTGTGCTCTGGATCCGATGCGGAATTTCGTCAGTGCCTGCCTATTGTTCTCTGGATGCACATCCTCTCTATTTATTGCGGAGACGTGTATCAGGAGGACAACGGGGAGGTGCTGCCGAAATTTTGCGTTGGATCCGGAGCAGAGCATGGGAAAACGAACCCAATCTACACATACTCGGGTGGGATTAGGACCTATCTTTACCTATTAGCGTGTAGGTTGCCTGGACATAATAAAAATGGCGAACCTGATTAACCGATCAATATAAATGCTAAATTATATATAAATATATTTCTTCTGTCTTTAGTAGCTACGCAAGATGAGTGATCGTGCATGGATGTATACCGGTCACCCTAGTCAGAAAGAGATGACGAAAGAATGGTTTTTAAAAACAAAGGAATTTGTGAAAGCCGCATTCGCAAATGGCCAGGAAAGAAACTATTGCCCATGTACTGGATGGGACAACTATAAAAAGACGACAGAGGCTGTAATGATTAAACACCTGCAGAGGAGGGGTTTTAAGCCTAATTATACGGTGTGGATATTTCATGGTGAGTCTATACAACGCACAAGAGCTGAGGTGGTCCGTCGTCGCACGGACGAGCATGGTACTGGGATCGAAGACATGGTGCAAGACTTTGATGATGCTCGGGATTCGGAAGATGAGATGGAGGAATCTGCAAAGGCCTTTTATGAAATGTTGGAGTCTTCAAAACGTCCTCTCCATGAGCACACTGAGCTCTGTCAGCTGGATGCAATTGCACAAGTAATGGCTCTGAAGGCTCAGTTCAACTTGGGATGAGAATGCTACGATGCGATGATGACACTATTTGGACGTTTCCTACCCAAAGGCCATGTCATGCCTGCAAACCTGTACCAGTCGGACAAAATACTTCGTGTACTTAAGATGCCCTATGAGAAGATAGATGCATGTGAGAAAGGATGTGTCTTATTTAGGATGGAGTATGCACACTTGGACTATTGTCCCAATTGCGAGTCTTGCAGGTATCTTCTGGTAGACAACGGTATGGGTGAGGAGTGGCAGACCAAAATCGCAGTTAGTGTTCTTCGGTATATGCCAATCGTACCAAGACTTCAACGTCTTTTCATGGTCAAAGAGACAGCCAGACAGATGACATGGCACAAATTGGGCAAAAGAACCGAACTAGATGCGGATGGGAATAAGATGATGGTACACACATCGGATGGGGAAGCGTGGAAACATTTCGATGGATTGCATCAGGATAAAGCGGAAGATCCAAGGAATCCTCGAGTCTGCGCCGCCACGGATGGTTTTAATCCCTTCGGCATGACGGCAATACAGTTGTTGGCCTGTATTTGTCATTCCACTCAATCTCCCCCCCGGCAGATTATGCAAAGAAAGAACATATTTCTGACGTTGATAATTCCAGGGCCCAATTATCCGAGGAAGAATATGAATGTGTACCTGCAACCGCTTAAGGATGAATTGGAAGAAACTTGGGAAAATGGGGTCAAGACATACAATGCCGCTAGAAAAGAAAACTTCAAAATGCATGTGTGGTACATGTACTCTATGCATGACTTGCCAGCGTATGCGCTATTCTCTGGATGGTGTGTGCATGGAAGGTTCCCGTGCCCCCAATGCAAGGCAGCTTTTCAGTTTCATTGGTTGCAGGAGGGTCGGAAGTATTCTTGCTTTGACTTGCATAGACAGTTCCTCGATCCTAACCATCACTTCAGAAAAGACAAGAAGAACTTTACCAAAGGTAAAGTTGTCAAAAACTTGGCACCACGTGTGTTCACAGGCCAACAGATCCTGGATCAGTTAAACGCCCTCGAGCCTGATCCAGAGTGTCCAGGGTATTTCGAGGGGTATAATTCAAAACATGCCTGGACTCACAAGCCATGCTTCTGGGATCTGCCTTACTTCAAAGACCTCCTTCTTCCACACAATATCGACATGATGCACACTGAAAAGAATATCGGAGAGGCTATTTTTGGTACATTGTTCGACATAGATGGGAAGACAAAGGATAATATTAAGGCTAGAGTCGATCAAGAGACACTATGTCATAGACCGTTACAAAACATGCGAGAAGGCAAAGGAAAGCAGAAGTGGTCGAAGCCAAAGGCCTGGTTCAATCTTGGAAGGCCAGCTATGAGGGAAATTATCTTGTGGGTCAAAATGCACTTGATGTTCCCCGATGGGTATGCAGCGAATCTAAAGAGGGGAGCGAGTCTTGAAAAATTAAAAATCTTTGGTCTCAAGAGTCATGATTGGCACATAGGGCTAGAGCGGGTAATGCCGGTGATGTTACATGGCTTTATTCCTGAGGATGAATGGCTAGTACTGGCGGAGCTGAGCTATTTCTTCCGTGTTCTTTGTGCGAAAGAATTGTCGCCTGGCGTGGTAGAAGACATGGAGGAGTTTGCACCGGAGTTGTTGTGCATGTTAGAGAAGATCTTTCGACCGGGCTTCTTTAATCCAATGCAGCATTTGATTTTACATCTACCGACCGAGGCAAGATTGGGTGGGCCCGTGCAAGATCGTTGGTGCTATGCAACAGAGAGGATGCAGAATACCCTTCGAGCTAAATGTAAAAATAAGCGTAGAATTGAAGCATCGATGGCTAAGGCATTCATTACTGAGGAGGTGGCAAACTTTGTGACAGCACACTACGAAGCCAAAAATCATCATTTGCATAATCCGAAGCCTCGGCACAATGATGGAGACCCTAAAAAAGGTGGGTCCAACCTCAGCCTATTCAAAGGGAAGCTCGCACCAGCCGGTGCTTCGAAACCAATAACGTTGGATATCGAAGAATGGCGGAACATTTCGTTGTATATCTTCAACAACCTAACAGAAGTGCGGCCGTACATCGAGTGAGTTCTCGGCACATTTTCCCGTAACTTCTAATTCATTTGAACTGCTCTTATTCCCGGATATTTCAAACAGCCGTTACGTCGTCAAATTCTCGGATGGAGCGGTGATCGAAAATGATTCCGTCGAAGAGTATGAGCTTCTGTCAAAGACAGGAGGCGGCTATCCCGGTTTCATCTCTTGGTTCAAACAAACGGTAATTATCAATAATGGACCATTTCATTCTTGGTCTAACTTGCGGCTAATGCAACAACCCTTTCGTATTAAACTTCTAGGCCAATTCAGAGTCTATGGACGCCGAATTGAGACAAGTCGCTAATGGTTTTGACTATAAGGTCCGTTCATTTGAGGAATACAACATCAACGGGTATCTCTTTCGTACCTTTGGCAAAGAGCTATCTATGCCCGACCGGAAATCTACAAATTGTGGTGTCTCTGCTATCGGTGAAGGTGTTATCGAGTATTATGGAAGAGTTGAAGCAATTTATGAACTTCAATTCTATGGTGAAAACCCACTGAACGTCGTAGTCTTCAAATGTTATTGGTTCTAGCCGAAAAAGACTAGAAGGACTCATGAACATATAGGACTAGTCGAAATCAATCCAAACACCCATTTAGATGTTCCCGATGTCTATATTACGTCTCAACAGGCGACCCAAGTTTTCTATCTACCGTGGGCATGCCAAACGGATAAGAATCTGGAAGGTAGGTATGTTGTTTATGAAGTGCCGCCACATGTCAAACCACCTCTCCCAAATGAACGGGATTATGAACCTCACATTAACCCAGACACATATGATGGAGAATTCTTCCAAGAAGCACGTCTTTCCAAGAAACGTTTCAAGAACCGCCATGCTTCATCCAAGAACATGGAAGTAGACAGCGACAATGAATCCAACTCCAGCCCTGAGGCAGAACCAGAAGACCTGGAACTCGTAGAGGTTACTGATGCGGATGACCTATCAATGCTTCAACGATTAAAGGAAGGCCTTTCACAACTTCACGCCGTTGAACCCGATGAGCACGTCATTCATGAAGACATGCGTGATAGTGATGATGATGATGCATTTATTGATGATGATTATTAGTTTGTAAGATTGACAACTTAAATTATATATATTTTAATTTTTGTTATTCATGTACATAGTATTATTCATGTCAGTCATTCAATTTTTTTATGTTGTACTAATTTCTTTTAATATTTATCATGGCAGTTGTTCAAAGATGGTGGGCGCGGGTCCAGAGCGTTCGACGGGTTCTTCCCAGGCGCCCCGCACGAGGGGTGGTACTTCCCTTCCACCCCTATCTCTCCGTAGAGCCTTGGCAGACAGTCTTTCGACACCAGCCGGGGGTTCTTCTTCGTCGGCGGCATTGCCCACTGGGAGAGGTGCTGGTCGGGTAGGGAGGAAGGGGAAGGGTACAGGGAGAGGTGGTGGCCGCGGAATATCCAGGAGGACTGTTGAGCCGTCCTCGCCACCACCACCAGCTCATTCACCCGAGCATAGGACTAGTATGGTCGACCCGTTTGCGGAGGAGGCTACGGGGACTCCGGTCCAGGAGCCTGGTGTTCACGGGCATTCGTCCCATGAGACTACGGTCCAGGAGCGGCCTCGGGTCAAGGTGCATTCGGCCCAGGAGCAGCCGGAGGAGACTACGGTTCCGGAGGCTTCAACCGACGTGGAGAGGCCCGAATGGGAGCCTTGGCTGGATCGTACCGAGTTGCCGGATTGGACCGAGGGTCCGGGTGGCTCAGGGGGCGGGGATGGCGGGGATGAGCTTACGGGTAGTGAGGGCGATGTGCAGGTGGACGGGGCCACCGTGTACAAGCGTGGTAGTACACGTCTCCCGGTCACCCCGGCTACCCGCGAGCAGAGGCCGGTGATTAAATCTGAAGGAGATAGGTAAGTACATTTACCCTTTTTTAGCTTTTGCCTTCAAGTTTGTTCAAATATCTAATGCGCTGACCTTATCATACTGCAGGGGATGGGTACACCCTCTTGGAGTCGGCAGGCCGAACTCCGTCCTTGGTGTGCTTTGGCGGAAAAATTTCCCGGGGTTTGTCACGTTGCCTGGTGAGGGTCAGGTTCCTACACTAGGATTTACCTGGGAGCACTACCAGGCTGCGCAGGCCCCGCCGGAGGAGATTATAGATGGTGTCTTGTGCCACACGAGGGCCGAGATAGTGATCAGGAGCTTTTGGGTAAATTATCCTTTTACAGAATCTAAAATTAACAACATACCTAATTATTGTACTAATCGGTGTTTTCTCGTTTGATTGCAGACCTTCTATAGGTGTGAGGATGGATATGAGGAGGAGGCGGCCAGGGTTCTCGAGGTCGAGTGTAGGCGGTTACTACAGAACTTGCGCCACGAGGCTCGGCCGCAGGCTATTCGAGATTACTACGCCACGCGTGGTATTAAGAAGGAGAAGAAGGATTGCCGCGGAAAGTTTCTGAAGAAGGACCAATACATGAAGGTAATTACCTATTCTTAAGTCCTTCTACGTAGTTTTCTTTATTTCATTCATAGGCGTAGCGCTGAAAATTCTTTCTAATAACTTACAGGTGCCCCCGAGATGGTGTGCGGATAAGATGGATTGTTGGGAGGCGTTGGTTGATGAGTGGTGCACAGGTAGCTGGCGAGCCGTCCACGAGAATGCGAAGGATCGGCGTAGCCAAATCGTTGGTGTGCCACACCATCAAGGCAGCGCCAACTTACTTCAGTTTGGACGAAACTGGGTATGTGATTTGCTTCATGATTCATGCAATTCATTATGTGTGTCACCATAGATCATTATTGTGGTAACGAGGAATGGTTTTTCAGGCTGCTCTTCAGAAAGAGAGAGCGGCAAACCAGGCCGCTCTTGAGAAAGAGATATTGGCAAGCCAGGCTGCTCTTCAGGCTGCTCTTGATGAGAGGGACCAGACCACGGCACGATTGCTTGAGGAGGAGAGGGCCCGGAATGAGGCGGGTCAACGGGCCCTGTACGAGCTTTTTGTGGTATCTTTTTTTCACATTAGCCAAATCATGTGTGTAATGTCTGTTACAATACTAACTAATACGACCCACTCTTTAGGGTCTGTGCGAGAAGAGCGGTCAAGTCCCTCCGCCGATGCCCGTCTTCTCTTCGATTGGCACGGTGAGTTTCATTATAAACTAGTATTAATAATTGAGTGTCATCATGCTAGCTGAGACATTGCAAAATATATTTTCTGCAGAATAACTCCCGAGCGGCTTCTCCCGAACCTTCTCCAAGGCAACCGTCTCCAAACGAAGCCGGCGCGAGCAACCGTGGTGTTTCTCCTCCTTGATGACCACTACGGTAAGTTTCTCCTCCAAACTTAGCTTGTTTTCCTCTAAAATGAGAAAATTAGCCCATTTAGCTCCAAGAAGACATAATTAGGTAATTTAGCTCCAACAAGAGGAGAAGAAATAGGAAAATGAAAAGAAAGAAGAAGAAGAAGAAGAAGGAGGAGGAGGAGGAGGAGGAGGAGGAGAAGGCCAAGGACCTTCTATCCTTCTCCTCCTCCTCCTCCTTCTTCTTGATTTCTTCTTCTTCTCCTCCTCCTCCTCTTTCTTCTCCTATTTCATATTATCCTTGCTTTAATTAACCCAACAATGACATAATTAGCCCATTTAGCTCCAATATACCATAATAAGCTCAAAATGGCAAAAGAACCTTGGTTAGCTCATGAATATTATATACTTAGCTTATTTTCCTCTAAAATGACATAATTGGAACATTTAGCTCAAAAAATACATAATTAGGTAATTTAGCTCCAACAAGAGGAGAAGAGGAGAAGAAATAGGCAAAATGAAAAGATAGAAGAAGAAGAAGAAGAGAAGGAGAAGAAGAGAAGAGGGAGAAGGAGGAGGAGGAGGAGGAGGAGGAGGAGAAGGCCAAGGACCTTCTAGTCCTTCTCCTCCTCCTCCTTCTCCTCCTCCTCCTCCTTGATTTCTTCTTCTTCTCCTCCTCCTCCTCTTTCTTCTCCTCTTTCATATTATCCTTGCAATTGCTTTAATTTCCCCAACAATGACATAATTAGTACATTTAGCTCCAAAATACCATAATAAGCTCAAAATGGCATAAGAACCTTTGTTAGCTCATTAATATTATATACTTAGCTTGTTTTCCTCTAAAATGGGATAATTAGCCCATTTAGCTCAAAAAAGACATAATTAGGTAATTTAGCTCCAACAAGAGGAGTAGAGGAGAAGAAATAGGCAAAATGAAAAGAAAGAAGAAGAAGAAGAAGAAGAAGAAGAGAAGAAGGAGAAGGAGGAGGAGGAGGAGGAGGAGGAGGAGAAGGCCAAGGACCTTCTAGTCCTTCTCCTCCTCCTTCTTCTTGATTTCTTCTTCTTCTCCTCCTCCTACTCTTTCTTATCCTCTTTCGTATTATCCTTGCTTTAATCAACCCAACAATGACATAATTAGCCCATTTAGCTCCAAAATACAATAATATGCTCAAAATGGCATAAGAACCTTGGTTAGCTCATGAATATTATATACTTAGCTTGTTTTCCTCTAAAATGACATAATTGGAATATTTAGCTCAAAAAGAAGGAGAAGGAAGAAGAAGAAGAAGAAGAGAAGAAGAAGAGAAGGAGAAGGAGAAGAAGAAGAAGGAGGAGGAGAAGAAGAGAAGAAGAAGGAGAAGGAGGAGAAGGAGCCCTCCTTCTTCTCCTTCTTCTCTCCTTATTCTCCTCCTTCTTCTCCTTCTTCTTCTCTTCTTTTTTCTTCTTCTCCTCCTCCTTCTCCTTCTCCTTCCCCTTCCCCTCCTCCTCCTCCTCCTTCTTGTTTTTCTTCTCCTTGTTCTCTTCTTGATTCTTCTCTTTCTTCTTCAATTTAGCTTATTTGTCATATATATGTTGTTGTTCTTCTTCTTCTGATGACTTTCTTATTCCAATCTTGCAGATTGGATGTACTACATGCATGGAAGCTGGCGTTGGAGTACTTTAGTTTCCGTTTTTATTTGAGTTGATGAACAATATGTTGGTTCTTAACACATATCATTTGGAATAGCACAAGAGAATAGATGGCGTCTCCCTCCCACCTCCCCGGGCGGCGACTCAATGGCGATCTGGACTTCTAGCCGGAATCTCGTCCCCCCTCCCGCCCATCTGCTCAGGTAAACCGTCGCTACACTTCTCTCGTGGCCGGTCATGGCCTGCATGAGAGGTTCCACGTTGGATCTGGATTTCTCGCATGGATTGGCTTTCTCTCATGGGGTTTATCGCCACTCAGGTTTTACGGTGCATCCTATGAAGCATCGTCGCCCTTTCATTATGGTGATCTCTTTTGGACGTCACGTTTTCCGGCTATCGCCTGACACTGTGGCTGCCGCTCTGGAATCGGTGATTGGTGGGTCGGCTATTGAATTTCGGGTTTCTCAAATCATGGATTCACTTTTCTCTTTCAAGGTCTCATGCATGCAAGTTGGCTTTCATATTTTCGACTTACGCTCTTTCACATGTTCAAATTTTAAGTGCTTCTTCCATCTCTGGGGACATGGAGGTCCTAATTGGCGTCGGGAATTTGCTCTCTGGAAGAAGCAATGTGATGCTGAGTGGATTATTGTGAGCCCCTCCAAACGGAGGGCTTCTCTAGGTCTGATGGCCATGCATTCCAGACCTCTTAAGTCCTCTCTCAAATCTGGATCTTCTGTTCGTAAGAAGTTATCTTTTGCATCCCTACAACAATATGAGGTTTGCAAGGGTTATAGATATCCTGTTTCCCATGATGAGCTAGTCACTCTTGAGCATGCTGGTTATTCGGTGCCTACCCCTAAACGTGTGATCATCTCTGCACCACCGCCGGCTGAACTCCGGTGGACGGTAGCCTTGCCGCACATTTCGTTTGGCACTGTTCCTTGCCAAGTTTCCTCTCCCGGTTCATCCGGCAAAATTTTCGGAACCTCCCAGGCGCAGCATAAGGATACAGATAATCCAGCCGAAAATTGTGGGATTCCGTTGTCGGGGGCAAGTCTAGATTCTGGAAAAATCTCCACTATTATTAATGAGCCTGCTGAGGTTATTTCATCCGCAGGGCTTGATACTCAATCCATGATGGATATTCCCTCTTCTCAAGAGGCCCACATGGCCTTTGACAAGCTTATTAATGGCATGGTTGAGGATATCTTTTCTTGCTCTATTTGCCACGCACGGGGCCATCTCGCCGCGAACTGTACAGCTTCGCCTGGCTTCTCTGAAAGTATGGTGGGCCGCGCACGATCTAACGGTGTCTCTTTTATGCGTAATAATTGTCTTACTGGGAACTTCAAGAGACCCACCACCTCCCCTGTCGCCGATATCTCGGGAACTGCTGATACCCTTGGCGAAACAGCAACCCCTGCCAAGCCGTTCCGTCCTGTCCCATCGCCGTCGTCTCCTCGAACTCCCTTGGCGACACCACCCGTCACTCCGCCACCACCTCCTGCAATGGCAAACTTTGAGCTTGATCCAGAGTTCTTCCTCCCGCCTGGTCACAACATCATTGATGGAGGGGTTGATCGGCTGCCACGGACTTTCACCACGCCGGCAGTACCCATCACCCGGCGCCATGAGCGCTTCGTCATCGCCATGGTTCATCCAGCGCCACCTGCTGATGAGGTGATTCAGGTACGACAGGAAGTTGCTGCGCTTCTCCTACATCAAGGCTTCCATGTCCGGTCTGCTCAGCCCTGGATTGAGGGGGTAGGTTTGTTCGAGCTCCGGGATGCAGCGGAGAGTTATGCTACAGTCCACATGGTACCACGGCCTCTTGCAAACTCGGAGGTGCGTTTCATCCGTCATGATCACGGTCTTGGCTTCCGTGGCCAAGAGGGTTTTCGCCAGGGCTGCCTCATGCTTCTGGGGGTGCCTTTGGATTACCGTAACACCGAAGATATTAGGGCGGCCGTCAACACTTTCGGGGAGTTTCATCATTGGGTCCAGGACGACCCATATTTGGTTCGCTCTATTGTTTTTGCTGCCTTTCCTGAAGACCGGCTAGTACCCCGCAACATCAGTTTCTCAGAATATTCGGCCTCGGGTGGCGCACGAGTGTCCTGGTCTGCTCCTGTGTACATTTTGGGTACAGCGGCTGCTGAGATTCTCCCCAATGATGAGGATCCGATGCCTCTCAATGGCAACCCTCATCCACTCCCTGGGCAACTTGTTCATCACAATCTGCAGTTTGCTTTGCCCCCATATCCTGCTCTCGGATGGAACGCGGCTCCATTAGCCCCAGGAGTTCCTAGGCCTTCTGCTGCGGATGCTGATGTCGGTGGATGGGGTCAGCCACCCATCGACCCTGAGGCTGGTGACTGGGGTCAGCCACCTGCAGACGGAGGAGGCTGGGAACATGCCGCTGCACCTGCTGCGCCCGCTGATGCACCTGCTGTCGATCCAGTTCAAGACCAGGAATCAATGGTGATTGATCAGCCAAGTCCCTCCTCCTCGGACTCGGTTCATGAACTGGTTGACCTTGATCCACAGCAGGGTCTGATGGTGGAGGAACCGGTCGTTCCTGAGCTGCCCCTACATCTTCCTGATGCCGCCAATATTGATGTTGAAATTGTTGATGCTGCTATTCTCGCTGATGCCCCGGACAATGCTGGGCTAGAGGCTCGTGTTGATGGTCCTATTGCTGGTCGGGCCAATGGGGCCGAGCTGGAGATGGAAGAGCCTAGACAGGAGGAGGAGGAAACAAACCCTCTGGCCATGGTTCTTTATACTGCCCCTCCTCTTAATCAGTCTAATATCAATGTTGAGGTGCCTAGGGTTCTATTTGGGCCACCCCTGCCTCCACTGATGTCCTGGACACGCACTTTTGAGAATCTGATGGGCCCTGCTGCTGCTCTGCATATACCACGCTAGTTCCAGATGCCACTCCTTCAGCCCATCCTGATCCCCAAGCGATCCTGGGACGTGGCTTTTGATGCTGATACTCCAGGACCCTCACTGTCGGACCCTGCTTCCGCCTCTCTCTCTTTACAGGAGGTTTCCCCTATCAGCCCAGCTTCTTCTTCTGAGGATTTATCTTTCCGCTCTCCTGCCCCGTCCAAGAAGGGGTCCCGCAAGAAGGCCACCCCAGTGGTGGACTCCTCGGTGAGGCGCTGTACTCGTGGCTCAATCAAACGCGATGGCTTCAAGCCAACTTTGCATGAGCTGCCTGCACACATCCCCAAGAAGAGGAAGCCGAAGGCCAAGCCTATGCCCTCAACGTCCCAGGAATCTGATGAAGTACCTCCGGCCACTCCTATCCCAGTACTCCAAGAAGTAGGGCAGTCATTGGGCATTGCCCCGGAGAAGCTCACGGCGGATCGTCTTGTGGAAGACCCTGATGTCTCTGCACCCCAATCTTCTGATGTCTAATCCGCCCATGTTAATCTGCTACTATCATGTTTTCATGTATTGTCGAACTTCTGCTGTAGTTTGGTGCTTGAAACTTCGGTTGCAGTGGCTATTACATAGCCTTGCTTTTGCTATATCTCTAATCTGCAATGGATAGTCGTTCCACAAGGAGTTGGCGTGTATTTTGTTGGAATGTGCGTGGCCTCAATTCAGATCATAGACAACGGGCGGTCCGTAACAAAATCGATGAGAGCCTTGCTACGGTCGTGTGCCTGCAGGAAACAAAGATGCAGACTATTGATTTTTGAGCAGTTAAAGGTTTCTGCCCCAAACGTTTTGATCAATTTGCTTATTCTCCCTCCAGGGGTGCATCAGGAGGACTCATTACCTTGTGGAACTCCTCTATTCTCACGGGTCACTTAGTGGAGTGCACCCCATATGGCTTAGTCATCTCCTTTACCTCTAAGCACACAAGTGAATCATGGACCTTGGTTAATGTCTACGGACCATGTCATGGGGAGGCTCGGGATCTTTTTGTGAGTTGGCTTTACAATCTTCAAATACCCACTGGGGCTAACTGGCTACTCCTTGGGGATTTTAATTTCATTAGATCCCCTGACAACAGAAACCTCCCGGGGGCTGATGTAAATGACATGTTCATTTTCAATGAAATTATTGGGCATTTGGGACTGTTGGAGCTTCCCATCAAAGGTAGATCCTACACTTGGTCTAATATGCAAGACAATCCTCTCCTGGAGCAGTTGGATTGGTTCCTTACATCCACTAATTGGATCTCTTTTTATCCTCTCACCCAAGTGCTCCCTCTGGCAAAGACTGCGTCTGATCATGTGCCCTGTGTAGTCTCTGTCAACACCTCCATCCCCAAATGCAATTTATTTAGATTTGAGAACTACTGGGTTGAAATGGAGGGTTTCATGGAGTGTGTGCAGCAATCGTGGCTCATTCCTTCACGAAAGACTCACATATCTGCTATTATCATTGATAAGATGAAGCATCTTCGCCAGGCCCTGAAGAAATGGCAGACGTCCCTATCTCACCTAAAGCTTCTTATTTCCAGATGTAGCCAAGTGGTGCTATGCTTGGATGAGCTGGAAGAGCTGAGATACTTATTCAGGCCGGAAGCTAACTTCAGGAATCTAGTTAAACTGCATTTGGAACATCTACTACATCTTCAATGTTTATACTGGAAGAAGAGGGCCACTATTCGATTCATCAAGGTTGGTGAGGAAAATACCAAATTCTTTCATGCTATGGCCACTGAAAGGTACAGGAAGAACACTATTTCCTCTCTCAAGTTAACTGATGGGTCAATTATCTCTGATGATGAGCAAATTGCTGCATGTTTCTGGGCGTCTTTCAAGGATCGCATGGGAACTTCTCTTGGGATTAATATGTCTTTTGATCTTGACTCCCTACTGGAGGAAGTTCTGGGTCTTGACATCCTCACCGAGCCCTTTTCCAAAACTGAGATGGATAAAACTGTGCATCATATGCCTACTGACAAAGCCCCTGGACCTGATGGTTTCAATGGACTTTTTTTCAAAAAATGCTGGCATATTATTTCCCCTGAGTTTTATCAACTTGTTGCTGAATTTCATGCTGGTCAGGCTCAATTTGTAAACATGAATTCTTCCTATATTACTCTCATTCCCAAAATCAGGTCACCTGAACAGGTGGGAGATTATAGACCAATATCTCTTACGGGCATGGGTCTTAAATTTTTGTCCAAAATGCTTGCCAATCGGCTACAACTGCAGATTGTTAAATGTCTCCATAAGAATCAATATGGTTTTATCAAATCCAGAACTATTCAGGATTGTGTGGGCTGGACTCTCGAGTACCTACATCAATGTCATCAATCCAGGAAACCTATTGTTATCCTTAAGTTGGATTTTGAAAAGGAATTTGATTCTGTGGAGCATGCATTCATCTTCCAGATTCTTCGAGCCAAGGGCTTTAATGATCGATGGATCCTTTGGGTCAAGCAGCTTCTTGCCTCTGGATCTTCCTCGGTTCTAATCAATGGTGTGCCTGGGAAGAAGTTCATGTGCAAAAAAGGTGTCAGACAGGGAGATCCTTTGTCCCCTTTGTTGTTTGCTATTGCTGCTGATTTTCTACAAACTCTGGTCAACAAACTGTGGGTGGATGGACTGATCCAGCTGCCCATTCCTACCCATGATACAGATTACCCTATTGTGCAATATGCTGACGATACTCTCATCATCTTACCAGCTGACAAATCACAATTATTGCAGCTTAAGGAAATGCTTTTGCTTTTCTCTCAGTCCAGTGGGGTACAAGTCAATTATCACAAATCTGCCCTTTTACCTGTCAACATTCCTTCTCAGCATCTGCAGGATCTGGCGGACTCCATTGGCTGTAAAGTGGGAACTCTGCCCTTCACATATCTGGGTCTGCCTGTTGGAATCACTAAACCCCGAATTATCGATCTCATGCCTTTGGTGGATAAAATGGAACGAAGGCTCAGTGCTAGTTCCTCTTTTCTTTCTTAGGGGGGCAGATTGCAATATGTCAACTCAGCATTGTCTGTTGTTCCCCTATTCTTCTTATGCAGTCTGGCTCTGCCACCAGGGATTCTGGAGCAATTGGAGCGGATTCAACGTCAATGCCTATGGCGACGAAATGGGAATGATCATGCCCCTTCTCTTGCTGGTTGGCCACTGGTATGCAGGCCTAAGGATAAAGGGGGGTTAGGGATTGTGAATCTAGCCGTTCAGAATGAAGCTCTTTTGCTCAAACATGCTGATAAATTCCTTAACCATGCTGATATCCCATGGGTTCATCTGATTTGGAACACTTACTACCACCACACTGTACCTCAGGGCACTGTTACTTATGTCTTGCCTAGTAAGGGTGATTCATTCTTGTTCTGGTCTGATTCCTGGCTACTTGGCAACTCCACTATGCCTTTGGTAGTTCGATTCCAGCGATTGTTCTCCTTTGTAGCTGATCCTTTTTGCAGAGCTCAAGAAGTTTTTGCTGCTCTTTCTGAAGATCGTCTGCTCTCCCTGTTTCACCTCCCACTATCCGCTCAAGCTTATCAGGAGCTGACTGCTATCCAATCTTTAATTCTGGGTCTAGATCTGGATCACCATGCCTTTGACAGATGGGTATGGCGCAAGGATGCTAAGGGTTATACACCCAAGGCTTACTATGCTCATGTTCATAGCAGTATTGTGCCTAACCCTCTGCTTAAATGGATATGGAAAAGTTGTTGTACCATGAAAGTTAAGATGTTTGCCTGGATGCTCATTATGGACAGGCTGAACACACAGGACATGCTGGAACGGCGTCACTGGAAAGTTTCTGATACTAATCTTTGTGTGTTATGTCATGCCCGAGTCAAGGAAGACAGACATCATTTATTTTTCACATGTCTGTTCAGTATCAGGGTTTGGAACTACTTACAGATCAGTTGGCAGGGGTCTTCTATGTGGACGGCTACTGCTGCAGCTCGAAAGAACTTCCCCCATCCGTTCTTTGCTGAGGTGGTTTTCACTGCCTGTTGGAATATCTGGACCACCAGAAATGCAAAAGTTTTCAACCAGGCACAGCCGAAGTTCAGGAAATGGAGAGCTGGATTTATCCATGATATTTCTTTATTAGCTCATAGAATTAAGGCTAGTTTCAGGGATGATCTCCTTAAGTGGATTTCCTTTTTGCCTCCTTGAGGTGTGTGTCTCCCTGTTCCCCCCCTCTCTCTGTACATTCCATACCACCTCTTGTACATACAGTTTCCTTAGTTGCAATACAGAAAATGGCTGTGGGGGTTTTTCCCTACAGTAGCCGGTCAAAAAAAATGTGTTGGTTCTTTGTATGTGTTGATGAAGAATGTGTTGATGAACAATATATGTGCAACTATATGTATGTATATATGGATGAAACTTTGTATGTGTTGGTTCTTTTGATATATGGGATGTACGTTGATGAACAAATGGCATTGATGAGCTTTATATGTAAATCATATATGTGTTGTGATCTATTTATGATATATGTACTATGAATTATATGTATATGTGCTGTGAAATAGAAAAAATAAATAAAAATGTGACAATATAGGCTCTTTGCCGTCTGCCAGCTGATGGCAAAGGCCTTTGCCGTCAGCCAACCGACGGCAAAGGTGCCACGTGGCGCCCAGCTGTGCAACCTGGGCAGTAGTAGCTGGCCATATAGTCTCTTTGCCGTCTGCTTCCTAGGGGGAGGCGACAAAGAAGAGGGCACAGAGGAGGAGGCACACGGCAAAGAGTGGAGAGAGGGGGGAGGGGAGGACCCGGCATACGGCAAATATGGACGGGGAGGCAGACGGCAAAGACGGAGGGGGAGGGGAGGGGAGGAGATGGCAGACGGCAAAGATGGGCGGGGAGGCAGACGGCAAAGATGGAGGAGGAGGCAGACGGCAAAGCCTCCGTTAACCCCTAACAGAGGCAACGCCTGTCGGTTAACGTCTCAAACGCTTTGCCGACTGCTCCTAAGGAAAGCTGACGGCAAAGAGCTTTTTCGTCCGCTTTGGGGGGGCAGACGGCAAAGAAGGTCCTATGCCGTCGTAGGCTGATGCAGAAATTTTGCCGGCCGTGAGAATCTTTGCCGTCTGTGATATTGTCTTTGCCGTCCGGGATATTGTCTTTGCCGTCTGTGATGGCAGACGGCAAAGAAGGTGATTCCTGTAGTGTCCTCATCATAATCACTAGCGGAGTCATATCCACCATCCTCAGTAAGAATCATCACACACTTGGATGGGCACACTCTCGCATAATGATCTCCACCCTTGCAACGACAACAGATAACCTCATGTGTTTGCCCTGTGGATGCCATGGATGAAGAAGTGCTCTATGCTGGCCCAGAAAGTGTGCTCTTGGCAATGGGTGGGGCATGGGCCTGTTTTTTGGTATCTCTGTTGGAGTTGGTTGCTGAAGTAGGCGGTGCTGATGCAGGAGGATGTGTGGAAGTAGATGAGGTCCTCGGCATTCATGAGGAAGTGCGACCTGCAGAAAAGTTAGTTCTCACGATAGCCTGTCGATCCTGCACTTCCTGTTCATCTTCGCAAGTATGATGGAATAAATGAGTGATAGTGTTATAATCCTTATACTCTAGAGTAGTCTTAATATCTCTATTTAATCTACCCATAAAATGTGAAAGCGTAGCTTCATTGTCCTCAACAAAACCACATCTAATCATGCCAGTTTGTAATTCCTGATAATATTCTTCTACCAAATTTATACCTTGTCTTAAACGCTTTGAATAATTTCATATTGATAATATGGTGGAACCCAATGAGTATGCATAGCAATTTTCAAAGCATCCCAAGTAGTTGGAATATTAGCATGATGTGTTATACAATGTTCAGAACACCAAACACAAGCAAAACTAGTGAATGAACAAACAGTAGCGCCAACACATCTATCCTCAAGAAATTTTAAGCATGTAAAACGTTGCTCTATTTCTAACTCCCAAGTAAGATATATAATAGGAACATAACAACCATAAAATGTAGGAATATTCAATTTCAGTTTAGGGAGATGGTCATGATCTCGTACCTGAGGGGCTGGTGCAGCCCTACAATTGAGACTATAACCATGTGGAGGACCCGGTTCTTGTGGTTGTGGTTCTTGTCCCTATTGCTGATTGGAGCACCTCTCCCTCATCATCGTTATCACCATCATAATCCTCATTCTACTCAGCCACAGAAACCTTAGTAGTAGCAGCAGGAGGAGAAACAACACCAGAATTCCGTGCTTGGTCGGAAGGAAAACGTCGCGCTCGCCCCATAAAAACCGGGTCTCCTTGCTGTCGTCGTCGTTGTTGTTGTTGTTGTTGGAGAGGGACAAAAGTTGCAGCTGGCGGTGGTAGACGGGCAAGCACCTCATTGAACTTGGCTTCCATCTTGGTGTCGAATGTCTTGTCCAAACCGTCTAGCTTCTCCATGGCCTCTCCAAGGCCAGTCACAAAGTCTTGTACCTGGTCAACAATTATTTGCTGAAATTTTTCATGGAGCTCCGAGTTGGTCAAGCTCTCCGAGTCGATCTCATCGTCTTGTGATCCTGGCATGGTTAGCAGCAATAGGAACACAAAAGAATTTGAACCTACAAACTACTAGGAAGTGGTTGTTGTTGTGGTGGTGGTGTGTCACAAAACCGTCAAGCAAATCCCAAATTCTTACAGGTTCTTACCCAGGAGCAGGTGGTGATCGGCAATCGGTCTAGTCAAAACTCTCAAAGCTTGGATAAAGCGATTGCCAGGTGGTTTCAAACACACGATGTAGATGTAGGTGTAGCTGGGAAGTTATATAATATGGTAGCAAAAAGGGTCACCAATAATTAGTTCACACATGCAAAGTTGAAAAGACGCATAATGACGGTAGAGTGCTCCTAAGCGAGACCGCACTAGAGACGCGAGCCTAGAACACCAACAAAAATACGACGCTACATGTAATCAAGGGAAGAGCCACTGTGATATTTTTTCTTTTTCTTTTTTATTAATTTTTTTGTGAATTTTTTGCGCTCTTTTTTTTCTTCAGAAAATCACTATAATTGCAAGTGTCTCAAAACTCTTTCGAACGACTAAAAACAGGTAAGTCACAATTTTTTTTGACTAATTTTTTTCTCTAGCAATTCGGGGCCGCCGTGACCAAAAATTGTAACAAAAAGTACTATGGTGGCGAGTGTCTCAAAACTCTCTAAAAATCCTAACAACATGATGGGGGGGGGGAATTCACCCTCTAATATTTTGGCCTAAAAAGTGCTCTGAAAAACGTGACAGACTCTTTTTCCCCCGAAACTTACTCAGGAAGGAAACGCAAAACCAAAAACAAGAGGACTCAGACTAGGATTGGTGGTGGATATGTGGTGGTGATATATGGTAGCAAGGATGATGGTGGCGTGGTGCTGGTATATGGCAGCAGCGATGATGGTAGTGTGGTGATGGTATATGGCAGCGATGAAAGATGGCGCGGTGGCGGCATGATAACCTGCGAACAGAACTCAAAACTCTAAAGGACTAGACACTAAAACCATAAACTCGACATGATGATGTAACCGCAAATTCAACAAAGCAAAATGCTTAAAAGACTATGCAAGGGCTCAGATTGGTTCGGGTATGATGATTTAACCCTAATTTTTTGTGGCTTTTCTATGGACCATAGGTATGAAGAACATATGCGATCTAACTATGAAAACCTAGTAAAATCTCACCGAGCAACCCGGAAATATGATACCACTTGATAGAGGCAAAGTTGTCCATGAATTTCGATGGGATGGTGGTTATCGTTTTGGTGGAGTAGACTTTGACGATCCGGCTACGAACGTGTGAGGACGTCACACCATAGCAATCGCTAAACCAACTCGGAGAGGTTATTGACCACGCCAGAGCATGATCAACCTAACCACGAGGGTCTGTTTCCTGCACGCAAACTGTGAACAAGCGAGAAACTAAGATTGCAATCTGGATATTGCGAATATAAGAGGAAAGCTTTATTGATGAAAGTGGGGTTCTGTGACGCCTTTGTGTGGTCGTGGAACACAAACGAAGAGCACTAAGTTGCAGCTATGGCGAACTTGTAATCTAAACAAACCCAAGTCTAAACGATGCCCTAAGGGCTTTATATATCCGGTAATATAGGAGGAATTTCATGAACCCTTGAAGGAGGGGTCCGAAACCGACCCTAACTCATTTTCCCCACACATACGGACTCTAAAAATAGCCTATAATATGGTATTTCGAAATTACATGGGCCTGGCCCAAAAATAAGGTGGCGCAACACCTATAGTATCCTATGGACGAAATTTATAAAGTGGCGTCTTGAATATTTCGTGCAAGCCTTCATGCTCTCCTTATGGCTTCAAAGTCCGAAAATCACCAGTGGAAGCTCCATTGTTCTTTCCCGCGCATGCACCTTCTTCTCCATCCTTGATCTCTCTCCCACGGATATCCTTATTTTTCATGCTAGGTCCTTCATTCACAAATACAACAAAAGTATCTGACTTAGGCAACATCATATGTTCATGAACATTAGAAGGATTTCTAAGAAATGAAAGTACCTCGTAATTCAATTGGCATGCGCGAGCTCTAGTAATTGGTCTAGTATGTATAGTAGCTGGGGCTTAGGGTGTAACAATGGTATTGATGTCCTCATGAATTTTTGCATGCAGCTACCGCTTCCTTGATTGCCTCAGCTTTGGTATCAGTTCTTGTTTTCTCGATCGCCCGCACCATCTTATCTTTGATAGTCACTTGAGTGAAGTTCTTTCTCTGTCTTTTGGCCTCGGTGTCCATGTTATAATAGTAATTCCACATGGCACCGTCTCCGGCGCTGTGCACACATCCATATTGAGGCCACCAGCCCCACAGGTGTCCCATCATTATGTTCATGGCCCGGTTGAAAGAAGTGTCCCACTTGTACTTCACCGACGAGTGAGTCGACTGAGTCGATGAGTCGATTTCGACCACAGTCTTGTGTTTATCTCTCTACAAAATGGAGTGGGAATCATTTACGAATGTGACTATAATGTAGTAGACTTCATTGATCAGAAGCTAATACATAAGGTTGTAAAAGGATAATTACGAGTAATCACATGAATTTCCTAGACAGCCCGTTGGTGAAAAAACAATTAATGGGGTCCCACGAGAATCGGGCCCTCATGAAGTCGTGCTCGTGCTGGTTGGTGAACTCAGCCAAGGGGTCTGGGACCCCCACGCGTTCACGTTCCGTGTCCTACTTGGCCCACACGGGCCTCTTTCCCGTGTAACCACGACTTCCAAGGTGGTGGTTCCCCATGTTCTTTGCCTACAGCTGCTTGCCTCGCTCCGACCTGGCCTTGGCAGCTTCTTCATTGCAAGTCTCCTTGAACTTTTCAAAGTACTCTATTGTAATGATCGGATTGTGTGCAACAATCTCGGCATAGGGTTCACAGTATACTTCAATCGCCTTTTTCACCCAGGTTTTCCAAGCGCTCAATGTGTTGCTGAACTTCCTTAGGGCTTTGTTGTTGATTTTTTCATGGAAGCATCTTTCCATGGGTCGACATTGTCACCCCGACGACGGGAGTGGAATCTTGTGTCCAACCTAATTAGGAGTAGCTACGTCAAATGTTCATTCTTTTGTATTTGGTGGTTATGTTAGTGGTATCCTGTAGGATGCATGCTAGTTGGTTGCCGTAACACGCCGCCACTTCCCGCGGCTCTATTGGCTCAAACTCGCCGACGTGCACCGCCGTGACCACCAGTCTTCTGGTGCCGACCTCATTTGAGCATCGTGCCCTCTTTGCCTTCTTTCCTTCACTAGCTTGGGAGGTCCCACCTCCCGTTTTCCCGTTAACAACATCATCAGGGCCCATCATAGTGCCGGTGCTGGTGGTATCAGTGTCGGCTCCCGCGCCATCATCGTCGTTGTCCATCATGACAACTGGGTCGTAACACCCTTGTTTCTCCTGACCCGCTAGAAAGTCGAGGTAGGCATGTGCTCGTCCTTCTTGGGTGGTAGAACCTCTGGCCTCATCATTGTTGGTCGACATCTTTCCTAGGGTTCAATGTCTTAGTCATTTAATTATCGAGCTTTATATAATAAAGTGAATAATGACAAAAAAGTGACCTTTGTTTTGCTTGAATGTCGTTTCATTCCCGTCATGGCAAATCTCGAGCACACAATATGTCCAACTTTCTAGCACAAGTCATGCCCAAATTCACGTAAAATTTTGGCATGACCTATGCTAGAAAGTGCACATATAGAGCGCCTAAAATTTAAAAGAATGGAAATGGAGCAACATTTCCAGCAAAACATAGGTCACTCGGTGAGAGTTTCCCTGCAAACAACCAATGTGTGGCACAACAAAAGCAACCCAACATTATATTTCATTCTTCCTCCACATATTCTCATGAAATCAATTTCCATAACCAAAAAAATAAGTTCCGATTGTGATTTTCCAAGGGGCATATAGATGAACAAACATAAGACTAACTTCCATGGTGTTTTCTCAATTACTACCACTAGTGAATCTGCGACTTCAATATGTGCAAACTGTGAGTTGGTAAAATTCACTAGATCTACTATATAGAATACGATTTTCATTTTGAGACTTTTAATTTGATTATTTACGGCAATCCTCCATTCTTATCATGTATAAGAATAACACTTAGGACATTTCAACATACAAAAGAGAATTCAAAGCTCTGAGATTAGCCTTGTGAAGTAGTGCCTTATATAAAGGAATGGAACAATTTGAGCTACCATAATTTCCGGAGAGAACCACTTATGAGTTATGACCATATGTCTGGAATTCCCACTCCGGAAATACATGCATATTAATTAAACTACTAACTAGTGGCCCAGATCACCTCCTAATAAGTAAATTTAGATACAAAATGAAAGATAGTATGCCATAAAGCAATCGTTATCATTTTGAGTAAAGTTTATGCAAAATCAAGATGAGCCGTTATCCTTTAACTTATATGTTACATTCCTATATATTTGACGGTATTCACTTGATGCCTAAAAAATCAAGCCTGAAATTAAGATCAATAATATCCTATGAGTTTTTCAGTCAAGAACAAGTCTTCCTCACTTTCTTGTCTTTTTTTTCGCTATTCATAGCTAGCTTTGGTTGTATGCATTCACACACCTAGGTCTTGGGCTAGCTACATCATTAGAACAAATTCCCCCTATAGTTACTCATTGTAGAAGATTATTCAAAAACAAATTAATTGTAGAACTAAGGTGAAACAATTATAGAGAAAACAAAAGAAGCTGGCTCATGTTCGTCGCCAAAAAAGGCGGATGCAATCATCCTCTCATCAGACCGACGATTAAGTAACAACTAAAGCAACATACAGGTCAAGTAAGCATGAAGAAAAGAGGGGGTGGCACACCTCGGGGTTGGGGTCGGGGTCGCAGGGGTAAAGGGGGTGGCATCTGGGTTGAGGTGGTTGGCGTCGGGGTCGCCGGGGCAGAGGGGGTTGATGTCAGGGTCGACGTCGTCGTGGTTGGGGCAGAGGGGCGGGCCGGGGTCAGCGTCAGGGGGTCGATGCAGAGGTGGACGACCGACGTTGGGGTCGGGGTGGCACACGGGTGCGGCGTCGGTGCCGGGCAGTGTGGCGTGGGATCGAAGAGAGTGGGAAATAGAGGATATAATGCCGGTCTAGAAAACACGCTATAGGTAAGTTAGCTATAGCACCGGTCAATAAAATGTGCTATAGTTAAGTTAGCTATAGCCCTGCTCGAGCTAACAAGCGCTACTGATAACATTTTTTAATTTAAAATTATGTGGCGAGATAGGTGTGGCGTTTGTTCTCCCGAAAATCGCTAATGATAAGTTCTTTTCTATTTCTTCTTTCTCATTTTTTATTTCTATTTCTTATCTTTCATTTTCATTTCTCTTTTTTGGATCTTTCATTTGCATTTTTCTTTTTATTTTTTCTTTTTCTTTATCTTTCATTTGCATTTTTATTTTTCTTATCTTTCATTTGTATTTGTATAAGTTGTAGCAGGGGTATAGCTAGGGTTTGGTTTGTTGGAGCAATAACACCGTACCCTGCGGATAGAATTAGTGTATACTATATATTACATCATTTGATCGCTAACGGTGTTAAGTAGGGTATACAAAATAGATGCACACAAATTATGATATTTTGTCAGCTGGAGCGACGACGACAGTTCAGACTGATCTTCTTCTTCCCTCTTTTGTTCGTTATCGAATAATTGAGCCCGTGCTCATGAATTTTCCTTTTCTAGGGATTAAAATATTTCATAGGTAATGTAGTCTTGATTGTTCTTTTGACTTATTTTTCATCATCATCATCATCATCTTCCCTCATTGGGTCACCGTATTGGTTGTATTCTTCCTCGTTGGCGACTCCATCCATTCCGACGATGATCCTTTTGCCTCTCCTCACAACAACACGGCTTGGATTGCTAGGGTCGATAATGAAGAAACATTGTGTCACATGTTTAGCGTGTCCCCATGGTTCATTTTTGGCGGTAGCATTGATGGTACCACTATCGGAGTCGGGTATACACATGGTAGTGAAATGTCGGTTTTCTCTTTGTATGTTCTTGGACCATGTGACACGGAACATCGTCGAGCTATGCAATCCAGAGTTGTCAAGCTCCTACATCACTTCGACCCTTCCATAATATCTTTAAATTATGTTCCGTGTCATGGCTTCCATCATAACCCCTGAGTTCTGGTTATCACTATTTATATTGTTGGCCTCCGTGTAGAACGTGTATCCGTTGATATCGTATGATTGATAAGTCATGAGGTTGATCGACGGGCCATGTGCTAAGGCGTATATGAGTGTTCCGTCCAGGCAGTCCTCTTTCGGTGGATTAGCCATGACTCTATCTTTGAACCAACACAAGAAAGTGGAATTGTGCTCTCTAATAACTTCAGCGTCCGTCCTAGGCACCCCACTGTCATGGTAGTTCTTTGCGATGGTCTCTTTGTGTAGTGTCACAAAATCTTCTAGCACATCTAGGTGTTGTAGCACTACTAAGTTTGCCGTGTCAAAGTCGTTTTGTCGGCGCAAGTGGACCACATTCACATCCCTCTAACCGTTGGAGTGACCTTCTCCTTCGAGCCTTCCACAATGCTTGTTGATGGACAAACTAACAACAGGGTCTTCGGTGCCTAGATAAGAAAGATATGCACTCTTAGCTCAGACATCCTGGGTGTTACGAACGAATCCTTTGATGACCCCATTCATCCTCTCAAACAACATCGTGCTGTGCAGGAATGTCAGACCTAGGTCGATCATGTCGGCTACAATGTGGACTCATAGATGCAACATGACATCAAAGAACATTGGTGGGAAGTACATTTCTAGCTCATTTAGTATGACAATGATTTCTTCATGTATCCTATGGCGTTGCTCCACATTGATCGACTTTCGAGAGATAGCATAAAAAAGTGGCATATGTCAATAAGCGCCTCATGGATGTGTGTGCCCATAATCCCTCCAAATGCAACCGAGAGTAACTGTGTCATCATTACGTGAGAGTCGTGAGACTTCATCCCACTAAACCTTTTTTTCTTAGTGTCCAGATATCTGCTTATCTTCCCACAGTATCCAGAACTAACTTTGATTACGGCAAGGCACTTGAATAATTGATCGACCTCCTTCGGATCTAAGGTGAAGCAAGAGGGGGGGCAATATTGTTCTTCCTTCTTGTTTACTTTTTTGCCCCTATCTTCCGTCTCCGTCTTCGGCCCATTCTTGGTCTTCTCCGACATGTTCATCAATGTTCCAAGCAAACTACCATGGATAATCTTTGTGATATGCATTTGATCAAGGACATGAGGCGTGTCGAGTTTGGGCTAGTACTCCAAGTCCTATAAAACAGATCTTGTCTTCCATACATTTAGCAGCTGCTCCGACGCCTTTTTCTTCGTCTTTACCTGTGCGGGGCACTCTTTCAAGTTCTCCGATAACTCATATATTTGGGCCCTGCTACGCTTACGTGGAGGACCTCAATGCTCAACCTTACCATTGAATATATCTCCAAGCTTTCTCCAAGGTTCATCCTTCTCGAGCCATCTTGGATGCCCCATGTACACGATTTTCGAAGAGCCGCCATCTTTTGATAAATGATGAGAAGTTGTATCATCCATGCACCTTGTGCATCCGCAATATCCATGGCACACCTAGCCGGAGAGATAGCACTAACCGAGATAGTACTGCACCGTCATGATCAGCACGACTCTCATGTAGAAATACTCTCCTTTGCTTGCGTCCCATGTCTTTCTCGGCATTGTCCATAAGGTCTGTACCTCCTCTTTGAGTAACCAGAGATATGGATTTATATCATTTCTCGGTTGTCTCGGCCCTTGAATAAGCATAGTCATGTGTATGTATTTTTACTTCATGCACTTCCAGGGGGAGGTTGTACGTCCATACAAACACGGGTCATGTGCTATGATTGGTACTCTGGTTGCCACACAGATTCATGCCATCACTACTAGCTCTAAGCACGATGTTCCTTGCATCACCTGTCAAGAAATAAATTCAGCCTTTAATGCTCTCCACAGGCTACCATGTGCAAGATGTCTCAGTCTTGGATCATCTGTGACATCTGGCTTCACCCTCTCCGCATGCCAGCGCATAAGCTTTGCTTCCTTAGGATCTACGAAATACCTCTACAGATATGGAGTGATTGGAAAGTACCATACAACTTTCTATGGAGCTTTCTTTCCGGCGTTCTTATATCGCGAAGCATTGCAATTTGGACAGTTGGTTTTTTCCGCATGCTCGTTCCGATATATGATGCAATCGTTGATGCATGCGTGATATCTAATTTGTGGCAAATCAAGAGGGCACATGATTTTCTTTTCCCCCTCAACACTAGTAGGACATAGGCTTCCCGCGGGAAGAACCTTCTTTAGATACTTCAGAAGCTCATCGTGGCTTGCATCCGTCCATTTGTTTTTTGCCTTCTTCTTTAGAAGTTCGAGCGTCAAACTCTAGCGGGTCACCTCGGGATCGCAACCATCATACAAAGGAGTCATCGAGTCTACTTCCAGTTGCACTAGTTTGGCCTCCTTTCTAGAAGCAGCTCTATCGCTAGTCATCTTCTGGTGAAGCAGGTGTCGAACATGGAGGTCCCGCATGGCTGAACACAGTAGCGATAAAGGCCGCGATGTGTCCGCGTCTTCTCCACCTTGTACTGCCTCTTTGCCAACGCCATTTCTCAGGCCATCTTCTTCCTCGGGCCTACAATTGGTCATCTCTTTGTTTCGCCCCATGTCGTTATTTCATACCCCGTCGACGTCCTCATCATCATCATCATCACTTATCCAATGAGTATGGTATCCTTGAAACCATGCATGAGTAGGTGCCCCTTGAATTTACCACCCTTAAAGGGGTTGAGCCTGACTCCTCCTTTGCATTTTCGACATGGACATAAAATATCCTTGAGTCTTTTTTCATACATGTTGTCCACCATAGATTGTGAGTATCTTTCCACCATCGTTCCATTGACCTTCATGATCACTTGCGCGGAGCAAACTAATTATAATCACGTATGCATGCATGGATCAAATTCATACAAAAATTCGGCATGACCTTCCCTAAACCTAAGACATATTGAGTTTGGCCAAAATCTGCCGGAACGGAATTGAATCAACATTTTGGAACATAGGCAACTCATGTCACCCACATTTCAACAAATACACAATATAGGCAACTCACATGCCATACACAATTTGGTATATTCATATCGCACATGTATAGTTTCGGTCCTATCGCACACACACACATTTACATTCTTGCACAACTTTTTTTTCTCACCTATGTGTCGAGAGGGATATCTTCCCCATTCTTAATTAGCTACTAGCTCTAGATAGCGATTTACCTACATATAGCTCTAACTAGCTTGGTAGAGAGAGATAGAGAGCGCTGGTGGATATAGGTGGATGGCAAAGAAAGAGAGATGGAGGAGGGATGCTATTAATTAATGGAGGTGGGTGGAGGGGGCAAAGAAATAAAGAGGAAGGAGGGAGGCCATTAATGGAGGGGGTGGTAGATGGGAGAAGAAGAGAGGGGGAGGAGGGGGAGCATTGAAAGGAAAAACCAACACGCAAGGGCAAGAGGAGGGGGAGAAAGGAATGGGGAGGAAGAAAGGGGTGGGGGAAGGTGGTAGGTATTTTTTGGCTGGGGACTATACCAGTAGCGCTGGCTACCAACGCATGCTATTGGTATGGTCACCAACCAAAATATCTTCTGGTAAAATTCGACTAGCTATACCGCAGGGTGGAAAACACGCTGCTGCTAAAAGGGCACACAAGTTTACACACAGAAGAAATAGCAATAGCGCGTTAGCAAGACCAGGCGCTACACATCTCGCATTAATAGTAGCACTGGGTGGACGATCGACACTGCTAATGTATCTTGACCTGGCGGTGTGGTGTGGCACGCTTGCTAGTAGCGTGTCCTAGAAAAACAAATGCTACTGCTAAGTCTTACCAGTAGCGCATGTTAGACACAATGCTACTGGTACTTACCAGTAGCATTGGGACCCAAACAGACACTACTGGTAAAGTTCTATGTGTAAGCATTTTCCTACTATTGTTGGGTTGAAGTATCCATAAATGTGAGGCGTATGATAGCACCACCTATCAGAACCACGCCAAAGTTTCCATGTCATCTTTTCGTTTGATATTCTATCTCTACTCCTTACTTACATGTGCATGTCTTTACTTTTTGCTACCCTACTCATTGACTTCGTTGTGTAGGGTTCTCTAGACTTGTTAGAATCGCTAAAACTTTCCAACCTTAAATATTGGGAAAAGCTTAGATTTTTATTTTGCCAAGTAGTGTGTTCACCACCCTCTAGACCTACCTTCTCGATCCCACAATTGGTATCACAGGTTTGGTCTCCATAGTTTTGGTTTAATTCCCATTGGAGGAAGATGGATGTACCCAGTTGTGGGAGACTTAGCTGTAGAGTGTATATTCTCAATGGGGAGTACTGTATTCAATGGAAAGACAAAGTGCTTGATGTATTCTATGAATTCTGTTTAAGCAAGTATGTTGAAAATCCCTATATGCCTCCCATTGATCCCTTACATCCTTGTCACGAGGAAGAAATTGATATGCTTCATAATCTCAGAATCGTCAATCTCATAATTAGAGGATTACCAAGAATCATGTTTGGTCAAATGAAAAACTTTGAGTGTGCTTATACTTTGTGGAAATATTTGGAGAAAAAAAAATCCAAACTACTCTTTGAAAAATCTTGATGTTCTTCTCCATAAAACTATTTCCTTTCACAAAATGAAGCCTAGTGATCCCAACTTTGATAAATACTTGTTTGAGCTTCATGACCTCATGCGTGCTAAGGGATATGTCATTACCATCAATAACATCATTGTTGAATCCATTCACATTCATAAACATGAACATTGTCATGGTCAAAATTCTAACGAATCTGTTGAATTTTGTGGCGAGGATATTCCATTTGACAATGATGATGTGGGACATGGCTACTATGATAAATATGAGAAGTTTGATAATGAATGTAGGAAGACTACGAAGGGTCTAAGGATCATGGCAATCTTCAAAGACTACATTATAGAGGAAAGGAGTGGATTGTCGATAGTGGATGTACCGATTACATGACTGGATATAGAGACATGTTTCACGAGATCACACCAAATCATGGACCACGAAGGTATGTGAATTTTGGAGACAACTCCAAGAGTAAGGTGCTAGATATTGGTAAGGTGGCCATACCTCATGATAGTTCCATTGAAAATATTATGCTTGCTGAATCCCTTGGCTACAATCTTTTTTCCATATCTATACTAGCCGATTTCGATTTCAATGTGATATTTACTAAAGTAGATTGCAAGTGTTTCGTCAATAAAATCATAACATGGTCTTTACTGATTTCTCTAGAGGTGATATATAAATTCTTTATTTCACTAAAAGAGCCCAAACTTGTACTTGTCTTATTGCAAAATCCTCTAAAGGTTGGCTATGGCATAGAAGTCCATGACCTGTTGGTATGCGTAATCTAGACAAGCTCGTCAAAGGTGATCATATACTTGGTGTTAAAGATGTTATCTTCGACAAAGATATGCTTTGTAGTGCTTGTCAAGAAGCAAAACAACTGGGTGGAAGCCATGCCATAGAGAACATCTTGACTGCTAGGAGACCATTCGAGTTGCTTCATATGGATCTCTTTGGTCCCAATGCTTACAAGAGCCTCGGTGGAAATTCCTTTGGTCTAGTTATGATTGATGGTGCTCCAGATTTGCGTGGGTATTCCTTCTTGATGACAAGTCATAGGTACAAAGATATTCAAAAACTCTGTTCACAAAGCCCAAAATCAATTTGAGGTGAAGATCAAGAAAGTTCGGAGCAACAACGTATCATAGTTCAAGAAGACTAATGTGGATACCTTTCTTGACGAGGAAGATATCTAACATGAGTTCTCGGCTACGTACACCTCAACAAAATGGAGTTGTTGAGAGGAAGAACTGGAATCTCATAGATCTGGCTAGAACGATGCTCGATGAATACAAGAAGCCAATACACTTTTGGGCGGAAGTCATGGAAACAACTTGTCATGCTACAAGCCGACTCTACCTAGACAAGCATCTCGGTAAAATGGCATACGAGCTACTCACCGGTAACAAACCCCAAGTTGATTACTTTCAGGTATTTGGCTCAAAGTGGTACATTCTTGATAAGCATCGTCATTCTAAATTTTCTACTAAATCTCATGAAGGTTTCCTACTTGGTTACAAATCAAACTCTCACGCATACTTTTTGTACAGTAACTTCACTAGAAAAGTTGTAGAGATGATACATGTGAAGTTTAATGAGACAATTGGTTCGCTAGTCGAACAATTACCAAATGATGTAGGAGATAAGGAGACTTTGGAATCCATTCAATATGTGTCCATATGCAAGATACATCCCAAGAAGGTGGATGAAAGTACTTCATCAACACAATTGGAAGCTCCTACCTCGTGTCAAGGCGAAACTCAAAACGACAAGGAGGCATCAACAAGCGATACACGTCAAGATGAAGGGGAAGAAGTCCATCAAGATAATCCACCTCAACCTCCTTCACCACCCCCACAAGGAAACAATAACTTCGGTAACAATGAAGAAGAATATGAGGAGGAGGAAGCCCCACCACCCAACAAGAAAAAGCTACCACGAGTTGATCAAGAGTGAATAAGAGTCATCCCGTAGAAAAAATTCTCGGCAACATACAAACTGAGAGAATGACTCGCTCTAAAACTTGCTTAGCTATTTTTGTGAGAACTACTCATTCATATCTAGTATTGAGCCTATGAAGGTAGAGGACGCACTTGAAGAATCGGAGTAGGTGAATGCCATGCACGAAGAGCTACACAACTTCGAGAGGAATGTAGTGTGCACACTAGTGGAGAAGCCCAAGGACGGGCACAACATTATTGGAACAAAATGGGTGTTTCGGAACAAGCAAGATGAATATGATCAAGTGGTATGCAACAAGGCATGTCTCATAGCTCAAGTTACACTCAAGTCAAAGGTATGGACTATGGTGAGACTTATGCCCGTGTTGCTAGACTGGAGGCCATTAGTATACTTCTTGTTTATGTCAATCACCATGATGTTACTCTTTACCAAATTGATATCAAACGTGCTTTTCTAAATGGTGAAATTGAGGAGGAATTTTATGTTAAGCAACCTCCCGTCTTTGTGAACCGTAAGAAACCTAATCATGTTTATAAGCATCATAAAGCACTATATGGTCTTAAACAAGCCCCTCGAGCTTGGTACAATTGCTTAACGAAGTTTCTCACTGAAAATGGTTTTGAGGTTGGTAAAATTTACGCAACCTTGTTCACCAAAATAGTTAATGGTGAATTATTTTTGTTCCAAATTTATGTGGGTGATTTTATCTCAAGATCTACTAACGCACATTTTAGTGAGGAATTTGTAAGGTTTATGTCCGAGAAATATGATATCTCCATGATGTGTGAGCTAAAATTTTTCCTTGGTTTGCAAATCAAGCAAATGAAAGAAGGTACGTTTTTCTCTCAAACCTAGCACACCAAGGACTTGTTCAAAAAGTTCAACATGCAAGAGGGTAAAGGTATGAGAACTCCCATTCCTACTAGTGGACATGTTGACCTCACAAAGGAGGACAAACCGGTTGATCTAAAAGGTTATCGATCAATGATCGGTTCATTGCTATATCTATGTGCCTCATGTCCTGGTATCATGCTAAGTGTGTGCATGTGTGACCGATATCAAGCGGCAACCAAAGAGGGTCATCTTCATCCATGAAAAGAATTGTGAGATACTTGATACGTACACCAAACTATGGCATTTGGTACCCAAGGGACCGTCTTTCAATCTTACGGACTATTACGACTTGGGCTACACTCGATATCTCTATCCACTGCCAAAGCGGAATACATTGCCGCGAGATCGTGTTGTGCTCAATTGCTATCGATGACTCAAACTCTTAAAGACCATGGAATACATGTGAGACATCTTCCATTGGTTTGTGATAATGAGAGTGCTATTAAGATTGTTCATAATCCCGTGCAATATTCACGAACCAAACATATTTAAGTTTGTAATCATTTCATTCGTGATCATGTTACCAAATGGGATATTAATCTCGAACATGTTCGTACCTACAAACAACTGGCGGATATCTTTACTAATCCACTTGATGAGGTAGTGTTTTATCGTTTGTGAACTAAGGTTCACATCCTTGATGCTTCAGACTTATTCTAGACTCACTCGGATGCATGCAAGGGCTTAACTTATTGTTACTATTCCTTGATACCATTGACATGATGATAGTTCATATCTTGGAAATCTATGCTCCCTTGTATTGCAACTAACATTTTGTATGTACGTGGAAGAACTACACTCTACAAGATTGCCATTAACTTATGCCAGAAGTGATTTTGTAATGGCCATGTATCAACATCACCACTATGATATGGAGGAAGAAGATAACAGAAACCATATCCTTGAGAATCGTTTGTCGAACAATGTCACTCTTTTCATTTGGATATATCATGTTCTTCATTGCATGACTAACCCATGTAGGTGAGAAGGGAATCAAAAAAATGTAGGATTTCTCCCAACTCAAGATCATCTTCATCAACTTTGAGCATCAACAAGAAGTCCATCTACATGCCACATCATTAAAAGGTATGTACTCATATCCTTGAAGAAGTTTTACTCCAGGACATGAGATAAAACAATTCAAGAGATATGAAGACACTAAAATGCTAAAACGAAAACTGGTAACCCCATTTGAGCTTAATGCTGAGTATGACCTATGATCAAGCATTCTTTCTTGGCTCCTCAAGTCAATATACTCTAATACTGGTCAACTAGTCACCGCCCAACATCTAGATAAGGATCATGATTGGAAAACCTCTCTTTTGTTGTCTACTTTGATGCTTCCATTCGAATTCTTACCTAGATGAAATATTCCTTGCAAATATTACTGAAAATTCCCTGTTTTTTTAACATTCTATGCAAATTTTGCGAAAACTTTCCGACAAATATAGTCATATGTTTGGGAAAGGTTTGTTTGACAAAATGGCCAAGAATGCCTTTGCCAAGTTTTTGTTTGCAACTCGGACTCTCCAATATGGGAAATCAATTTCACTCATATATCACAAAAACTATTAAGAGCCTCTTTGGTACCGCCGACATGAATCTCTTTAGCTGTACCTATTTATCCCACATCCCTTAAATTTCCTGTGTGTTCCACGGATCCATTTTGCCTAGGAGCCACCGACATTTGCCTATTTGTGTTCTTTGCCATCTTCTTGACATCTTTAGTCAAAATTCTCAATGACCCTTACTCAAAGGATCCCTTACCCTCCGAACCTTCTTAGAAATTGATGCCAAATGGGGAGATAGATCAAATCTTAAAATTCAAAGTTTCAGGGGGAAATCACTAAAGCTTGCAACTAATTATTAAGTCTAAGAGGTCAACTCAGTTCATTATTCCAAAAAGTAGAGAGACATAAAAGATTTAGTTCTTTGGATTCATGCTTTTGCATTGCTAAACTTGCTACATCCTATTTCAAGATTCAACTCACCCTACCTACTCCTAATATCTACATGCTAAGATTCAGGGACAGAGGAGAAACTAGTATCTACATTCAGGGGAGAAAAGCTCTGAAGTCACTTTTGGATACATGTTATTTTTGAGAAAATACTATCTTCAACATGTCTTCCAAAACTATGTGAAATTGAAGTTTTTTGCATCTTTATGAAAGAAATATTCTTATGTTATCTAACCTTGGTTTCTCAAGTATGTTTCCCTAGTAGAAATGCTCCAGAACTCCAAAGTAAGTATATGCATCATACCCTTGGTGAGGACAATGTGTTGCTTCTTGCACTTATTGTTTTGCGGGAGTTAGTCCCGGACATGGAGATTATACATTCTCACCTATTTGATATGTATGGACAAGGAATATATGATTTGCCATGTCCTCTCTACTATGTGTGTGCACCAATGCATTCCAAGGCAACTATTCCTTAAAGGGGTTTGATCATATTTAGGGGGAGCTTGTACTAGTCACATGTCTCTCAAATCTACCATACATTTCTACCTATTTTAAATTGAAGCTTTGATTATTTTTTATCATAAATTACCAAAAAGGGGGAGATTGAAAGCACATATGCTCCCTTGGAGGTTTTGATAATTCATGACAACATACATCTTCTCTTGGAATAATGGTTCTACTTAGTGTTTCATATTTAGTCCAAAAAGATTGCTGGATGGGAATGTGAGAGAAGACCCAAGGAAGGAGAAGAATAGGATTGGCAATGCATCAAGCTTCAGGACTACACATTTTGCATCTTGTAATAAATCACAATTGAGTCCATAGGAAAGCCAATACTATTAAAAGGGGATGGTGTATCTGCGATGATTTGGTTGCTCAAGTGCTTAGAGATTAGTGATATGTAAATTTTGCATCATGCTTTTATATCGATATTTATTGCATTATGGGTTGTTAATAAACATTATGGTACTATACTTATGTCATTTCCCTCTTATTTTACAAGGTTTACATGAAGAGGGAGAATGCCGGCAGCTAGAATTCTAGACCAGAAAAGGAGCAAATCTGAGAGACCTATTCTGCACAACTTCAAAAGTCCTGAAAAACTTATAGAGAATTATTTTGGAATATATAAAAAATATTGGGCGAAAGAAATACATTAGGGGACCCACCAGGTGGCCACAAGCCAGGCGGCGCGCCCTACCCCCTGGGTGCGCCCTGTAGGCTTGTGGGCCCCCTGGCAGGCCTACGGTTCCCATCTTCTTCTATAAGAATGCTTTTGACCTGGAAAAAATCACATCAGAAGTTTTGGAGCAAAGCACCACCGTCTCGAGGCGGAACTTTGGGAGAACCAATCTAGAGCTCCGAAGGAGCTATTCTACCGGGGAAGCTTCCCTCCCGGAGGGGGAAATCGAAGCCATCATCATCACCAACGATCCTCTCATCGAGAGGGGGTCAATCTCCATCAACATATTCATAAGCACCATATCCTCTCCAAACCCTAGTTCATCGTTGTATCTGATCTTTGTCTCAAACCACAGATTGGTACGTGGGGGTTGGTAATAGTGTCGATAACTCCTTATAGTTGATGTTAGTTAGTTTACTTGGTGGAAGATCATATGTTCAGATCCTTAATGATTATTAATACTCCTATCATTATGGACATGAATATGCTTGGTGAGTAATTACATTTGTTTCTGAGGACATGGGATAAGTCTTGCTATAAGTAATCATGTGAATATGGTATTCGTTCGATATTTTGATGATATGTATGTTGTCTCTCCTCTAGTGGTGTCATGTGAATGTTGTCTACATGAAACTTCACCATTATTTGGGCCTAAGGGAAGGAATTGTGAAGTAATAAGTAGATGATGGGTTGCTAGAGTGATAGAAGCTTAAACCCTAGTTTATGCGTTGCTTCGTAAGGGGCTGATTTGGATCCATATGTTTCATGCTATGGTTAGATTTATCTTAATTCTTATTTCGTAGTTGCGGATGCTTTGGAGAGAGGTTAATAATAAATGGGATGTTTATCCAAGTAAGGGCAGCACCCAAGAACCTCTCCACCCACATACCAAATTATCAGAGTAACGAACGCGAATCATATGAGCATGATGAAAACTAGCTTGACAGAAAGTCCCATGTGTCCTCGGAAGCGATTTGCTTTATATAAGAGTTTGTTCAGGCTGGTCCTTTGCTACAAAAATTATTGTTCCACCTTGTTTAACCTTTGTTACATTGGTTACTTGTTACCCGTTACAAATTACCTTATCACAAAACTATCTGTTACCGATAATTTCAGTGCTTGCAGAGAATACCTTACTGAAAACTGCTTGCCATTTCCTTCTACTACTCGTTCTGTTCGACACCCTTACTTATTGAAAGGACTATGATAGATCCCCTATACTTGCGGGTCATCAAGACTCTTTTCTAGCTCTTTCGTCGAGGAGTGAAGCGCCTTTGGCGAGTGGAACTTGGTAAGGAAAAAATTATATACTGTGCTAAAATTTATTGTCACTTGTCAGTATGGAAAATAATCCTTTGAGCGTCTTGTTTGGGGTATCTTCACCCCAACTGGAAGCACAAAGATAAGCTCCTCAACATGTTGCACCTGCTGAAAATATTTATTATGAAGTTCCTTCGGGTATGATTGAAAAAATGCTAGCTAATCCTTATGCACGAGAGGAACACTAGATCCTGATTTGCATCTAATCTATGTGGATGAAGTTCATGGATTATATAAGGTTGCAGGTCTGCCTCAGGATGATGTCAAGAAGAATGTCTTTCCTTTATCTTTGAAGGATAATACGTTGACATGGTACAGGCTATGTGATGATATTGGATCATGGAACTACAGCTGCTTGAAATTGGAATTTCATCAGAAGTTTTATCCTATGCATCTAGTTCATCGTGATCGGAATTATATTTATAATTTTTGGCCTCGTGAAGGATAAAGAATCTCTCAAGATTGGGTGAGGACTAAGTCAATGTTATATTCATGCCCCAATCAGGAGCTCACGAGAGAAATTACTATTCTGATTTTTTACGCTCAACTCTCTCGTAATGATCAATCCATGCTCGATACTTCTTGTGCTGGTTCCTTTATGAAGAAAGAAATTGAATTCAAATGGTACTTATTGGAAAGAATTAAACACAACTTTGAAGATTGGGAACTCGACAAATGTAATGAGTCAGGTATAAACCTTAAGTTTGATTGTGTTAAATCCTCTATAGACACCGATGCTTTTCGTGATTTTAGCACTAAATATGGACTTGACTCTGTGGTAGTAGCTTCATTATATGAATCTTTTACTACTCATGTTGATCTCCCCAAGGATAAGTGGTTTAGATATCATCCTATCATTGAAGTTAAAGTAGTTGAACCTATTAAAGTTGAAGAAGAAACTATTATTTATAATGTTGGCCCTTTTATTCCTACTACTTATATTGAGCAACCACCCTTTCCTGTTCGAATAAAGGAACATGCTAAAGCTTCAACTGTGGTTCGTAAGAGTTGTACTAGAACACCTATACCCATGAACAAATTAAAGTTGAACCTAATATTGATATGGTTAAATATGTCTTGATTGATAATATTGATGGGCATGTCATTCATTTCTGTGCTGAAGTTGCTAGAATTGCTAGACCTGATATTAGAAGTAAACATAGACCTATTGTTGGCATGCATGTTGTTTCTGTTAAAATAGGAGATCATTGCTATCATGGATTATGTGATGTGGGTCCTAGTGTGAGTGCAATTCCCTTTTTCTTATACCAAGAAATTATGAATGATATTGCACCAACTTAATAAGAAGAAATTGATGTTACCATCAAGCATACTAATAGAGATGCTATTGCACCAATGGGGATTGTTAGAGATGTTGAAGTCTTGTGTGGGAAAATAAAGTATCCTACTGATTTTCTTGTTCTTGGTTCCCCACAAGATGATTTTTGTCCCATTATATTCGGTAGGAGATTCTTGAATATTGTTAATGCTAAGATTGATTGTGAAAAAGAAACACAACCTGCCTATTGAAATACTACTGATCTAAAGCTGAAATTATTGCTCTTGCTCCTATCGTTGGGCCTCCTACTGATCCCCTAGAACAATATTTGCTAGACCATGAAAATGATATGCATATGAATGAAAGGAATGAAATAGATAACGGTTTTATTTGATCAACAACCTATGTTGAAACACAACGTGCCTATTGAAATACTTGCGGATCCTCCTCCACCCATGGGTGATCCTGTTTTTGAGCTTAAACAATTACCTGATACTCTGAAGTATGCTTATATTGATGAAAAGGAGATATATCCTGCTGTTATTAGTGCTAACCTTCCAAAGCATGAAGAAAATAGATTATTGAAAACTTTGAGGAAGCACCGTGCTGCTATTGGATATACTCTTGATGATCTTAAGGGCATTAGTCCCACTCTATGTGAGCACAAAATTAATTTGGAGCGTGATGCTAAACCAGTTGTTGATCACCAACGATGGTTAAATCCTAAAACGAAGGAAGTGGTAAGAAATGAAATACTAAAGCTTCTGGAGGGAGGTATAATTTATCCTATTGCTCATAGTAGATGGGTTAGTCCCATTTATTATGTCCCTAAAAAGGGAGGTATTACCGTAGTTCCTAATGATAAAAATGAATTGACACCCCAAATAATTGTTACAGGATATAGAATGGTAATTGATTTTAGGAAATTAAGTAAAGCTACCAGGAAAGATCATTACCCTCTACCTTTTATTGATCAAATGCTAGAAAGACTATCGAAACATACACATTTTCGCTTTCTAGACGGTTATTCTGGTTTCTATCAAATACCTGTGTCAAAAGAGGATCAAGAGAAGACCACTTTTACTTGCCATTTTGGTACCTTTTCTTATAGACATATGCATTTTGGTTTACGCAATGCACCTACTACCTTTCAAAGATGTATGATGGCTATATTCTCTGACTTTTTTGAAAAGACCGTTGAGGTTTTCATGAATGATTTTTCCGTTTAAGAAACTTCTTTTGATGATTGCTTGAGCAATCTTGATGGAGTTTTGCAAGGATGTGAAGAAACTAATCTTGTCTTGAATTGGGAGAAGTGCCACTTTATGGTTAATCAAGGCATTGTCTTGGGACACAAAATCTCCGAAAGAGGTATTGAAGTTGATAAAGCCAATGTTGATGATATTGAAAAAATGATGTGTCCAAATGATATCAAAGGTATAAGAAGTTTCCTTGGTCATGCTGGTTTCTATAGGAGGTTTATTAAAGACTTCTCCAAGATTTCTAAGCATGTCACTAATCTTTTGCAAAAGGATGTTCCATTCGTTTTTATGATGATTTTGTAGAAGCATTTGAAATTCTTAAGAGAGCCTTGATCACTGCACGTGTTATTCAACCACCTGATTGGAACCTACCCTTTGAAATTATGTGTGATTCTAGTAATTATGCTCTTGGTGCTGTTCTAGGACAAAGAGTTGATAAGAAATTAAACATTATCAATTATGCTAGTAAAACTCTAGACAGTGCTCAAAGAAACTACGCTACCACTGAAAAGAATTTTTTAGCAGTTGTGTTTGCTTGTGATAAGTTCAGACCTTATATTGTTGATTCCAAAGTAACTGTTCACACTGATCACGCTGCTATTAAATACCTTATGGAAAAGAAAGATTCTAAACCTAGACTTATTAGATGCGTTCTTCTTCTACAAGAATTTGATTTGCATATTATTGATAGAAAGGGTGCTGATAACCCCGTAGCAGATAACTTGTCTAGACTAGAAAATGTTCTTGATGACCCACTACCTATTGATGATAGCTTTCCTGATGAACAATTAGCTATCATAAATGCTTCGCGCAGTGCTCCTTGGTATGCTGATTATGCTAACTATATTGTTGCTAAATTTATACCGCCTAGTTTCACATACCAACAAAAGAAAAAGTTCTTCTATGATTTAAGGCATTACTTTTGGGACAATCCACACCTTTATAAAGAAGGAGTAGATGGTATTATTAGACGTTGTGTACCTAAGCATGACCAGGGACAAATCCTACACAAGTGTCACTCTGAGGCCTACGAAGGACACCAGGCTGGAGATAGAACTGCACACAAGTTATGACACTATGTTTTTTGGCCTACTCTCTTCAAGGATGCTCGTAAGTTTGTCTTGTCTCGTGATGAATGTCAAAGAATTGGTAATATTAGTAGACGTTAGGAAATGCCTATGAATTACTCTCTTGTTATTGACCCATTTGATGTTTGGGGTTTTGGTTATATGGGACCTTTTCCAAAGACTAATGGGTATACTCATATTCTAGTTGCTGTTGATTATGTTACTAAGTGGGTAGAAGCTATTCGAACTAGTAGTGCTGATCATAACACTTATATTAAAGTTTCGAAAGAAGTTATTTCCCTAGATTTGGAGTCCCTAGATATTTAATGACTGATGGTGGTTCACACTTTATTCATGGTGCTTTTTGTAACTTGCTTGCTAGGTATGATGTTAATCGTAGAATTGCATCTCCTTAGCATCCTAAGTCTAGTGGTCAAGTAGAATTGAGCAATAGAGAAATTATTTTATCTTGCAAAGGACTGTTAATAGATCTAGAAAGAATTGGTTTAAGAAACTTGACGATACATTATGGGCTTATAGAACCGCTTACAAAAACCCTATGGGTATGTCTCCGTATAAAATACTTTATGTTAAAGCATGTCACTTACCTCTAGAGCTAGAACATAAAGCTTATTGGGTAATTAAGGAGCTTAACTATGATTTCAAAGTTGCTAGTGAGAAGAGGTTATTTGACATTAGCTTGCTTGATGAATGGATAACCCAAGCCTATGAGAATGCTAAGTATTTTAAAGAAAAGGTTAATAGATGGCATGATAGAAGGATACAAAAGCGTGAATTCAATGCAGGTGATCATGTCTTGCAATACAACTCTCGTTTAAGTTTTTTTGCAGGAAAACTTCTCTCTAAATGGGAAGGGCCTTACATTATCGAGAAAGTATATCGTTCCGGTGCCATCAAGATCAACAACGCCGAAGGCACAAATCCGAAGGTGGTAAATGGGCGAAGAATCAAACATTATATCTCATGTATTACCATAAATGTTGAAACCAATATTTTCAATACCATAACTCCGGAAGAGTACATTAGGGAGGCCTACAAGAACGTTTCAGACTCTAAAAAGTAATAGGTACGTGTTACGGTAAGCAAACTGACTCCAAAAATTTTCCAATGGAAACTTTTATCAGTTTCGGAATATTTAAAAAAATTAGGAAAAATCAAAGGAGCCAGAAAAGTGCACGAGGAGGCGACAAGCCTGGGGGCGCGCCCTACAGACTTGTGGCCACCCCGTGTACACCCCGGACTCCGTTTTCTTGTGCAATACTCCTTCGGGTCGGTAAAAATTCATTATATAATCCCCCAAAAGTTTTGACCTTCGTATCGCGACATTATCTCCTGCTTTCGTCTTGAGCTGTTTCTGCAGTAGATTTAGAGCAATATGTCTTTGCAAGAGTCGGTCGGGGAGAGCCGTGCCTTTCACCTGACAACGGGGACCGGAGCATTCAGCAAAGCCAACCAGTTCGGTAGGCCACAGAGGAAGAGATGGAGGCTGGCTTGAAAAGGCTAGATGCTATGGAGGAGGACCAAGAAGTTACCTGTCGTCTACAACCCGAAGCCATGTTGGAAGAACTTCAGAGCATAGCTATTCCGAATTCGGTTATTCCTCGCAATGCTAAATTTCGTACTTATGAAAATATGAAAAAGAGTGTTTCTTCTTCCCCCACAATAATGGAACATCCATGGGTTATGGGAGCTCTAACCGTCACTTGAAAACTTCACATGGAAATAATGGATATCAGACAACGAAATAATAATCTTGAGGAGGAGAATCACATTCTGAGGGGAATCATCGCCAAGAATATAAAACCACCACCTCTGAAGAAAGACAACTAAACACATGGGCATAGGGCACTTACCTTGGCTTGTGCCAATCTTGGGGAGTTACCCCGATATCGTATCACCATCACATCTTTTACTTTCTTCCTTTTTCTCCGTTCGATCTTTCTGGTAATACCTTGATCTTGTAGAATAAAGTTTTAGTGTGATCTAGTAGAATAAAGTTTTGCTTTATGTCCGCCCTATGTAAGCAAGTCCGAGAGTTATATAATAAAGAGTAGTTTTGAGTTGAGGGCTTTGCTTGCTTGCTATGATCCTGAGAAATAGAAATAGAAAGAAGTATAGAATAAAAGCAAAAGAGTATATATAATGATCTTATGGGGAGAGATGACTTCACATATAAATGTATGTTGATCGAAATTTTATGTGAGTTGGCAAAAAAAGCTATTGGTCATTTATGCAATTAAAAGGAAGTAATAAAGAAAGAGTGGTTCACATATATATAGATATTATCTTGGACATCTTTTATGATTCTGATCACTCATTAAAATATTATATGTTAGGGAGTTGATATTGGACAAGGAAGACAAAATAATGAGTTATGCTTTCTTATTTCGGAATAGAAGTTATATGGTTATAGATCCTTCAACATGTGTCGCTTGCTTCCACCCCATATTAGCCAAAAACTTCCGCACCAAGTAGAGATACTACTTGTGCCGCCAAACACCTTTAACCCACTTTTGCCTTCAGAGTCCACCATACCTACCTATGGATTGAGTAGGATCCTTCAAGTAAGTTGTCATCGGTGCAAGCAATAAAAATTGCTCTCTAAATATGTGTGATCTATTAGTGTGAGGAAAATAAAATTTATACGAACTTGTGATATGGAAGAAATAAAAGCGACAAAATGCATAATAAAGTTCTTTATCACAACGGGTAATATAAGGTGACGTTCTTTTGCATCAAGGGATTGCGCATCCAACTATAAAAGCACATGACAACCTCTGCTTCCCTCTGCGAAGGGCCTATCTGTTATCCTTACTTTCTAGTATTTACCTTTATGTAAGAGTCATGGTGATCTTCACCATTTCCTTTATTTTGCCATTATCTTTTGGCAAGCGTCATGTGATGGAAAATGATCTAAACAAATATATCCACTCGGATGTGGGTGATCATGATTTATTATTGTTGACATTAGCTTTGAGGTAAATAGTTGGGAGGCAAAACTATAATCCCCTATATTTCGCTGTGTTTGATTGAAGCTTTGACCTCATAGGTACCGCATGAGCGTTAGCAATTATGAAAGACCATAAGATGATTGAGTATGTGGATTTTCTTTACAAGCTCTTATATTGACTCTTTCCTACGTTGCGATAAATTGGAATTGCCTCACTAACTGGAATCATAGTTTGTTAGTTCTCAATAGAGTTCTTGATTAATATTTTACCTTGTGAATGAATTGTTACTCTAGCATTATATGTCAATTTGTGTTGTTGTTCTAAAGATAAACATGATGCTTTCACGTTTGTATTTTATTTTATCGACACCTCTATCTCTAAACCTGTGGGCATATTTATCGATCTCGGCTTTTGCTTGAGGACAAGCGAGGTTTAAGCTTGGGGGAGTTGATACGTCCATTTTTCATCATGCTTTTATATCAATATTTATTGCATTATGGGCTGTTAATACACATTATGGTACTATACTTATGCTTTTTCTCTCTTATTTTACAAAGTTTACATGAAGAGGGAGAATGCCGGCAGGTGGAATTCTAGACCAAAAAGGAGAAAATCTGAGAGACCTATTCTGCACAACTCCAAAAGTCCTGAAAACTTACGAAGAATTATTTTTGAATATATAAAAAATATTGGGTGAAAGAAATATATCATGGGATCCACCAGGTGGCCACAAGCCAGGCTAGGCCTCGAGAGCCCATCTTCTGCTATATGAAGGGTTTTGACGTGGACAAAATCAGATTAGAACTTTCGGGGCGAAGCGCCACCGTCTCGAGGCGGAATTTCAATAGAACCAATCTGGAGCTCCGGCGAAGCTATTCTGCCGGGGTAACTTCCCTCCCGGAGGGGGAAATTGAAGCCATCGGCATCTTCAACGATCCTCTCATCGAGAGAGGGTCAATCTCCATCAACATCTTCATGAGAACCATCTCCTCTAGAAACCCTAGTTCATCTCTTGTATCTGATCCTTGTCTCAAACCTTAGATTGGTACGTGGGGGATGCTAGTAGTGTTGATTACTCCATGTAGTTGATGCTAGTTGGTTTACTTGGTGGAAGATGATATGTTTAGATCCTTAATTATTATGAAAACTCCTATGATTATGAACATGAATATGCTTTGTGAGTAATTACGTTTGTTCCTCAAGACATGGGATAAGTCTTGCTATAAGTAATCAAGTGAATTTAGTATCCGTTTGATATTTTGATGAGATGTATGTTGTCTCTACTCTAGTGGTGTCATCTGAACGTCGACTACATGAAAGTTCACCATTATTTGAGACTAGTGGAAGGCATTGGTAAGTAATAAGTAGATGATGGGTTGCTAGAGTGACAGAAGCTTAAACCCTAGTTTATGCGTTGATTCGTAAGGGGCTGATTTGGATACATATGTTTCATGATATGGTTAGATTTATGTTAATTCTTCTTTCATAGTTACGGATGCTTGCGAGGGAGGTTAGTCATAAGTGGGATGTTTTTCCAAGTAAAGGAAGCACCCAAGCACTGGTCCACCCACTTATAAAATTATCAAAGTAACGAACACGAATCTTAAGAGTTTGTCCAAGCTTGTCCTTTCCTACAAAAAGGATTGGGCCACCTTGCTGCACCTTTGTTACATTTGTTACTTGCTGCCCGTTATGAATTACCTTATCACAAAACTATCTGTTACCTATAATTTCAGTGCTTGCAAAGAATACCTTACTGAAAACCGTTCGTCATTTCCTTCTACTCCTCGTTGGGTTCAACACTCTTACTTATTGAAAGGACTACGATAGGTCCCCTATACTTGTGGGTCATCAATTAGCCACCAAAAACCCTAGTGAATTCTCCCACAAAAATATTCTATCAAAACCAAAACACTCAAATTTGATGCCACCAACTATTAAAATCGGCCATACCAAGTTTTTCCTTCGAAAGAATCCAGAGCCAAACTCTAACCTCCGGTGACACCAAGTTCCATTTCGGTGCTGCTAAAATCTAGTGACCAACTCCCTGGTATCCATTTGCTGAAATTGAAATCTCCAAGTTTTTCAAATCCGTGCCAAAGAGTCCGTGTAACCGCCTAGGCCAGCCAAAATTTTACTCAGGGAGTTTTATATTACGGTCTCATTGAAACGCCGAAAGTTGCCACATTTTGCACTAGTCGGTGTAACCGAGTTTCTGCTTTAGTCCCACCGAGTCGGGCAATAATGTTGTAACGGTTGGATTTTTGGAGATGCTTATATATAACCCTTCACCTCCCTCTCTTTCATAGAGATAGCACTCACAACAAGCCAACACTTGTGGACCCCTTGCGGGTGGAGCCGTTCGTGGACTCATGCAACCGCTACCCTCTGTGGGTTGAATTATCCATCAACGTGGACATACGATATTATCACCTTTTAGAAGCACGCCGAAATCTCCGTGTCATCTTTGCGTTTGATCTTGCCATCTCTAGTCCAGAAATATATGTTCATGTAATTACATTCTGCTACCATACTCCTTGACTTGCATGTGTAGGATGCTCCAGACTTGCTATAATTGATAAAAGTTCTCAAAAATAAATATTGGGAAAAGGTTAGGTTTTTATTTCCAAGTAGTCTATTCACCACCCTTTATATGTCCCTTCTCGATCCCATAATTGGTATCAGAGCTTTGTTCTCCATAGTTTTGGTTTAATTGCCATTAAAGGAAGATGCATGTGCCCAATATGGGGACTCTTAGCTGTAGAGTGCCTATTCTGTGTGGGGAGTACTATAGTCAATGGAAAGGCAAAATGCTTGATATATTCGATGAATTCCATTTAAGAAATTATGTTGAAAATCATTATATGCCTCCCATTGATCCCTTACATCCTTCTCACGAGGAAGAAATTGATTTCTAGCCTCCCCAAGTTGCTTTCCACCCAATCAGTCTCTTCTACCAAGCCAAATCTGTGAGAGAGTGATCGAGTGTCGAGGAGACTATATTTTGAAGCAGAAGACCGATTAGTTCATCATCCATACAACATCTATTAGCTTTTGGAGAGTGTTTTGTCCTAAATTGGTTAGGTGTCACTTGGGAGCCTCCGACTTCGTGTGGAGTTGAACCAAGAAATTTGTAAGGGCAAGGAGATCACCTACTTTGTGAAGATCTACCCCGGGTGAGGCTATTTCTTCATGGGCGTAAGCCATGATGGAATACACAAGGTTGATTCTCCATGGAACCTTCGTAGGTGGAGCCCTCTGTGGACTCTTGCGGTCATTACCCTCTATGGGTTGAACCCTCCATCAACGTGGACGTACAATAGGACTACCTACCGAAATAACGCCAAATATCTCCATGTCATGTTTGCGTTTGATCTCTCTACCTCTACTGCATACTTACATGTGCATGTCTGTATATACTGCTGCTATACTATTATACTTGCATGTGTAGGTTGTGCCTAACTTGGTATAATTGCTAAAAATTGCCAACTATTAAAACTGACAAAAGGCTAAGTTTTATTGTTTCAAGTAGTGTATTCACCCCCCTCTAGACGTCCCTTCTAGTGATCCCACAGTTGTGCTAGATCGTGGTTAAAGAGTAGCCACTGGAGGACAGCTTGAGCTACCATAAGTACTCGTGGCATTTCTGCACGGACTCGATGGGGAAGGACAACCGCAGTTTCTCCCTAGCGTCCTAGGAGAGAACAACCTCCATCTTAACCGTTAGAGCGATGGACGCCGATGTGCCTCGTGACCGTGGGCAGTAACATCACTATCCATAGTTCCACGTGGATCCTCGTGACGATGCCGACTTAGGCCATCACGACGGTGTGTCGTAGAGAGGAGAGGAAAAGTGAGATGTGATGTGCATATGATATGGGATAGGGTTTGCCCATACGTTTGGCCCGCTTAAACAACTAGGGTAACTAGACTGGTGCCCCTTCAATAGAAACACAACACTCAGGGTAGGATTTTTGGCCGCCTCATTTTATGCTGAAGCGGCTCTGGTCAACCATCTGATCATATGTTTTTAACTGATATGAATGCAAGTAGGCGGTTGCCTGAACACGTTAGCCCTGAGTGACAGTTAATGTGTCGTTAGGCTTGTGAAGCGGAACACATCATGAGGATTTTTTGTGGGACCGCTCAGTCGAGCGCCAATTCTGGCGGACATCATCTAGGGCGTGTTTGGTTACCTACACCATTTTTTGACCTTTTGCATGCTTGACACAGTTGGGCCTCACTAAGCATACGCAGGCAAAAAAACCAACATTTGCATGTTGATTAGTTGGATGCATAGGAGCAAGGCCCATCTAGGTGCATGTTGTTTGGTTGCATGTGTTTTAAACATCTATGAAAGAGCGATTGAGTGTTGAGGAGACTATCTTTTGAAGCACAACACGAATGAGTTCATCATCCATACCACATCGATTACCTTTTGGAGAGTGGTTTATCCTAGATTGGTTAGGTGTCGCTTGGGAGCCTCTGACTTTGTGTGGAGTTGAACCAAGAGGTTTGTAAGGGCAAGTAGATCGCCTACTTCATGAATATCTATCTCGAGTGAGGCTAGTCCTTCGTGGACGTAAGACATGATGGTATAGACAAAGTTGCTTCTTCGTGGACCCCTTGTGAGTGGATCCCTTCGTGGACTCGTGCAACTGTAACCCTACGTGGGTTCTAGTCTCCATCAACGTGGACGTTCGATAGCACCACCTATTGGAACGATGCCAAAATCTTCATGTCATCTTTGCATTTGATCTTCCTATCTCTACTCCTTACTTACATGTGTCTGTCTTTACTTTCCGCTGCCATACACGTTGACTTGATTGTGCCGGGAGGTCTAGACTTGCTAAAACTTGCCAACCATTAATATTGGGAACATGTTTGGTTTTTATTTCGCCAAGTAGTCTATTCACCCCCCTTCTACACGTCCCTTCTGGATCCCACTCCTCCACACCCTCCAATCCTAATAAGAATACCAATGTCGAACCCTCCACTACCCACGTCGGATCCTCCACTACCCATTCAGAAGCCACCACCACCAACATTGCCGAAAGAAAACCCCCCTCCAAACCCAACACCGCACCGGTGCTACTCGTGAGCCGTATTAAGTTTTCCGCCAAAGAGGAAAGGTCAAGCAATATAGTAGCTGATAATTATTTCCCTTTGTGAGAACCAAGGTTATCAAACCAATAGGAGAACCACATTACGGTGTTACCTACTAATGGTAGCGTTATGGACTTGCCATCCAGGTCCCTCCTAGGGCCCCACACATTCATTAAAGTCCCATGACTACTGATGCAACTCAGGTTTCACTCAGACTTATGGAGTCACTCGGCCACGTGGAGCTAGTCGGACACGTACCGGCACTCAGACCAGGGCAAGTATGAACAACGAAGGACCTGCAATGGCTAAGAGACTTAACATCTCACATAAATCAAAGTGAGGACCAACGTTACCAGTAAGACCATAGTTAGAGCTACTCTTACTAGTTACTCCTATAGTTATTAGTCATTTAATGCCCTTGCTATGGCATGCCGCGGGCCATGCAACCTCTATATAAACTACCCCGATGCTCCTGGACAAGGGTTAAGCACCCTCTGTATTCCCAGCCACCATAAGCAAACATTAAGCCTCTTCCTCGAGATATAGGGTCTTTACCACATCCGAGTCGGGCCTGAACCCGCACATCCGAGTATTACACCTGCACTATTGCTAGGCTTCATCCCCATATGCATACCGATGGTACTATTGTCACACTCGCTCCCTCGGTAGTTGGCGCCCATCGTGGGTTGCGTGTTTAGCAAATTCTAGCGCACGTGGAGATTGAACTTTTTTTGTCATCATGATGACACTCGGCGGAGAGAACCTCTCGTGTTCCCTCAGCTTCATCACCGACGTTCGGCATGACTGCAGGAAGTGCCGCTAGACAGGTATGCACTGCCTGCCAAAGGCGCGGCGCATTTCAGCGCGACGACATATAAAGTCCTTCTTCGATAGCTGTCGGTCCTGTACTATTTGGCTCGCCCTCGTCCCGCTAAGATCTGTCGCAAGCGCTTCATGAGCTAATGACTTCATCGCTGGGTCAAGCACGTTGTGGTTCTTCAAGCCACGTAGGGTTAGGTGGCCATGCTCGATTCCGACGAGCCCACCATTAGCTTGTTCCCTACCTCAGGCGATGAATCTTTTGATGAGTCCAAGTGCGAGAGAAGCGGAAATGCTGCAAAGATTCTGACGGCCGACACAGCTAGGGGGCCTCTTGGGTACTCCACAGGAAGCTCCTGCAGATGAGATGGAGGTGGTCGCGACAACATCAACACCGATGCCTACATTCCCAGCCCCTCAGTCGGGAGCAACGAGAAGATATCAGGCAAAGGAACGATCAAGTTCTGCTCACCCCCATCACGGGAATACCCCGGAGGAGCTGGCCTTGGAGGGCACGCGCCAAGGCACCTTGGCTAAGCGCGAGCGGCTCGAGCGAGTCCAGTAGTCACTGAATGACCATGCGGCAAGGGAGCAACCTAGCTCCAACTGCAGCCGCAGGTGGTTGTTCCCAAACGACTACCCGTGTGATATCCAAGTGATGCACATGCCACTATAGAACTTGTCCGCACCCACTTGGATCGCTGACTCCATTCAGCCTCCTAACTCTGCAGTTTGGGAAGGCATTAGCAGATCCAGACTCTGCTAAAGACCGCCCTGTAGCAAAAATCCATGGTGTCTAGTGATTCAAAAGTATAGGGGATCAATCGTAGTCCTTTCGACAAGTAAGAGTGTCGAACCCAACAAGGAGAAGAAGGAAATGATAAGCGGTTTTCAGCAAGGAAATTTCTGCATGGACTGAAATAGTGGTAACAAGTTGTTCGATAGCAAGATAATTGTAACAAGTAACAAGTGGCAATAGTAACAATAGGTGCAACAAGGTAGCCCAATACCTTTGTGGCAAAGGACAGGCCATAATTGTTTCTTATAATTCGCGTTCTTGAGGGCACAAGGGAATTTCATCTAGTCCCTCTCGTCATGTTTGGTCAATTCGCGTTCAGTACTTTAAAATTTTGATATGTGTGTGGACCGGTGTTTGGGTACTGTTCTTACTTGAACAAACCTCCCACTTATGATTAACCCTCCAGCAAGAATCCGCAACCACGAGAAAAGTATTAAGAATAAATTAAAGATATGGATCCAAACCAGCCCCTTACCGAGTAGCGCATAAAATGGGGTTTAAGTTTCTATCACTATCACAACCCACCATCTCATTACTACTCCACACTGCATTCCCATAGGCCCAAAGATGGTCAAGTGTTATGTAGTCGACGTTCACATAACACCACTAAAGGAATCACAACATTCACATCATCAAAATATCGAACGAATATAAACTTCACATGACTACTTGCAACATGACTTCTCCCATGGCCTCAAGAACAAAAGTAACTACTCACAAGTGATATACATGCTCATGATCACACATGTATTAAATAGCATATTGGATCTGAACATATGACCTTCCAACAAATAAACCATAAAGCATCAACTACAAGATGTAATCAACACTACTAGTTGCATGCCAGGTACCAATCTGAGGTTCTGGTACAAGATTGAGCACAAGAGATGAACTAGGGTTTTGAGAGGAGATGGTGATGATGAAGATGTTGATGAAGATTGGCCTCACCAAGATGAGAGGTTTTGTGGGGATGACTATGGCCTTGATTCCCCCACGGGAGGGAAGTTCCTCTAGCGGAATCGCTCCGCCGGAGGGCAAAACTGCTCCTACCCAGGTTCCCCCTCGAGATGGCGGCACTTCATCCCGAAAGTCCTGTCCTATTTTTTTCACGTCAAAAGAGAATTTATACCAGAATATGGTCACCATAGGTGGGCCAGGGGGCCCACTAACCACCAGGCTGGGCTAGAGGGCGCGTGGTGGCTTGTTGGCGCGTGGTGGCCCCCTCTGGTACTTCTTTGCTCCAGTATTTTTCATTCATTCCAAAATAAATCTCCGTAAAGTTCCAGCCCATTTGGAGATGTGTAGAATAGGTATTTGTAATGTACCTTTTTCAGGTGCAGAATTCCATCTACCGGTATTCTCCTTCTTGATGTAAACCTTGCGTATTATGAGAGAAAAGGCATTAGAATTACTCCACAAAGTGATATAATGCATAAAAACACTATAAAAATAGTAAAGAAACATGATGCAAAATTGACGTCTCAACTCCCACAAGCTTAGACCTTGCTTGTCGTCAAGGGAAAGCCGATAACGAAAATCATGACCACATGATTTGAGAGAGAGGTGTCGGTAAAACAAAAGACGAACATAATAGCATCACGCTCATTATTTTAACAGAAAATTAAACTTCATAAAACACTCCATCACAACATTTTCATCATATAGCTTTCATCATAAATGCTTCTTATAAACAAGTAACAATTCATCACAACATCAAAGTATCAACTTTGCAACACAATTCATCACATTTTTATGAAGGGTCACATCAGAGCTTTTAAGCAAGTCTACGTACTCAACCATCATTTAGTCTTCTATGATTGCTAACACTCACTACATACATATTAGAAAAAGGTTTCTATGGGACACATCTAAAGATAGGGGATTATAGTGTCGCCTCCCAACGTATTCACCTCAAGGGTGGTATCAACAATAATAACTCATGACCAACCATATTCAGATTGATATATATGTCTAGAGCTTTCCCCACCACGTGATGCTTGCCAAAGAGAAGATAAAGGGGAGTAGAGGAAAATACGTTGACTCTTGCACAAAAGTAAATACATAAAGGTAATATATAGGCCCTTCGCAGAGGAAAGCAAAGGTTTTCATGCGGTTTTTAGTTGTATGACAAATCCCTTAGTGTAAAGGAACATTACATTATATTGCCCCTTGTGATGGCAACCTTTATTATGTAGTCCGTTGCACTTATTATCACCATCACAAGTTTTTGCAACACTTAATTTCCCTTACACTAAATGATAAAACATGTTTAGAAGCATTTTTTATTGCTTTGTGCACGTATGACAACTTACTAGCAGGATCTTACTCAATCCATAGGTAGGTATGGTGGACTCTTGAAACATGGATTTGGGTTTTAGGTTTTGGATGCACAAGTAGTATCTATACTTAGTGCGGAGTTTTTGCAAGAAAAGATATTGGGCAAGAACCACATGTTAGAGGATCTATAATAATATAACTTCTATGTGAATGTGAACAAACATAAATCATTACGTTGTCTTCCTTGTCCAACGTTAATAGTTTCTGCATATTATAATTAATGGGGGCTCACAATCATAAAAGGTGTCAAGGATAGTGTATTTGCATGTCAATATTCTTGTCGGGACCCCGATCCTAAGTCATAGGAATCCATCCTGTAACACATCACATCTCTTTGTGGTCTCACGCACGGTTAACTCCACGGCTGCAGTCTTACCTTAGCCGGGACCGTTTGCGTCTTTTGACTCACGTATGCAATAGCGTCGCTAGCATTCCAATGTCAAAGAACCCGGATCGACAAGTCTAGTCACAAACCAAAGTGGCAGTACCGCACAAGGACAGGCATACATGACCCAACAAAGCAGGTGTCGGCCACCAGCGAGTGTAGACGAGTCGTAGCAAGCTACAAGGACTCCATTACATCGCGTGACATTTTCCCAAAGGGGACAGACATAGCAGCTAAGAAGGACACATGCCGGTCAACCAATGTGTCCGGAGCAGTAGCGAACAACCAGGGCTCGTTGGATCACAAAGGGGCATTTCCTTGTAAGGAGTGCTACTCAAGTTCACGACTAGGTAATCGATCCCCATACATATCAAGTACGACACACGTACGCATGGCATACCGATATGTATAGATACATCGATGGCATCACAACATAACCATAAACATACAAGCTTTATTTAAGAGGCTCGGAAGAGCCAAACACATAATATTACACATTAAGGGTCTGATGACCCATAATAGCAGTCATTCAGTTACAAGCCAGTGGAAGAGTTTAAAACTGTCTGAGTACAGAGAGGTGCAACTAGAAGGCACATGGCCTGACTATACTACAGACCTAACCTAGGGCCAGATCGTAGCTGGGACACCAGCTACTCGTCGTCGTCGATGTCTACGAAGAACCCTCCATTAGGGTCATTAGCAACCTCTGCAACATTTATTAAGCAAACATGAGTACGAAGGTACTCAGCAAGACATTAGGATAACTATCTACTCATACAATGTATCAACAAGGTATTGTGGGGTTTCATGCGGAAAGCCAGCATTTGACTCGTGGCTAGACAACTTGCATTTTTAAATAATTTTGACAACTTGATTTCTCGCACACGAGTCCACTAACACCACAACAATACACCATCGTGGAATCATTCCGTCTCCATACGGAAATGCCATCCACGACACTCACGCTTATCTTGACAATTTAATGAGTAGCCATTAAAGTTATCTATGAACAACATATGGCTCCAAGTAGTCCATATCCGCGGACGCGGCTATTCGAATAGATCATAACCCTGCAGGGGTGTACTTCGTCACACACGCTCTCGCCACTTATCGCCATGTGCACGTCATGCACCTCGGCAACCTTCAAGCCGAAGACTAGCGAGGGAGTCGGCCACGACCGTTAACCACACTAGTACCTAGTCCAGGTTTATCGCCTATCTGAGAGTAACCCATACGGAAGTCCGGCCGGGGTTTCCGCCACGGCCTCAAACGATGTGCGCAGGGTTCCCAAGCCCACCATCCGGGTGCCACTTGGTACACCGCGCCACTACCTACCGCATCACAGCCCACCTCTCAGGTCAGCACCATGCACGGCCTCCAGCATGACTATAAACACCAGAAACTACTTGCAACTCCTGGACCGAGTACTAAGTGATTAATAAGTCGAGAGGGTCAATTAAGTACCCCAACGTGTGGTAGTATCTAGTCTTGGATTACATACACGGAACTCAGTTCCTAAGGACGGTTCCAATGAAACAACCCGCCATGTACTCCTACACAGCCTTTCACCGGTACCTTTACCAAATCAGGTTCAACACACAACCTTTGCTTACCGAACACATTCTCACAATTCTGTTCATTTCCCAGATGACAGACCATACACAACTCTAAGCATAGCATGCATAGCAAGATAAGGCACATCATGGCTCAAGCAACTACCAGGTATGCTAGGTTGCAAGGTTCGGCTATTTACTGTGACAAGGATAGGTCATGCAGAGGAAGTGGGTTCAACTAACGTGGCAAAAGCAGTTGAAGCATTTGACACCAATGCAATAAGTAAGTGCAGGAGCAAGAACATGGATTTATCGGGATGATCAAAATGGTTGCTTGCCTTGTTGCTCAGAGGAGGACAATATTGCATTGGGGACAATATTGCTCAGAGGAGGACAATATTGCACTCGGGAGCGGAGCCTACCGAAAGGAATGACAACAATCAATAACAAACATATGCAATCAAGATGATGCATGAGCATGGCATGAGAATGCAAGGTGATATACTATTATAACCAACATGTATTAGGTTTGAAGTTGATTTGAATCACATTCAAATAACACTTCAAACGAGGTATTCTCGGATACCGTTTTAATTGATTCGACCTGATGCTCAGATCAACTTGATGTTAACATGCATGGGATGACATGTTAAGTTGCTGGTTTGTAATTAGAACAGTGTGTGATCATGTCATCATAAAGAAATTTAAATATTTTCCATATTCCCTTTATAAAGTATTTATAAGAGTTGACATATTCATTAATCTACATGTTTGGGTTCTGTAACTTTTTCAAACATGATTGAAAATAGCATATTCAGATTCCTTGAATTTTTCTGATACTTTTTCATATATAAACTATTTTTATTGGAGTTACAGATTAATTTCTATGAATTTTTGAAGTTTAAAACATTTCTGGAATTATTCTTATACTGAAAAATCTCTTTATTGCGTCAGCCTGACATCAGCAGGTCAGCCGACCTGTTCAGGTCAAACCTGACAGGGGGTCCCACTGGTCAGCCTCTCTGGGGTTAATACTGTGCTGACCAGCCCCTTAACTGAGTTGACTTGGCCTTGGGCCCACTGTCAGCGAGAGTTTAAGCGTTTAAACTACTGGATTAGCTTGGCCACGTCGGCCCCCACCGGAGTATGGCCGGCGGCGACCACGGGCGCGACGGAGGGCTCGCGGGAAGAGCCAAACAGCGCTACGGCCGTCGGTTTTGGGCGCAGAATAGAGCTACAGGCAGCTAGTGAAACGCCGCATCTAAAGGGGGTGGAGCTGGACCCGATGGTCAACGGAATCCTTGCCAGCGATGAGGTCAGCGGCGGCTGCGGCACGGGCATCGACGAAAGTGCCGATGCAGGGGGCTAGCGAGCTGGGAGAGAGGCCCTACGCCATCTACAAAGCTCGAGGAGCTCATTCCTGAGCTCGGCCTCGCGAGCCGAGTACCACAACGACGGCAATGACATGGCCGGCGACGAGGTCCTTCGGGCTCCGGCGGCTAACGTGGTTAAAGGAGGGGGAAGGCCTCGGGAAGAGGGGAACAGGAAGAGGAGCTCACGGCGGATCTTGTGAGGCTGCCGGCAGGGTCGGGGAGGACCGGGAGACGACGGATCGACGGCGACCGGAGCTTCGGGGAGAGAGAGAGATCCGAGAGGGGAAGCGGATCGAGAGGCCTAGGGGAGAGGATAGAACCGCGGGGAGGAGGATAAGAAGACGCGGGCGTTGCGCTGGCGCTCCTGGAGGCCTCCAGCAGCGGGCAGGCAGGCAGGAGGTGGCCGGCTCGGCCGCCGTGCTCATCTTCTCCCCTGCCTTCTGACAGGAGGAGGAAGATGACCGGGGAGCCCCTGGTGGGCTGGGCCGTTGACAAATAGAGGTAAACCCTTCCTTTCTCTTATTTCTTTTCTATTTTGTTTCTGTTTTGCTAACTATTGTTTTGCTATTTATTTCAGCTCCAAAATAGTTTGTAAAAACTAATTTGAACACCCCAGAATATTTGTTGGAAAGTATCCAATCATTCCTAAAGTTTTCTACATTTTTGAAAACTTAAAGTTTCTGATTTCAAATTTAAAACTTGAGGACAGTAGCTTTTTGCATTAATTTAAAATGCTTAAAGTGTCAAGAAAAAGGTTTTCTTCATTGCTTATTTACTTTCATGCTTTATCAGAAAGTTTGAACTTTTCTTGAGGCCATTTTGGGTTCATTGATTTTAACTAGTTTGAATTTTCCTTCATTTTGAGGAGTGGCTAGGGTTTGGGCATTTTCCTTCATTACTTGCTTTATTATTGTTGGAAATTTCCTAGATGCAATGCAAAGGAAAACATGAGCACAAAGCTAACTTGCTTAAGATGTCACGGATGTGACACTTCTCTTCCCTTATTAATTGTTCCATGTGTTGCGTCACCAACCAATGCTATGTTTATCAACCTTCAACAAATTTTACCACTTAGACTTTTCCTTATGTGATGTCATTACTTACTATAAGATTGGCATATGATCTTTTTCATTATTTTACTTTATTTTTATTGCAGGAAGAAAGTAAAGAAGCAAAACTCAAGCTAAACATTATTATAAAACTCTTACTCGTTTATATAGATAGATAGATCACGGAACTAACACTCAAAAAGATGGATCGAAATAAACTTTTATTTCACTAAATCAAGAAATAGCTAAATATCAAACTAAGATGGATAAGGATAATAAGAGTGATGTTGATATGATACCGGGTCACCTCCCCAAGCTTGGCATAAGCCAAGGGGAGTGCGCATACCCGTGTACTCAAGTCTCCTTCTTTGGTGATGAAGCTGGAGGTGGTGGTGGCGTCGATGATGAAGTAGCATCAAACTAGTACTCCGGCTTCCATGGCAGCATCTCACTATTATAAAAGGTGGCACGAGTCTCCAAACTGTCATAACTCGCAGCTAAACTCATATCTTTAAACTTTCTTTTTACGCAAAGATATGGATTTGAGGATCGAAGATTTGTCCTTGCAGAAAGTTGATTTGCTTGTTGAGGGTGAAGACGATATCCTGCAAGGACCTTGGCACTTGAAGATCTCTTGCTCCACCGTCTGAAGTCTAGCCTTCATGGTCCCCGTCTTCTTGGGCCCTTGGACATCCTGGATGAGAAGCACCCCATCACGCATCTCAATGGTTTGAGGGCGCTTTATCACCTCAGGCAAGTAGGTGTTGGTGACCCTCTAGAAGAACTTATCCTTGGAGGAGCTTGATGAAGCCATGGTGATCTAGATCTGTTAGAAAAACAACACGAAACAAGAATAGAAGATTTGTCCGTGGTACTGCGGTCAAATCATCAGGAGATATATATAGAGAATTTTTATGCAAGGAAATATGTGTCCCACAAGAAAACAGAGCAAGGAAGGTGCCCGAGGGGGCCACTATCCACTAGGGCGCACGAGGGGGCTCGCGCGCCCTCGTGCCTAGTTGGCACATGGGTTGCCTTCCCATGCGTTTATTAGTTTCCTAATTTTTATAATATTTCAAAACTATCGGAAAATATTTTTGCCGATTTTTCTAAGTCCCTTAACTTAGCGTATCACATACCTCTTCCTTTTAAGGGTTCTTGAGTGTTCTCGAAGGTCTCCTTAATGTGCTCCTCCTGTGTCATGGTTTGGATAATATTTGTTTAAACATTAATTGGTGTACCTGAAATATATTGCTTTATTCTTTGTCCATTGACCACCTTCGGGTTAGTGCCTTCGGGATTATTGATCTTAATAGCTCCAGACCGATAAAATTCCTCGATGATATATGGTCCTTCCCATTTGGAGAGAAGTTTTCCTGCAAAAAATGTAATACGAGAATTGTACAATATAACATATTCACCAAATTTGAATTCGCGCGTTTGGATTCTTTTGCCATGCCATCTTTTACCTTTTTATTTGAATAGTTTGGCATTTTCTTAAGCTTGGGTTCTCCTTTCATCTAATCAGCTAATATCAAATAACCTCTTTTCACTAGCAAGTTTGAAATCGTAGTTCTCGTAATTACTCAAGAGGTAAATGACATGATTTCCCACAAACCATTTTATAAGGAGACATACCCATAGGATTTTTATAAGTTGTTCTGTAGGCCCACAATTTATCATCTAATTTCTTAGACAAATTCTTTCGGGGCCTATTAACAGTCTTTTGCAATATTAATTTTATTTATCTATTTGTAAATTCTACTTACTACTAGACGGAGGATGACAGGGACATGCAATTCTATGGTTAACATCATATCTAGCAAGCAACTTACGAAAATCACCATGAATAAAGTGTGAACCTCCATTAGTAGTTAAGTATCTAGGGACTCCAAAACATGGGAAAATAACTTCCTTAAGCATTTTAATAGAGGTGTTATGATCAACACTATTGGTTGTCATACCTTTTACCCATTTAGTGACCTAATCAATAGCAACCAAAATATGTGTATACCCATTAGAGGAAGGAAAATGTCCCATATAATCAAATTCCCAAACATCAAATGGTTCAATAATAGGTGAATAATTCATAGGAATTTCCTGACGTCTACTAATATTACCAATTCATTGACATTCATCACAAGAGAGGACAACCTTACAATCATCTTTTAAAAGAGTAGGCCTATAAAATCTAGACTGTAATAACCTTGTGTGCACTTCTATCTCCCGCATGGTGTCCTCCATAAGCCTCAGAGTGACACTTCCCAAGGATTTGTTCCTCTTCATTCTCAGGTATACAACGTCTAATAATACCATCTACTCCCTCTTTATAAATATGTGGGTCATCCCACAAGTAATGTCTCAAAGCAATGAAGAATTTTTTGTTTTGCTGCTAGGTGAAACTAGGTGAAACTAGGTGGTATGTATTTAGTAACAATGTAATTAGCATAGTCAGCAAACCACGGTGTGTTCCGAGAAACATTGACCATAGCTAGTTGTTTATCAGGGAAACATCATCAATAGGTAGTGGGTCATGAAGAACATTTTCTAACCTAGACTAGTTATCAGCTACGGGGTTCTCAACTCCTTTCCTATCAATGATATGCAAAAACAAATCTTGTAGCAAAACAACCCACCTAATAAGTCTTGGCTTAAGAACTTTCTTTTCCGTAAGATATTTAATAGTAGCATAATCACTGTGTATAATTACTTTCGAATCAACAATGTAAGATCTGAATTTTCGCAAGCAAATACAACTGTTAAAAATTCTTTTCCAGTGGTAGCATAATTTATCTGGGCATTGTCTAGAGTTATACTAGCATAATGGATAACATTAAATTTCTTATCAACTTTTTGTCCTAGGACAGAACCAACAACATAACCACTAACATCACACATAATTTCAAAAGGCAAATTCCAATTAGGTGGTTGAACAATAGGTTCAGAAGTTAAGGATTTCTTAAGTGTTTCAAAGGCTTCTACACAATAAACATAAAAATGAAAGGAACATCCTTTTATAATAAATTAGTAAGAGGCCTAGAACTTTTAGAGAAGTCTTTAATGAACCCCCTATAGGAACCAGCATGGCCAAGGAAACTACAGATACCTTTAATATCTTTACGACATGGTATCTTATCAATTGTATCAGCTTTAGTTTTATCCACCTCAATATCTCGTCCGGAAATTTTATGACCCAAGACAATACCTTCATTTACCATAAAGTGGCATTTCTCCCAATTCAAGACAAGGTTAGTTTGCTCACCTTTCTACAAAACTCGGTTAAGGTTGCTTAAGGAATCATCAAAAGAAGTTCCATAAATGGAAAAATCATCCATGAAATCCTCAACAATCTTTGAAAGGTAGAAGGTGCATCGCATATTCCAAAAGGCATACAACTATAAATATAGGTTGCAAATGGACAAGTAAAGGTGGTCTTGTCTTGATGAGGTTGTGACACAGGTATTTGAGAGAAACCAGAATAACCATCTAGAAAGCAAAAATGTGTGTGCTTTAGTAATCTTTCTAGCATTTGGTGTATGAAAGCTAAAGGATAATGATCTTTTCTAGTAGCTTCATTTAATTTTGTAAAATCAATTACCATTCTATAGTAGTTCATTTTTATCATTGGGGACAACTGTAATACCTCCTTTCTTGGGAACATAATGAACATGACTTATCCATCTACTATCAGCTATGGGATAAATTATAGCTATTTCTAGAAGCTTTAGAATTTCATTTGTTACAACTTTTTTCATTTTGAGATTCAGTCTTCGTTGGTGATCGACAATGGGTTTAGCATCTAGTTCCATATTAATCGTGTGCTGGCAAATAGTGGTACTAATGCCATTAAGATCATCAAGAGTGTACCCAATAGAAGCTCGATGCTTCCTTAAAGTTTTTAACATTCTTTGTTCTTCATGCTCTGTAAGGTTAGCACTGATAATACTAGGATATATCTTCTTTTCATCCAGATAGGCATATTTTGAAGTGTTAGGTAATTGATTTAATTCAAATGCAGTATCACCCTTGGGTGGAGGAGGACCTCGTAGAGTTTCAACGTGCAAGTTGTCTTTAAGGTTACTTTTTCTCAAAGAACATATTGTCTAGTTCATTTCTTCCGCACATATGCATATCATTTTCATGGTCTAGCAAATATTGTTCTAATGGATCTGTAGGAGGAATGCCAATAAAAGCAAGACCAATTACTTCATCTTTGCTAGGCAATTCTTTATCATGGGGTTGCTTACTAAACTTAAAGAAATGAAACTCATGAGACATACTGATACGTCTCCAACGTGTCTATATTTTTTGATGGTTTCATGCTATTATCTTGTCAAACTTTGGATATTTTGTACGCGTTTTATATATTTTTTGGGACTAACTTATTAACTCAGTGCCAAGTGCAAGTTCCTATTTTTTCTGTGTTTTTGACCCTTTTCAGAGGAGGATTTTAAACGGTGTCCAAACGAAATAAAACTTCCGAAAAGATTTTTTCCAGAACAGAAGATACGCGTCAAGCTTGAGAACCAAGGTAGGGGACCCCACAAGCCCCCTAGGCGTAGCCAGGGGGCCCGCGCCTAGCAGGCTTGTGGGCTCCCTGGGCCTCCCCTGCCCGAGCTCCTTCGCCTATATATTCCCTAAAATCCCAGAAAAAATCAGGAGATCAACGAAAATACTTTTCCGCCGCCGCAAGCTTCTATCTCTGCAAGATCCCATCTGGGGCACGTTCTGGTGCCCTGCCGGAGGGGAGATTCGGATACAGAGGGCTTCTTCATCAAAACCATGACCTCTCCGATGATGCGTGAGTAGTTCACCATAGACCTACGGGTCCATAGCTACTAGCTAGATGGCTTCTTCTCTCTCTTGGATCTTCAATACAAATTCTCCATGATCTTCATGGAGATCTATTCGATGTAATCTTCTTTGCGGAGTGTTTGTTGAGATCCGATGATTTGTGGATTTATGATCATATTATCTATGAATCTTATTTGAGTTTCTTCTGATCTCTCTTATGCATGATTTCACATCCTTGTAATTCTCTTCGAGTTGTGGGTTTTTTTTGGCCAACTTGATCTATGATTCTTGAAATGGGAGAAGTGCTTGGTTTTGGGTTCATACCGTGCGGTTACCTCACCCAGTGACAGAACGGGTAGCGAGGCACGCATCTTGTTGTTGCCATCAAGGGTAAAAAGATGGGGTCTTCATCATTGGGTTTAGTTTATCCCTCTACATCATGGCATCTTGCTTAAAGTGTTACTCTGTTCGTCATGAACTCAATACACTAGATGCATGGTGTATAGTGTTCGATGTGTGGAGTAATAGTAGTAGATGGAGAAAGTATCGGTCTACTTGTCCCGGACATGATGCCTATATGTATGATCATTGCCTTAGATATCGTCATGACTTTGCGCGGTTCTATAAATTGATCGACAGTAATTTGTTCACCCACCGTAATATTTGCTATTTTGAGAGAAGCCTCTAGGGAACACTATGGCCCTCGGGTCTACTTCACACTATATTTTGAGCCTTACTCTTTTACTTCGTTGCATTTTCCGCCTTCAGATATCACTTTGCAATCAATCTTCAAGGGATTGACAACCCCTTTATAGCGTTGGGTGCAAGCTCTTTTGTGTTTGCGCAGGTACTCTGGACTTGACGAGATTCTCCTACTGGATTGATACCTTTGTTCTCAAACTGAGGGAAATACTTACTGCTCCTATGCCGCATCACCCTTTCCTCTTCAAGGGAAAAACCAACGCAAGCCAAGTCTCCGTCAACGTGCCAATTTCTGGCGCTGTTGTTTGAGAAGTAGCACATACCACCAAAATTAACAATACCAGTTTCCTTTTTGCAATCTATTTGAGCATTAACAGTGTTCAAGAAGGGTCTACAAAATATCATGGGACAAAAATCATCTTGTGGTGATCCAAGTAGGATATTTTACTTTTCCACACAAGACTTCAACATCTCTAACAATCCCAAGCGGTGTGATCGTGTTTCTATTAGCTAGTTTAATAGTAACATCTATATCTTCTATTTCAGCGGGTGCTATCTCATGCATAATTTCTTGATATAAGGTGAAAGGAATACCACTAACACTAGCACCCATATCACATTAACCATGATAGCAATGATCTCCTATTTTGACTGACACGATAGGCATGCCAACAACAGGTCTATTGTTATCTTCAGTATCAGGTTTGGCAATTCTAGGAGCTTCATCACAGAAATAAATAACATGCCCATCAATATTGTCTACCAAGAGATCTTTAACCATAGCACTACTAGATTCTAACTTGATTTGCTCACAGGGTTCGGTTGTTCTAACATAACTTTTGTTAGCCACGGTTGAAGCTTTAGCATGTTCCTTTATCCTAACAAGGAAAGGTGATTTCTCAATATAAGCACTAGGCACAACTTGGTTAACATAATAAATGATAGTTTCATCCTCAACTTTAATTGGTTATTACACTTTTTCTTTAATAGGTGGGTGATATTTAAACCATTTGTATTTAGGGAGATCAACATGAGTAGCAAAAGTTGCACAGAATTAGGCTACTATCTCACAGTCGAGCCCATAATTAGTGCTAAAGTCGCTGAAAGCATCGGTATTCATTAAAGATTTAACACAATCAAACTTAATTTTTATACCTGAATCTTTACCTTCATCGAGTTGCTAATCTTCAGAGTTGCGTTTAATTCTGTTTGAAAGATCCCACTTGAATTCAATAGTCTTCTTCTGTGGGGACCCCGACTAGCATGTCGAGTTCGCCGTGCCCAGTGACCCCAAGGATCAATGTTCACTAAACACAGATACTGAATAATAGAGTCTTACATCCAAGTATCGAATTTATTACATCGAACGACCCGAAGATCGGGTTCAAGAGCAAGGCCTAAAGCCAAATTAAACGGATACATCGAGTAGCGGAAACTCGTAACGGCTAAGCGGTGCCCATGCCATCAAGCCTACACCGACATGCATTCTGGCTTGGAAGCGTCCTAGATCGCAGGTTCGTCTCCGACGGCGTACTCATCGCCAAACTCCGGTCCTTCCATGTCTGGTCAATAGCATAACCAGTGGCAAGCCAATGAGTACTTTGAATGCCCTCGCAAACAACCCATGATATGAATATATATGGTAAGGAATAACAGTAACAGTTATATTTAGTGGAATGCAATGTGGTGGCATGATCTGGTATATGCAACAAGTTAAAGAATTACTTTTGAAGAATACGTTACATATATCAACATATCTGCTAAGGGCTGAACCATCCGGGTTCACCCTATATGCCAAGTCATCAGACTTGTCATAACCTCAAGGTATTAATGAGGGCTAAACCATCCGGGTTTACCCTATATGTTAAGTCACCGAACTTGATCATATTACTGTGATTATAACAACACCTTTTTAACACCACACACACACACACACTTGGTTTATGCGGAAACACTGGACGTAGTTTAAGCAGCACCACCCAACTATCCTTGACCGTGGACACGGCTATTCGAATAGTTTACACTCTGCAAAAGTAGTACGCTGGACCAACGAGAAACGGGAAACTTCCGTGTCATCCACGACTCGCGGTATATCACATATACCCGAGGTAAGTACCCGATCATCATCTTTCCCCTAACGATACTAGACAAAGAGGTCCACTCGATTGGTACCCAGCCCACATGTTGTACGTCTTACAAGCACTGACTCTGGACCGTGTCAACCATGCCGGGACCAACGGTGTGCCTGGAACTCATAATAATGGCATAGTCGTCTTACCTGGCACGACACCATCACGAGAGTGACACGGATCACTCCCGCCACTAGTAATGTGGCTCTTTGCTAGCACCGACCAGAGTAATCAACAAAGCCCCGTCCCCTAAAGGGGTATCATGGTCATACTGGTAAGGTTGGGACGATCGACACATCATAAATCTAATCCCATTTCCGAAACCATACTCACAAAAACACACCGGTGCATCACTTCACCAAAACTGATCACCAACTCATCGTCACCCTCGGGCATTAGTGGCACCCGACGGGGTTTTCGTAAACTCTTTATTTAACTCATCACCATGCTTATGATAATATGCTCTAACTTTACTTGTCAACATGGTAATAACATGACCCTCACGGGTAGGGTCAAGCTCAATGCAGTGATTCTACTTTACTAGTCAACATGACAGTAGCATGATCCTCGTAGATGGTAGGGTCAGCTCATCATGTTTGTGCTCCGAGGAGCCATGTGAATATCATTACTATCAATGCAAGTGCTTCGAAGAAGCCTTCGGTACCATCACATCAATGATGAACCGACATCGTGACCACATGCAACGGAAAATACTTGCTATTCTATCATGCATCATTTTATATACTTAAGTCATCGCAAAAGGGCTGCTTGCCTTGGTCAGCTAGGTATCCGGGGTCTTCGAGGTCTTCCGCCCCGGATCCTCCGTCACTCGGTAACTCCACTGTCGAGAAAGGAATAAATAAACTCTAGCTCTCACCAAACAGATCACAAAGTGCTTTTTAAAAATGTTGCAAGGCTTGAATAAATTCAGTTTATTATTTTGGAAAATGTTACCTATAGTTTTATTAGGTAAGCATATTTATTTAAAAGCAAGCAGAAGCAAACAAATGCTTTTTAATATCATTTTATTATATCAAAATAGTTTCTGTTTTTTGATAAATGTAAACTATTACAGAATCAAATACTACTCATTTTTTGAAAATTACTGGAGGAAGAATTATATTTTTCTACTGGATAAATCTTTTTATAAAAATCATTTAGTTTGCTGGATTAAAAATAAAAGGAAACAACCAGGGGTTGGATCCAGTCGGCCCAGCCAGCAGGCCTGGCCACCAGGCGCACGCGGGCCAGGTTCAAACCTGACCTGCGGGCCCCTGGGGTCAGTGTCAGCGGCTGCGCGTGCTGGCTGCCCCAGGACACCAACAGGTGGGCTCCACCTGTCGGGTCCTTCTCCTACCTCTAGTCAGAGAGGTGGAGATGGACGCCGGCGAGGCTATCGTTGTCCTCAGGCCAATCTAGGAACGGGAACGGGTCCCTCGTGCCTCCGCCTACCTGCCCGTGGTCGGGACGTTACCGGAGGTGGTCTGGGTCGCCGGCGACGAGGTGCTCGTGGCGGAAGGGTTTCGGGTTGGTGTTGAACTAGGGTCTAGGGGCACGGATTCGCTCGGTGAAGTTAGGGGAAATATTTTTGGTGTCAAGGAGAGTGTAATGGGAGGTCGGGCAGCGCAGGAGCCGACGTGTAGCCGGAGTCGACCGGAGCTCCGAGGCGGAGGGGCCTCGGTCGATCTCGAGCACCGGGGCTCTGCGAGCTCGATTGGGTGGCTAGGGTGTGTCTACTGGTTGTGCTGAAGCTTCTTGGAGGGTGCTGGAGTGCCGGGGGACCTATGTATAGGCCAACGACGGTGACCCGACTCGGGCGCGCCGGTGACTCACCGTGGCGCGCGTGCGAGCACAGTGAGGTGCTGGCCGCGAAACCACGGGTTCGGGACGCAGTTTAGGACCTCCTAGTGCAACGGCCGCAGAGGGAAAGCGAGTGGGGTCGAGACGCAGCGACCGTGCATGCTCGGCCGCCTCGGGCGCGCACGGGCATGCGTCGCCTGAGCTCTTGCGCGAGGGGGAGAGGGTCCCTCGGGTAGCTTTGCACTGAATGGTTGTTGGGGGAGCATTTGGAAATAAGTGGGGAGTTTGGGACTGGTCGGAGCTTCGGCCCCTTGCTGGTGGCTCTCTGCAGCGCGCCCAGAGCATAGTTTTGGCATGCCACGATATGTTGGCTCGCTCTGGGGCACTTGGGACGTGTCCTCCATGTCCTGAGTGTTGCTGGGAGTGAGTCTAGCCGTTGTGGCTTAGTGGAAGCTCCAGCTGGTCAAGGGAGCAAGGAACACTAGTGTTGCCAGTACTGCCCTGCAGCTCAAATTGGAGTTCTTGGCACTTGTGCTTGGAGTTGGGGAGGGGCTGATTGACTGGGTGCTCAGGGTGTTCTGGTGCTCTAACCCACCAAGTTTGGGGCCTTGACATTGGGTAAAACAGTGGCTAGGAGGATTTTTACCTTCCTGTCAGTAGGTGTTCGACAGTGACTTGGGGTGCTTCCACTCCACCGCTGTAAATCAAACTTAACAGGTTTGGTCTTGGGGTAAAAACATGGGGTTCCACCAAATCTGAGCTCTATTGAACAAGTTTGGCTTTGTAAACTTGAAAATGTCTCAAAATGACCAATACTATCCTTTACAAAGGAAGTGTGGCCAAACATAGTCTCACAAATCTCATCTTTGGTGTGGAGTCCTCATTTGGGGTGTTAGACACCTCTGCAAAATTTCAGCTCCATTGGAGAAACTTTGCAATGTAGAGTTGTTCCAACTCTACTCTGGACAAAGAGGGTTTTGGGCTCATTAGGTGCACTTCCCCACCCTGGATCAAGGTGAGATTTTAGGTGAGCACCTAATATGGCTTGGGAGGGCTCGTGTAATTTTATGGGATTTTATTGAGATAATTTCCTTTGGAAACATCTCAAAAAGCTAAAACAGACAGAAATGGTTTTCAGGGTTTTACTCGAATAATATTAACATAAAATAGGGTTGAAAATCTTATATATGGAAAATATATGTCCTTCTGAGCTTCCATGAATTTACTTAGAATTTTCTAAGGCTGGAAAGCAATTTTCCTTGTGGGAATATCATTCCTGGCCTTAGAAACATACATAGATATAAAATAGGAAAATAATTTTTTAAATCACCAATTATTGTTTTTAATGAATGAAAATAATATTTGGATCAGATCACCAACTTTGGTTGGAAGTGCCACTTGGCATCATGAGCTAGTAGTGTATCCCAACATGATGAAGGTGATCTTGATATAAAGGAGAAATGGTTTTTGAAGAGAGTAAAATAATAAGTTTTCATAGGTTTGAGTCATCAAACAAACAAGCACACACTCAAACAAGGGTTCACATTGCACTCACAACATTATTTCAAAAAGTTTTAACAAGCTGTGATTTTTGCAACATAGAATACTTGGGGTGAAAAACAGGGTGTGACAGACCTATCCCTCTTACAAGAATCTCGTCCCCGAGATTCCTAAGCTAAGCGTTAAACAGCTCGGGAAATACTGATCGGATATAGTCTTCACGTTCCCATGTGGCTTCTGCTTCGGTATGGTTGCTCCACTGAACCTTGAAAAACTTGATGGTGCGGCTTCTGGTGCAACGCTCGGCTTCATCCAAAATGCGGATCGGTCTCTCGCGGTAGGTAAGATCCGGTTGAAGGTCAATATCTTGGTGATCAATGTCCTTGTAAAGATCGGGACAGTTCGGCACTTGCAAACACTTCCGGAGCTGTGACACGTGGAACATGTTGTGCACACCCGAAAGCTCAGGAGGTAGCTCCAACTGATAAGCTTCTTCCCCGCACCTTGCCGTGATCTTGAAGGGTCCAATGAACCTTGGAGCTAGCTTCCCTTTGACGTGGAAACGCTTGGTCCCCTTGAGAGGCGTGACTCGCAAATACACCTGGTCTCCGGGAACAAACTCCACGTTTCTGCGGCGAGGGTCCGCATAGCTCTTCTGCCTTGACTTAGCTGCCTCCAAGTTCTCTCGGACAAGCTGAACCTTGTTCCCTGCTTCCTGCAGTGCTTCTGGTCCGAAAACTAGTCCTTCACCGGTATCAGACCAATTGAGTGGGGTGCGGCACTTCCGCCCATATAATGCTTCGAATGGGGCCATCTGAAGACTGGACTGGTAGCTGTTGTTGTAAGAGAACTCGGCGAACGGCAGGCAGTCTTCCCACTTGGCACCATGGGCCAAAAAACAAGCACGGAGCATGTCCTCAAGTATCTGGTTTACCCTCTTGGTCTGTCCGCCCGTTTGCGGGTGGAAAGCCGTACTGAAGGAGAGTTTGGCTCCGAGAGCTTCTTGAAACTTCTTCCAGAATCTTAAGGTGAATTGCGTGCCGCGGTTGGATACGATCTCTTTGGGAACTCCATGGAGACTCACCACTCGATGATTGTACAGACTGGCCAGCTGGCTGCCATCATATGTGGTGTTAACGGGGATGAAATGGGCTGCCTTGGTCAAATGATCGACTATGACCCAAATGGAGTTATGACCCTTATTCGACCGGGGCAACCCGATGACGATGTCCATGCCGACTCTATCCCACTTCCATTCCGGCACTTGAAGAGGTTGCAGTAATCCAGCAGCTCGCTGGTGTTCAGCCTTGACTCGCTGACATACATCGCATTTAGCGACATAGTAGCCAATTTCCCTCTTCATGCCATGCCACCAGAATCGTTCTCGGATGTCTTGGTACATCTTGGTACCACCTGGATGGATAGAGTACGGTGTGTCATGTGCCTCTTGCAGGATCAAGTCCTTAAGTTCGGCCTTGTTAGGTACGCATAAGCGCTTCCCGTACCACGGCACTCCTTGCTCATCAATCGAGAATCATGGGGCTTTGCCTTCTCGCACCTTCCTCTTGAGGCCTTCGATACTCTTGTGCCCCGTCTGGGCTTTCTTGATGTTGTCTGCTAGAGTAGGCTTGACTTCGAGGTTGGCAAGGTACCCTGGTTCGACTATCTCAAGTCCTAAGCCCTCCATCTCTTCACACAAGACAGGTAACCTTTCCTTGAGCGTGACGTTCAAGGAGCCTGCCTTCCGGCTCAAGGCATCGGCTACAATGTTCGCCTTGCCGGGATTGTATTGAATGCTGAGGTCATAATCCTTGATTAACTCAAGCCATCTCCGTTGTCTCATATTCAGCTCCCTCTGGGTGAAGATATATTTCAGACTTTTGTGGTCTGTATATATCTCGCATCGCTTTCCCAGAAGGTAATGTCGCCACGTCTTCAGAGCATGCACTACAGCTGCTAGCTCGAGATCATGGGTGGCGTAGTTCTCCTCATGCGGTCGCAGTTGCCATGACAAGTACGCCACGACCCTGCCATTTTGCATCAGGACTCCACCGAGCCCGGTTCCAGAGGCATCACAATATATCACGAATTCCTTGTTGATGTTTGGGGTAGCCAATACTGGGGCGTTAGTTAGCCTCTTCTTCAACTCCTGGAAGCTTACTTCACACGTCGGTGTCCACTCCAACTTCCGGCCTTTCTTCAAGAGCTGAGTCATAGGTCGAGCGATGCTGGAAAATCCTTCGACAAACTTGCGGTAGTATCCCGCGAGCCCGAGGAAACTCCTGACATCCTTCACGTCCTTTGGTGATTCCCAGTTGGTCACTTAGTAATCTTCGATTGATCTACGGCCAAACCGCGTGCTGTCAGGGTATGACCCAGAAATCCAACTTCGTTCAGCCAGAACTGACACTTGCTGGATTTGGCATAAAGTTGGTGCTCTCGAAGCTTTCCTAGAACTAGCCTCAGGTGTTGCTCATGCTCTTCTTCGTACTTGGAGAAGATTAGTATGTCATCGATGAACACGACGATAAACTTGTCCAAATATTCCATGAAGACCTTGTTCATGAGGTACATGAAGTAGGCTGGGGCATTTGTCAAACCGAAGGGCATGACAGTGCATTTATATAGACCGTACCGGGTCACGAATGCAGTCGTGGGTATATCTTTGGGTCGGATCTTCAACTGGTAGTATCCCGATCGAAGATCGATCTTGGAAAATACCCTGGCCCCGTTTAACTGGTCAAACATGTCTTCGTTCTTGGGGAGCGGGTACTTGTTCTTAATTCTGACTTCATTAAGGGAACGGTAGTCGATGCAGAGTCGAATGGTACCATCCTTCTTTGAAACAAATAGAACAGGTGATCCCCAAGGTGACGCACTCGGACGGATGAACCCTTTGCTGAGTTGCTCATCCAGCTGCTTCTTCAGCTCTGCCAACTCTTCGGAACCCATCCTGTAAGGCTTTTTATATATAGGACTTGATCCGGGCATGAGCTCAATAATGACCTCAATGTCTCGGTCAGGAGGCATTCCGGGTAGCTCGTCAGGAAAGACGTCCGGGTATTCATAGACTATAGGCACTCGATCAAGCTCTACCTCGGATAGACTGTTGACTCGAGGTGCGTGAGCCGATACTGGCTCAGAGACAAACTTGACCTTGACCCCTTGGTTCCTTATCATGGTGATGGCCCTGTTGGCACAGTTCAAAAGACTCTGATGCTTGGCCAACCAATCCATGCCGAGGATTACTTCTACACCTTGCGATTTAAGCACAATGAGGTCTGCCAAGAAACTCGTCCCATTGATAACTATCTCGACCCTTCTACACCCTAGGTTGGTCCTCAATACTGCTCCCGGGGTTTGGATTGACATCTGCCCACGGACTAAAGTGGGTTTTAAACTGCACTTTTCCGCAAACCCTTGAGTAACAAAAGAATGCGAGGCACCACAATCAAACAACACTGTTGCTCGAGTTGACTTGACGAGGAACGTACCCAGAATGCAGTTCGGGTCTTCCTGTGCTTCTTCTACAGTGATGTGATTGATCCGGCCCCTAACATTGAACTGTTGGTTGCGGGGGGCCTGGTTCCTTCCTGGTCCACCTTGACCGGGGTTGGGTGCATTGGGACGCAGTGCGTTGGGCTTCTTGTTGGGGCACTGCCTGGAATAGTGCCCAGTCTGTCCACAGCCAAAACAGGTGACTTGCCCCGGAGGGTTGGTCTTGACTCCACCGTGGTTCGGCGGGTTGACTACTGGCTTGGCTTGCTGCTGAGGCTGATTATTCTGGCGGAACACCGGATACTTGTACTGCTGCTGCTGAAAGTTGGGTCTTGCAGGTGCTGACTGCCACGGTCTTGGTCTTGCGTTACCGGGTCCTCCACTGCCTATCAGTTTGCGCTTGTGGGTGTCGTCCATCGCACGACGCTTGTCTTCCAGCATAAGCGCCTTGTTAACCAGCTCGCTGAAAGTCTGGCAGTCGCAAACCACCAGCTGGTATTGCAGGGACTGTTGTAACCCTTCCATGAAGTGTTCCACCTTAGCGGCCTCAGTGTTAACATCTTCAGGCGCGTACCTTGACAAGAGGTTAAACTTCTGCAGGTACTCCTTAACAGTTCCACTGCCCTGCCTCAAGGCTCGGAATTCCCGCTTCTTAATGGTCATCAGTCCAGGTGGAATGTGAGCCGCACGAAATCTTTCCTTGAACATATCCCACGTGATGACTTGCCCTGCCCGCGTGATCTGGAATCCATCCCACCATGCCCTGGCGGTGCCTCCGAGACAGTGAGAAGCATAAAGGACCTTCTCATGATCATCGGTGCACTTGACCAGCGCAAGGAGGTCTTCAATGGTGCGAATCCAGTCATCGGCGTCCAGGGGTTCAGTTGACTCTGTGAATATGGGAGGCGTAGTCCGCATGAACTCAGAAAGAGTAGAGCGACCATCGCCATTCCCATTCCGCGGCGGGTTGTCCACCAGGACTTGAGTCAGCTGCTGGATAGCGGCATTGCTGGCTTGGCGCTCCTCCCGAAGAGCTTGACGGAACTGAGCCATTGTCAAATTCTTAGGAGGAGGTGGTGGCGGAAGGTCTCTAGGCTGCTTGTGGTGACCTCCAGCGTGAGCTTCTCCTTCGGTTCCCTGTGGCGTCCCTGAGGAGCCGACGCCGGGGTTGCCGAAGGTGCTGTTGCGGATTGCGTTCACCATCCTGTCATAGAAACAGATAGGTCAAAATGCCACCTTGCTCGGGAATACAAGGATTCGTTCCTAGTAAGAGGGGGGTCCAATACGTGTATGTGCCAAGTTTTTTTAAAAACCAAAGTTTTTGACAAACTCGAGATTGCATTCATAACAACAAGGTGATGTAGTCACTTACAGGCTGCCTAAGGCAATAGGTGACTTACATCAAGTACACATACGCAAATTAGAAACGGATACACGGATACCCTACGCTCGGGGTACTCCGAAGTGCCTACGCTAAAACCTAAGCGGCGGACTGCTCGGTCTCAAAGGCGGACTCAACATGATCCTCATCTTCATCAACATCTTCTTCCTTTATAGGAGTGGAAGAAAGAATCCGCACATCACAGCGTCTCTTGGGCGAGGCGGCAAAGATCTCTGTGTACTTTTCCGCTGTCAGGCGGCGACTTTGAAGAGGGACTGCCTGGATGGGTAACACACCACCCCTACTGGCAGTAGCTGTTCTCCCTTCAGGTGCGCTTCCCTTCTTTACTTTGTGGTTCTGCATCTTCTCAGTGTGGAGGAGGCCTTTGACTAGTTGCAGCTCTTGGCGAAGCTAGACTGATTCCTTAACCAGGAAGTGTGACAGGGTGTCCGACGAGAGACTGAAGTAGGTATGAAACCTTAATGGCATTCCATCCTCCGTGGCTGGGGTGAGTGTCCAACTCCCATCCACTCCTTCCTTAATGGAAGGTAGGTAGCGAGTGACAGGTTCATTTGCCATCTCAGGGAGAATGCTGCGGAGATGCACGAGCGCCTCTCGTACAGCTGCCTCGACTTCCAACATCAGCTCTCCCATCTGTGGTACTTCGAAGAACCAACTAGACGGGGAGTCATTAGCCTTCACTATCACGTCCACGTGATATTCCTTGGTGTCGGCGTTGACCCAGTGCTCATGGTAGAGGAAGATGGGTGTGCGTCGTACGTGGGACTTCTCGAGACAATCCACCAGGAGTAGTGGAAAGCCGGCCTCCAGAAGCGTCTCAGGTACGGCAGCCATCTACAAGGCATAGGAGAGAAGTCAGAAGGTTGTATGTGCAATAGTCTTGTGCAAGGTTGGCGTTCTAACGTTCTCGGTTAACGTCCATGCTATCTAAGGCTTCCTATAGTCAGGATGGCTCTGATACCAGTTCTATGGGGACCCCAACTAGCAAGTTCAGTTCGCCGTGCCCAGTGACCCCAAGGATCAATGTTCACTGAACACAGATACTGAATAATACAGTCTTACATCCAAGTACCGAATTTATTACATCGAACGACCCTAAGGTCGGGTTCAAGAGCAAGGCCTAAAGCCAAATTAAACGGATACATCGAGTAGCGGAAACTCGTAAGGTCTAAGCGGTGCCCATGCCATCAAGCCTACACCGACAGGCATTCTTACTTGGAAGCGTCCTAGATCGAAGGTCGTCTCCGACGGCGTACTCATCGCCAAACTCCGGTCCTTCCATGTCTGGTCAATAACATAACCAGTGGCAAGCCAATGAGTACTTTGAATGTACTCGCAAACAGCCCATGATATGAATATATATGGTAAGGAATAACAGTAACAGTTATCTTTAGTGCAATGCAATGTGGTGGCATTATCTGGTATATGTAACAAGTTAAAGAATTACTTTTGAAGAACAGGTTACAGATATCAACATATCTGCTAAGGGCTGAACCATCCGGGTTCACCCTATATGCCATGTCATCGGACTTGTCATAACCTCATTGTATTAATGAGGGCCAAACCATGCGGGTTTACCCTATATGTCAAGTCACCGAACTTGATCATATTACTGTGATTATAACAACACCTTTTTAACACCACACACACACACACTTGGTTTATGCGGAAACACTGGACGTAGTTTAAGCAGCACCACCCAACTGTCCTTGACCGTGGACACGGCTATTCGAATAGTTTACACTCTGCAGAGGTAGTACGCTGGACCCACAAGAAACGGGAAACTTCCGTGTCATCCACGACTCGCGGTATATCACATATACCCGAGGTAAGTACCCGATCATCATCTTTCCCCTGACGATACTAGACAAAGAGGTCCACTCGATTGGTACCCAACCCAAATGTTGTACGTCTTACGAGCACCGACTCTGGACCGTATCAACCATGCAGGGACCAACGGTGTGCCTGGAACTCATAATAATGGCATAGTCGTCCTACCTGGCACGACCCCATCACGAGAGTGACACCGATCACTCCTGCCACTAGTAATGTGGCTCTTTGCTAGCACCGACCAGAGTAATCAACAAAGCCCCGTCCCATAAAGGGGTATCGTGGTCGTACTGGTAAGGTTGGGACGGTCGACACATCATAAATCTAATCCCATTTCCGAAACCATACTCACACAAAAACACCGGTGCATCACTTCACGAAAAGTGATCACCAACTCATCATCACCCTCGGGCATTAGTGGCACCCGACGGGGTTTTCGTAAACACTTTATTTAACTCATCACCATGCTTGTGATAATATGCTCTAACTTTACTTGTCAACATGGTAATAACATGACCCTCACGGGTAGGGTCAAGCTCAATGCAGTGATTCTACTTTAATAGTCAACATGATAGTAGCATGATCCTTGTAGATGGTAGGGTCAGCTCATCATGTTTGTGCTCCAAGGAGCCATGTGAATATCATTACTATCAATGCAAGTGCTTCAAAGAAGCCTTCGGTACCATCACATCAATGATGAACCGGCATCGTGACCACATGCAACGGAAAATACTTGGTATTCTGGCATGCATCATTTTATATACTTAAGTCATGGCAAAAGGGATGCTTGCCTTTGTCAGCTAGGTATCCGGGGTCTTGGAGGTCTTCCGCTCCGGATCCTCCATCACTCGGTAACTCTAGCGTCGAGAAAGGAATAAATAAATACTAGCTCTTACCAAAACAGATCACAAAGTGCTTTTTAAAAATGTTGCAAGGCTTGAATAAATTCAGTTTATTATTTTGGAAAATGTTTCCTATAGTTTTATTAGCTAAGCCTATTTATTTAAAAGCAAACAGAAGCAAACAAGTGCTTTTTAATATCATTTTATTATATCAAAATAGTTTCTGTTTTTGATAAATGTCAACTATTACAGAATCAAATACTACTCATTTTTAGAAAATTACTGGTGGAAGAATTATATTTTTCTACTGGCTAAATCTTTTTATAAAAATCATTTAGTTTGCTGGATTAAAAATAAAACGAAAAGGCCAGGGGTTGGATCCAGTCGGCCCAGCCAGCAGGCCTGGCCACCAGGCGCGCGCGGGCCAGGTTCAAACCTGAACTGCGGGCCCCTGGGGTCAATGTCAGCGGCTGCACGTGCTGGCTGCCCCAGGACACCGACAAGTGGGCTCCACCTGTCGGGTCCTTCTCCTACCTCCAGCCAGAGAGGTGGAGATGGACGTCGGCGAGGCTGCCGTTGTCCTCAGGCCAATCTAGGAACGGGAACGGGTCCCTCGTGCCTCCGCCTACCTGCTCGTGGCCGGGACGTCACCGGAGGTGGTCAGGGTCGTTGGCGACGAGGTGCTCGTGGCGGAAGGGTTTCGGGTTGGTGTTGAACTAGGGGCTAGGGGCACGGATTCGCTCGGGGAAGTTAGGGGAAATGTTCCTGGTGTCAAGGGGAGTGTAATGGGAGGTCACGCAGCGCAAGAGCCGACGTGTAGCCGGAGATCGACCGGAGCTCCGAGGCGGAGGGGCCTCGGTCGATCTCGAGCACCGGGGCTCTGCAAGCTCGATTGGGTGGCTAGGTAGTGTCTACTGGTTGTGCTGAAGCTGCTTGGAGGGTGCTGGAGTGCCGGGGGGACCTATTTATAGGCCAATGACGGTGACCCGACTCGGGCGCGCCGGTGACTCACCGTGGCACGCGTGCGAGCACAGTGAGGTGTTGGCCGCGAAACCACGGGTTCGGGACGTGGTTTAGGACCTCCTGGTGCAACGGCCGCAGAGGGAAAGCGAGTGGGGTCAAGCCATAGCGACCGTGCATGCTCGGCCGCGTCGAGTGCGCACGGGCACACGTCGCCTGAGCTCTTACGCGAGGGGGAGAGGGTCCCTGGGGTAGCTTTGCACTGAATGCTGGTCGGGGGAGCGTTTGGACATAACTGGGGAGGTGGGGACCCGCCAGAGCGTCGGCCCCTTGCTGGTGGCTCTCTGCAGCACGCCCAGAGCACAGTTTTGGCATGCCACGACATGCTGGCTCGCTTTGGGGCACTTGGGACGTGTCCTCCATGTCCTGAGTGTTGTTGGGAGTGAGTCTAGCCATTGTGGGTTAGTGGGAGCTCGAGCTGCTCAAGGGAGCAAGGAACACTAGTGTTGCCAGTACTGCCCTGCAGCTCAAATTGGAGTTCTTGTCACTTGTGCTTGGAGTTGGGGAGGGGCTGATTGACTGGGTGCTCAAGGTGTTTTGGTGCTCTAACCCACCAAGTTTGGGGCCTTGACATTGGGTAAAACAGTGGCTAGGAGGGTTTTTACCTTCCTGTCAGTAGGTGTTCGACAGTGACTTGGGGTGCTTCCACTCGACCACTGTAAATGAAACTTAACAGGTTTGGTCCTGGGGTAAAAACATGGGGTTCCATCAAATCTGAGCTCCATTGAACAAGTTTGGCTTTGTAAACTTGAAAATGTCTCAAAATGACCAGGACTGTCCTTTACAAAGGAAGTGTGGCCAAACAGAGTCTCACAATTCTCATCTTTGGTGTGGAGTCCTCATTTGGGGTGTTAAACACCTCTGCAAAGTTTCAGCTCCATTGGAGAAACTTTGCAATGTAGAGTTGTTCCAACTCTACTCTGGACAGAGAGGGTTTTGGGCTCATTAGGTGCACCTCCCCACCTTGGATCAAGGTGAGATTTTAGGTGAGCACCTAATATGGCTTGGGAGGGCTCCTGTAATTTTATGTGATTTTATTGAGATAATTTCCTTTGGAAACATCTCAAAAAGCTAAAACAGACAGAAATGGTTTTTAGGGTTTTACTCGAATAATATTAATATAAAATAGGGTTGAAAATCTTATATATGGAAAATATATGTCCTTCTGAGCTTCAATGAATTTACTCAGAATTTTCTAAGGCACGAAAGCAATTTTCCTTGTGGGAATATCATTACTGGCCTTAGAAACACACATAGATATAAAATAGGAAAATAATATTTTAAATCACCAATTAATGTTTTTAATGAATGAAAATAATATTTGGATTAGATCACCAACTTTGGTTGGAAGTGCCACTTGGCATCATGAGCTAGTAGTGTATCCCAACATGATGAAGGTGATCTTGATATAAAGGAGAAATGGTTTTTGAAGAGAGTAAAATAATAAGTTTTCATAGGTTTGAGTCATCAAACAAACAAGCACACACTCAAACAAGGGTTCACATTGCACTCACAACATTATTTGAAATTTTTTTAAAAAGCTTTGATTTTTGCAACATAGAATACTTGGGGTGAAAAACAGGGTGTGACATCTTCATAAAGAACCATAACAAGAAGTATCGTGCATGGTTTGATCACTACGAGAAAGTCGAGTATCAAGAAATTGAATAATAATTTCCCTTGGGTGCTCATGATTGGGGCATGAATATAACATTGACTTTAGACGCACCCAAGCTAGAGCGATACTTTCTCCTTCACGAGGCCAAAACATATATATATAATTCTGATCACGATGAATAAGATGCATACGCTTTTTTTATGAAACTCCAATTGCAATCGGTTCTAGTTCCAAGATCCTGTATCATCACATAGCCTACACCATGACAATGCTTGATTCCCAAGGATAAAGGGAAAACCTTATTCTCGACTTCATCTTTGGACAAACCTGCAAGCTTAAATAATCCACAAACTTCATCCACATATATTGGGTGCATATCAGGATGTTTTGATACATCTCGTGCATAAGGATTAGCTAGCTGCTTCTATATCATACCAGAAGGAATTTCATAATAATTTTTTTGAGTAGGTTCAACATATTTGGGGAAAACTCTTGGTGTTTCCTGTCGAGATGAAGCTACCGCGAACAAACCCCTCAAAGTCTTACTTTCCATAATGACAAGTAAGAGTAAATTTCAGGACATAATATAAATTTTCCCTTACCAAATTCCGCTTACCAAAGGTGCTTCAGTCCTCGGCAACGGTGCCAAAAAAGAGTCTGGATGACCCACAAGTATAGGGAATCAATCATAGTCCTTTCGATAAGTAAGAGTGTCAAACTCAACGAGGCGTGGGAGGAAATGACAAGCGGTTTTCAGCAAGGTAATTTCAACAAGCCATCTGCGCCTTCAAGGTAGGTGATACGTCTCTATCGTATCTACTTTTCCAAACTCTTTTGCCGTAATTTTGGACTCTAATTTGCATGATTTGAATGGAACTAACATGGACTGACGCTGTTTTAAGCAGAATTGCCTTGGTGTTATTTTTGTGCAGAAATCAAAGTTCTCCAAACGTCCTGAAAATTTACGGCGAGCAATTTTGGAAAATATGAAAAATATCTGCGCGAAGTTCCACTTGAGGGGGTGGGCCAGTGGGCCACAAGCCCTGGCTCCGCCACCAACCCCTGGTGGCAGTGGGCAGGCTTGTGGGGCCCACACGGCTCTGCCGCCCCCAACCTCAGGTCTATAAGTACACTTTCGTCCCAGAAAAAATAAAAAGAGAAGTTTTTGTCGCGTTTGCGATACGGAGCCGCCGCCACCACCGGTTCTTCATCTCGAGGGCAGATCTGGAGTCCATCTTGGGCTCCGGAGAGGGGAAATCGTCGCCATCGTCATCATCAACCTTCTTCCCTCTCCAATTCCATGAAGCTATTCGTCATTCGTGAGTAGTCTATTCGTAGGCTCGCTGGGCGGTGATGAGTAGGATGAGATCTATCATGTAATCGAGTTAGTTTTGACGGGGATTGATCCATAGTATCCACTATGTTCTGAGATTGATGTTGCTACTACTTTGCCATGCTTAATGCTTGTCACTAGGGCCCGAGTGCATTGATTTCAGATCTGAAATTATTATGTTGTCACCAATCTATGTGTGTTTTAGAACCGATCTTGCAAGTTGTAGTTACCTACTATATGTTATGATCCGGCAACCCCGGAGTGACCATAACCGGAACCACTCCCGGTGATGACCATAGTTTGAGGAGTTCATGCGTTCACCAAGTGCTAATGCGCTGGTCCGGTTCTTTATTAAAAGGAGAACCTTAGTATCCCGTAGTTTCCTTTTGGACCCCGCTGCCACGGGAGGGATGGACAATAGATGTCATGCAAGTTCTTTTCCCTAAGCACGTATGACGACACACGGAATGCATGCCTACATCACATTGACGAACGGGAGCTAGCCACATATCTCTCCGTGTTATAACTGTTGCATGATGAATATCATCCAAACAAATCACCGACCCATTGCCTACGAGTTTGTCCTACTGCTGCTATTACTTGTCTTGCTCTGCTGCTGTTACTATTGTTGCTGCTGCTATTACTTGTCTTGCTCTTCTGCTATTACTACTGTTGCTACAGCTGTTACTTGTCTTGCTCTGCTGCTACTATTGCTTGCTACTGTTGCTACTTGCTACTGCTGTCACTACTGCTTTTCCTTGCCGCTGCTATTGCCCGTTACACTGCTGCTACCTGCTACAATTTTGGTTCGCTGGTCGTTGACGGGAACTGACAACTTCCGTTAATGAGGCAACTTGGCGCCATTGATACAATCGTTAGGAATAGTCTGCCGTCAACATATCGTTTCTAACACTGTTGTTATCATACTACTTTGCTGTTACTACTTTGCTTGCAGATACTAATCTTTCAGGTGTGGTTGAATCTGACGCGATCAGCTGCTAATACTCGAGAGTATTCTGTCACCTCCTGTCTGGCTAACCAACAAGTTTGGGTCGAATACACTACCCTCGAAAACTGCTACGATCCCACGCGCTGGTGGGCCGTCAACAACATTCTTCCAGTTTCGATTGCCGGAGAGTGCTAGCAGCATTCTTCTGGTGCCGTTGCAAGGGGAAGAATAGTTGACATCAAGCATTTTTCTGGCGCCGTTGCCGGGGAGGTATTGTTATATGCTCTGAGTAACTTGGGATTTATATCTGCTGATCACTATGAAGAATCTGAAGGATCCGAAGACCAAAGTCTTGCCCTCAACTACGAGGGGAGGTAAGGAATTGCCATCTAGCTTTGCACTTGAGTCACCTTCAATTATGAGTAAGTTTGCGACATCACCTCCTGCTAGAAATTTTGATATGTCGCTTGTGCTTGATGATGCTTATGATGCTACTGCTAGAGATGCTATGCTTGATATTATGCCTGATGATACTATGCTTGATACTATGCCTGATACTGCTAGAGATGATATGCTTGATACTGCTAGAGATGCTATGCTCGATACTGCTTTGCCTGATGATGCTAGAGATGCTATTTTGCCTGATGATGCTATGCTTGAAACTGCTAGAGATACTACTTTGCCTAATGTTCCACTAGGAGTGTTCCTTGATGCTCATGTTGCTAGAGTTACTGCCAATGCTCGTGATGCTTCTGATACTGCCGACACTATTGAGATAGAACCTACTTTTGCTCCTCCTAGATCTAGCTCTCCTAGACATGAATTGCCTGATATACCTGAGGGTTACGTTATGGAGGGAGAGATATCTGAGGATTTTCTTGCGTGTAAGGATGCCTATGACGCTGAGAAATTAATTCTCAAGTGGAAGGAAAAGTCTCGGGAAGCTAGGATGAAATATGACCCGAAGTTTGCCACTTCACCTATCTTTATCACCGATAAGGATTATGAATTCTCTGTCGATCCTGAGATAATCTCTCTAGCCGAATCTGATCCTTTTCACGGTTATGAGTCTCAGACGGTCGTAGTCCATCTTGCCAAACTACATGATATATCCACCCTTTTCACTAATGAGGAGAAGATCCGCCAGTACTATATCCTAAAGGATGAAACTAAAGCCTAGTTCACCTCGCTTACTCCTAGATGTGTGAGTAGTCCCCAGGAGATGGTCTATTACTTCTGTGAGAAATATTTCCCTGCCCATAAAAAGCAAGCTGCCTTGCAGGAAATATACAACTTTGCTCAACTCCAAGAAGAGAGTCTTCCACAAGCTTGGGGGAGGCTCGTCCAGCTACAGAATGCTTTGCCTAATCACCCTCTTAAGAAGAATGAGATACTTGATATCCTCTATAACGGACTTACCAATGCCTCTAGAGACCACCCAGATAGTTGTGTCGGTTGTGTTTTTAGCGAACGAACTGTAGAACAAGCTGAGACCCTATAGAATAACATCTTGATCAACGATAATGCTTGGACTATTCCCGAACCACCTCCTAAGCCAACTCCGAAGAAAAGAGGTATTCTATTCTATTCCTCAGTCCCGAAGATATGCAAGAAGCCAAGAAATCTATGCAAGAGTAAGGCATTAGATCTGAAGATGTCAAAAATCTACCACCTATCGAAGAGATCCATGGTCTCGATAATCCGATGCAGGTAGTAGAAGTGAATTCTCTACGTAGGTTTGATGAGAGTGATATTCCTTTTTATAAACCTGCTAGCCTGTGCTTTGATGAATTTGACAACTTTGTTGCCAAACAACAAAGTTTTAATGATTATGTTAGACATTTGGAACAAAGTACTCGTATGCTTAGCCATTTAAGTGCTTGTGTAGACAGAAATGTCAATAATTTGAAGCTTCTGAGTAAACATGCCTCTATGATTACTACTTCGGTAGAACAAGTACTAAAAGCTCAGAATGACCTGCTCAATGAATTAAATGACAACTCTGTCAGAGTCATTGCTAGAGGAGGCAAAATGACTCAGGAACCTTTGTATCCTGAAGGTCATCCTAAGAGAATTGATCAAGATTCTCATGGAGCCAATGCTGATACACCTAGTCATCCTAAGGAGAATAAGAAGGATGATAGAAGCCTGCATGCCAGTTCACCAAATACTGTCACACCTGAAGAACCTAATGATATTTCTGCGTCTGATGCAGAAACACAATCTGGTGATGAACATGAACCTGGTGACAATATGGAAAGTGATGTTCATATTAATACTCAACCTAGCAATGATGAGGATGTGGAGATTGAACATACGGTTAATCCTGATAACCCACAACCTAACAAATACGATAAGAATGACTTCACTGCTAGGAAGCATGGTAAAGAAAGGGAACCATGGGTTCAGAGACCTATGCCCTTTCCTCCCAAGCCATCCAAGAAAAAGGATGATGAGGATTTTGAGCACTTCGTTGAGATGATAAGACCCATCTTTCTGCAGATGCGGTTAACTGATATGCTCAAGATGTCTCTGTATGCCAAGTACATGAAAGATATCGTGACTAATAAATGGAAGATACCAGATCTTGAGATCTCCACCATGCTTGCCAATTACACTTTTAAAGGTGGAACTCCTAAGAGACTTGGTGATCCCGGATTGCCCACTATACCTTGCTCCATTAAAGGAAACTACGTAAGAACTGCCTTATGTGACCTTGGAGCCGGTGTTAGTGTTATGTCGCTCTCTCTTTATCGTAGAGGTGAGTTGGATAAGTTGACACCCACTGAAATTTCTTTGCAAATGGCCAACAAATCAACTCTTTCCCTATCGACATTTGCGAGGATGTGCGTGTTGTGGTTGCTAACACCACTATCTTAACAGACTTTGTAATCTTGGATATTCCCGAGGACGATGCCATGGATGTCATCCTCGGAAGACCCTTTTTAAACACTGCAGGGGCTGTTATAGATTGCAACAAAGGCAATGTCACTTTCCATGTCAACGGTAATGAGCACACCGTGCACTTTCCGAAGAAACGATATCAAGTACATTGCATCAATGCTATCGAAAAGACTTCATCGATTCTTATTGGGAGGTTTGAATGCCCTATTCCTCGTGTTAAGATGAAGTATGATTTTCTTGTTGGGGAGATACATATCCCCATTGAGGTGACTTAGTGGCTATTAGAAAATTCTCCGTTCTCTCGTGCGATTCGAGAAGGTTTTGTCATAAGGACTTGATCAATCCCATTGACGGATTTCTTTCGATGACCATGAAACAGATGAATCAAAGGGACACATACATCTGTTTTAAAGCTTTCACTTTATGTTACTTAGAAGAAAAATGATAGATTTAGTTTAGTTTTCCCTGTTTCCTGTTTTAGCGTCCCGGAGAAAAATACCTCGAAAATAAAGTTCTCCGATGGTCCTGAAAATTTAGTATGATTTTTCTGGAATTTTTGAAAATTACTCGGCCTGAGAGGTGGCCTGGGGGGCAGACCAGTGGGCCACAAGCCCTGCCACCGCCACCTACCCCCCTGGTGGCGGAGTGCAAGCTTGTGGGGCCCACAGGCACCCCCTCCACTCATTCCAGCTCCCAGCCTCTTCTTCCACCTCTAGGAAAAATTGTTTCGCAGCTCAAACCCGTGTTCTTGCTCATTTGGCTGTGATTTTTGATCTCCTTGCTCAAAGCACCATTCTCCGAACCGTTTTGGGGAAATTACTCCTTGCTAAGTGACTCCTCCATTGGCCCTATTAGTTTTTGCTCTAGTGCTTTATCCTTCGCGAATTCTTGCTACCTTAGTGACCCCGTTCTTGAGCTAGAAATGCTGATTTTAGCTGGTCCCAAGTAGTTTTATCGCGTGATACGATCTCGGCGCACTAGTAGGAGTAATTGCTACAAGGTGTGGTTGGTCTTTATTCACATTTCCCTTGAACTTCAAAAATTTCAGCAAAAGGAAATTATGTTCAGGAGGAAGTTTCATGGTGGTTCCTCAAGTAAGAAGGGTCCTCGTCTTTCTTTTCGGGAGCCCGAACCTTTTCAACTAAGGGACGCACCGGTACAACCATGTGAATGGCCTTCCGATGATTTCATGATCGAAGCAGGTTTCAAGGAGGAGTTTGATACACTTGTCCGCAATGCCGGGTTAGAAGAGTTCCTCTCAGATAAATGTGAACAGTATGCTATGCTCACTGCCTCTTTCGTGCGTAGATTTAAATTTTTAGTTGTCCGTGACTAATCCATACTGTTTGATCTGTACGATAAATCCTATACCGTGGATTTTGAGGGTTTCAATAGGATTTGCAAGATACCCGATGGGGGTAGTATTAATGATCCTTCTAAGTCTTCGGTCAGAGACTTTGTCTCCAGTATAACTGTTGGAGAAACCAGAGATATCGCGCAAGCCACCATAGGAAGCATCCATTTCCCTGCCTTGCACTACCTTGCCCTCTTCATAGGTAGGTGCATTAACGGCAAGGCTGCACATTGTCACCTATGTTCTTCCGACTTTAGTATCCTTAAGAGCGCAGTAACAGGTGACATGAGCTTCAATATGGGAGCTATAATAGCAAGGAGGCTGAATAAAAATGCCAGTGAGGGTTATTTCTTTGGTGGAGTTTATGCTACACGCTTAGCAAATTTTCTTGGAGTATCCATCCGTCCAGAAGACCCTCCTCTCCATACAGCCTACCTTGATCGTGTCGCTCTAACACGCTACCAGTTCCTTGAGAGAGATCATGGATCCCTTCTATACCGCTTGATATTCAACCGGCAGCGTGTTTTCCATATTACCCTTCCTGCTCCTGCTTCCTTTGACTTTCAGGTAAAACGAAGATACTACATAACCATAGGAGAGGGAGAGGAGTATGAGAGGGAGGCGACTGTTGCTCGACTTCATGAGGCACCTATTCAGGCAGTGGCTGCAGGACACCCGTATAACACCCATTATGACATTGGGTTTCGCCAGGACCATCCATGGGAGTAGACCAAGCTAGGACAAATGCCTAAGCTTGGGGGAGTACGTGTTCTCACCGACTTTACATTCATGCTTATGCTTTCACTTTGTTAGCCAGTGTTTACACTTTGCCACTGTATTATCCATGCTAGTTTATTTTTGTTTTCTTGTTTTCTTGTTTTGTGTCCTTTTGAGAAAACCCAAAAAGATTTTCCTTTCTTCTTTTGCTTGTTGGGAGCCTTCCCGTGTAAATAGTTTTCTTTTTTCTTTGGTTCAAGGTAGAAGATATTAGTTACAATGTTTATTGGTTCTTGCATGCTTACCTGTTTAGATTTCAAAGAGCCATATTACTTTGTCTTCTCCTTTGTGTTTGCCTGCAGATTCGGCTTAGTCCAATGCGCTTATTATTGTTCACATCATTCGATCGTGCAAATGAAAGGCAACAATGATGATATATGATGAAGTGACTGAGACTGAAAAGCTGGTATTAACTCTATCTATTTTGTTTTTGTAAATATGACTAGCTTGTCGACCCAGATTCAGCTTTGTTGTGAGAGATCCATGTTTGCAATGACAACTTAGAGATCATAGTTTCTGATGCCATGCTTATTTAGGTGAGAGCATATAATGGTTTGTCTTGAATGCCAACATAGATTTTGAGATGACTATGATAGGATGGTATTCTCCTTTGAATGTTTCAAATGGCTTGACTTGGCGCATGTTCATGCATGTAGTTGAAACAAAATCAACATAACCTCTATGATGTTTGTGTTCATGGTGGTTTATATCCTGTTCATGCTTGCATTCAATGTTAGTCAAACTCATTGCATCTTGATGACTGTTGTCGCTCTCTAGTTGGTCGCTTCCCAGTCTTTTGCTAGCCTTCACTTGTACTAAGCGGAATACTGCTTGTGCATCCACTTCCATAAATCCAAAAGTTTTTCCATGAGAGCTCACCATACCTACCTATTTGCGGTATCTACCTGCCGTTCCAAGTAAATTTGCATGTGCCATTCTCTAAACCTTCAAGAAATAATCTGTTTTGCATGCCCGAACCGCTGATGTCGTGATAGGGGGCTATTGGTATCTTCCATGCTAGGAGTGTTATCCTTGACATGTGTTTATTCACTGTCATTCACGAGAAAGGGCCGGTAATTGGAATACCCAGTTCCACGCTTAGATCGAAAACATAACTGTAAAACAAGGCTCCCCCCGGATAGATGTTAGTATGGACGGTACCCGAGGATTCGGCTAGTCATGGAGTGTGATTGATTGGTGGTGGGGGAGTTAAACCTTTACTTTTTCTGTTTGGGAACTGCCTATAGCATGAGTAGCATGGAAGATATTGAGAATTCTTGGTCATTGCGTTGACAATGAAAGCATGCCACCCCAAATTATTATCTCTGTTTTCAAAGCTTGAGCTCTGGCACCTCTGCAAATCAATGCTTCCCTCTGCGAAGGGCCTGTCTATTTATTTTCCCGTTGAGTCATCCTCCTCTTATATAAGCACCAATTAGAGAGTACCTCTGTCATTTTTATGCTTTGCTTTTGATTGAAATTGAGTATGACTATGACTGGATCTTCGTTTCTATGAATTACAATGTTTAGTCAGCCCTTGATCTTTGAAAGTGCTTTGCATTTATGTTTTGCGGTCTCAGAGAGAGCTAGCGAGGTACCACCTGTTCATATTGCTTCATGCTTGTTTTGATTGAAGTGTTGGTTTTTGAAACTCATTATTATTTGCTCGTTAGCTGATTTTGCCATTGATATTAGTTTACCGTGAGACCTTTCTGTCATTTCCTTATGTGGTTAACTTGTGATCTTGCTGAAATTCTGGTTATGAGTTAGACATAGTTGCAACAACAAGATCAAACAGAGTTTGTCAAAGTTTTTCTTTCTCTCTCAGTTTGTCAACTGAGTTGCTTGAGGACAAGCAAGGTTTTAAGCTTGGGGGAGTTGATACGTCTACTTTTGTAAACTCTTTTGCCCTTGTTTTGGACTCTAATTTGCATGATTTGAATGGAACTAACCTGGACTGACGCTGTTTTCAGCAGAATTGCCCTCGTGTTATTTTTTTGCATAAATCAAAGTTCAACAAACGTCCTGAAAATTTATGGGGAGGACTTTTGGAAAATATGAAAAATATCTGCGCCAAGTTCCACCTGAGCGGGTGGGCTAGTGGGCCACAAGCCCTGGCTCCGCCACCACCCCCTGGTGGCGGTGGGCAGGCTTGTGGAGCCCACACGGCTCTGCCGCCCCCAACCTCAGGTCTATAAGTTCACTTTCGTCGCAGAAAAAATAAAAAGAGAAGTTTTCGTTGTGTTTGTGATACGGAGCCGCCGCGACCACCTGTTCTTCATCTCGAAGGCAAATCTGGAGTCCGTCTAGGGCTCCAGAGAGGGGAAATCATCACCATCGTCATCATCAACCTTCTTCCCTCTCCAATTCAATGAAGCTCTTCGTCGTTCGTGGGTAATCTATTCGTAGGCTCGTGGGCGGTGATGAGTAGGATGAGATCTATCATGTAATCGAGTTAGTTTTGACGGGGATTGAGCCCTAGTATCCACTATGTTCTGAGATTGATGTTGCTACTACTTTGCCATGCTTAATGCTTGTCACTAGGGCCCGAGTGCCATGATTTCAGATCTGAAATTATTATGTTGTCACCAATATATGTGTGTTTTAGATCCGATCCTGCAAGTTGTAGTTACCTACTATGTGTTATGATCCGGCAACCCCGGAGTGACAATAACCGGAACCACTCCCGGTGATGACCATAGTTTGAGGAGTTCATGTGTTCACCAAGTGCTAATGCGTTGGTCCGGTTCTTTATTAAAATTAGAACCTTAATATCCCGTAGTTTCCTTTTGGACCCCGCTGCCATGGGAGGGATGGACAATGGATGTCATGCAAGTTCTTTTCCCTAAGCACGTATGACGACACACGGAATGGATGCCTACATCACATTGACGAACGGCAGCTAGCCACATATCTCTTTGTGTTATAACTGTTGCATGGCGAATATCATCCAAACAAATCACCGACCCATTGCCTACGAGTTTGTCCTACTGCTGTTGTTACTTGTCTTGCTCTGCTGCTGTTACTACTGTTCTGCTGTTGTTACTTGTCTTGCTCTGCTGTTGTTACTACTGTTGCTACTACTGTTACTTGTCTTGCTCTGCTGCTATTGTTGCTACTACTGTTGCTTGCTACTATTGCTACTTGCTACTACTGTCACTACTGCTTTTTCTTGCCGCTGCTATTTCTATTTACACTGCTGCTACCTGCTACACTTTTGGTTCACTGGTCGTGACGGGAACTGACAACTTCCGTCAATGAGGAACTTGGCGCCATTGATACAATCGTTAGGAATAGTCTGCCATCAACAGATCGTTTCTGACACCGTTGTTATCATACTACTTTTCTGTTACTACTTTGCTTGCAGATACTAATCTTTCAGGTATGGTTGAATCTGACGCATTCAACTGCTAATACTCGAGAGGATTCTCTCACCTCCTGTCTGGCTAACCAACAAGTTTGGGTCGAATACTCTACCCTCGAAAACTGCTACGATCCCACGCGCTGGTGGGCCGTCAACAACATTCTTCTAGTTTCGATTGCCAGAGAGTGCTAGCAGCATTCTTCTAGTGCCGTTGCAAGGGGAAGAACAGTTGACATCAGTAGGCACTCGGTACCGCAAGCTCATATTGCAGTTCGGTAGGGATGGGGACCTGTGCCTTAGTCGGTCCATGGAGATCGCCAATCGGTATGCCAACGACAAGGAATAAGACCTCCTCCGTAGCAGCCAAGGTAGGGCTAGCGACGCTCTTAGTCCGGGAGCAATGCCGGTAAAAAGGAAAAATGAAATGCCGAAGACTTGGGCAAGGCTGAAGTTGTTGTTGTGCCCAAGGAAGGGCAGGGCAAATCAAAACAGAAGAAGAAGAAGGACTGGGCTGCTAACAAGAAGAGTGAGCTCAAGGGCTATATCTTGGATACGCCGTGCCAAGTCCACACCAAGTGAGATGAGGATGGCAACCCCATCTCCGCTAAGCATTCCACCTGAGATTGTCGTCTACTCAAGCAGGAGATGCAAGGAGAGCCCTCTGGGGAAAAGGATGACGATGAGGAGGGGGAAGATGCCTCCAGGTACCGTAACATTCAGAAAATCCTCATGATCTTCGCTCGCGTTGAGGGATTGAGCCGATTGAAGGTCGTCAATTGGGAGGTCAATATGGAAGCACCGACTATCACCAAGTTTCTCAACTGGGCAAAGACACCCATCACTTTTGATCAATCGGATCATCCAGCCCATATAGCTACCCCCAGGTGGCAGGCGTTGGTCGTCGATCCGGCGTTCAATGGGGCCGACTACGCAAGGTCCTGATGGACAGAGGCAGTGGCCTCAACATAATTTATGCCGACACGCTCAATGTGATGGACATCCCGATGTACATACTCAGCAAGAGTAACATGCACTTCCACGGGGTCATCCCCGAGAAGAAATACGAAACAGTCCGCCACATCTCTCTGGACGTCATGTTCGGAGAAAAGAAGAACTTCCAAAAGGAGCAACTAACTTTTGGGATGGTGGACTTCTATAGTGCCTACCACGCCATCCTAGGTAGGCCCGCCTACGCATGTTTCATGGCCCAACCATGTTACCCGTATCTTAAGCTTAAGATGTCGAGATCAAAGGGTATGATCACGGTCACTAGCAATCAGAGTGTCGCCAAGGAATGCCTCTACCACGGCTCCAAAATCGCCAACGACCAGATAGTAGTCATTGAGCTGGAAGGATACAACAAAATGATGGACACTGCTGACTTTCTCAGGTCAAAGAGGTCAGCCACCGAATCTTATTTTCAGTCGACCGGCGAGACCAAGCAGATCCACGTTCACCCGAATGACCCAAGTGCCTCATCAACGAACAACTCCACGTCACTCTATGAGAAATAGGAAGACGCGCTCATCCAGTACCTCCGTGAGAACTGGGACATCTTCGCATGTAAGCCGTCTGACAAGTTGGGTGTACCCAGGGAGCTGGCTGAGCATCGACTCCGAGCCGACTCCAAGGTCAAGCCAGTCAAGGAACACTTGGATCGATCCTCCGTCTGGAAGCGCAAGGTGATTGGCGAAGAGATCGCTTGGCTCCTAGATCCTGAGTTCATTCGCAAGGTATATCACTATGAGTGGATCACGAATGTCGTCATGGTGCCCAAGAAGAACAACTCATTCTGGATGTGTATTTACTGCAAGCACCTCAATCGAGCTGCCCAAAAGATCACTTGCCCTTACCCCACATAGATCAAATAGTAGATTCTACTACCGGATATGAATGCCTATCGTTCCTAGATGCGTAATACAGATGCCACCAGATCCGAATGTATGGGCCCAATGAAATAAAAATAGCCTTCGTCACCCCATTCGGGTGTTTCTGATACATCACTATGCCATTCGATCTCAAAGACATCGGAGCTACTTTCCAACACATGATCTAGAATTGCTTGCAAAAGCAGACCAGACGGAATGTGGAGGCGTACATGGATGGCATCGTGGTCAAGTCTAGGAAAGTTTACGACCTCCTGACTGACCTTGCCAAAACCTTCATGAACATACATCGCTTTGGAATAAAGCTTAATCCAACAAAGTGTACTTTTGGGGTGTCAACTGGCAAGTTGCTCCATTTCATCGTTTCCTAACGTGGGATAGGTGCCAACCCTAACAAAATCGCCGCTATGGTCCAAATTAAACAACCCAAACTTCTACTTGACGTCCAAAGGCTCACAAGTTTCCTTGCGACCACGAGCCGATTCATCTCAAGACTCGGTGGGAAGGCACTGGCTCTCTACAGAGTCATGAAAAATCTGGCAGGTTTGAATGGACACCTAAGGCGCAAGCCACGTTTATAGAACTCAAAGCCTTGCCCTCCACCCAGCCGGTGTTTGCTACCGAGCTGCCGGGAGCCTTTTTCTCATGTACATCGCCACCACTAGGCAAGTGGTCAGCACCGTCCTCACCATATGGAGCGCGGTGAGCCAGGGAATACATCTAAGGTTCAGAGACCCATCTACTACATCTCATAAGTCTTGACCCCTTCCAAGGAAAGGTATCCACACTACCAAATGATGGCCTATGGTATTTACCTAATCGTAAAAAAGGTGGTTTAATACTTCCAAGATCATTCGATCATGGTTATCAGCGATGCTCCCCTGTCGGAAATCCTACATAATAGAGTGGAAAAATGGGCGATTGAGCTCCTTCTGTTGGAGATCATGTTTGAGGCCAAGAAAGCAATCAAATCTCAAGCCCTGGTGGATTCCTTGGCCAAGTGAATTGAACAAGAACAGTGGGCCCCAAGCATCCTCGAGCATTGGACTATGTTCTTTGATGGATCAAAGATGCTCCATGGATCATGGGCTGGAGTAGTTCTACTTTCCCCTAGGGGAGACTGACTGAGCTGCACACTTCAGATTCACTGCAACTCATCTAACAATGAGGCCGAGTATGAAGCCCTCCTATATGGTCACTTTATGTCCATCTTGCTCGGCATTTGCCATTTGATGGTGTAAAGCGACTCAGACCTCATTGTGAACCATGTGATGAAGGAGTGGGACATTCGGAGCCCATCCATGACTGGTTATGCAACATGTTCAGGAAGTTGGAGAAGATTTTTGAAGGCTTGGAGCCGCACCATATACCACGCATCACATGACTTAGCCAAGATTGGATCCACTTGACGAGCCATTCCTAAGGGCGTACTCCTTGAAACATCTACGAGCCGCGACAATCAAAGAAGATCCTATTACAAAGGAGCCCCCGCAACCGCTCGCACTGTCCGACCTGACTGTGGTTGATGTCCTAACGGTGGTCGACCAGGTACACGCGATGTTGGTGATCATTCCCGAGGGGAGACCTTACACATCATACTTGCTATGACATGAACTCCCTGTAGACGAAGAAGATGCCCACCGAATCATCTAGCAGTCTAAAGCCTTCGAAGTGATGGGAGATCAAGTATATAATAAAAGCACCACATGTGTCACTCAACTATGCATTTTCCCGGAGGAAGGGCTGCAGATCCTACACGAGATGCACTCAGGAACTTGTGGCCATCACGTGTCCTCTCCTACGCTAGTCGCCAAAACCATCCTGGCAAGTTTTTATTGGCCTTGGGCCAATGAAGCAGCCAGGGACATGGTGGAGCCGTGTGTGGGATGCCAGTTCTACAAAAATCAGTTGCACAAACCTGCATGTGAGCTGAAGACGATTCCACTCACCTGGCCATTCACCGTGTGCGGTCTCGAGATGGTCGCCCTCCCGCAGACCGTGATGAGTGGATTAACCCACCTGCTGGTCGTAGTGGATAAGTTCACTAAGTGGGTAGAACCGAACCACATAACGACCCTAGACTCAGCGACTGCCATCAGTTTCGTTAGGGAGATTATCTTCAGATTCGCAGTTGCACATGATATCGTCACGGACAATGGGTCCAATTTTGACTGTGACGAGTTTCGCGTGTTATGCTACACCCAAGGCACTCGGGTTAAGTATTTCTTTGTGGCTCACCCGTAGTCGAAGGGCAAGTAGAACGAGTGAACAGAATGATATTACAAGGACTGAATCCCCAACCGATGAGGGATCGGAAGAACGCTGCACGGGTATGGGTCGAAGAGCTGTCGTGTGTGCTTTGAAGCATGCAAACGACCCCGAATCTCTCCACCAAGCGCACTCCTTTCTTCATGGTTTACGAGTCTAAAGTCGTCTTGTCGAGTGACCTACGCCATAATTCCCCCTAAACGGAACCATACAATGAAGTTGAAGCCAAGGCAGCGAGACAAGACAATTTAGAAATCTTGGAAGAGGAGACAAAGCTAGTCCTCATCCATTGAACGTTGTATCGACAGGATTTGAGGCGCTATCATGGCAATCAGGTTAAAGGGCATGCCTTTCAGGAAGGCCACCTGGTCCTCCGACTAGACCAACAGAGACCCCACAACTTGGTGCCTTTGTGGCAAGGGCTTTTGTAATCTCCAAAGTCCTCAACAATGGAGCCTGTTGGCTCTACAACTTCCAGAGGAACGAAGGTGAGCCCCGGGCTTGGAACGCGGATCTGCTTTGCAAGTTATACACATAGAACATATCAAACCTTTTTCATTTTTATTCCTATAATGAATCCGGGTGATTTTGATGAAGAAAACATTTTACTTCCTTATACTTTGTCAAAATTTCACTTTTTTACTCCGGTGATTTACACACCCTCTCATTGCCCTAGTGGGTGAATTAAGTTCTCCAAGTGAGGACATCATCCACACTCGGCAGCTTAGCTGCGGACCTAATTTTGCCTATGTTAAAAATACTCCAAATGAGGACATCATCCACACCCGGGGGCTTAGCTACGAACCTGATTTCGCATAAGTTAAAAATAATCCGAGTTAGGACATCATATACACCCCGGTGCTTATTTCGTACCTTATTTTGCCTAAGATAAAAATACTTCGAGTGAGGACATTATCCACACTCGGGGGCTTAGCTATGAACCTAATTTTACCTAAGTTAAAAAAATACTCTGAATAAGGATATCATCCACACTCGGGGCTTAGCTACGAACTTGATTTTGCCTAAGTTAAAAAATATTCCAAGTGAGTACATCATCCACACCTCGGGGCTTAACTCCGTAATTGATTTCGCCTATGTTAAAAAAAACTCAGAGTCAGGATATCATCCACACCCAGGGGATTAGCTGCGAACCTGATTTCACCTTAGCTAAAAATACTCCGAGTTAGGACATTATCCAGACTTGGGGGCTTAGCTGCCACCTTGATTTCCGTAAATTAAAAATAAGTGTGAGTGAGGACATCATACACACCCCAGGGTTTAGTAGCGGACCTGATTTCGCCTTAGTTAATAATACTCCGAGTAATGACATCATCCACACTTGGGGGCTTAAAAATAAAAATACTCCGAGTAAGTATATCATCCATATTCAGGAGCTTAGCTACGAACCTGATTTCGCCTAAGTTAATAATTGTCCGATTGAGGACATCATCCACACTTGGGGGATTAGCTGCGAAACTGATTTCGCCTAAGTTACAAGTAATCTAAGTAATAATATCATCCACACTAGGGGCTTAGGTGCAAACATGATTTCAGCTAATTTAAAAGTACTCTGAGTAAGGATATCATCCACACCTGGGGGCTTAGCTGCGAACCTGGTTTCGCCTAAGTTAAAACTACTTCGAGTGAGGATATCATCCACACTCGGGTGTGTAGCTGCGAACCTCATTTTGGCTAAGTTAAAAATACTCTGAGTGAGGACATCATCCACACTCGGGGCTTAGCTGCGAACCTGATTTCGCCTAAGTCAAAAAAATCTATGTGAGGATATCATCCACACTCAGGGGCTTGGTTGCAAACCTGATTACGCCTAAGTTCAAAAATACACCCAATAAGGACTTTGTACACACTCAGCGACTTAGCTATGACTAATCAGTCGCCTAAGTTCTTTGGTGATCCATTTGAGAACCTGCCTACACTCGAAGACTCAAAAATCGGACGAAGAGAATGCGAATAAAACTGTGTACTGATTCAAAGAAAATGTACGGGTAGATGGAGAACTAGGCTCACTAAAAGTTTACGGTTACAACAACCACTCGGCATTCCGAGGAAAATCAAATTTAAATTCTTTTATCCGAGGACCACTCGCAAGATGAAGTGATGGCTACGTCAATTAAAGTGTTGAGGTCAATGTCATCTACAATCAGAGTGGCAGCTTCTAGGAACATCTCCAGGACGTCTTGGAACTTGACGTTCTTCTTGTTGACGACCCAGAGTGACTTCAACTTCTCCTCGTCCACTTACTTACAATGGATGCATACGAGCGAGAGGGCAATGTCGGCTTTTCTTCTGGCCATAGATTTCTTCCAGGATTGCACTCGGCTTGGAACATCCTTCACTTGGTGGAGGAGAGCTTGCAAGTCGTCGAGAACTCCTCGCCAGGTGTCGGGGATATAACCCCAGGATTTAACCCGCCGTATGGGGACGGGTCAAGCCGCACGGACAACATGAGATGGTGGGTCAGAGGACTTAGTCAAAAAACCACCAAGCAGCCCTTCACCAGAAGATGACGGCTCAAAGATATACAAGGCAAGAGACGCCAAAAGTTCTCCTACTTGGGAAGAAAGACGAGGTATACTTGTGATAGCTCACGGGTATTATTCGACCTGGACTTTGTCGTAAACTTGGGGATTCTACATACATATAAAGGAGATCCCTCAAGTTAGAAAGATCAAGTAAGAAACCCTCGAGAGCTAGGTTAGCGACTCCACACCCTTGTAATCAAGATTCCCATCAATACAAACACAAAGTAGGATGTAGGCTTTTACCTCCATCCAAGGGGCCGAACCTGGGTAAATCCACCTCTCATTTTGCAATCAACCCTTCGAGTCGCCACACTGCGATGGTGGCTCACCACTAAGTCTGTTCACGAGGACATCTGGCATGACAAAACCACAATAGTTGGCACCCACCATGGGGCAATCACAAGGTGGAGTTGAGTTCTCGAAGGGAACCTTTCCGGGATTCGGGAGTCATGCGGTGGCGATGATGATCAAGAATCTCTCCAACAATCTCTACATCGACAATACAGTTTGGGGCTTAAAGGCCAACTTTGCAGATACTAGTTCGCAAATCCCCTTTGGTCAGATCTGCGCAACGACGCCCGGGTCGGACATCTACACCACTATTAACGAGACAACTCGGCGTGATTGGCACGGTCGTCTCCAAACAGGTAGTTGCCACGTGTTTGTCGGATTCACCCATGGTCTCTACCATACGGATGAACCAAGAAGCAGTGAAGACGTTCTCGACAACCACAACCATGACGGCAAGTCCTCCACGGGATACACCGGATCCGTCTTTCCCCTGAGTAACGAGCTTGGGGAGGCCCCGGAGGAAGAAGCGGCCAGGGAAACAGATGACCCACCTCCGCAAGTCACTATTTACATGGCTAGAGCCGCTCCCGCACGAGATCTAGCTCCAACAGGAGCTACCAACGAGGTTGACGGGTCGAGTACAACGCTGGCTCAAGCCATGATTGACCTGGTGGCCAAGATGACAAAATTCTTAGACGATACAATCACTAAGGAGAAACGGGAAGCATGTAACGTAGAATTAGTGATAGTCCGCGCAGAGATGATCAAGGTTTAGAAAGAGATCAATGCCGAGAACATCTGGATGGGAGAAACGCAATATCGAACCCGTGATGAGTCGGAGGGTCTACGGCTAGAGGCGTGGCAGCTTGGACTTCGTCAATAGACCAATGAGGCGGTTCACCTAAGGAGGCATCAATCTAGGTTACCACCAGACGTAACACCGACGCACCTATTCGCTAGTCCACGTACCCCTGGCGCTGCACAAAACCCGCAGCATGATCAGGGACAGCCGACCCAGGCACAGTCGGCTCAGGTATAGGCAACTCAGGCATCGCCACATCATTTTCACACACGACGGGGTCATTTTTCCGACCCCGTTGACAATATGTTGGCTGCAATGCGTCACTTGGAGGCGCTCCCCATACATGGACACATCCCGATGGAAATTGAAGCTAGGAACGCTATTGAGATGCTGAAGATGGCAGTGGCCCAACAGGCGCAGTATTGATACATTCGAGATTGAATGCACTATACACCTTATGCCAGCCGTCATGGGGGTCACCGGATGTTTCTAGTAACGAGCGACAAGAACAACCTCGGGTTTTCTTGACCCGGCCAAGATTACAGAATGCCCAAGACTTGGTATACATAGCAAGAGTCGCTCGTCGCACGGAGGCAGAAGCGGCCGCGAGGCAAGCGGCTCAGTCGCCTGTAATGGAGCCCGAGTCAGCAACACATGGAACCAGAAGTAGCATGAGGACGATCGGTGTTCCATGTTTGTCTCCGGCTCTTCACAACGAGCCCATGCCTAAATACTTCAAAGGACCTCGTAAGGTGCCAATACATACAACACATCTTGAGCCAGTGGCATGGATTGAAAGTTACGAGCTAGCCATGGACATGCCGGACGTCAGCGATGCGGTATTTGCAAAGTATCTCACGATGATGTTGGAAGGTCCGGTCCAAACTTGGCTTAAAAATCATCCACCTAATTCCATCAGCACTTGGGGCGAAGCTGAAGGCATGTTTCATCAGAAACTTTCAAGGAACATGCAGGCGCCCGATGACAATTGTGGATCTCCAGCACTGCATTCAACCCACGGGCGAGTCAGCCCATCATTGGACTCCTTGGGTTGCAGAAATAATCCATTCATCGGATAGTATAACAGCCTTGCAAGCCGTTACGATCCTGGAGAAGAATGGTCATTTCCAGCCACTAGTAATAAAGTTGGGTCATTTGAAGTGAAAGCCTCAAGACATGGGCGGCTTGATGGATGCTCTAACTAGGTACGTGATGACCCACAAGTATAGGCGATCAATCGTAGTCCTTTCGATAAGTAAGAGTGTCGAACCCAACGAGGAGCAGAAGGCTCTGATAAACGGATTTCAGCAAGGTAATAACAGCAAGCACTGAAAGTAGCGTTAACAAGTGATTGTGTAGCAAGGTGAAACATAGCAAGCAAAGAGTAACAAGTAACAAGTAGTAGCAATGGTGCAGCAAGTGGCCCAATCCCTTTTGTAGCAAGGGACAAGCCTGAACAAAGTCTTATAGGAGGAAAAACGCCCCCGAGGACACACGGGAATTTCTGTCATGCTAGTTTCATCATGTTCATATGATTCGAGTTCGTTACTTTGATAGTTTGGTATGTGGGTGGACCGGCGCTTGGTTACTGCCCTTACTTGGACAAGCATGCCACTTATGATTAACCTCTCTCGCAAGTATCCGCAACTACAAAAGAAGAAATAAGACAACGTCTAACCATAGCATTAAACTAGTGGATCCAAATCAGCCCCTTACGAAGCAACGCATAGATTGGGGTTTAAGCTTCTGTCACTCCAGTAACCCATCATCTACTTACTACTCCCCAATGCCCAAATATGGTGAAGTGCTATGTAGTCGTCGTTCACATAACACCACTAGAGGAAAAGACAACATACAACATATCAAAATACCGAACGAATATCAAATTCACATGACTATTATCAGCATGACTTATCCCATGTCCTCATGAACAAAAGTAACTACTCATAAAGCATAATCAGAATCATGATCAGAGGTGTAATGAATAGCATCAAGTATCTGAACATAAACTCTTCCACCAACTAGCATCAACTACAAAGAGTGATAAACACTACTAGCAACCTTACAAGTACCAATCGGAGTCGTGAGATGGAGATTGATTACAAGAGATGAACTAGGGATTGGATAGGAGATGGTGCTGATGAAGATGTTGATGAAGATGCCTCCCGTCCGACGATTCGAGTGTTGGTGATGATGATGGTGACGATTTCTCCCTCCGGGAGGATCGTCCTACCGGAGCTCTAGATTGGATCTGCTCAAGTTCCGACTCGTGGAAGCGGCGAAACCACGAAAAAACTCCCGTATGATTTTTTTCTAGACCAAAACCCTTCATTTAGCAAAAGAGGGGGGCTAGTGGGCCGTCAGGGAGCCCACAAGCCCCCACTCCGCCACCAGGGGGTGGCGGTGGCAGGGCTTGTTGCACCCTGGCAGCCCCCCTCCGGTACTTCTTTCGCCCAGTATTTTTTATATAATCCCAAAAAAATCCACGTAACTTTTCAGGGCATTTGGAGATGTGCAGAATAGTGGACTAAGATTTGCTCCTTTTCTCGTCCAGAATTCCAGCTGCCTGAATTCTCCCTCTTCCAATAAACCTTGCAAAATAAGAGAGAAAAGGCATAAATATGGTACCACAAAGTAATATAACAGCCCATAAAGCAATAAATATCAACATGAAAGCATGATGCAAAATGGACGTATCTACTCCCCCAAGCTTAGACCTCGCTTGTCCTCAAGCGAAAACCAAGTTCCATAAACATGTTGTCACATCCCTAGTTACCCCTATGATGAATAGCAAGGTTGTGCTCATATCTTCATTATTGCATTAGAAGTGAAATGGAAAAAAAAACAAGAGAAAAACCCTAGCAACTCTCTATGCAAAACAATTCAAAGTGGTGACAAATCAATGAACCCAAAATGGCCTCCATAAAAGTCCATCATTTTTGATAAATGTTGGAATGAAAATATCAGGGGTGATATATATTTTCAAGATACTTTTGGCATTTTATTTTAAACACAAAAGCCACTGAAATCAATTAATTAATTGATTTCCAATACTTCCTAGTTTTACAAAATGTTGAAACTATTATGTGGCATTGCTTATTTTTATCACTGTCACATAACACTAATTTAGGGTTTTATAAAATATCTAAACATTTTACTTTAAAACCTAATCCTAATTACCAGAAAGAAATAAAAATAGAAAAAGGAAAAGAGAGAGAGAAACTTATCTTGCGCTCACCTGCGGCCCAGCCCACCAGGGGCACCGCTGTCTTCCTCCTCCTGCCAGGAGGAGAAGCAGGTGCGTGCCCGACGCATCGCCGGGCACCGCCACGTCCCCTGGCCGCCTCCTGCTCGCCCCGTCTTTATCTCCTCCCCGTGGAAGCCCCAGACCCCCCCTCGAGCTCATCCTCCTCTCCAGTCTCTCCCTATCCCTCTGCTTCTCCCTCCCCCATGGATTCCAGCGAGGCCGTCGCCGCCGTTAGTCGCAGCCGTAGCCTCAGGCTTCCCCTCACCTTCCTGACCGGCTCATTAGCTCCGCCTCGTCGAGAAGCTCCTCGCCGTCAACCTCCCCGAGCACCCGAGCCACGGAGCATCGCCATCGCCGTCGTCCCCTTCACCTCCGGCCGCCGGACCTTCCTCGTTGATTCGCGCCAACCAAGGTGTCCCCGAGCTCGTCGTCTGCTCCAGTCGATTCCCTGTGAGCCACCGGACGCTTTCCTCCTCCCCTTGTCGATCTCCCCTTCCTCCCACCATGCTAGCTGCCAGAGCCGAAGCCCCTGCCGCCGGCCATGGTGTCATCGTGGTTAGCAACCCCGAGAGCCACTGCCGAGCACCCCTGCGTGCTCAGTGAGCTCTCCTGAAGCCGTAGCCGTCCCAATCTCTTCCTCCCGTGCCTTCTAGCGCTAGCCTCGCCGTGGCCGAGTTTCGGTAGCCGCCGTGGCTCGTCGCCGGGGCTACTCCGGTGACCTAGCCCCCCCTTCGGGCCCCCTGTGCGATGCGGTCGAGCCTGGGTTTCACCCCAGTGCCTTCAGCGCTTCTAACCGAGCCCCATAGGCTGTTTTGGAGCATCTCCGGCGAGCCTCCGCCGCGCCCGTGGTCGCCGCCGGCCAGGCCCCGGTAGCCCTGACGTGGCCAGGCATTAGCCACCACTAACCCCCTTTCTAGAGACGCTGACATAGGGCCCCACGCGTGGGTCAAACTCCCATTAGTGCGGGTCAACGCGGGATTAAGCTCTGGGTCACTGACCAGTGGACCCCACTGGTCAGGTTTGACCTGGCCCAGGCACTGTTGACTGCTGACGCAGTGATGACATCACAGTGACGCAGTAATTGATTTTCTATTTATAAATTAATGCCAGAAAATGCCTAAAACTTGTAAAAATCATAGAAATTAAAATATAACTCGGATGAAAATAATTTATATATGAAAAAGTATCAGAAAAATCCAAGGAATCTGATTATAGCATTTGCGTGCATGTTTCAAAAAGTTAACAACACCAAATAGGCAAAATGATGAATAGGGTAAATTTAATAAATAGTTTGGAGTTGGAAATTGATACTTATTTGATTTCCACTTCAATTACTATGCTCAAACATTGGTCAATGCAAATCAGTACCTCAAAATACTAACTCCGTACATGTGGAAATAATTTGTTATGAGCTTTAGGTCGAATCAATTAAAAGGGTACCGGAACAATAACCGGCTTGAAGTGATGTTTGAATCCTAATTCAAACCAGCTTCACCTTAAGAAATGATAGCCACATTAACCCTGCCACCTTTCATTTGATGTGTTGAGCATGCATCATAGTGTTGCATTTCCGTGAAGTAATTGTTGTTCTTTCTTTTTTGTCGGTGTTGTTCCCCCTCGCTAAACGATATCTCCGACGATGTGATCGTTGACATTGATGAAGACCCATTGCTATATTCAGACGTGTCAGGCAAGCAAACCCCCCTTGAGCATATTGAAATAATCCCACTCTCTCGCTCCTGCTCTCTTTTACTGCATTAGGACAAACACGATTCAACTGTGCATGTTATCGGTAGTTGAACCCATTCCTCTGCATGACCTGATTTTGTCACAGTAAATAGTTGAAACCACTCAGCATGAGTAGCAACTGCTTGAGCCTTGTTGTGCTTACTCATCCATGCTTGTTTACAATGCCTGCTATGCTTAGAGTCATGTCGGGTCTGATACATCTGGAGGATGAATCGGAATGGTTGTGATCATGTTCTATAGTGTGAGAGTAAGGGTGTGAATCTGATTTGGTAAAGGTAGCGATGAGAGGCCATGTAGGAGTACATGGCGGGTTGTCTCATTGGGACCGTCCTTAAGAACTGAGTTCTGTGTATGTTATCCAAGACAAGATACTACCATGCATTGGGCCCTGAAATATGACCCCGCTCAGCTTATTAATTGCCTAGATCTCTGTCCAGGAGTTGCAATTAGTTTCTGGTGTTTGTAGGAAAAGTGTTGGCGGCCGTGTTTAGCTCTGCCCGACGGGGTAGGCTTCACTACGGTAGATACACAGTGGCACCGTGTACCAAGTGGCACCCGAATGGTGGGCTTGGGAACCCTGCGCGCATCGTTTGGGGCCGTAGGGGAAACCTCGGCCGGACTTCCTTGCGGGTTCAGTCTCAAATAGGCGATAAACCTGGACTAGGGTCTTGTGTGGTTAACGGTCGTGGCCGACACCCACGCCAGCGCTTCCGCTTGAAGGTTGCCGAGATGCATGACGTGCATATGGTGATAAGTGGTGGGAGTGTGTGTGAAGAAGTATACACCTGCAGGGTGATTCAATCTGTTCGAAGAGCCGCGTCCTCGGTTATGGACTACTTGGAAACATTACGTGGTACATAGACAACTTAAATGGATACTCCAAAAACATGCAAGATAAGTGTGAGTGCTATGGAAGGCCTTCTCGTAGGGAGACGAGAGTGGATCCATAGTAGGGTATTGAATTGGTGAATATGTGGACTCGTGTGCGCTATCCCACCTCAAAGAAAGAACTCGTAGTCGTAGTACAGGTTAGCCAAGAGTCAAAGCTGGCTCGCTGCAATAAAACCCCACAATCCTTTCATTGAAACATGATGCATATGTAGATAGTTCTGATGTAAGACTTGCTGAGTACCTTTGTACTCACGGTTGCTTATTTATGTTTTGCAGAGAAGATTTAGTCTCATTAAAGGTTTCTACACGACGTGTTCGATGTTGATCGGAATAGCTTGGGAATCCCAGACAGAGGTCTGGCTCCTTTGGTAGGGTCGTAGTAGCTTTTCAGGCTCTTCCAGCCACTTTTAGTAGACGTCTGTACTCAGACATGAATTGCTTCCGCTTGTTGCTTGTATGACTTGAGTGTTGGGTCACGAGACCCCTGTTTGTAATATCATACCATGTTGACTCTTAAGAGTCTTTAATAAATGCTTGAGTCATAGAGTTATGTTGTGATGCCATGTTGTATCTACACATATCGTGCATAATGTGTGTATGTTTGAAATGCATTATATGTGTGGGATTCGACACCTAGTTGTTGCCTTTAGTAGTACTCTTTACAGGGAAATGCCTCTTTGTGCTTCCATCGAGCCTTGGTAGCTTGCTACTGCTCGGAACACATTGATTGACCGGCATGTATCCTTCTTTGCTGCTGTGTCTGTCCCCTCGGGGAAATGTCACGCGATGTAATGGAGTCCTTGTAACTTGCTACGACTCGTCTACACACGCTGATGACCGACACCTGCCTTGCTGGGTTATGTATGCATGTCCCTGTACGGTTGTACCGCTGGGGTTTATAACTAGTCATGTCGACCCGGGTTCTTTGTCGTTTGAACGCTAGCAACATATTCATATACGTGAGCCAAAAGACGCAAACGGTCCCGGCCAAGGTAAGGTGGCAGCCTTGGAGTTTACCATGCGTGAGGCCGCAAAGTGATGTGATGTGTTACAGGCTAGGTTCTTATGACTCAGGATCGGGGTCCCGACACATGTCCACATGTTTAGGGACGAAGGTGTCGATAAAACATAATACGGACATGAGGGCATCATGATCACACATAGAACAGCAATACATCATAAAGATTCTTATGGGAAAGTAACAATTCCTTCACAAAGCAAAGCATGAAGCAAAAACCTTATCGAGGAGTAACCAACAACAGTCCATAGTCATTGAAGCAATTGCAATTTATCACAACATCAGAAAGAGTCAAATAAGAGCTTGTAAGGCAAATCCACATACTCAATCATCTCATTTGTTTTCCACAATTGTTACAACTCATGTGGTACTCATGGTGTCGAAGTTTTAGCTGGAACAGAGGAAGATAGGGGCTTATAGTTTTGCCTCCCAACGATTTACCTCAAGGGTAAAGTCAACAACAATAAAGCATAAGTACTCAATCCAAGTTGATATATGAATATAGATCTTTCCCAAGCATGTGACGGTAGCCAAGACAAAGGCAAAAATAGGGAATTGGTGAAGATCACCATGACTCTTACAAGGGCAAAAAGTACAGTTACAAGATAGGCCCTTCACAGAGGGAAGCAGAGGTTGTCATGCGCTTTTGAGGTTTGAATGCGTGTCCTCTTAGTGCGGAGGAATATCACTTTATATTGCCTCCTGTGATAAAGAACTTTATTATGCAGTCTGTCGCTTTTATGTCTTCCTCATCACAGGTTCGTACAAAGCTTATTTTCCAGACACTAATAGATCATACATATTAGAGAGCAATTTTTATTGCTTGCACCGATGACAACTTACTTGAAGGATCTTATTCAATCCATAGGTAGGTATGGTGGACTCTCATGGCAAAACTAGGTTGGAGGTTTATGGATGCTCAAGTAGTATCTCTACTTTGTGCGGGAGTTTGGGCTAATATGAGGTGGAAGCAATCGTCACATGCTAAGGGATCTCTAATCATATAACATTGTTTGGAACCAAGCAAACACAATTCATTATGTTGTATTCCTTGTCCAACATCTACTCCTAAGCATGCAATAGTTTGGTGAGTGCTCACAATTGTAAAAAGTGTCTAAGATGATATATTTATATGTGAACCTCTCTTTCCTTATTACTTCTTCTAAATTGCAACAATGACTGAGGTCTGTGTTGATTTATTCTCAACAAGTTTCAATCATCATACATGTCATAAGTGAAGTTATCACTTTCCATAAGATCGTCTCATGATCTTTCATGCTATCGTTCTTTTCATACTTTTGATCATGGCACAAAGCAAAGCCCTTGACTAAGACACTCTCTATTATATAGCTCGCAAGCTCGAATACATCGGGGGAGAGACAAAAGAAAAAGACTTAAACTGAACACTAAAGACTTATTCCTCTAAGAGAAGTAATGAAAAACTCAAAAGGAAAGAACTAAAACAAAGGTAAAAGCAAAAGATATAAAGGTGATACGATACCAGGGCAACTCCCCCATGCTTGGTAGAAGCCAAGGGGATTGCCCATACCAATGCTTAGTTGTCTTCCTTTGGCGGTGATGGTGGTGGTGTTGTTGCCTTTGATTCCAAGTGAGCTATCAATCTTTCATTTATACCTCTGAGATTCGCGACATGGTTTTCCAACAAAACAACTTCACGAGAAAGGGAAATATTGCGAGCATGAGTTGTTTCGCAAAACCTCAAGAGTTCAATCAAGGATGGAGACATCACATGGAGGAAAGGTTGGATAAAATCTACTCCTTCAACGTCTTCAATGTTGCACATAGGTTGAACTTCCTCCCTGGCTTGGGTTTTCTCCTTAGCTTGGTCCCTGGCTTCTGTGACTTCTACTCTTTTCAGATCAGCATCTTCTTCCTCATGAACTTGGTGAGGATCATTCTCCCCAACAGATTCCTGAGACATCTTTGCTCTAATCCTGCGGCAGACAACAAGCTCGAAACGAAAACAGAGGAAAACTGCGCGATACGGAGATCAAAACCTTCGGGCGAGTATATATTGATTTTTCTGGACCAGAAGGAGTGCTCCGCAAGAAAATGGAGTCCGGGAGGCACACGAGGTGGCCACAAGCTTGCCCTCCGCCACCAGGGGGTAGGGGGCGGTGGCAGGGCTTGTGGCCGCCTCGTTCGCTCTCCGGACTGCTTTTTATTTTTCTAATTTTCCAAAAATTCCAAAACGGGTGAAATTTCCTATTGGAAAAGCATCGGAGTCCAATTTCTTACCGAAACAGATACCTCTTTGTTTTTAGGGTCTGAAACAGCCTGATAAACATCCCTTATGTACTCCTCTGGAGTTATGACATTGATGATATTCGTCTCAACATTTATGGGAGTACCAGAGATGTAATGCTTGATTCTTTGCCCATTTACCACTCTAGGAAAATTTCCTTCCGTGTTATTGATTTTGTTGGCACCAGAACGATATACTTCCTCGATAACATAGGGACCTTCTCTTTTAGAGAGAAGCTTGCCTGCAAAGAATCTCAAACGAGAATTGTATAGCAAGACATAATCACCTACATTGAACTCTCGTTTCTGTATTCGTTTATCATGCCATCTCTTAACCTTTTCCTTGAACAACTTGGCATTCTCGTATGCCTGGGCTCTCCATTCATCTAACGAGCTGATATCAAACAATCGCTTCTCACCGACAAGTTTGAAATCAAAGTTGAGCTCTTTGATTGCCCAATAAGCTTTGTGTTCCAGCTCAAGAGGTAAATGACAAGCCTTACCGTAAACCATTTTATACGGTGACATGCCCATGGGATTCTTATAAGCAGTCCTATAAGCCCATAGTGCATCGTCAAGTTTGCTAGACCAATTATTTCGAGATCTATTGACGGTCTTTTGTAGGATCAACTTGATCTCCCTATTACTCAACTCCACTTGACCACTAGACTAAGGATGATAAGGAGATGCAACTCTATGGTTGACATCATACTTAGCGAGCATCTTGCGGAAAACACCATGAATGAAGTGTGAACCGCCATCAGTCATCAAATATCTAGGGACTCCAAATCTTGGGAAAATGACTTCTTTAAGCATCTTAATAGAGGTGTGGTGATCAACATTTTTAGTGGGATTGCTTTTACCCACTTAGTGACATAATCCACAGCAACTAAGATGTGAGTGTACTCATTGGAACTCGGGAAGGGTCCCATATAATCAAAGCCCCAGACATCAAATGGTTCAATGACAAGTGAATAGTTCATAGGCATTTCCTGATGCTTACTAATATTCCCTATTCTTTGGCATTCGTGACAAGACAAGACAAACTTACGGCATCCTTGAAGAGAGTGGGCCAATAGAAACCTGATTGCAATACTTTACATGCAAACACGACTGCTACAAATTCCTTCTGTGTAGTGGCATAGTTTCTATGGGCACTGTCTAGAGTTTTACTAGCGTAGTGAATAACATTCAACTTCTTGTCAACTCTTTGTCCTAGAACAACACCAACAGCATAATCACTAGCGTCACACATGATTTCAAAGGGCAAGTTCCAGTCAGGTGGTTGAACAATAGGTGTGGTTATCAAAGCCTTCTTAAGTATTTCGAAAGCTTCCTCACAATCCTCATCAAAGACCAAAGGAACATCCTTCTGCAAGAGGTTGGTAAGAGGCCTAGAAATCTTAGAGAAGTCTGTAATGAACCTTCTATAGAAACCAACATGACCTAGGAAACTTTGTATACCTCTGACATTTGTGGGGCAAGGCATTTTCTCAATTGCATCAACCTTAGCCTTATCAACTTCAATGCCTCTTTCAGAGGTTTTGTGTCCTAAGACGATACCTTTGTTAACCATAAAGTGGCACTTCTCCCAATTCAAGAAGAGGTTGGTATCTTTGCATCTCTGTAAGACTCGATCAAGGTTGCTGAGGCAATCATCAAAGGAAGACCCGTAAACGGAGAAGTTATCCATGAAAACCTCGACAATCTTTTCACAAAAGTCAGAGAATATAGCCATCATACATCTTTGGAAGGTGGCAGGTGCATTGCATAAGCCAAAAGGCATACGTCTATAGGCAAAGGTACCGAAGGGGCAGGTGAAAGTGGTTTTCTCTTGATCAGATTGTGCAAGAGGTATTTGCGAGAAACCTGAATAACTGTCTAGAAAGCAGAAGTGTGTGTGTTCTGATAGCCTTTCTAGCATTTGGTCGATAAACGACAAAGGATAATGATCCTTCCTGGTTGCCTTGTTTAGTTTCCGGAAGAATATCACCATCCTATAGCCAGTAATAATCCTTTGTGGGATTAGTTCATCCTTATCATTAGGAACGACGGTGATACCTCCCTTCTTAGGTACGCAATGTACTGGACTTACCCAATCACTATGAGCAACAGGATAAATGATTCCTGCTTCTAGAAGCTTTAATATTTCTTTTCTAACGACCTCTTTCATCTTAGGATTTAATCTCCTTTGATGATCAGCAACTGGTTTAAAGTTAGGATCGGTTTTAATCTTGTGCTGACATAGAGTAGGACTAATGCCCTTAAGATCATCAACAGTATATCCAATAGCAGCACGGTGCTTCCTCAGAGTTCTTAGTAACTTCTTCTCTTTGTTCTCTGAGAGGAGAGAACTAATAATAACAGGATATATCTCCTTCTCATCAAGATAGGCATACTTAAGAGTATCAGGCAACTTTTTAAGCTCGAACACAGGATCACCCTTTGTTGGGGGAGGATCCCCAAGCAGTTCAACACGAAGATTATTCTTGAGAATAGGATATTGTTCTAAGACAATTTTATCTATCTCACCTCTCTCCTCCATATACATATCATTTTCATGCTCAAGGAGATATTGCTCTAAAGGATCCGTAGGAGGTACGGCAATAGAGGCAAGAGCAATGATTTCATCCCTACCAGACGACTCTCTTTCATGGGGTTGTCTTCCAAACTTGGAGAAGTTAAATTCATGACACACACCCTCGAAACTAACAGTGACGGTCTGCTTAGTGCAATCAATGTGAGCACTAACAGTGTTGAGAAAGGGTCTACCAAATATGATGGGACAAAATCTATCTTGTGCAGTACCAAGGACGAGGAAATTAGTAGGATACTTCGTCTTACCACATAGGACTTCTACGTCGCTCACAATTCCCAGAGGGCAGATAGTGTCTCTATTATCTAGCGTAATAGTGACATCAATGGGTTCTAACTCAGCAGGTGCAATCTCATCTTTGATTTCATCATATAAGGAACAGGGTATTGCACTAACACTAGCTCCCATATCACATAAACCATGGTAACAGTGATCTCCTATCTTGACAGAAACAACGGGCAGGCCAACTACAGGTCCATGTTTGTCTTTCGCGTGAGGTTTAGCGATTCTAGCGGAGTCCTCATAGAATTTGATAACATGCCCATCTATGTCTTCGGCTAAGAGATCTTTGATAATAGCAACACTAGGTTCAACTCTGATCTCCTCAGGGGGTGCAAGTGGTCTAATGTAACCCATACGTATCACAGTTGGACCTTTAGAATAATCCTTTATCCTAGCAGGGTATGGTGGTTTCTTAGTGTAAGCACAAGAAACAACAGGATCATTAAAAGCAATGATTTTCTCCTCAACTAGATTGGTTTTGGCTATGTTTCTTTCTACAGGAGGAGGACATTTAAACCACTTCTCTTTGGGAAGATCAACAAGAGCAGCAAAAGATTCACATAGAGAAGCTACTATCTCAGAGTCAAGTCCATACTTAGAGCTAAAATCTCTAGAAGTATTTGTCTCAACAAAAGATTTAACGCAATCAAACTGGAAATTCAAACCTGACTCCTTACCTTCCTCCAGCTCCCAATCTTCAGAGTTGCGTTTGATTCTTTCCAATAAATTCCACTTGTGATCAATATCCTTCTTCATAAAAGAACCAGTACAAGAAGTGTCAAGCATGGTACGATCTTCATGAGAAAGCCGACCATAAAAGTTTTGAGTGATAATTTCTCAGAAGAGCTCATGATTGGGGCATGAATATAGCATTGATTTAAGCCTCCCCAAGCTTGAGCTATGCTTTCCCTGTCACGAGGCCAAAAGTTATAAATAAAGTTCTGATCACGATGTACTAAATGCATAGGATAAAACTTTTGATGAAATTCCAATTTCAACCGATTGTAGTCCCATGATCCGGTATCATCACATAGCCTATACCATGTCAACGCCTTATCCTTCAAAGATAAAGGAAATACTTTCTTCTTTACCTCCTCCTCGGGCAAACCTGCAAGCTTGAATAAACCACAAACTTCATCTACATAGATTAAATGCAAGTCTGGATGTGAAGATCCATCTCATGTAAAAATATTAGCCAGCAGTTTATCAAGCATACCCAAAGGAATTTCATAAAAGATATTTTCAGTAGGTACCTCAGGTTGAGGAAAAACTCCTCGTGCTTCCGTTTGTGGTGAAGATACCCCGAACAAACTCCTCAAAGGAACATTTTCCATAGTGACAAGTGACAATAAATTTCAGCACAGTATATAAATGTTTCCTTCCCAATTTCCACTTACCAAAGGCGCTTCACTCCTCGGCAACGGTGCCACAAAAGAGTCTTGATGACCCACAAGTATAGGGGATCAATCGTAGTCCTTTCTATAAGTAAGAGTGTCAAACCCAACAAGGAGCAGAAGGCTCTGATAAACGGATTTCAGCAAGGTAAAAACTGCAAGCACTAAAAGTAGCGGTAACAAGTGATTGTGTAGCAAGGTGAAACGTAGCAAGCAAAGAGTAACAAGTAACAAGTAGTAGAAATGGTGCAGCAAGTGGCCCAATCCCTTTTGTAGCAAGGACAATCCTGAACAAAGTCTTATAGGGGGAAAAACGCTCCCGAGGACACACGGGAATTTCTGTCATGCTAGTTTCATCATGTTCATATGATTCGCGTTCGTTACTTTGATAGTTTGATATGTGGGTGGACCGGCGCTTGGGTACTTCCCTTACTTGGACAAGCATCCCACTTATGATTAACCTCTCTCACAAGCATCCGCAACTACAAAATAAGAATTAAGACAACGTCTAACCATAGCATTAAACTAGTGGATCCAAATCAGCCCCTTACGAAGCAACACATAGACTGGGGTTTAAGCTTCTGTCACTCCAGCAACCCATCATCTACTTACTACTCCCCAATGCCTTCCTCTAGGCCCAAATATGGTGAAGTGTTATGTAGTTGACATTCATATAACACCACTAGAGGAAAAGACAAAATACATCATATCAAAATACCGATAGAATATCAAATTCACATGACTATTATCAGCATGACTTATCCGATGTCCTCAGGAACAAAAGTAACTACTCACAAAGCATAGTCATAATCATGATCAGAGGTCTAATGAATAGCATCAAGGATCTGAACATAAACTCTTCCACCAAGTAATCCAACTAGCATCAACTACAAAGAGTAATCAACACTACTAGCAACCTTACAAGTACCAATCGGAGTCGTGAGAGGGAGATTGATTACAAGAGATGAACTAGGGATTGGAGAGGAGATGGTGCTGATGAAGATGTTGATGAAGATGCCTCCCCTCCGACCAGAGGAGTGTTGGTGATGACGATGGAGACGATTTCCCCCTCCGGGAGGGAAGTTTCCCCGACATGATTGTCCAGCCGGAGCTCTAAATTGGATCTGCTCCAGTTCTGCCTCGTGGTGGCGGTGAAACCACGAAAAAGCTCACGTATGATTTTTTTTTTCTGGACCAAAACCCTTCATATAGCAAAAGAGGGGGGGCTAGTGGGCCGTCGGGGAGCCCACAAGCCCCCACTCCGCCACTAGGGGGTTGCGGTGACAGGGCTTGTGGCGCCCTGGCAGCCCCCCTCCGCTACTTCTTTCGCCCAGTATTTTTTATATAATCCCAAAAAAATCCGCATAACTTTTCAGGGCATTTGGAGATGTGCAGAATAGTGTACTAAGATTTGCTCCTTTTGCAGTCCAGAATTCCAGCTGCCTGAATTCTCCCTCTTCAAATAAACCTTGCAAAATAAGAGAGAAAAGGCATAAATATGGTACCACAAGTAATATAACAGCCCAGAAAGCAATAAATATCAACATGAAAGCATGATGCAAAATGGACGTATCAGTACGCCGAGTCAGATGTCACGAAAGACCCCGGGTGAGATTGGAAGTAGCCTACGGGCGGCTTAGAGTTGATGGCCAACACCCACATTGGGGTCAAACATCAGTGCCATTCAGAAGGGCCTTATAATGGGAATAAGCCGCACAACTATGAGGAGGCGCTGAAAGCGCCTTGCCCTAAACATAGTACACATGATAAGCCATCTAATCATTCCTGGTAAAATTACTATATCATCTAGGAGTTTACAAATCAAGCCTTTCAGGGCCACCTGGGGAATAATGGTGGACATTCAGGTCAGTATGGACAACCTGGCCCGCAAGGCGGCTTGTCTATAGGTTTCCCAATGTCAGGATTTAACGAACAAGGCGGCTCTAGATTAGACTATCAGCACCAAGGTAATTCTAGAAACAGGCAACATTTTGATCAAGGAAATCAACAAAATAACAATCAGTCTGGATTTCAAAGCAACCCTAAATACCCGAATAATGGTTAGTACCACATTTTTACCACCAATGGCTGCAAAGAGTATAGGAAGCGTAAGCAAACATCCGTCATCAAGATTGAGCTGGCAGTCCCAAGATATCTCAAATGGTCCGAGCAACAAATTATTTGGAGCCGTGAGGATCACCCACCGTGGGTTGATAACTCGGGATATCCAGATTTGGTAGTAGCACCTCAGGTTGGTGGATACACCGTCACAAAAGTCCTCATGAATGGAGGGAGCAACATCAACATTTTATACTATGACACTTTCCGGAGGATCGACTTGCGGGACAACAGTTTGCAAACTTCGTCCATAATTTTTCATGGAACCATTCCTGGGAAGTGAGCATACCCAGTTGGGCGGATCAAGCTTCATGTTGCTTTTGGGGATGAACATAATTCCAGATGTCTGTCCCTAATGTTTGAGGTGGTGAAAATAAAGTGTCCTTATCACACTCTCTTTGGAAGGCCAGCTTATGCTCAGTTTATGGCCGGTCATTGTTATATCCACCTTAAGCTCAAGATGTCGGGTCCGAAAGGCACCATTAGCTCCGGAAGGAGACGCGTCTTATCCTGAGTCGGCATATGCCGCTAAAAATATGAAATCCCTCAAAAACAACTCTCGTAAAGCCTCTCTCTCAAGTAAGCCACCAGTTTGAGTAATCCAACCGGGCCAATTTCTTTTTGCCCTATCATACCAGGAGCTATAGGCTCATTATCTTTTGTACTGATCCCCAAATTGTGTACATATTTCTATAATATTTGAACCTAATAAAGCTCGCTTTTAACCAAAATTGAGCATGAGTTTTTTATCGTCGAGTATGTTAGCTGCGGCATACAAAGTTCAAATAAATTATCATGGTCAATAGAATTAAGCCGACTTATCTCGGGGCTACCTGCCCCGGGTTGTTTCGTAGTAATAGGATTATCTTTTGCAATCCTATGCCAGGCCTTTCTATTTTGATCATAGGTCACTTGGGGGCTTCTAACTCAAAGAGTTCAATTACTTACCCTCTTGATCGACAAAGACGCCACAAAATAATTAAACCTACCAGTATGTTTTGGCGACTCCGAGGAATGTGATTCTGTGTCTCTTTACTGATCATTCCATTATGGATCCTAAATCTGCAAGGTTAAAGCATTGGTATGTAATGTGAGAGTCGACATATTGAAAGCTAGGATAAATCACGGGTTATTATGCCCGCTTCGTTGAAGCAAGGCTAGGCCTCAAAAGTCAATTTTTTATTTTTAACCGCATCTCACTAAGCCGGATTACGAGTCATCACCAGGTCATCATGGACAACCGGGTCATAAGAGATTTGGCTATAAATATTACGATGGTTGGCTGAAATAAACACGCTCGATGGCATGACGAGTGGCCTCTCAGATTTGTCGCTACCCTATTACAGACTCACATCAGGATTCATCAAAATCCAAAAATTTATTTACGAGAAGATAATGTTTTTCTGCTGGCGAGTTATTTATGACCCACCATCAGTTTTTGCCGTCAGCAGATTCGGCACTTGATTCTTCCAACTCATTGTCATCATCAATATGCTCCCCGCCTTGTTGAATCCACCGAATTGATCTCAGAGATTTAAAATCGTAAGCGGTCATAGTTTTAGTAGAAGATCCAGTGTTAGAAGCCATCTTTTTCTTATAATGAGGTAGAACGAGCTCGGAAGGATCGTCTTTAGGTACTGTAACACTCTCATTATCAGTCGTATAAGCTGGGTAATAATGAGACGTGTCAACCAGCTCTACTAGAATGATCGCCAAGGGACGGGCCTCGTTAATGACTCGATTAAAGTCTTCTCGGGTGAATTCTGAGCCATCCAACTTATATTCAGGAAACTTGTCTTTTAAACGCGCCAAATCCAATTCCGGTAAATATTCTTTGGTCCGTGCAAGGGCCGAATTTGCCCCGCCACGAGTCGCTGATTTTTGGGTTTCGGAAACCCATTGCGGCACGGCGGAGAGATTTTTCAACATATCATTGCCAGTCTATAGAGGATATTTGGGGTTCATTTTAGTCATAAAGGAGTACACAGACCCAACATACAACTTTTCCACATAGGAAAAAATGTTCTTCAACTTCATCAAAGGCAGCTGTACCAAGGATTGATCCATGCGGCCTACAGAAGAACATATAGGAAACATTTTAGGGTCATCCACTTGAGTACCGGAAATAAAAACAGAGATAAAGGTTGCAAGACTTTACCAAAGATGGCGGTCAACACATCATTGATTTGCTTTAGTAAGGTGGATAATTCTCTTTAAGTGGGCCAAGTTTCCCTTTGGCTTTTTCAGCACGGGCTAAGAGAGCAGTTTTCTCTTTTTCAAAGTCCTTTTGTACTTGATCAAGACGATCCTGCATTTTATGAACATAGTCTTGGAAAAGAGACGCCGTAGATTTAGCTTCAGCCCGAAGCCTTTTTCTATCTTGATAAGCCTTTGCAGATCTCCAGCGGTGGATTCAGAATTTCCTCAAGATTCTGGTAAATATACATAGTTTATCAGCAATCGGAAGTATAATATGCCTTAAGAATAACTCGTACACAACAGCGGTGATGAGCCGAAGGCAAGACAATGATAAAGAACGAGGAAGTATAGACAAGTCCAAAGAAGATTGCAAGCAATATACTTGGCCTTTGGGAGTTAATGTGCATGGATTCTTTAAAAAGACGTATAAAGACCCAATTCATATCAGAAATATGAGCCCGCCCTTGGGGGCTACATGTCGAATTCAATGTCTATATATAAAGACCTGACTCATCTCAGGGAGATGAGCCAGCCCTTGGGGCTACAGGTGACATATAGGAAAAAGAGACAGAGTGATTCCTGAAATAAGCCTTTTACCTCGTATTTCTCTTTCAAAGCACGAACCATACCAGCTTCAGTATCCCATTTCTTAGTTAGCCGGGTCAAGTATTGCTGAAGGACCTCTCCAACATTCAATGGGGATATATTTGGGAGCACTAACTGATCTTTCCCTTTGTCAAGGTTTATCATCTCTTCCTTAGCCACAATTTTTGCAAGAGTAGTGGAAATAGTAGGAGCTTGAAATTGTTCTTTGACGATAACAACCCCGGAGGCACATTGATATACCAGGCGAGTAGGGTCATCAGCACGAGCCTTGAGGCTGGGATCTCGAGTGGGGCACATCGGTTTAGCACGGGAAGCCACGTGATTTGGGGTTTCGTCCACTAAAACCAGCTCATCCGGAATGGGCGCCTCAGTAATAGTTGCCGGGTCAATTAAGACGTCCGGGACATGAATGTCAGGAGCGTCGACTTTGGTGGCTGCTCTTTTGGCCTGAGGGTCCAAGACATCATGCTTATCAGTACCGAAGCATGATCCTACCGCGCGGCTGGATAAAGTAGCCTTTGCCCTACACAAAGTTATAAGTGAAGTGCAAATTATGGAAAAAATAAAATAAGAAGTCAAATTGTTCTTAGAAATTACCCATGGTTGACTTCGAAAGAGGGAAGTAAAGTCGTTGATGAGGCACCAGAAGATGGGGAAGATTCCTGAAATTTAAAGTGATTCAAGTTTACAAGATTGTATTGAACCAAGATCAGCCTGAGTAAGTAGCCGACGAACTTATTACCTCAACACGAGGTATGCGAGACGGTGGTGCATAAGCCAAGCCTGGATATAGCTCGCCCGCATCGCTCCGATTCTTGCATTTGGATTGACCAACGAGATGTGTCTTCTTCAAGACAAAATTGGTGGCTAAATAAGCTTGATTTTACATTTTTTACCTTTCGGACGGCTTGTTTTGCCCTTCTTGCAACAAACTTTTCTAAAGAGCTGGAAGAAATGACAATTACCTCAAAATTGCTGACTTGCTAGTATTCAGATTCGTCCTGAGAAGGAGGATTATCAACAAGTTCAATAAATAAGTGACCAAGTGAGTCAAGTTCTACCTGTGATGATTCCTTTGAAGATGAACCGGCAGTCGGGTCATCTTGAGGCGAATTGTTTCCTTGACTCATAGAAGGAGCATGGGCTTGAGGTCTAACATTCCAAGAGCTAGTACCATCCTACAGAACGAAGAAGTATGGCAAAAAGGTGGGTCAAAGGTTAGTTCAGTAGAGAAACAAAGTGTATATAAAGACGAAAAGATCAATACCTCACAAGGAGGATTCAACAAATAAAATGGGTTCAAGCCACATGTATTGCACCATTCCTTCGATTCAGAATAGAATTTATTCGTTTCTTTGACAAGAACACCATTTGTTATATTGTCGAAGGAAAAGAGTTGAGGGTCACATGGTGAGCCTGAGTAATCACACGTCAGAGCGGATCTCAGAATAACAGCTTCAATATGCCACTGAAGCCAACATCGGATCAAATCGATCCTAGTCAGGCCATGAGCGATTAAGCCCCGTAGGTTTATGCCAATGAGATACATTTCGTCTCTCTCTTTTCCTGTTGGCCACCGAGGAAGCTCAACGTTTTCATCAATCTATTCTAGCCTATAACCCGACAAGGGATTTTCATTTGCAGGGGCACTATTCTTACAATAAAACCAAGTTTTGTACCACCCTTTGGGATGACTCGCTAGTTTTGACTCATGAAATAGGATGTTCTTCCTTTTGTGAAAAGAAATTCCGTGAAGTTCATAAGATGGACCATTTTTTACCTCGGTCTGGCGGTTGGCATAGAAGAATTCGCTCAATAGGGTTGTTGTTGGCTCTAGTTGAAGATAAAATTTGCATAAAACTTGGAACTGGCATATGTTTGTCATTGAGATGGGGGCAATGTCTTGGGGCCTCAAGGTGAAACAATGCAAAAGATCCCTCAAGAATTTTGAGCCGGGGGGGGGGGGGGCGGAAACCCCTTGTCAAATGATCAGTGAAGATGACGACTACCCCCTCCCGAGCGTGAGGATAAGTCTCTTCTTTGGGAGCTCCCCAACTTATCTGTTTCTTGGGTGGAAGAAGTCCTTGACTTACCATTTTATCTAAGGTAAGCCTCGATTCCTGGGATCTGGCCCAGTTATAAGCTTGCAGTTTTTGGGGGCCATCTGTTACTCAAGATAGATACAAAAGAAAATAAGCAGACCAAGGAAGAAGATATTGAGAGGCTTATTGGATGCTAAAGACGCCAAAATTATCATCAAGGACATCTTAAGCCGGCCAATGTTGCGACTAGGTTTTAAGCCGATAAGGCAAAGATGGCAATTCATAGGGGAAGATCCAGGAAAGACTTGGCGGGAAACTTCCCCATGAACAAGTTAAAAACAAGTGCTCTCATCATGAAATATATAAATACAAACAGAAAATAAGAAAAAATATATGTTCCAAAAGTGGCAGAGAGGCCGGCGTGAGTATTTTTGAACAAAGTTCTTCTAAAAGTGGTTTGTCCAAGTTTGTGTACTGTCCAAGTCAGGATAAGGCCGCAACAGTAACATAAGTTGTGTAACGTTATGGATCTAAGAAGCATTTATTGTTTGATGACCCAAAGAACATGACATGCACCTATCAGGAAATCTACAAAAATTTGACAAGATATATATGTATTAGATGTTACCGGAAGAGAAGATTGACAGCTCTGGGAAGTTTGGCGAGGAAGCAAAAGTTTGTGGATCGGTGATTCGCTCCATGAGATTCCTTCCCCACAATCAAGATCTAACACGCGTGATAATGAAAGAAGACGTGAGGAACAAGAAGGGGAAAAGAAAGGTGCAGGGGGTTTCCCACCTATTTATAAGGGAAAGGAGGACCCAAATAGAATGATCACAAGAAATGAGCGGCTAAGTTTGTGCCTAGATTGTTGCGCTAGACCGGATCCAATGCTATTTTCAAAAGATTCCCTATGATGACCTAAGACGACATCAATCGGTTTGATGATGTCATCTCAATAGAAACTAAAAGGATGTTAAGTCTCAAATAAAAGACAATGACCCGACATTGGCTGTCGGCTTGTTTGCTTGTCAAAAAATAGCTTGACATGAACAAAGCTCAAGTCAACCTGGGGCCTAATGTTGGGGATATAACCCCATGATTTAACCCGCCATATGGGGTTGGGTCAATCAACAGGGACAGCATGATAAGGTGGGTCGGAGGACTTAGTCGACAAACCATCAAGTGACCCATCACCAGAAGACGACGGATCAAAGACATACAAGGCAAGAGATGTCGGGGGTTTTCCTAACTTGGGAAGAAAGATGAGGTAGACTTGTAATAGGTCAGAGGTATTATTCGGCCCGGACTCTATTGTAAACTTGGGGATTCTACCTATATATATATAAAGGAGAGCCCTCAAGTTAGAAAGATCAAGTAAGAAACCCCTAAGAGCTAGGTTAGCGACTCTGCACTGTTGTAATCCAGATTCCCATCAATACATACACAAAGCATGACGTAGGCTTTTACCTCCATTGGAGGGGCCGAACCTGGGTAAATCCGCCTCTCATTTCAGAATCAACCCCTTCGAGTCGCCACACCTTGATGATGGCCTCAACACTAAGTCCGTTCACTAGAACATCTGTTTGGAAAAAATCACGACACAAGGGGAGACTTCTCGACCGATGTTCAAGATGGCCGAGCGAAGATGATTGAGGTAGAAGAACACCTCCTTGACGCGCTCCTCTAGTCGGAGATGTGCTAGAGCTGAGCTATCCCTGGGAATTTGCCAAGACATATCCAACGCCTTCTAGATTCTGTCAGTCTCTTTTTCGACTTTAACGCAAAATTCTAAACACAGATAGGCGAAACAAAAATCAGAGGCAAACAATTGGTGAAGCAATGAAAGGGTCATCCGAGATACTGGCTTACTGTTGAGCTTCTCACTTTCTTCATTGTCGAACTCCTCGATGAACTGCTCTAGCTCAAGATTCTTGGAAGAGACGTTCTTGAACTTGGCTTCCCATTCGGCGTAATGCTTCTTCAGCTCGGAAAGCTCCTCTGTGGATTTTTTTGTGGCGACCTCCATGATTTTCTTCTCCTCCTCCAACTTCTTGAATGATTTTAGCTTGTCCTCGGACTCCTTGATTTTCAGGCCGGCTTCCTTCCAAGTAGACTCCAGCTCCATATCCTTCTTATTAAGGGCCGCCTTCATGGTGTCTAAAGAAATACAAGTCCCCCTGCCTCTCCAATTGTTGATGTTTTTCGTTATGGACATCTCGTAAAGTAATTTTAGTCGGACAGGGAGAAAGAACAAATGCGAAGACAGTCAGATGAAATGTGCTTACCTGTGAGTGAGCGATGTCGAGGGAATGAACCTGACTATAGTACCAGGGGCACGAATGAAGGGCGGAGCCTAGCTACGACACAGTTGGTAACACTCAGATGTATGAGGTTAGGCCCCACTCGTGAGTGGTAAAGACCCTACGTTTCAAGCCGAGGGGCTTAGTGTGGTTTATTGGGGGGTGTGATTATACAGAATGCTTAACCCCTATCCGGGAGCTCAATGCACGCTTATATAGAGTGTACCTGGACCCGCGGCGTCCACTTAAAGGGTATTAAATGGTAATACCGATGGGAGCTATCTAAAACTGCAGCCATAACTACAACGTTACTCGTAATATAAGGCTTCATAGCGCTTTATGTGAGAGAACAAGTCCTCGGTCGTTGCAGTCCCTTCGTTGTCCGCACCTTGTCTTAGTATGAGTGTTGGTGAACATCCGACTAACAGGAGGTTTTCCGAGCGACTCTGTATGTCCGAGTGATACTTCGACTGCATCAGTAGCCCTAGGACTTTAGTGATTGTATGGAGCCCTAGGTGAGACCTGGATAGTAGGTCCATGGCCTTACCCTTAGTACGCAACTCCATTATTAGCCCCCGAATTGTTTGAGGTTTGACTGGCCGAGTGAAAGAAACTTTGTAGAGTCCTTGGTGTCTCGAAGACACTTGGAAAGCAACTTAGGGACGTTCCACTCGGGTTCATAGTCAGCCACTACGGATTCAGTGGTAGGATATTCTGAATGATCGGAATGGTCTGCATGCCTTCATTCGGCAATGTTTTCTTATCTCATGGGGGATGAATTGATGGCTCTGATGTGCACGAGCACGAAGCTCTGAGTGATCATGGTGAGGTTAGGACGGATCCTACTCGCGCCCCGATGGGGGTGACCTGGTTACCTTTTCGCATATCCGAGTGATTGGAATCCCGCGGAGGAACGGGTTGTTAGGCGGGCCTACCCATTTGGTTTTGAGTAAAAATGTAGGATCCATTCGGGACGAAACTCGGCGGAGTTTCTGTTGTTTTCAAATAGTGGGAGCGCACGCGAGGGACCAGGAACGGCGACATCATGGGGAGTGGGTAAATTGGCATGGTGCCTCGATTTCCGCCCCTAGAATTTCGCCACGTGCAGCAGGCGTGTTGTTCAAGGATCTTGCAGATCTTCCTCTTGAAGGCTAACTAACGGTCGGAGATCCTCTGTCCAGTGTATAAAAGGGGGTTCGGGAGAGGAGAGAGACATACTCTCGGATCTGGGGCTTTCTTCCTCCTCTCCAATTCCACCGCCCCATTCGAGATCTCCCCCACTCCGCCCCAGCTACCGTATGCCTCGTCCGTGTTCACCAAGCAACATGATGAGAAGAACGACGGTTAAGGACAATTGATCTAAGAAGAGCTAGCGTGGATCTAGGGCAACTGGCTGACATCCCACGTCACCAAGAATCGTTTGTTGGAGCTGGAGAGCCACGGGCCCGTGGCTCCGGGGAGGTGGCGCATGCCAGGGGAGGGAGAGTAGGAGCCTGCGCCGCGAGGAGATGAGCGGGTGCTCCTCATCACCCATTTGGAGCGAGGTTTCTCCATGCCCCTGCACCCCTTTTTGTGTGTTTCTTGACTTCTATGGTGCGCAACTTCATCATCTCCCCCTAACACTATTTCATACTTGGATGCTTTCATGTCCTTGTGCGAGAATTTTCTCGGCTTCCACCCCCATTGGGGGTTGTTTAAGAACCTATTCACCTACCAAGTGATAACGGTGAAGAAATTTTCTCGGTCGGGGGGGGGGAGACGAATGAACTGCAACTTTGCGGTGTCTAGGTATTCAGCTCGGAGGGAAGAGTAGCTTCCCTCAAAAATTATTTCCCTGATTCTTTCAAGGGTTGGCAGGACTTCTCATTCTACTGCGAGGACGTCCCAATAGGCGAGGGCCAGCCGGGTCTCCCGCCTTACTCAGCTGAGTGAGTTCAGTCGTCCCCTTCCTTGACCGTGTCGAAGAAGGAGAAGGTAGATGTATACATCCTGGTAATCACTCGAGTCGCACTCGTGCGGACTGGTTTCAATGGGATGGACCTGCTAGAGGTCTTCTTGCAGCATAGGGTCCAACCCCTCCAGGCCAGGGCCCATACCACGTGGATGTATGAAGGGATGAATGATCCAATGCATGTTCACCCAGAGGAGCTCGAGGTGGAGGAGCTAGAGAACAAGCTTAAAGCCATCACCCCAGTGCGTGACAACCCTAGGCGCACCAAGCTGGTGCCCCTTTCTTAGAGACAAACCCGCCAAATGAGGTAACTTGTCGTTTATTTTGTCCGAGTGACCTTTATTGTTGTAGTCTTTTGTTGTTAGACATGAACTTGTTTTGTTCACTCAAATGGCCTTTATGGTGTTGATCAGCTTGGTGCCAATAGTCGATCGTTCGCCGATTGACATGGCGAGTGACACCGAGCATCCCGAAAGTTTGGGAGGTGCTGACAACGATGAAAATGAGGAGGACTCCGAGGAGAGTGATGATGATGAAGAGCATCAGGATGAGGTGGAGTCCTCCGTGTCTGACGAAGTTCCTATCGAGGCTCGTTATAAGGCGCGCCAGGACCATGGAGTCAGCGTTGGCAGCGCCAAGGTTCTAAGAGTTGCTAAGCCGAGTGTGTCGTCCGTGCCCACCCGTACTTCCAAATGAAGAGGGAGTGACCCTGCGGTATCGCGGGAGAAGGCTGCTAAACAACCCAAGACCATAGTTTCCAAACCTTGGAAGGCTGTCATCCCGCATATCAAGGTGGGCATGCCTGTGGCTTCATTGTAAGTGTTTTTGCCGAATGAAGTAATTTTCTGAATGATTTTTTATGATTGAAGACCGAGTAACATATATTCCGAATGTATTCACTATAGAGCTGATACCTCGATCGCCACTCCTAAGCCCAAGGCCTCAGAGAAGGGTCAGGTTGATGCCAACATCACGTCCTCCAAATGTAGCACTTGAACTCACTCGCACTTCATTTGGGACTCATGATTTTTCTTTGTAGTTAATCACCGAGTGGTTTTAGACGCTTGCAGGGCCATGCAATATGATCAAGATTCATCCGCGTAACCCTCCAATTGTCAAGGATGTGGTGATGTGGGACGCCAATCCCAGCCGAGTGACCATGTCTTATATTGTCAAGGTTTCGACTCCTGCCCGGGGCGCCACTCCGAGGACTGAAGCATCACTCCAAACGGGTTCGAGTGCAATGCCACCAACTCCTATGATGTCCAACATCTTCTAGATACACCATGTCCCGAAGGACCAAGAGGGCGTGCGTAAGGAGGCCTTGGCCCAGCTAGAGCTGATGACCGGACAACTTAAGGATGTGTATAACGCCAGCTAAGCCTTGGGGAAGAACATTAGTGTAGGTACCGTTGTGAATGTTGACCTTACTCGGGAGTTTTCCCTTCGCATGTATTTTTATTTTTTTCTTGAGTGGGTCTACATGGAGCACACCCACTAGGTGTTCCATTCCGATGGGGCACACTGAGTGCACCCACTGGGTGTAGTCCCTGAGACTGCCGTTGCCTCTAGCAGTCGGCGGTAGTCTTAGTTCCTATTTTGACTTGACATAGATCTATAGGGTAGAGGGCCTTTGTCTATCTCTTCATCTCTCAAATGGGCGCGCGCTGAGCGCACCCACTAGGTATTGTCCCCGAGTCTGCCGTCGACTAAAGGAGTGAGCGGTAGTCTTAGAGTTTCCATTGTTGAATTTTGAGTAATTGTATTAGCTGCTGGCAAAATGTCTATGAGATCGGGAGCCACTATGATGCCATGTATGAGGTGCAGGACCTACGCCTCAGCCTTGACGCCGAGAAATCTCAGAGCGTGCACGTGGATCAGGAAAAGCGCACACTCGAAGGTAACAATTTCGCATCTGACTGCCTTAGTATTTAATCTCTCCTCCCGTCCGACTGAGGCTGTTTTACCAGATCAACTTGCTGAGAGGCTAAAGACTTCTATTTATTTAGTTAGTATGAAGGAGGCCCTCGAGAAGAGGGACGATGAACTGGTGTCTGCTTCGAAATAAGCTAACCAGAAGAGCGAGGCAGTTAACGCCAAGCTAAAATGAGTCGAGAAGCTTGAGGAGGAGAAGAACATCCTGGAGGTTGCCGCAAAGAAGTCCGTCGAAGAACTTGCTGAGCTGAAGAAGCATTATGCCGAATCACTACACGAAACAGAGAATTTGCTATCAGTCTGTTCTTTGCCATCTGCTAGGGGACGAAGAAGAAGTAACTTTGATGTAAGCTTCCCAAAAGCAGACGACAAAAAAGGGACTCATGGTAAAGATATTATTTGCCATCAGTCCATTATTTGCCTTCTACAAGCGGACGACAAAGACCCAAAAAGCCGACGGCAATGAACAGGTAGACGACAAAGTTTGTGCACGTTTTAACCTAACGTCCCTCTCGCTTTGCCGTCTGCCCTCACAAAAAGCGGACGTGAAAGCGAGGGGTTCTCATACCCGCTATAGTATATGAACCGACATCCTCTTCATGCCTCCTCATGTTCCTGCCTCACGCCACCGCCATTGCCGCCTACTCCTCCTCCTGCACAACCACCCTCCCACCCGCCTCCTCCTCCTCATGCCCACCGCCGCCGCCTCCAGCCCCGCCTCCTCCTGCATGATGCCAACGCTGCCACCTCCTTCTCGTGCCTCATGCCCCGTCGCCCCGTGGCCCCGGCGCCCGACTGCCCCCTCCGGTGACTTTTTTTGTTCTCTAGTTTTCCTTTTTTTCATTGAATTGCTAGTGTTAATTATGTTAGTGCTAGGTTAGGTTAGAAAAGAACTAATTATGTTAGTGCTAGGATAGTCATAATTAGAAAAAGAAGAAGAAAGATGAAAAAATGGAAGAAAACAATAATAAGTAGAAGAAGAGGAAAAAGGAAAAGAAGGAAGAAGAAGAAGAAGAAGAAGAGAAGAAGAAAATAAGAAGAAGAGAAGAAGAAAAGAAGAAGAAGAGGAAGAAGAAGAAGAAGAAGAAGGATAAGAAGAAGAAGAAGAAGAAGAAGAAGAACATAGGAGAAGAGGAGAAGAAGAGCAAGAAGGAAAAGAAGGAAGAAGAAGAAGAAAAAGAAGAAGAAGAAGAAGAACAAGAAGAAGAAGAAGAAGAAGAAGAAGAAGAAGAAGATGATGATGATGATGATGATGATGAAGAAAAGGAGGATAAGAGGAGAATAAGAGGAAAATAGAAGTATAGGAGAAAGAAGAAGAGGAAAAAGAGGAGAAGAAAAGAAGAAGAAGAAGAAGAAGAAGAAGAAGAAGAAGAAGAAGGAGAAGAAGAAGAAGAAGAAGAAGAAGAAGAAGAAGAGAACATAAGGAAGAATAAGAGGAGGAGAAGAAGAAATAGAGGAGAAGAAGAATAAAATAGAAGTGGAGAAGTAGTTATATATAGTGAGAATTTTTATCAGGATTGAGTATTTGTGTTGATCGGGTGGATTTCAATGTGAAGTTATTTCGTCGTAGTGAGGGTCTGGTGTTCGGCGACCTCCTTCTTAGTCTCGCTGATGCGTTGGTTTCCCTCCAAGCTTACAAGGTGTTGTAGCACAACGACGACAAGTATCTCCCTCAGTTAAGAAACCAAGCTATCAATTTTGTAGGAAGATCCACAAGACTATATAAGAAGTACCTGCCTACAAATAGAAAATCCTCGCATCCCAACGCAAATACGAATAGTTTGATAGATGCAAATAAGAGCAATAGCAAGTAGAAGGCAGCAAAGTATTTTTGGATTCTAGGATAATATAGATCTGAAAACAAAATAACAAATAAAGTAGAAACACAAATAGGAAGTAGAGGTTGTAAATAGATGATGTGAAGTAGACCCAGGGGTCGTAGGTTTCACTAGTAACTTCTCTCAAGAAATAGCAAATGTTGTGTAGACAAATTACTATTGGGCAATTGACAGAAGAGCAAATAATTATGACGATATTCAAGACAAGATCATGTATATAGGCCACACATGGACCTGCCTGCATCTACTTCTATTACTCCACGCATCGACCGCTATCCAGCATACATCTAGTGTATTGAGTTCATGGATAAATGGAGTAACGCCTTAAGAATGATGACATGTTTTAGAAAAGATCTATTCGTGCAAGAATAGACCCCATCCTTTTATCCTTAATAGCAATGATACATGTGTGTCATGTCTCTTTTGGTCACTAAGATTGAGCACCTCAAGATCGAACCCATCACAAAGCACCTCTTGCCATCGCAATATAAAACATCCCGTTGGCTAGACAAAAGTGAAATATCGGAGAAGAAATATGAGGCTATAATAATCAAGCATGAATATGTTTTCATAGATCTGATCATAAACTCACAATTCATCGGATCCTGACGAATACACTTCAAAAGAAAGAGTTGCATCATATGGATCTCCAGGAGACCATTGTATTGAGAAACAAAATGAGAGAGAACGCCATCTAGCTACTGCCTACGGACCCATAGGTCTGATATGAACTACTCATGCATCATCGGAGGTGCATCAATGAGGATGGTGAACCCCTCCGTTATCGTGTTCCTCTCCAGAACGGGCTCTAGATTGGATTTCGTGGTTGCGGAAATTGCAGCGACTGAAATGATTTTTCATCGTATCCTCTAGGGTTTTCTGACTATTGGGGTAGTATAGAGCTCAATGGTGGTGGAGAAGGTGCCTGAGGGCCCCACTAGACATCAGGCCGTGCTAGGGGCCTCTGGCGCGCCCTTATATCTAGTGCCCCCTGGATCTCGTATCCAACTCATTCTTGGCTCCTAAGTTTCCTTCTGGTCCAAACAAGTATCCGTAAAATTCATGGCAATTAGACCTCATCTGACATAAGTTTTTTTGGGAAGGAAAAACAGCAAAAAACAACAACTGGCACTAGCCACTATGTCAATAGGTTAGTCCCAAAATACGATATAAAGTTGTTGTAAAATGATCATAAAACATCCAAGAATGAGAATATAACATCATGGAATAATCAAAAATTATATATGTGTTGGAGACATATCACCCCCCCCCACCCGTGCGTTCGATGAGCTACCCTGCGTTCGTGCGTGAGCAGAAATGACATCTCCTCCTCACCCTTCATTTGCTCTATTCCGGTCTACGTGCTGATGGTACTTGCTAGCTATAGGTAGGTTCAATCACCAGTATGAGTGACCAGTATGTGTCTCCAATTCTAAAGGTTTAGAGTTATAAATATGCATGCATTTGCATATTTATAACCGTGATTCTTTTGAATTGTCCAACGTTATCCATGGATAGCCCGAGTATGCGTAGATTGGGTTTGTTTTTCCATGCTCTGCTCCGGATCCAATGCATAATTTTGTCAGTGCCTCCCTGTTGTTCTTTGTGTACACATCATCTTCGTTTAATGCCGAGACGTGTATCAGGAGAACATCGGGGAGGTGCTCCGGATCTAATGTTTACCTATTAGTGTGTAGGTTGCATGGGCGTAATAAAACTAATAAACTTGATTAACTGATGAATGTATATGATGAATTATATATATATATATATATATATATATATATATATATCTTGTGGGTTTAGTAGCTATACAAGATGATTGATCGTGCGTGAATGAACACCGGTCACACTAGTCATAAAGACGTGACCAATGAATGGTTAACAAAAAACAAGGGGTTTGCGAAAGTTGCATTTGCAAATGGCGAGAGAAAAACCTGGCGCCCCTATTGTAGGTGTGACCAATTTTCGCAGATGACAGAGGATGAATTGGGTAAACACCTACAGAAGAGGAGTTTTACGCTTGATTATACAATGTGTACATTTCATGGTGAGTCTGCCCAACGAACCAGAGCTGAGATGGTTCGTCATTCCAACAATGAGCATGGTATCGGAATCGAAGACATGTTGCAAGACTTTCATGTTGCTCAGGATTTGAACGATGAGATGGAGGAATCTCCAAAGGCCTTCTATGAAATGTTGGAGTCTTCAAAATGTCCTCTCCACGAGCACACTGTGCTTTGTCACCGGGATGCCATCGCACAAGTAATGGCTCTCAAGGCTCAATTCAACTTGGGTAGAGAATTCTACGATGCAATGATGACAATATTTGGACCCTTTCTACCCAAAGGCCATGTCATGCCTGCAAACCTGTACCATCGGACAAAATACTCCCTATACTTAAGATGCCCTTTGACAAGATAGATGCTTGTGAGAAAGGATGTGCCTTATTCAGGCTTGAGTATGTGGGCTTGAACTATTGTCCCATTTGCAAGTCTTCCAGGTATGTTGAGGTAGACAATGGTATGGGTAAGAAGAGGCAGACGAAATCCATGTTAATGTTTTTTGGTATATGCCAATCATACCAAGACTTCAACGTGTTTTCATGGTCGAAGATGCGGCCACACAGATGACATAGCACAAATTGGGCAAAAGAACCGAACTAGATGCAGATGGGAATCGGATGTTGGTACGCACATCAGATGCTTTTGCGTGAAGCACTTAGATGCATTACATCTGGATAAAGCGGCAGATCCAAGGCATCCTCGAGTGTGCATCAGCATAGATGGGTTCAATCCGTTTGTATGACAGCAACCCAATACAATTGTTGGCCTGTATTTGTCATTCCACTCAATTTCCCACAAAGACAGATTATGCAAATAAAGAACATATTCCTAACATTGCTAATTCCAGGGCCCAACTATTCGGGGAAGGATATGAACGTGTACATGCAGCCGCTTAACGATGAATTGCAATAAGCTTGGGATAATGGGTTCAACACATACAACGCTGCTAGAGAAGAAAACTTCAAAATACATGTATCGTACATGTAGTCGGTGCATGACTTGCCAGCGTATGTGCTATTCGTTGGCTGGTATTTGCATGGAAGGTGCACGTGCCACACATGCAAGGCATCTCTTCACTTTCATTGGTTGAAGACGGGTTCATACTATTCTTGCTTCGAAATGCATAGACAATACCTGGATCCTCTGCACCACCTATGTTGATAGGCCAAAAGATCCTAGATCAGTTATACGCTCCTGAGCCTGATCCAAAGCGTCGAGGATATTTCAAGGGGTTTAATTCAGAACACGCGTGGATTCACAAGACATGATTGTACGGTCTGCCTTACTTCAAAGACCTCCTTCTTCCACACAACATCGACGTGATGCACACTGAAAAGAATATTGGAATGGACCTTTTTGGTACATTGCTCGATATAGATGGGAATTCAAAGGATAATCCTAAGGCTAGATTCGATCGACAGACTCTATGTGATAGATTGTTACAGAACATGCGAAAATCGAAAGGAAAGCAGGACTGCTCGAAGCCAAAGGCCTGGTTCAATCTTGGAAGGCCAGCTATGAGGGAAGTTATCTTGCTAGTCAAAATGCACTTGATGTTCCCCGATGGGTATGCAGCAAATCTAAAGAGGGGAGCGAGTCTTGAAAAAATGAAAATATTTGTTCTCAAGACTTGATGTTCCCTGATGGCTAAAGTGGGTAATGTCGGTGATGTTGTGTGGATTTATTCCTGAGGATGAATGGCTAGTACTGGATGGGCTGAGCTATTTCTTGAGTGTTCTCTGTGAAAAAGAACTATCACCTGGTGTGGTAGATGACATGGAGGAGTTGGCGCCAGAGTTGCTCTCCAAGTTAGAAAAGATCTTTGAAGTGGGCTTCTTTAATACAATGCAGTATTTGATTTTCAAACTAAGAGGATGCAGAAGTTACTTCGAGGAAATTGTAAAAATAAACATCAAATTGAAGCATCGATGGCCGAGGCATACATTACCCGGGAGGTGGCAAACTTCGTGATAGCACACAACGAAGCCAAAAATCATCATTTGCATAATCCGAAGCGGCGATGCAATGTTGGCGACCCTAAAAAAGGTGGGTCCAACCTCAATCTATTCAAAGATTAACTCGCACCATCTGGTGCTTCAAAGCCAATAGCGCTAATAGATAGTATGGGTACACCGGCGAGCACTTCTTCGTCGATGTCGTTGCCCACCGGGAGAGGAGGTTGATGAGAGAAGAAAAGGGGGTACATGCATGGGTGCATGTGAGGTAGGCGGACTACTATGCCATCCTCGCTCCCACCCCCAGCTCATTTACCCGAGCACATGACTGCTAGGGTGGACCTGTCTGAGGTGGAGTCTATGGGGACTCAGGACCATGAGCCTCGGGTCGATGGGCCTTCTGCCCATGAGACTCTGGTCCCAGAAGCTTTGGCCCACGAGACTCCAATCCGAGAGGCTTCGGCCCACGAGACTCCATATGGGGCTACGTCCCAAGACACGTCCGGATGGGGTACATGTCCTGATATGCCCGAGGGTTCGGGTGTCCATGATGATGGTGGAGGGGATCAGTTTACTGATAATGAGGGCGAGGTGGTTGAGGGGGTCACCTTGTACCAGCATGGTGTTACATGGCTCCCGCCCCTGCCGGCGACCCGTGAGGAGAGGCCGGTGATTAGGCCTGATGGGGAGAAGTAAGCGCATTTACTATTTTTGTACCTTTCATCATCACGTTTCTTTAAAATATAATGCGTTGGCCTTGTCATACTGCATAGGTTGGCATCACGCCAGTGGAGTCCGCAGGCCCAACACCATCCTTATTGTGCTTTGCCGACATAATTTCCCGAGGTTTGTCATGTTGCCAGGTGAGGGTCAGCTTCCACAGCTAGGATTGAGCTGGGAGCACTACAAGTCTTCCCATGCTCGTCGAAGGAGATGATCAACAGTGTCTTGTGCCACACGAGGGCTGAGATGGTGATCAAAAGCTTTTGGGTAATTTCTCATTTACACAATTAAAGTTAACAATAGCTAGTTATTGTACTAATCATTGTTGTCTCATTTGATTGCAGACCTTCTACAAGTGTGAGGAGGGATACGAGGAGGCCACAACAAAGGTTATCGATACCGAGTGCAAGAGCCTATTACAGAACTTACGACATGATGCTCGGCCGGAGGCGGTTCGAGACTACTACGCCATGAGTGGTATTAAGAAGGACAAGCCATCGTGCCGCGAAAAGTTTCTGAAGAAGGAGGTGTACATGAAGGTAATTACCTATTCTTAAGGCCTTGTACTTAGTTTCCTTGATTTGATTCATAGGTGTAGCGCTCAAATTTCTCATTACTAACTTAGGTGCCCCCGATATGGTGTGTGGATAAGATGGATTGCTAGGAGGCCTTGGTGGATATGTGCTGCACAGACCACTGGAGAGCCATCCACGACAATGCGAAAGACTTACGTGCCCAAATGGTTGGTGTGCCACACCATTAAGGCAACACCAACTTACATTAGTTTGGGCGGAACTGGGTATGTGGTTTCCTTCATGATTCGTGCAATTCATTCTTCATGCTAGCTTGATCCCTTTACTAATACTTTGTACCTCTCTTTTAGGCAAGACACAATAACGCGGAGGTTCTAGAGGCGTACGACCTCTATGTCGTGGCCTATATTGCCTCGTACAAGAAGGCCAAGGCATTCTCTATGTATAACCTCGATCATCAAGAAAAGTTCACCAAAATATCCTCCCACCCCAAGCTCATGAGGTACAACGAGGAGGGAAGGCAAGGAAAGGGGGGACTTTAACCCGAGACTGTATCCTATTGATCTAGAGCTGGTGATGATAGCTGGTGGCGCTAATCCCCATGGCTCGATATCCATTGGAGATGGACTGATACGTTGTCCTCTCACTCTCCCAGAGATCAAGGCGCGCCAAACGAGCTCCTATCCAGATATAAGGACTCGTCCAAGGCCAGTTGATCTCGCCATCGAGGTTAGTTATACGGACTCATATATCTTTCCTCTATTACATTGTGTGTGCGCCCATCGATGATTACAGTGCTAACAAGGAGTGGTGTTGCAGGCTACTTTTCAGAAAGAGAGAGCGGCAACCCAGACGCTTCTAGAGGAGAGGGACCGGCTGGCGGTGCAGAAGGAACTGGCCACGGAGAAGAAGATGACTCGGTTGTTGCAGGAGGAGAGGAAACAAAATGAGTCGGCTCACCGGGCCATGTATTAGCTCCCCGTGGTAAGTTTGTTCTGCATATTAGCCAAATCATGCATGTAAATGTTTGTTTCATTACTAACTAATATGGCTGACTCGTCAAAATCAAATGTGTATTTTGTGTGCGAGAAGACCGGTCAAACCCCTCCGTTGGTGCCAGTCGTTATTGCGGCGGGAACAGTGAGTTTCATTTGAATGGTCATATGTTACTAGTTTTAACATTTGAGTGTCATCATGCTCATGAGATATTGCAAATGATCTTTGGTGCAGCATAACTCCCGAGCCACATCGCACACCCCTTCCACCTGAATCCGACCCCAGGAACCACGGTGCTTCACCTCTGTGCTGACGACGACGGTAAGTTTTCTCTAATTTTTGCATAATAAAAGCATACTTAGCTTTGTACATGCTAGTTAGCCCTATTATGCCACATACTTAGCTTATTTTCCCCCAAGAAAGACATACATAGCTAATTATCCTCCAAAATGACATAATTAGCTTATTTAGTTCATTTATGACATGATTAGCTTAGTTAGGTCAACAATGGCATAATAAACTTGGTTTGCTCATAAATGTCATATACCTAGCTTATTTTCCTACAAAATGACGTAATAAGTTTAGTTGGCTCTAAAATGGCATAATTACCTAAGTTAGCTCTAAAATGACACAAATAAGGAACATGAATAAGAAAAACAAGGAAGGGGAGAATAAGAAAGAATAGAAGAAGAAAGAGAAGAAACAAAAAGAATAAAATTAGAAGAATGAGAAGGAAAAAAGATAAACAAATAGATGAGAGAAGAAAAAGAAGAAAATATATTATTATTCTTCCTTTTTCTCTTCTTTATTTTTCTCCATCTTCTACTCCTTCTTATTCTTATTCTTCTTCTTTCTTTCTTCTTATTATTTTCCTTCTCTTTCTTCTTCTTCTTCTTCTAGTCTTCGTCTTCTCATTCTTCTTCTAACATTTTTACTCCCATTTTTGCATATTTGATTCAATTCATGGAAGCTGGAATTGATAGACTGCTAGGGTTTAGTTTTTGTTTTTATTTGTATTGATGCACAAGTTGAAACTATGCATGTATATATGGATGAACAGTGTGAAACTATGTATGTATTGGTCCTTTTAATAGCCTATGTGTTGTCTTATTCAATATTTCGCGATGATGTTGGATACACGGCTTATGCTTATTTTTGAAACTATATATATAATATATGTGTTGTGAACATGCAGGGAAATAAGTGAAAATAGACAAAAAAAGTGGCAATACAGGCACTTTGTCGTGTGCGAGCAAACGGCAAAGCCCTTTGCCGTTGGTACGAAGACAACAAAGGTGCCCCATGGTAGCAACCTGTGCAACCTGGGAGCACCAGGCCTGACCCGTTTAGTCATTTTGCCGTGAACTAGCAGACGACAGACGATAAAGACATACCTGGCGACAACAAAGATGAAGCAGGAGTGGCGTGCAGCCACATGACTACTGATGTCAAAAGTGCAGACGACAAAGGCCGGTGTTCGTTGCCATCAGCAGGCAGATGACAAAGTCTGCCGTTAGCCAACTAATGGGGCTACCAGCTATACTTTGCGGTCTATCACCTTTGCCCTCAGCTTGAGTAGGAAGACCGATGACAAACGTCTTTGCCGTCCACTGTGGTTTTGTAGACGGCGAAGTACCTGATCACCGTGAATTACGATGCTGCAAGTGGGGCCATCAGCCAGCAGACAAGAAAGGTGTTTTCCGTTTGTGACCTTGTACTTTGACGTTTGTTATGGTAGATGGCAAAGAAGTTGATTCTTGTAGTGAGTGGGAGACCAAGCTTAAGCAGGTCACATCCAAGAAGCTCGAATTGGAGTTGTTCGTCGAGGACTTTGGCAAGGAAATAAGAGAAAAACTTAATGGTATGCCTTGGATCCGAGTAATTCTTACATTTTCTTGGCAATTTTCGAGTGGCATGTGATGTCTTTCATCATTCACTTGTGTTTAGAATTATGCTTCAACATCGACTAAGAGACCGAGAGAATCGACAAGGAGCTGAATCCAGCAAGGGGGCTTTTCAGGGATAGCGCAGCTCTAGCTCTTCCCCGAGTGTAGGACGGCATCGAGCATGTGCTGGTGTACTTCAAGTGGTTTGAATTATCCGTCTCGGAGATCGACCGAGAAGTTGCCCCTGGTGAGGAATTCTCCAAGGATATGCAAGGTATCATCGATCGAGTGAAGGAGGAGCCCAGCCGAGTGCAGTCTTGGAAGAAATCAGAAGCCCAAGCTAGAGCTAACATCGCTCTCTTGCTTGTCCACATCCATTTCAAGGAAGTGGACAAAGAGAAGTAGAAGAACCTACAGGTCGCCAACAGGAAGAACGCCAAGTTCAAGGACATGTTCATGGGCGCGGCCACTCGGATCGCCGACGGGATCAACCGTGACACATTTGTGGAAGTTGTGGCTCCATTGTCCTCCGAGTGATACTTGGATAAAATACTTTAAATTTGAACTTCCTCAGAATGCAGAGTGTTTGGTGTAACATTTCAACTCTGAATGAGCCTTGGGCTCCTACTATCCATAGTTTTGCTTTGAATAGAATACAGTATTTATTTGATCTATTTTTATTCATATTTTGAGTCTTCGATTGTTTCATCGGTTCCCGCAGGGGATACTAGAATACTTAGGGAATTGTTTGGTCGCGGCTAAGTTCTCTAGTGTGACTAATGTTCTAACTCGGGGTTAATTTGGGCTTAGGCTAAGCCCCCGAGCATGGACGATGTCCTCACTCGGGGTAGGTTTTCACTTAGGCGAAGTCAGGTTCGTGGCTAAGAAATGAAGGTAGTTCTTGCAAACTAATGATGGTCATGTCCATCTTGGTGTCCGAGTGAGGGTTATGCCCTCATTCAGAACCGTTTTTTCTGAGGCGAAAGCAGGTTCGTGGCTAAGCCTCCGAGCATGAAGGATGTCGTCACTCGAGGTAGGTTTAAACATACGTGAAGTCAGGTCCACAACTAAGAAATGAACGTAGTTCCTACAAACTAATGATGGTCCTGTCCATCTTGGCATGCAAGTGAGGGTCCTACCCTCATTCAGAACCATTTTTTAATTAGGTGAAAGCGGGTTCGCGGCTATGCCCCCGAGCATGGAGAATGACCTCACTCGGGGCAGGTTTTAACTTAGGCGAATTCAGGTTCGGAGCTATGAAATGAAGGTAGTTCGTGTGAACAAATGATGGCCATGTACATCTTGGCATCCAAGTGAGGGTCGTGCCCTCATACAGAACCATTTATGCGTTGGAGAAAGCAGGTTCACGTCTAAGTCCCCGAGCATGGAGAATGTCCTCACTCGGGGAAGGTTTTAACTTAGGCAAGTCAGGTTCACAACTAAGCAATGAAGGTAGTTCTTGCGAACTAATGATGGTCCTCTCCATCTTGGCGTCTGAGTGTGGGTCGTACCCTCATCAGGAGTCGTTTTACTTCGGCGAAAGCATGTTTGCAGCTAAGCCCCCGAGCGTGGAGGATGTCCTCACTCGGGACAGGTTTTAACTTAGACGAAGTAAGGTTCGCAACTATGAAATGAAGGTAGTTCCTGCAAACTGATGATGGTCTTGTCCATTTTGGCATCCGAGTGAGGGTCATGCCCTCATTCGAAACCATTTTTAACTTAGGCAAAACCAGATTCACACCTAAGGACCCGAGCATGGAGGATGTCCTCACTCGAGGCCGGTTTTAACTTAGGTGAAGTGAGGTCCGCAACTAATTAATGAAGGTAGTTCCTGCAAACTGATGATGATCATGTCCGTCTTTGCGTCCGAGTGAGGGTCGTGCCCTCATTTAGAACCATTTTCACTTAGGCGAAATCAGGTTTGCAGCTAAGCCGCCGAATATGGAGAATATCCTCACTCGGGGCAGGACTTAAGTTAGGCGAACTCAGGTGCACATCATCGAAATGATGGTAGTTCCTGTGAATTGATGATGGCCATGTCCATATTGGCATCCTAGTGAGGGTCGTGCCTTCATTGAGAACCGTTTTTACTTAGGCAAAAGCAGGTTCATAGCTAATCCCCCGAGCGTGGAGGTGTCCTCACTCATGGCAGGTTTTAACTTAGGCGAAGTCAGGTTCACAGCTAATAAAGGAAGGTAACTGTTGCAAAATAATGATGGACCTATCCATCTTGGCGTCCGAGTGAAGGTCGTGCCCTCATTCGGAACCATTTTCACTTAGGCGAAAGCAGGTTCACACCTAAGCCCCCAAGTGTGGAGGATGTCCTCACATGGGGCAGGTTTTAACTTAGGCAAAGTCACGTTTGCGGCTAAGGTTTTCATCCACTAGGGGTAATAAGAAGGGGTATTTCACCAGAGTGAAAATTTTGAAAAAATGTAAATACGGAGAACATTTTATTCGTCAAAGTCATTACAGGAATGAAAAGATATGTTCCATGTGTAGAACTAGCGGAGCAGGTCCGCGTTCAAGGATCTGGGCTTTTCTGCCTCATTTTTGAAGATGTAAACTTGATATGCTCCATTGTGCAGGACTTTGGATATTGCATAGGGCCCTTGCCAAAGTGGTGCCAGCTTGTGGGACTTTTGCTGGTCCAGTCGGAGGACCAGGTCACCTTCCTTGAAAGGCTCGCCCCGTGACTTTCTTATCATGGTAGCGCCTCAGATCCTGCTAATATAGCGTAGATTGGATGAGTTCTAACTCTCTCTACTCTTCTAGGAGATCCAGACTGTATTGACATGTTGCCTCTTCTTCAACTTCATTGTCTAGTTCCACTCGGGGGGGGGGGAGAATTGTGTCGTAAGTCACTCGGAAAAAGGGCTTTAGATCCGTACACCATGAAGAAAGGGGTACGCTTGGTGGAGTGGTTAGGGGTCATTCTCGTGCCCCCACAGAACAGACAACAGCTCTTTGGCCGAGGCTCAAGCGGCATACTTTAGATCTCTCACTAGTCATGGCTTAAATCCTTGCAATATCATACCATTCGCTTGCTCAGCTTGTCCATTTGTCTGCAGGTGAGCCACTCAGGCATAGTCCGCCCGAGTGCCCTGGGAGTAGCATAATTCACGGAATTTGTTCGAGTCGAAGTTGAACCCGTTATCGGGGATGATATTCTGTGGAACTCCAAATCTACAGATAATTTGCCGAATGAAACTGATGGAAATTGTTGGGTCCAGGCTTTTGATGTCCTTCGCTTTGACCCACTTGGTCAACTTATCCACCACTACTAGGAGATGGGTAAATCCACTCGACCCGGTCCGCATGGGGCCAACTATGTCAAGGCCCTATACGACGAACGACCAGGTGAGCGGAATGGTCTTCAGTGCTGATGCAAAGTTGTGGCATTGATTCTTGTAGAACTTGCATCAAACACATAGCTCAATTATGTCTCTTCCCACCTCATTGGATCGGGGCCAATAAAAAGCCTCTCAGAAGGCTGTGGCAACCAGCGTCCGAAAGTCGCGTGGTGGCCACAAGTTCCCGAGTGAATCTAGTATAAATGCATTTCTGGCTGACTCTTGTAGCACGTTTCTTGTATACCTTGTCCCTCAACACTTTCAAAGCTTTAGATCCCCGAACGATTGGCCGGTCTTCCTCTTCGTCTTCTAGGATCTCTTGCCTGAGCAAGTATGTTAACTAGGGTTGAGTCCATATGGGGGTGATTACGAATATCTTGTGGACCAAGTCGATCGCTGCTGGGATGTTAACCTCAGTCGAACTTCAAGGGCCAACTGCTTGTGGGGGATCCTTTGTGAAAGGATCTTCTTGAATTATAGGGGTGCACAAATGTTCAATTAACACAACCTTTGGAATGGCTCGTCGAGTGGATCCAATATTGGCCAGGTCATCTGCTCCCTGGTTTTTGGCTCGGGGCACATGATACAGCTCCAAGCCTTCAAAATTCTTCTCCAGCTTCCTGACTGTGTTGCAGTAGCCAGTCATAGCTGGACTCCTAATGTTCCACTCTTTCATCACCTGATTGACAATGAGGTCTAAATCACATTAAAACATCAAACGGTGTATGCCGAGTGAGATGGCCATAAGGAACCCATATAGGAGGGCCTCGTACTAAGCCTCGTCGTTAGATGAATCAAAGTGGATCTCAAGCACATAGCTTAGTTGGTCTGCCGTGAGGGAGACAAGAACCACTCCACCTCCCAAGCCATGGAGCATCTTGGGTCCATCGAAGAACATAGTCAAATGGTTGGGGATAGTTTGGGATGGCTCCTCCTGTTCTATACATTCAGCCAAGAAATCTACCAGGGCCTAAGACTTGATTGCCTTCCTAGCTTCAAATTTGATTCCAACAGGAAGACCTCAATTTCCCATTTCTCCACTCGGCTAGTGGCATATTTGTTATGAAGGATTTGCAACAAGGGGCGTCATCGATAACTATTACTGAGTGATCTTGGCAGTAATGAACGACCTTCTTCACGGTTAGGTAATACCATAGACCAACCTTTGGTAGTGTGTATACCTTTATTTGGAGGGGGCCAAGACTTGTGAGATATAATAGATGGGCCACTGAACTTTGTATGCTTTGCCTGCCTCCTCACACTCTACAGCGAGGATGGTGCAAACGACTTGGCTAGTGGCCATGATATACAAGAGTGATGGCTCTCGGCTACCCGGGGAAGGTAACACCAGCTAGGTGGAGAGCAAGGCCTTGTGTTGATCGAATGTGACTTACGCTTCACGAGTCCACGAGAATCAATCAGATTTTTTCATTGGTCGGTAAAGAGGCAATGCCTTTTTGCTGAGTCTCGAGATGGAGCGACTCAGGGCCGCAAGGCAACCTATGATCCTTTGCATGTCCTGTATGCACTCTGGCCGTCTCATTTGAACTATAGTGCCAATGTTTTCGGGGTTATCATCGATTCCATGATCGAAAATGAGGAAATCAAATAGCTTGCTAACTGACACTCCGAAATTACACTTGGCTGGATTGAGCTTGATCCCATAGCACCGTAGGTTCGCAAAGGCTTTGGCGAGGTCGGTTAGGAGGTCAGAACCTTTCATGGACTTCACCATGATATCATCCATATAAGCCTCCATGTTCTGACTGATTTTCCTTCGCAAGCATTTTGTATCATCCGCTGGAAAGTAGCTCTTGCGTTTTTAAGACCGAATGACATAATGTTGTAGCAAAAACACCCGAATGGGGTGATGAAGGTCGTTTTTATTTCATCTGGCCCATATATTTGGATATTGTGGTACCCGGAGTACGCATCCACGAACAACATGCATTCACATCCGGAAGTAGAATCTATGCGGGGTAGAGGGAAATGAAATCTTGGGAAGGCCCGATTGAGGTGCTTGAAGTCAATACACATAGAGAGGGAATTGTTCTTCTTGGGAACCATGGCCACATTTGTGAACCACTCAGAGTGGTAAACTTCATGAATGAACTCAGCACGTAGGAGCCGAACAATCTCATCGCCAATTGCCTTGGGCATTTCCAAGGACGAGTGTCGCAAGTGTTCTTTGACACGCTTGACCTTGGAGTCCACTCAGAGGCGATGCTCAGCCAGTTCCCTAGGAACACCCGGCATGTGAGATGGCTTCCAGGAGAAATATCATAGTTCTCACGGAGAAATTAGATGAGCTCGGATTCCTATTTGTCATCGAGTGATGTGGAGATGTTCGTCGTTGAGGCACTCGGATCGTTGGGCTGAACGCGAACCTGCTTGGTCTCGTTGGCCGACTGAAAAGAGGAATCAGTAGCAGGCCGCTTCAACTTGATTAGTTCATCAGCATCCATCGCTTTCTTGTATATATTGAGATCCACTGAGAGCACTTGCTCGTTAGCGATTTTGGAGATCCACTGAGGCACTCCTCTGCGATCTTCCGATTGCTAGTTGATGTCTACTACACAACTTTGTTCTTGTAGATTATGTTGGGCCTCGAAGCTCAGAGTTTTGTAGGACAGTAGAAATATTCCCTCAAGTTGATGACCTATGGTTAATCAATCCGTGGGAGGTGAAGGATGAAGATAGTCTCTCTCAAACAACCCTGCAATTAAATACAAAAATATCTTGTGTCCTGAACACACCCAATACAATGGCAAATTTTATAGGTGCACTATTTCGTTGAAAAGATCGTGATACAAGTGTAGTATGGATAGTAGATATAGGTTTTTTGTAATGTGAAAATATAAAAAGCAAGGTAGCAAGTGTAAAATAGTGAGGAAAATGTTGTATAAATGCTTGGTAATAGGTCCTAAGGTTCATACTTTCACTAGTGCAATCTCTCGAATGCTAACATAGTAGAATCATATGATCATCCCTCAACGTGCAACCAAGAATCACTCCAAAGTTCCTATCTAGCGGAGAAAAATAAGATTTAATTTGTGTAGGTAGTAGAACCACCTCAAAGTTATCCTCTAACCAATCTTTTGAGCTATTACACATCTCTAGAGTTCGTACTAGAATAACACCCATGATACATATCAATAAACCCTAATGCCACCTAGATACTCCAATGTCACATCAATTATCTGTGGGCTAATTATATGGCATGCATCAAACACTTTCAGATTCATCATATTTAATCAACACAAAGAACTTCAAGGAGTACCCCAAGATTTCTATCGGAGAAATAATATGAATAAGTGCAATCAACTCCTATGCATAGATCCCCAAGGTTCGCAGAATCCGCAAGTTTATGTCATTACATATATCAACTGAATCAATAGAATACCCCAATGTCACTACATGTATTCGCATGCAATACATATATCAAGTGTTCTCAAATCCAATATACAATCCAACATAACAAGATCTCAATTGTAAATATTCAATTCGTCACAACAAGATTGCAAGGGAAGAACACCATATGATCCAACTATATTAACAAAGCTCGTGATACATCAAGATCTTGTCATCTCAAGAACACGATAGAGAAATAGAGAGAGATCATACACATATCTACTTGTACATACCCTTAGCCCCAAAGAGGACTACTTGCGCATGATCATGGTGAGAAAGAGAGAGTGGTTGATGGAGAGGTGCAGCCCGAAAGAGATGGAGGCGATGGCGGCATCGACGTCAGCGACTGGTGGCGGTGGTAGAGGCCACGCCTCTCATGACGGGCAGCGGCACCTTGGCCCCCCTTCTACCTTTGTCTTGGTGCTGCAATGGATTAGCCTCTCCCCTCTTGGCAGTTTTCAAGGGAGAGGAAAATTCTTGGCTTTTGGTGGTGGACCATAAATTAGGGTTTTCCTCTCCTTATATGTGCCTTCGTGGTGCTCGATGGCCCACCGATGGATGGACTCTTGATCCAATGGTACTTGAGCACCTATAGAACCTTCCTAGGGGCTTCTCATAGCCCCAATAGTCACCAAAGTCGCGGCTTGGCCGTATAGATCCAATATGGTAAGAGTTGGACTCAATCACGTCATCAATTCTCGTAATCCCGTAATCAAATATTTCATACGAGTAAAACGGGTCTAGGGATTGCGTCGGAACTCCGTTTTGGAAAAAGTTGTAGTCAAGAATCAATGCCATAGAATTCTCCACATTTTTGTAGTTCTAAATTTTTCCATTTGATTCTGTATAGAGGGTAAAACTAACGATCTCTAAAGAACTGTTGGTGGACAAATTTCACAGAAGTCAGAGTTCTCCTCCAACAAGGCTCCTTTTGTGTTTTTATGCCAATTACGAATTATTTCCTACACATCAAAGTATAAAACAAGAACTTGTGCATTTTTTAATTACTAATAGGATAGTACTAGTAAACCATAAAACAATAGTAAAAACGTAGGACAAATGGTAGAAAACAAGCATGGAGCATAAAAAATTATAGATACGTTTGGGGCGTTTCACCAGTCACCGTGATCACGCATCTCGGTCCTTGCATCTTAAGCTTAAGATACATGTAAGATGGTCGGGCCATGAAACATGCATAGGCTATCCTACCCCGGATAGCACGATAGGCACTGCGAAAGTCCACCTCCTCGAAGGTCAGCCGCTCCTTCCGGTATTTTTCTCGCCACCAAACACGACGTTCATGGCAATCTGGCCGATTGACTCGACTTTCTTCCCAGGCATTACCCCATGGAAGTGCATGTTGCTTTTGCTCAGTTGTCACAATGTAATATCCATTATCCTCCGGATGTCAACATAGATGATGTTCAGTTCACTGCCTTCGTCCATTAGGACCTTGCACAGTCGGACCCAGTTGACAGCCGGATCAATAACCAAAGCTTGTCTCCTAGGGGTGGCAATGTGGGCTAGATGATCTGACTCATCGAATGTGATGGGCGCCTTCGCCGAGTCGAAGTATTTTGTGAGAGTCAGAACTGCCATGTTAACCTCCTGATTGATGACCTTCAATCGACTCTTGTTCTCAACGTCGGTGAAGATCATGAGAACCTTTCCGACATTCGGATACCGAGAGGCATCCTCTCTGTCTTCATCATTGTAATTTTACCCAAAGGGCTCAACACCCATTTCTTGCTAGAGTAGGCGACAAGCTCGAGAAAAATCCTTGGGATAGATGGGATTACCGTCATCGCCCCTCTTGGTGTGGATCTGGCATGGCTGATCCAAGAGGTCACTCTTGGGTTTGGACATCTTCTTGGGCACCCAACACTTCTTTTTCTTGGATTTCCCCTGGACTTGCCCGGGGACAACAGGAACTTTGGCCTTGCGTGATGCGTGGCCTTCCGGTTGTGCTTTTTCCTTGTGTTGCCTATCGAGTGAGGGGTATCACCATTCATGTGCCGATTGGCGATCTCCATGGCTCGACTGAGGGACAAATCCCTCACTCGTCCGAACTTCAAGATGAGCTCCCTGTACCGAGTGTCTGCCTTGAAGGCACACACGACTTGGTGCTTAGTAACGTTTTCCACAGTCTGTGAAACATGGTCCATCACTGGATGTACTCGTGGAGGGTTTTGTTGCTCCTCTGGAGGCAATGTTGCAACTCCGTCAGACTGCGTCAGCGCTAGTAAGTGCCCTCAAATGTTTTGTCAAACACTCAGCCTAAGTCCTCCCAACTATGGATACTACTGGCGGGTAGCTGATTGAGCCACGCTCTCGCCGACCCTCCATCATGAGGGTAGGTGCTTCATTACGACGAAGTTGTTGCCGCTACTGATCTGGGCAGCCACTCGGTAATCCTCGAGCCAAGTATCGGGCTTGGACTCACCGTTGAACTTGCTGATCCCTGTGGCCAACCTATAGTTGGTGGGGATATCTGACTCATGAATATGCCTTCTGAAACACTCGAGGCCATTGACACCTCACCCTGCTCGCATCAGTCAACTAGGCCCTGAGCAATGGTGGACCTTGCGTTAAACACGGGAGTGTGACGGTCGTCGTCCCTATGGCAGCCCGGCTCAGAGGAAACCAGAACGCCCCGTATTCCAGCCCAGGGAAAAGTCTTCTGGAATACGACACCGTTGTCATAGAACAAATAAGCTTTTTATTACTATGGAAAAGGTTACAAAGGTTCTTAGATTACATCGCCACGGCAATACTACATCTGCCTACGGTAATTTCTATGCTAGAAGCGGAATAACGACGGTTGTGATGAACTCCACTCCGCAGGGACTCTGGCTGGAACGCGTATCCTAGCTCGCAACTGGAAATCCTCGACAAACAAGCAATCATGGCATGACCTGCAAACTGGCATGACACGCCAGGTGAGTACTTTGAATGTACTCTCAAGCGCACAACAAACATCAGCATTAAGGCAAGACAACATCATAGCAATCAAGATTAGATCAAGAGTTACTATCACTAAAGGGATAGTTAAAAAAACTATACCAGGCTACTCTCACTATACTCAGGTGATACCAACTCTTGTGATCTTACCCAAAACCTTCAGCGAATATCCTCAAGACAGATACCAAGACTTGTGCTCGGCATGCTGCCCAACTTCTATCATACTCAAACGAGTTCTTCCGTCATTAATATCATAGATACGGTTGACCACCTACTGAGGTTTGGACGGGCTAAACAATACCGTGGAGACAGCTTTTCGAATAGACTTAACACTCTGCAAAGGTTGCACACTTTACCCATATCATGGAGCACTGACCTCGTGATCCCATTCGGGTGGACCAGTGTTGCTACAACGGAACTAACCTGATCCGTGACTCTCCCATCGTACCTCCGGCATTCATCCTCCCCCGGAGTCCTGCCCTGGGTGGCCCTTCTGTTCTCATGACACCTTCCACCGTCATGGCCAAACTAAACTGTCCCAAACGGGGACTCCTGGGTCAAACAATCAACTGGCTCACAAGGTTATAACCGCCTACCGGGCCAAGGTAGCACGCATGCATAACCCTCCCTCTTTGGAGGTGCCGGTGAAAGAGCACGCAATCAGACCAAGTCAAGGCCGTCCCACACAGGCAAATGTGGTTGCACTGATGAGCCCGGACAGGTGACTCCCGATCAACCAACTAGGTATCTTATCCCCGGATAATATCTCTGTCATAACTGGCACTCCGATATAATAGTAATCCAGTAACCAATAAGCTCAAGCCACTACAGTTGACTCATATCCATAAACTGTCGGATGAAACCCCGAATAATCATAGACAGTAATCTCAACACCATGGCATCGCAAATAGGTAAGATACTAGTCACTAACAATCCCGTACTCAACATAGTAATCATCTATTCAAACATTGCATACTCATAGTCCAGACTATAAACATATATACATGTGATTAAAATAGTTAATTAAACTATGATATTGCAATGCAATTAAGAAAATGAGAGTTGTATCTTGCTTGTGCGTGATGGAACCACCGGGAAGAAGTACGAGAAGCTCGTGGAACGAATTGCCGGAGACAGTCCTCTCTAGGAGGAGCTGTTTACGGGCAAGGGAAACATGGTCATTTCCAATGTCTGATCACATAGTGAAAATGGTACCAACTTGTCAGGCTCGACGAGACGAATACGTGGGCTTTGGAATCACCGAAATCAGAGTTATGGATAAGAATATATAAAAATTTTCTGCGAGGGACTAATGTGAAGAAGAAATAATTGCACATGGGTCCCTTAGAGCACAACCGCTTGGCGCCTTTTGAGAAATACGCTTCCCAAAGGGGGAAACATACCTGTTGGCTGGCTCCTCCACTTATCCATGCTCGCAGGCTCTTTCTCAGCGACAGGTGGGGTCGGGGCCCACCCGTCGGGTCCCTTTCTATCTCCTCTCGCCTCCTTCTTCTTCCTCCTCCCTCCTCCCGACAAACAGAGGAGGCAGAGGAGTGTTGCAGCACCGGCTTTGTTCCTGGCGGCTCCGTCCACCTCCAGCAGGGGTGAAGCCACCTGCGGACGCGGTAGGAGGCCCCGGAGCATCAGCAGTTGTCGGGGAGGGGCAGAGCACAGAGGCTCGTCGCATGAGGGAGCCGGGGAGGCGGCGGCCGACCGATGGGGCACAATTACAGGGTCTCCGGTGACGGGACAAGAGGTTGGGGAGGATCGCCGGATCTTGGGGGTTCCTCAGGTGTGGTATGGAGGGAGGGTGAGAGCTCGGGTTGCTCCAATTTAGGCAAGAGCCGAGGCGGCCATGGCAGCCAATGGAGGGTAAGGGGGACCTCCGGTGATGGATGGATGGGTCGGGGAGGACCAGAGGGATGCGGTGAGTGCCATTTCCAAGACAAGAGGGGCTAGGGGGCCTTATATAGGTGGCCGAAGCGGAGGGTGTGAGGACGACCGCCGTGGCGAGCTTAGCCGCGTACTGGAGCTCCAAGGCGACGTGGCTGGCTGTTAGCGGCGTCAGGAAGGGGCTAGGGCACACGAGAGAGCTCGGGGAGGCTTCGAGAGAGCTCGAGGGAAGAAAACGACATGGAGGTTATCGCTAGAACAGGGCGGAGCTCGTTGTGACGCGGCGAGGAAGAAACCAGAGGGGGAGAGGGCTCCAAGGAGAAGAGAACGGCGTGGGGAAGCTATTGGACATGCCTAGGGGTCGAGGGAGAGGAGGAAACCGACGAGGCCGAGGGCTCCACTGCACAGAGCACGTGTTTGGCATGCCAAAGGCATGGTCACCGCGGGCACTGGCTCTAAGAATACAAGAGAGGCTGGCACACCTTATCTGGGGTGAAGTCCTTGCTCCCCAAGGCAGCCTGGAAGTGAAATATCAGCAAATGGGTAACTCGTGAGATGGCAAGGGTCACTGTAAGTTTATTGTAGCAAACTTGGCCCTACTACTGTGATCAACAGAGAGGAAAGAAGGGCAAAATATCAAGTCTGGGAGGTTTAGGGTAGGAGGAACTACAATCCTGTGAAGTTTGAGGAGAACAGGACAAAAATTTAATAGGGCTGCTTTGCAACTGACCAATCTGGTCCAGAACAAAGACTTTGATGTGGCACGCACATACTATCTTGGATGGGGTTGAAACTTGGAGGAGATGAATTATTTAGGATTATTAAGACGTTGTATAAATTTCACACCATCTGGATAAACCAAAGTGGTACTTCCTTTACACAGCATCCCACTGGACAGAATCTTAGGAAAATTACTGGGAAGAATTAGATAGATAAAATGAGCTCAAATTTGGTGGAGAGGTGTTTTGCAGGTAGGAGAATGTCCTGGTAAAATTTCAGAAATTATGGAGCAAAATAAAGTATAGTTGCTTCACAATCCAAAATAATAACCAGAGACAAAGATTTGATGCTGAGGTCACATGGTTGATGAGGTGCTGCTCAAATTTGGTGGAGAGTCATTATTTGAGCATATTGAGATGATGGCAAAGTTTCAATTCATTTGTATACTCTTAGCTAGCACTTTCTTCACAAAGCTTCCTCTAGATCAGAAAGTTTGGAAGTTCGTGAAGAATTATTTACTAGCCAAATGAGGTTGAATTTTGGCATGAGGCACTGATATGGATAGGGAAGAGTGCCCACAAATATTGAGAGCAAACAAGCAGATATAAAGGGTACTTGCTTCACAACTAGACACCTAGGGCAGAATCAGAAATGGAATATTTGAGGAATATTTTTGAACATGGTAAGGAAGGATTTTGTCATATCTGAGGAAGATATGCCCAAAAGATTTATGAGAATTATTTGGGAATTTTTAGCATGAAAGAGATGTGGGTTGTTTCACAACCTAGAGCAACACGGTTATTCCTTTAATAGGAAAAAAGAATATTCCCAGGGAAAGATTATTGGTATTGGCTCAAGATGGAAATGACAAGGTCTTGGGATGATTTGGAGGTTGGCAAACCACTAGGGAAGAGGAATCAAGGGTGATCCCTTTAGGTTCCAAGACTACCAAGCCACAGAAAAAGCAAAACTAGATCAAAATCAAAGGAAAAAGAAATGAGCAAAATCCAGGGTGTTACAAACCTACCCCCTGAAATAAATATCGTCCTCGAGATTTGGTTGTTGAGGGTTCAAGGATGAATATCTTCACTTGAGGAAACCGTTTCCAACTCGGCTTTCCTATCTGCCTTGGTATGATGCTCTCGGTATTAACTGACTGACTGTCTAGCTCCGAGGGGTTTTGTTTCACTAGATCATCATATGTTAGTCTAACTTCCATCCGTTTATGTATGTTGACTTGACTTGTTGGAGGTTCTGGCAGAAAGATCTTGTTTATGGTAGGCTATCGTTTGACTGATTCTCATACATGTTCCGAGGTTGTTGTCCAACGTTCTGGTCGTTCCGTCTGTCGACACTTTTAAATGAATAGTAGGCCATGTAATTATCTAATATTGTTGCTGCAATCTAACTCTTGAATCATCCTCACAGATTCGAATATCCCCTTCTGACAATTTTGAGCATATCTGGTTGGGCAAAGTGGGTTGACTCGATATAGGGTCCTTGGAAATGGAATAGACCCATTGGGTGTGTACCCACGGTGATTGGTATCGATCCAGACTATCTTGATTATATGCACCATGTTGATCTTGCAACCATTATCATACCTGTATGGCCAATCTTGCCCCTTCATTATTGTCCTCTTGACTGGATCCTTTGCTGAAAGAGCTTGGCCTGATGTGTTATGTATTCTTCGGATGACCACTGGTGCTGCCAGGTGCAATATTCCGGCAGGCATATTACTTAACAAGTTGTAGCTGTAGGGTAACGATCGTGTGAACCCTTAGATTAAACCGACAAATAAACTAGTAGCCACCAGAATGGTCTTTATAACTCAAATCTGGGACATTACTGGAGTAACGCAACCCCAACTCAAGACGGAAAAGCAGCTCAGAGCATGAGGCGGTGTCGATAAGAAGAAAGTAGCAGTTCCCTAAGACGGCCGAGAAACAAGTCAGAGCATAGGGTCACTACTATGGAAAGAAATTCAACAACTGCCCGAGACGGTCGAAAAGCAGCTCAGAACATGGTCGAGTTGCTGACAAGATAAATAAAAATCGGCATCCACCGCGGACGGCCGAAAACAGCTCAGAACACAGGCGTGGTGCCGTTACCGAAGAAAGACGGGCAAGGGTTCGTCCGTGTCCCATACAGCTTATCCGTAGGTTGTTGGTGATCTCACTGAAGTGTATAACTGGCGTTCTTCTTCTTCTTGCATAGCTCATGCAATACTCATATTCTCACCGGGCTGGCATCATTGTATGATTAACTCATATGGCCTTGGCAACCTTTCCATCATATATATTGGGTCTATGCGGCTGAGGGCTTGATTCCTGAAGCACGCTTGTGTCCCGACTGACTTTATGCCTTCTGACCAACTGTTGGGGATCTGATCCTTGGAATGTATGGTCATATGCTGCCAACTGTCAGTGGAATAACTTGTACTAGTGGGAACGTGATGCCTTCCCAACAAATGTTACTTAGCTTGTGTTGTAAGTCATCAAGAATATCGTGCCAAGGAAGACTGATAGCATGTGCTCGAAGTTTCTTCCGAGGTAGCTTCCTTATGTCGGAAGCTTGCTGTGATAATTTACTGGAGAAGCATGGGTACCTTGTATGGGAAATATTCGTGTGTCGTATTGAGGAAGCCACAAGAACCTTGTGTCATAAGCTTTTCTGGTAGCTTGCGGGAAAGACTGGGTTGCTTATACCCGAAGCTTTCTTTTTGCCATATGCAAGCTAAGTGCATGTATATATCCTTAACGTTCCTGCTGTCAGTTACTTGCTATATGCAACAGGGTCTACGGCTATCCTTCTTGCTGAACACTAAGTTCATAGCTCATTTTGACTTACTTCCATGGTACAACAGATTTCAAATTGTGCTCATAATAGATTCAACCGCGTATATGAATCATACCTTTGACTTGAAATGTACTCATCCTTACCTCCTTGCTGATTCGATGATTGCTGCTGCAAAAGTGGTGCTGATGTATACTTGATGCCGATAACCCATCTAGCCAGGTTATCATTTATATTCAGGCTCAATATTGTCGATATAATATAGTCTGTTGAAAATTCTATATCGTTGAACTGAGCTTCCAAATGACTGTCTCTTCACTGATTGTTTGAGTCCAATGTCGGTGAGCAACTTCCATAAGGGGAAAATAAGGTAACACCAAGGGGCCAAAGAAAGAAGCAAACGACAAACATACCTCCATACAAACATACCACTCGGTAATACAACATCACACACAAGCCTTGCAAGCAATGTAACTTAGTGTAAGTTGCGGGATCTTGTATTACGGAACGAGTGAAGAGACTTGCCGGTAAACGAGATTGAAATAGGTATGCGGATACTGACGATCGAATCTCGGGCAAGTAACATACCGAAGGACAAAGGGAATGACATACGGGATTATACGAATCCTTGGCACTGAGGTTCAAACGGTAAGATCTTCGTAGAATATGTAGGATCCAATATGGGCATCCAGGTCCCGCTATTGGATATTGACCGAGGAGTCTCTCGGGTCATGTCTACATAGTTCTCGAACCCGCAGGGTCTGCACACTTAAGGTTCGACGTTGTTTTATGCGTATTTGAGTTATATGGTTGGTTACCGAATGTTTTTCGGAGTCCCGGATGAGATCACGGATGTCACGAGGGTTTCCGGAATGGTCCGGAAACGAAGATTGATATATAGGATGACCTCATTTGATTACCGGAAGGTTTTCGGAGTTACCGGGAATGTACCGGGAATGACGAATGGGTTCCGGGAGTTCACCGGGGGGGGGGGGCAACCCACCTCGGGGAAGCCCATAGGCTTTGGGGGGACACACCAGCCCTTAGTGGGCTGGTGGGACAGCCCCAAGGGGGCCTATGCGCCAAGAAAAGGAAATCAAAGGAAAAGAAAAAAAAAAGGAGGTAGGAAGTGGGAAGGGAGGGGGACTCCTCCCACCAAACCAAGTTCAACTCGGTTTGGGGGGGAGTCCTCCCCCCCTTGGCTCGGCCGACCCCTTGAGGGTCCCTTGAACCCCAAGGCAAGGTCCCCCTCCCTCCTACTATATATATGGAGCAATTAGGGCTGATTTGAGACGACTTTCTCACGGCTGCCCGACCACATACCTCCATAGTTTTTCCTCTAGATCGCGTTTCTGCGGAGCTCGGGCGGAGCCCTGCTGAGACAAGATCATCACCAACCTCCGGAGCGCCGTCACGCTGCCGGAGAACTCTTCTACCTCTCCGTCTCTCTTGCTGGATCAAGAAGGCCGAGATCATCGTCGAGTTGTACGTGTGCTGAACGCGGAGGTGCCGTCCGTTCGGTACTAGATCGTGGGACTGATCGCGGGATTGTTCGCGGGGCGGATCGAGGGACGTGAGGACGTTCCACTACATCAACCGCGTTCTTTAATGCTTCTGCTGTACGATCTACAAGGGTACGTAGATCACTCATCCCCTCTCGTAGATAGACATCACCATGATAGGTCTTCGTGCGCGTAGGAAAAATTTTGTTACCCATGCGACGTTCCCCAACAGTGGCATCATGAGCTAGGTTCATGCGTAGATGTCTTCTCGAGTAGAACACAAAAGTTTTTGTGGGCGGTGATGTGCGTTTTGCTGCATTCCTTAGTCTTTTCTTGATTCCGCGGTATTGTTGGATTGAAGCGGCTTGGACCGACATATCTCGTACGCTTACGAGAGACTGGTTTCATCATTACGAGTAACCCCCTTTGCTCAAAGATGACTGGCAAGTGACGGTTTCTCCAACTTTAGTTGAATCGGATTTGACCGAGGAGGTCCTTGGATGAGGTCATATATCTCCGTTGTGGTGTTTGCGTAAGTAAGATGCGATCCTAATAGATACCCTTGGTCACCACGTAAAACTTGCAACAACAAAATTAGAGGACGTCTAACTTGTTTTTGCAGGGTATGATTGTGATGTGATATGGCCAACGATGTGATGTGATATATTGGATGTATGAGATGATCATGTTGTAATAGAAATATCGACTTGCACGTCGATGGTACGGCAACCGGCAGGAGCCATAGGGTTGTCTTTATACTAACATATGTGCTTGCAGATGCGTTTACTATTTTGCTAGGATGTAGCTTTAGTAGTAATAGCATAAGTAGCACGACAACCACGATGGCAACACGTTGATGGATGATCATGGTGTGGCGCCGGTGACAAGAAGATCGTGCCGGTGCTTTGGTGATGGAGATCAAGAAGCACGTGATGATGGCCATATCATGTCACTTATGAATTGCATGTGATGTTAATCCTTTTATGCACCTTATTTTTCTTAGAACGACGGTAGCATTATGAGGTGATCTCTCACTAAAATTTCAAGACGAAATTGTGTTCTCCCCGACTGTACACCGTTGCTACAGTTCGTCGTTTCGAGACACCACGTGATGATCGGGTTTGATAGACTCAACGTTCACATACAACGGGTGCAAAACAGTTGCGCACGCGGAAGACTCGGGTTAAGCTTGACGAGCCTAGCATGTGCAGACATGGCCTCGGAACACATGAGACCGAAAGGTCGATCATGAATCATATAGTTGATATGATTAGCATAGGGATGCTTACCACTGAAACTATACTCAACTCACGTGATGATCGGACTTGGGATAGTGTAAGTGGATCATGAACCACTCAAATGACTAGAGAGATGTACTTTTTGAGTGGGAGTATAGCATATAATTTGATTAAGTTGAACTCTAATTATCTTTAACATAGTCTAAGTCCACTTTGAATATATTTGTGTTGTAGATCATGGCTCACGCAAGTGTCATCCTGAATTTTAATACGTTCCTAGAGAAAGCTAAGTTGAAAGATGATGGAAGCAACTTTGTAGACTGGGCTCGTAATCTTAAGCTAATCTTACAAGCTGGGAAGAAGGATTATGTCCTTAATGCTGCGCTAGGAGATGAACCACCCGCTACGGCTGATCAGGATGTTAAGAACGCTTGGTTAGCGCGTAAGGAGGACTACTCAATAGTTCAATGTGCAGTCTTGTATGGCTTAGAACTGGGACTTCAACGTCGCTTTGAGCGTCATGGAGCATTTGAGATGTTCCAGGAGTTGAAGTTTATCTTTCAGAAGAACGCCCGGATCGAGAGGTATGAGACCTCCGATAAATTCTATGCTTGCAAGATGGAGGAAAACTCGTATGTCAGTGAACATGTGCTCAAAATGTCTGGGTACTCAAACCGTCTAGCTGAACTGGGGATTGAACTCCCGCAAGAAGCTATCACTGACAGAATCCTTCAATCACTGCCGCCAAGCTATAAAGGCTTTGTGTTGAACTACAACATGCAAGGGATGAACAAGTCTCCGGGCGAGTTGTTTGCGATGCTGAAAGTCGCAGAGTCTGAACTCCGTAAAGAGCATCAAGTGTTGATGGTGAGCAAGACCACTAGTTTCAAGAGAAACGGCAATGGCAAGAAGGGCAATTCGAAGAATAGCGGCAAGCCTGTTGCCAATCCGCCGAAGAAACCCAAGGCTGGACCTAAGCCTGAAACAAAGTGCTTCTATTGCAAGGGTATGGGTCACTGGAAGCGCAATTGCCCCAAGTATCTGGCAGATAAGAAGGCGGGCAAAGAAAAATCAGGTATATTTGATATACATGTTATTGATGTGTACTTAACCGGCTCTCGTAGTAGTGCATGGGTATTCGATACCAGTTCTGTTGCTCACATTTGCAACTCGAAAGAGGAACTGCGGAATAGACGAAGGCTGGCGAAAGACGAAGTGACGATGCGCGTAGGAAATGGTTCCAAGGTTGATGCAATCGCCGTCGGCACAGTGTCACTTCAGCTACCATCGGGATTAGTGATGAACTTAAATCATTGTTATTTAGTGCCTGCGTTGAGCATGAACATTATATCTGGATCTTGTTTATTGCGAGACGGTTACTCTTTTAAGTCTGAGAATAATGGTTGTTCTATTTCTATGAGTAACATCTTTTATGGTCATGCACTGAATGTGAGAGGATTGTTCATATTGAATCTTGATAGCGATACGCATATACATAACATTGAGACCAAAAGAGTTAGAGTAAACAATGATAGCGCCATATTTTTATGGCACTGCCACTTGGGTCATATTGGTGTAAAGCGCATGAAGAAACTCCATGCTGATGGACTTTTGGAGTCACTTGACTTTGATTCACTTGACACGTGCGAACCATGCCTCATGGGCAAGATGACTAAGACTCCGTTCTCCGGAACAATGGAGCGTGCAAGTGACTTGTTGGAAATCATACATACCGATGTGTGTGGTCCAATGAGCGTAGAGGCACGCGGCGGATATCGTTATTTCCTCACCTTCACTGACGATTTAAGTAGATATGGTTATGTCTACTTGATGAAGCACAAGTCTGAAACATTTGAAAAGTTCAAGCAATTTCAGAGTGAAGTGGAACATCATCATAACAAGAAGATCAAGTTCCTACGGTCTGATCGTGGGGGTGAATATCTGAGTTTCGAGTTTGGTGCTCACTTAAGACAATGTGGAATTGTTTCGCAGTTAACACCGCCTGGAACACCACAGCGTAATGGTGTGTCCGAACGTCGTAATCGTACTTTGTTAGAGATGGTGCGATCTATGATTTGCCGTTATCATTTTGGGGTTATGCATTAGAAACAGCTGCATTCACTCTAAATAGGGCACTATCAAAATCCGTTCAGACGACACCATACGAACTGTGGTATGGCAAAAGGCCAAAGTTGTCGTTTCTTAAAGTTTGGGGATGTGATGCTTATGTGAAAAAGCTTCAGCCTGAAAAGCTGGAACCCAAAGCGGAAAAATGCGTCTTCATAGGTTACCCAAAAGAGACAGTTGGGTACACCTTCTATCTCAAATCCGAGGGCAAAGTGTTTGTTGCTAAGAACGGAACTTTTCTCGAGAAGGAGTTTCTCTCGAGAGAATTGAGTGGGAGGAAGATAGAACTTGACGAGGTTGTCGAACCTCTCATCCCTCTGGATGGTGGCGTAGGGCAAGGGGAAACCTCTGTCGTTGCGACGCCGGTTGAGGAGGAAGTTAATGATGATGATCATGAAACTCCAGTTCAAGTTTCTGTTGAACCACGCAGGTCGATGAGATCACGTGCTGCTCCAGAGTGGTACGGTAATCCCGTCTTGTCAATCATGTTGTTAGACAACAATGAACCTGCAAATTATGAAGAAGCAATGGTGGGCCCAGATTCCAATAAATGGCTGGAAGCCATGAAATCCGAGATAGGATCCATGTATGAGAACAAAGTGTGGACTTTGGAGATACTGCCTGAGGGCCGCAAGGCTATTCAGAACAAATGGATCTTTAAGAAGAAGACGGACGCTGACGGTAATGTGACCGTTTATAAAGCTCGACTTGTGGCAAAGGGTTTTTCACAAGTTCCAGGAGTTGACTACGATGAGACCTTCTCACCCGTAGCGATGCTTAAGTCCGTGAGAATCATGTTAGCAATAGCTGCATTTTTCGATTATGAAATCTGGCAGATGGATGTCAAAACGGCGTTCCTTAACGGTTTCCTTAAGGAAGAGTTGTATATGATGCAACCCGAAGGTTTTTTCGATCCTAAAAATGCTGACAAGGTGTGCAAACTCCAGCGATCCATTTATGGACTGGTGCAAGCATCTCGGAGTTGGAACAAACGCTTTGATGAGGTGATCAAAGCATTTGGGTTTGTACAAGTGGTTGGAGAATCTTGTATTTACAAGAAAGTGAGTGGGAGCTCTGTGGCGTTTCTAATATTATATGTGGATGACATATTACTGATTGGAAACAACGTAGAGCTTTTGGAGAGCATAAAAGGTTACTTGAATAAAAGTTTCTCTATGAAGGACCTAGGAGAAGCTGCTTACATTCTAGGCATTAAGATCTATAGGGATAGATCGAAACGCCTGATAGGACTTTCACAAAGCACATACCTTGATAAAGTTTTGAAGAGGTTCAAATTGGAACAGTCCAAGAAAGGGTTCTTGCCAGTTTTACAAGGTACGAGATTGAGTAAGACTCAGTGCCCAGCAACTGATGAAGATAGAGAGCATATGCACTCCGTCCTCTATGCTTCAGCCATAGGTTCTATCATGTATGCGATGCTGTGCACTAGACCGGATATTAGCCTGGCCATAAGTATGGCAGGTAGGTTCCAGAGTAATCCACGAGTGGATCACTGGACAGCGGTCAAGAATATCCTAAAGTACCTGAAAAGGACTAAGGAGATGTTTCTCGTGTATGGAGGTGACGAAGAGCTCGCCCTAAAAGGTTACGTCGATGCAAGCTTTGACACAGATCCGGACGACTCTAAGTCGCAAACCGGATACGTATTTATTCTTAATGGGGGTGCAGTAAGCTGGTGCAGTTCCAAGCAAAGCGTCGCAGCAGATTCTACATGTGAAGCAGAGTACATGGCTGCCTCGGAGGCGGCTAAGGAGGGTGTCTGGATGAAGCAGTTCATGACGGATCTTGGAGTGGTGCCAAGTGCACTGGATCCAATAACCTTGCTCTGTGACAACACTGGTGCCATTGCCTTAGCAAAGGAACCAAGGTTTCACAAGAAGACCAGACACATCAAACGACGCTTCAACCTCATCCGCGACTACGTCGAGGAGGAGGACGTAAATATATGCAAAGTGCACACGGATCTGACTAAACCTCTTCCACGTCCAAAACATGATCGACACCAGAACTGTATGGGTGTTAGATTTATTACAATGTAATTCACATGGTGATGTGAGGGCTAGATTAATGACTCTAGTGCAAGTGGGAGACTGTTGGAATTATGCCCTAGAGGCAATAATAAATGTATAGTTATTATTATAATTCCTGTATCAAGATAATAGTTTATTATCCATGCTATAATTGTATTGAATGAAGACTCATTTGCATGTGTGGATACATAGACGAAACACCGTCCCTAGCATGCCTCTAGTTGGCTAGCCAGTTGATCGATGATAGTCTGTGTCTTCTGATTATGAACAAGGTGTTGTTGCTTGATAACTGGATCACGTCATTGGGAGAATCACGTGATGGACTAGACCCAAACTAATAGACGTAGCATGTTGATCGTGTCATTTTGTTGCTACTATTTTCTGCATGTCAAGTATTTATTCCTATGACCATGAGATCATATAACTCACTGACACCGGAGGAATGCTTTATGTGTATCAAACGTCGCAACGTAACTGGGTGACTATAAAGATGCTCTACAGGTATCTCCGAAGGTGTTAGTTGAGTTAGTATGGATCAAGACTGGGATTTGTCACTCCGTATGACGGAGAGGTATCTCGGGGCCCACTCGGTAATACAACATCACACACAAGCCTTGCAAGCAATGTAACTTAGTGTAAGTTGCGGGATCTTGTATTACGGAACGAGTAAAGAGACTTACCGGTAAACGAGATTGAAATAGGTATGCGGATACTGACGATCGAATCTCGGGCAAGTAACATACCGAAGGACAAAGGGAATGACATACGGGATTATACGAATCCTTGGCACTGAGGTTCAAACGATAAGATCTTCGTAGAATATGTAGGATCCAATATGGGCATCCAGGTCCCGCTATTGGATATTGACCGAGGAGTCTCTCGGGTCATGTCTACATAGTTCTCGAACCCGCAGGGTCTGCACAATTAAGGTTCGACGTTGTTTTATGCGTATTTGAGTTATATGGCTGGTTACCGAATGTTGTTCGGAGTCCCGGATGAGATCACGGATGTCACGAGGGTTTCCGGAATGGTCCGGAAACGAAGATCGATATATAGGATGACCTCATTTGATTACCGGAAGGTTTTCGGAGTTACCGGAAATGTACCGGGAATGACGAATGGGTTCCGGGAGTTCACCGGGGGGGCAACCCACCCCGGGGAAGACCATAGGCTTTGGGGGGACACACCAGCCCTTAGTGGGATGGTGGGACAGCCCCAAGGGGGCCTATGCGCCAAGAAAAGGAAATCAAAGGAAAAGAAAAAAAAAGGAGGGAGGACGTGGGAAGGGAGGGGGACTCCTCCCACCAAACCAAGTTCAACTCGGTTTGGGGGGGGAGTCCTCCCCCCCTTGGCTCGGCCGACCCCTTGAGGGTCCCTTGGACCCCAAGGCAAGGTCTCCCTCCCTCCTCCTATATATATGGAGCAATTAGGGCTGATTTGAGACGACTTTCTCACGGCTGCCCGACCACATACCTTCATAGTTTTTCCTCTAGATCGCGTTTTTGCGGAGCTCGGGCGAAGCCCTGTTGAGATAAGATCATCACCAACCTCCGGAGCGCCGTCACGCTGCCGGAGAACTCTTCTACCTCTCCGTCTCTCTTGCTGGATCAAGAAGGCCGAGATCATCGTCGAGCTGTACGTGTGCTGAACGTGGAGGTGCCGTCCGTTCGGTACTAGATCGTGGGACTGATCGCGGGATTGTTCGCGGGGCGGATCAAGGGACGTGAGGACGTTCCACTACATCAAACGCATTCTTTAACGCTTCTGCTGTACGATCTACAAGGGTACGTAGATCACTCATCCCCTCTCGTAGATGGACATCACCATGATAGGTCTTCGTGCGCGTAGGAAATTTTTTGTTTCCCATGCGACGTTCCCCAACAGGATGGCGATGGAAAGAAGGGCTTGCGGGCGTTGCCCTTTTCTGATAAGTAAGATCAGTAAGGGTTGCCAACACGGCTAGAGGGATGGGCAAGATTCGGGATAGAAGCATGTCTATCACCGAAACAATCGGGCGGCTGAAGAGAATGAGTTAGTGTGGTACCGGTGCATTAATCCGACAAGGGATCGACACAACGAGGCACCTTGGCATCACTCCGCTGGGGCGAAGATGACACCACACCAAGGATCAAGAATACAAGCTGGAGAGCATATGTGGTGAATCAAAACCGATCCATCGCTAGTAATAAAATATCTAGTCTATATGCATGCTATGCACAATCAAATGCAACAAACAAGTGCAACAATCCAACTAGACCCTATACTACCGGTTACTAACGCTCGTGCGGTCTAGGGCGTCCTACAACCAGACCTTCTCAGGAGACACCGGAACGCCCCGTATTCCATCCCAGGGAAAAGTCTTCTGGAATACGACACCGTTGGCATAGAACAAATAAGATCTTTATTACTATGGAAAAGGTTACGAAGGTTCTTAGATTACATCGCCACGGCAATACTACATATGCCTACGGTAATTTCTATGCTAGAAGCGGAACAACGACGGTTGTGATGAACTCCACTCCGCAGGGACTCTGGCTCGAACGTGTATCCTAGCTCGCGACTCGAAATCCTCGACAAACAAGCAATCATGGCATGACCTGCAAACTCGCATGACACGCCAGGTGAGTACTTTGAATGTACTCGCAAGCTCATAAAAAACATTAGCATTAAGGCAAGACAACATCATAGCAATCAAGATTAGATCAAGAGTTACTATCACTAAAGGGATAGTTAAAAATAACTATACAAGGCTACTCTCACTGTACTCTCGTGATACCAACTCTTATGATCTTACCCAGAACCTTCAGCGAATATCCTCAAGACGGATACCAAGACTTGTCATCGGCATGCTGCCCAACTGCTATCGTACTCAGACAAGTTCTTCCATAATTAATATCATAGATACGATTGGCCACCTAATGAGGTCTGGATGGGATGTCCAATACCGTGGACACGGCTACTCGAATAGATTTCACACTCTCCGGAGGTTGCACACTTTACCCACATCATGGAGCACTGACCTCGTGATCAAATTCGGGTGGACCAGTGTTGCTCCAACAAAACTTGTCTGATCTGTGACTCTCCCATCATACCTCCGGCATTCATCCTCTCCCGGAGTCCTTCCATGGGTGGCCCTTGTTTCCTCATGACAACTGCCACCATTGTAGCCAAAGTAAACTGTTCCAAACGGGGACTCCCGGGTCAAACAATCAACTGGCTCACAGGGTTATCACCGCCTACCGGCCCAAGGTAGCACGCGTGCATAACCCTCCCTCTTTGGATGTACCGATGAAAGAGGACACGATCGGACCAAGTCAAGGCCATCACACACCGGTAAATGTGGTTGCACTGATGAGCCCGGATAGGTGATTCCCGATCAACCAACTAGGTATCTTATCCCCGAATAATATCTCTATCTTAACTAACACTCCGATATTATAGTAATCCAATAAACAATAAGCTCAAGCCACTACAGTTGATTCATATCCATAAACTATCGGATGAAACCCCGAATAATCATAGATAGACACTAATCTCAACATCATGGCGTCGCAAGTAGGTAAGATACTAGTCACTAACAATCCCGTACTCAACATAGTAGTCATCTATTCAAACATGACATACTCAAATTCCAGACTATAAACAAATATACTTGTGACTAAATAATTAATTAAACTGTGATATTGCAATGCAATTAAGAAAATGAGAGTTGTGTCTTGCTTGGGGTGATGGAACCACCGGGGAGAAGTGCGAGAAGGTCGTGGAAGGAATTGCCGGAAACAGTCCTCTCTCGGAGGAGCTGTTTACGGGCGAGGGCAACATGGTCATTTCCAATGTGTGATCACATAGTGAAAATGGTACCAGCTTGACGGTCTCGACGAGACGAATACGTGGGCTTTGGAATCACTGGAATCAGAGTTATGGATAAAAAGATATAAGAGTTTTTCTGCAAGGGAGTAATCTAAAGAAGAAATAATTGCACATGGGTCTCTGAGAGCACACCGCTTGGCGCCTTCTGAGAATTACGCTTCCCAGAGGGGGAAACATACCAGTTGGCTGGCGCCTCCACTTATCCATGCTGGCAGGCTCTCTCTCACCGACAGGTGCGGTCAGGACCCACCTGTCGGGTTCCTTTCTCTCTCCTCTCGCCTCCTTCTTCTTCCTCCTCCGTCCTACCGACAAACAGAGGAGGCCGAGGAGTGCCACGGCGCCGGTGATGTTCTCGGTGCCTCCATCCACCTCCAACAGGGGCGAAGCCACCGGCAAGGGCGGTAGGAGGTGCTGCTCCCGCCCAGAGCAGCAGCAGTTGTCGGGTAGGGGCAGAGCACAAAGGCTCGCGACATCAGAGAGCCGCGGAGGTGGCGGCCGACCGATGGGGCACGACCACAGGGTCTCTGGTGACGGAGCGAGAGGTTGGGGAGGATCGCCGGAGCTTGGGGGTTCCTCAGGTGAGGTTAGGAGGGAGGGGGAGAGCTAGGGTTAATCCAATTTAGGCAAGAGCCGAGGCGGCCGTGCCTGGTCGTTAGCGGCGTCGGGAAGGGGCTAGGGCACACGAGAGAGCTTGGGGAGCCTTCGGGAGAGCTCGAGAGAAGAAAACGACATGGAGGTTACTGCCAGAACAAGGCGGAGCTCGTCGTAACGCGGCGACGAAGAAACGAGAGGGGAGAAGGCTCCAAGGAGAAGAGAACGATGCGGGGAAGCTGCTCCACATACCTAGGGGTCGAGGGAGAGGAGGAAACCGACGAGGCCGAGGCATGCCAAAGGCGTGGTCACCATGTGCACTAGCTCTGAGAGTACAAGAGCGGCTGGCACACCTTGTCTGGGGTGAAGTCCTTGCTCCCCCAGGCAGCCTGGAAGTGAAATATCAGCAAATGGGTAACTCGTGAGATGGCAAGGGTCATTGTAAGTTTGGTTTAGCAAACTTAGCCCTACTGTTGTGATTAACAAAGGGGAGAGAAGGGCAAAACATCAAGTCTGGGAGGTTTAGGGTAGGAGGGACTACAACCCTGTGAAGTTTGAGGAGCACATGACCAAGATTTAATAGGGTTGCTTTGCAACTGACCAATCTAGTCCAGAACAAAGACTTTGATGTGGCACTCACATACTGGCTTAGATGGGGCTGAAACTTGGAGGACATGAATTATTTAGTATTATTAAGATGGTGTATAAATTTCATACGATCTGGATAAACCAAAGTAGTACTTCCTTCACACAACATCCCACTAGACAAAATCTTAGGAAAATTACTGGGAAGAATTGGCTAGATAAAATCAGCTCAAATTTGGTGGAGAGGTGTTTTAGAGGCAGGAGAATGTCCTGGTAAAATTTCAGAAATTATGGAGCAATATCAAGTATAGTTTCTTCACAATCCAAAATAATAACTAGAGACAAAGATTTGATGAAGTGGTCACATGGTTGATGAGGTGATGCTCAAATTTGGTGGAGAGTCATTATTTGACCATATTGAGATGATGTCAAAGTTTCAACTCATTTGAATACTCTTAGCTAGCACTTGCTTCACAAAGCTTCCTCTCGATCACAAACTTTGGAAATTTGCAAAGAATTATTTACTTGCCAAATGAGGTTGAATTTTGGCATGAGGCAATAATATGGATAGGGAAGAGTGCCCACAAAATTGGAGAGCAAAAAAGTAGATATAAAGGGTACTTGCTCCACAACTTGACAGCTAGGGCAGAACCAGAAAAGGAATATTTGAGGAATATTTCTGAACATGGCAAGCGAGGATTTTGCCATATCTAAGGAAGATATAACCTAAAAGATTTATGAGAATTATTTTGGAATTTTTGGCATGAAAGAGATGTGGGTTGCTTCACAACCCAGAGCAACAGGGTTATTCCTTTAATACGAAAAAGGAATATTTCAAGGGAAAATATTATTGGGATTGGCTCAAGATGGAAATGACAAGGTCCTGGGATGGTTTGGAGGTTGGCAATCCACCAGGGAAGAAGAATAAAGGGTCATTCCTTTAGGTTCCAAGACTACATAGCCACAGAAAAGCAAAATCAGATCAAAATCAAAGGAAAGAGAAATTGGCAAAATCCGGGGTGTTACAGTCCCCATAGCCCATGTCCCAATTGGGGCTCGTCTTGTGGTCGTACGGTTGATTTTCGAGCGAACCACTCTTCTAAGGAGGTGCTCGACCGTGAATTTGATCGTCGTGCGTGCGATCCCCATACTGGCCTCTTGGGGGAGGAGGGGTTCTGCGATGCCTTCTAGGTGAGAGAGGGCTATGGTACGACTGCACTGTGTCCGCCCGGATGGACCTGCTATGAATACGGTTTTGCAATTGACACACCGTAGAATTGTCATGTAAGGCGGTTTTCAGAAGAGCATGAATCTGCCGAATGCTTTCCCTAGTCGCGGAGTCACTTGGATGAATAGATTCATCAATCCAAGTGAATGCAACCACTTTCTGTAGTGTCATACGTATCACCTTGATGTTACACTCGCGATCGTTTGGGAACAACTGCCTGCAGTTGAGGCTGGAGCTGGTTTATTCCTTTCCACGCGGGCATCGAGTGATTGTTGGAGCCGCTCGACACTACAAGAAATATGCTCATATGTGATATTTTTTAAAATGTCGTTGACGAATTCGTCATAAATCTATGACGATTTCATCCGAGATCATCGTAAACCGTTTGAGGGGATCAAATCTACATATAAATTACGACGATGTGAGTCAAAACGTCGTAACCGCATATGATGAGATCGTCATAACTTTTACGACGATTCTAAAAATGTCGTAACATGTTCTAACTATGTTGACATGTCACTCGTGGGTCCATTTTATCCCACCTAATCCTAGTTTGTGAAGCAACCTACTATTCTATCATTCCGAAAAATGTCGAAAAAATCTCATAAATACTTTGGGCTATATATTTCTCAAATATGTGAAAACCCTCTCTTCCATAGTTCAAAAATAATTCAAAAATATTCATTTTCCTATTCTGTTCAGAATAGCACTTTGTGAAGCAAGTGCTATTTCTATTTCTTTGATTACCCTCATATTGTTTGGGCACTCTTTCCTATCCAAATCATTGCCTCATGAAAACTTTCGTAACGATTTGCCTAGTAAATCTTTCTCAGCAATTTTCCAAAGTTTGTGTTCAGCTAACAGCTTTGTGAAGGAAGTACTAGATAGGAATATCCTCATGACTTGAATTTTTTCCACATCATCTATGTGCCCAAAACGTAGCTCTCCATAAAATTTTAGCCACATCTAACAATTCATGTGAGCTCATCATCCAATCTTTGTTTTTGGTAATATTTTCATTTTGTGAAGCAACTATGTTTTATATTGCTTTATAGTTGATGAAAAATTTACCACGGGATTATACTGACCATATAACCTCACTGCACCAAATTTTAACTCATTTAATTCCGCCAGTTTCCCTCAATATTTTTCCCAATATTCTATTCAGTAGAGAGGATTGTGAAGGAAGTATAATTTTTCTTTATCCAAATTTTATGAATTTTTTACAGTACCTTAATGTGCCCAAATTATCATCCTCCTCCAAATTTAAGCTCAATCCAATCATCTATGTGAGCCCAGTTTTAATTACCATTTTCTGTCCAGATTGGCACATTGTGAAGGAAGTGTCACTTTCGCATGTCCAAATGGTATAATTTTTATACAGTGCCTTCATATGCCCAAATTAACATCATACACCAAATTTCAGCTCAATCCATTCATTCATTTGATCCTAGCTTCAACATCCATATTTCTGCACAATGTGTTACTTTGCAAAGCAAGTGCCACCTATCCATATTTCCATTTGAGATAAAAATTTGCCAAGAGAGTCTCCTTAGTAGATGATCATCCTCAGCCAAAATTTAGGCCCATTGTCTATGTGAATTACCCGCACCGCTAATCAAACACTTGGTTGCTAATTCATGTTTGTGCTTAGTTCAGTCTCCTCATGAGATTATTCTATTGTACTATTCTTGCTAACACCTATCGAGGGATTGTCCAACCCACCAGACATGACTATTCCACCTAGAACGTGTGGCAATGCAACGGTTAGGCGGTCACCATGCAACTGCATGCAAGTTCACGCACTCTGGAGTTGGGGCCCTCGACCACCATGCAAACCTCGACGTCAAGGCACCACACCATGTATTTCTGATTAAATAGATACTTATATACCTATAAATGATTTTTGGGAAAAATAAAGAGCAAACTATAATGCAGCTGCAGTTCAAATTTGACCTGCTTCCAGCTGATCGACATAAATTTGTCTTTTTCACGAGAGGTGGATAAAATCTTTTAACACCCAACCATTTTGTCAATTGTACATTAAATATGGACTAGTATCTTATAAAAATGATTTGATTCAATTTTAAAACAAATATATGGTAGGTCCTTCACAAAACAACTCATTTTGATCACTTGAAAAATGGAAAATGAATTTTTCATACAAGGAAAATGAAAACTTCCTTAATCAACATTGTTTGCCATTCCGATATGCACCCTTGTGCATAATATTATATCATTTCAACAAACTATGTCATGAATGTGGCTATAAGATTGCTCATTTGGCTTGAAAGTCATGAATCTTCACACATGATAGCTCATTTCTAAGAACACTTATTTAAAATAATTGTCGTATTACAAGTTTATTAATTTTCCTGGTAACTTTGTCACATATAATGACACAATGCAATTGTTTTACATTTTTTTGAATTTGTTTTGAATTTTCCATGGCCATTTCAAAACGCGGTCAAAATAGCGGGTACGACCGTTCATACCTAGTGGTTGAATCTTGGAAATGTTTTGATGTTTCTATGATTAAATAGATACTTGTGTACCTATAAATTGTTTTTAGCAAAAATATAGAGCAAACTATAATGTAGATGCACTTCAAATTTGACCCTCTTTCAGCTGATTCAACGAAAATTTGTCTTTTTTAGGAGAGATCGATAAAAGCCTTTAGCACCCAACCATTTTGTCAATTATACATTAAATATGGCCTAGTATTTTAGAAAAATGAATTGGTCCAATTTTGAAACAAATATATGGTAGGTCCTTCACAAAAAAGTTCATTTTGGACACTTGAAAAATGGAAAATGATTTTTACATACCAGGAAAATGAAAACTTCCTTAATCAATATTGTTTGTTATTTCAATATGCATGCTTGTGCATAATATTATATCATTTGAGCAAACTATGTCATTAATGTGACCATAAGATTGATAATTTGGCTTGAAAGCCATGGATCTTCACACATGATAGCTCATTTTAAGAACACTTTTTTAAAATAATTGTCGTATTACAAGTTTATTATTTTTCCTGGTAACTCTGTCACATATAATGACACGATGGAAAGGTTTTCTATTTTTTTGATTTTTTTGAATTTTTCATGGCCATTTCAAAATGGGGTCAAAACAGCGGGTATGACCGTTCCTACCTAGTCGTTGAATCTTGAAAATATTTTGATGTTTCTCTCATTAAGTAGATACTTGTGTACCTAGAAATGATTTTTTGAAAAAATAAATATCAAACTATAATATAGCTGCAGTTCAAATTTGAGACGCTTCCAGCTGATTCAACAAAAATTTGTCTTTTCCATGAGAGCCGATAATATAGCTACAGTAACCTATGTAATTAACTTTTCAACATTTGTATGGTGTTGTGGCTCGTGAACCCGCCTTGTTGTTGTGGCTCTCGTTGCTGTGGCTCTCGTTGCTGTGGCTCTCGCAGCAGTGTCTCTCGTTGGTGTGGCTCGTGAACCTGCCTTGTTATGCTGACCACTCCGCTCCAGACCAAGAAGGCCGAGGTCAACGGCCAAAATAGGTAAGCCACCGTGGTTGATTCATGTGCCAGGCGCAAGCATCCGTCGTCGTCAACCGACGGCGTGCTCACGTAGTCGGGTTGGTGCCAGGTGGTCTTCGCGTCGCCGACCCACTGGACTGCCTTGCCAAGTGGACAGACGATCACGATCACCCCTGCTCTTGGCTGGGCGTCAACTATGATTTGAATCATATATTCCTCAAATAAATAATTTGGATCATATATTCCTCAAATATATGAAAACCCTTCCTTCCTCTATTTTTGATAGATGCTTCACAGATTCCACTATTTTTAGTACTCGAAAACTATTGTAAATCACTGATTTTTTGAACCAATCAAATCTCTTCCCACGGATCGGTGACATGACGCCCATCCATCCATCCATCTATCTCACCATCTTACATCCATCCATTCATGTATCTATAGAAAAAAAACCCCACCCGCATCCCAAACCCTAGCTCAGACCCCTCCCTCCTCCCCATCTCCTCGTCGCCGCCACCTCCTCCCCGTCCCCGCCACCACCACCACCACCACCCTCCCAGATCCCCGCCACCACGACGATGGCATCTTCACCGACCCTGGCCCCATCCTCCCCGACCCTGATCAGATGGGGGCCGACGACGGCATTCTCCTCGCCGACGTCTCGTTCACTTCCTCCCCCACCACAGATCTGACCCGTCAACATCAAACGCCCACCCCACCTCCCCTCCACTACAGCCACCCCATCGCCGTCTCTTCTTCCCACCGCCACCTCCACTACCACCCATCACTCCCCCCGAACCTTCTAGAACCCCGAGAGGCCAGAACCCTACCCAGTACCCACCCATGGCGGCCTCGCTCCTCTCGCTCGCCCGCCTCGGCCGCCTTCGCCCTCCCCGACACAGCATCGGTGTGATGCTCTGCATCTTTCTCGCCGGTGTCCCGTCATTCTGGGCCGAGAACCAGAACGCCATCTTCAGCGCCGTCCTGCGCGGGCAGGTCGACTTCAACAGCGCCAAGGATCTTGTCAAGAACATCAACCCCAAGGAGAGGCTCATGGCCTTCCAAGTCCTCAGTAAGCACCCTCCCTCCCAGATCCGATTCACGTGTCACATGCTTCTTGTTGTGAGGAAGCTTATGGCCTGAAACTTGAGTGGATTTGATTTGCCAGATTAGCCATGGATCAAATAAGACAAGGACGCGCCCGATACGCCGCTCGACTGGACTGAACTTGGATCTCTGCTGGACTGAACTCATGGATCTCTGCTGGACTGAACTCACAGCGATTTAGTAGGATCTCTGCTGGACTCTATAGTTTGCGATTTAGTACGCATATATTACGAGTATATATTACGAACTCACCAACAACACAACAATCACCAGCTTAATCATCTGCATATGCACTCTGTAGTTCGTACTCTGCACTTTCAACTAGTAGAAAAACATTTCAGTTCCGAGTAAACTGTACAAAAAATAATGAAAAGATCAATCAGTTTTGCTCCTCTCTTGTATCTGCAGAACCGAGGGCGAGTTCGGCGGCGGGCATCCGGCAGGAGCGGTCAACATCCCCTACATGCACAACACTGGGTCAGGTAGTAATCAAACCCACCCCTGTGTCCACTGATGCTAGCTTACTCGATCTTGTGTCCACATCGAAAACGAAACATACGTATATGAGATCGAGGCTGGCAACATCAGTGTAGGTGTTGTTGGCTGACAGTGGTTTATGAATATGAACATGTGCACTGACAAGTCAGGGTAGGTGTATAAGCCTCAACCTGCACATGAATGCATGCGAAATTTAATGGAGTGCGTCTTTTCACCATCAACTTGCAACACTTACACAAATACCCAAGTGGCGTCTCTAGCTCTTGGCGCCATGAATGGCCATGGCCGGATTAACATATTGCTGTTTCAGGTCATTTTACGGACGCAGATGAATAATTGTCTAATGTTATCAAACCTGTTTCAGAGATGTGGTTTTTTCATTTCTTTCCATCACTAGATATATTTAAGATCTCGTCGATGCTAGTAATGATGTCTGCTATGTTGTTTATCACCGAGATCTGCTATGCCGGCTGGCTGATTTCCTATGTCCAAATTGGAAACTATTCAAGTTCTGCATTGCCCGTAGAATTTATTCACGTTTTATTTTCTTGATTCTGTGGTTGAACAGTGAAAAAACGAAATTATCTAACAAACGATTGTGATTTAAGTTCAGGAACATTGTACACTTTACACTAGTTAACACAGTAAAGAAGCTCCCAATTCAGAAATTTCCGCTGCAATACGTAAGCCTGTTTTTTCTGGAGATCATTAAACTCACAGTAAGTAAATGTTCATGTCTTCCGAGGTGTGTGCAGTGGAGATTAAGTTTCCTTAAATGTTTGCTAATCATACATTCTTTAAAGGCTGTTTGTCTTGTGCAGAAATGTTAAATATCATTGCAGTTAATGCCAACCTTACTACCAAATCGACAACCATTCACTATTTCAAATCGAGACAGGCGCTGATTATGTGTGTCAGTTGTTCCATTTATTTGCAATGCACTCGTGTGTTGGATGTTACTTTTTGGGAAATAATAATCAGGAAACCAAATAAACAAATGTCCGCACCGATGATGTATTGCAGTTCCTAAGTGTTGTGTGTTGTTTCTTCAGTTAAGTGGCATGGTGGGTCACCTTGTTCTTCTTCTTCTGCACTGGTGGTACACAGGATCGGCGCCGACGCCATGGAAGCTCGCTCCTCTGACCGCTTCTTCTTCTCCACCACTAAGTCAGATTCCTCCCTCTTGTGTTCATCATCAGTGTGTTCTGCTTAGTGGTTTTGCTGATGCATTGGTGCTTACTTTTGTGCAGTTTGAGATCGACAAGTCCAAGATGCATCAAGGCAGAAACATTCACAATAGCAAGTCCTTCACCGGCTGCTGCTACCCTCCATCTTGGCATCCCATCAACGTCCTATGCAGCTGCACAGTTTACAATGTCTGATGTAAGACAAAGTTAATATGTAGAGCAGATAAAAAACGGGGTATTAGTAGAGTTCATTATGGTAAATGGGTATGCTATTCCTCGGGCAGCTGCACAATTTATTTGGATCTGCCAATTTTCTATTAAGAGAGCAGCAGGTTGTGGTGTCACATGCGAACGATTGTAAGGACCTCCTTAAAGGCAGACACGACTGGCTCGACACATGAGCTGAAGGTTGAAGATGAATCCGAGCCTTAGATTTCAACTAATGGCAAGTATATCATCTATCTGCATTGCTCTAAAGTAACCTTTCAGTAATATATCATCATCTTTATTTGTTTCTCTCAGTTACATAATCTAATCTTCTCCTTTACCTACCTGCTGATGCAAATGCCCTTTTAATTTGCACGGACTTGCTGAATTACGAGGGTGTCTACAGTTTGTTGTTTTGGTTTGAGGGGATGTATTTGATCATTTGTCGACACTTGAGTGTGATGGATTGGTTGTTTGATTTGACGCTGCAGCAGGCGCCCTCCATGGACAATTTAAATCAAGGTCAAACATTGTTAATGGTGCTGTATGATAATTCAAGAGTTGATATACCTGTTGTGCTGATGTGATGTGCCTACTTTACAATTGATTGATTGTAACTAGAAGAAACCTCTTCTTTTCAGAGGCTCGTTGACCAAAAGTATAGACTTGGAGATCCTCTCTTCCACCCTAAATCCTTCCTCCCTGCATCTGTGGTGGCTTTGATTCTTTTTACCACTTCGGCATAGCTACTGGTAAGTCACTGGGCCCCTCCTTTCCTCTTCCTCTCCCACTCTCTGATGCTCTGCGTTTCCACGACCATTGAGTTATGTCGAATTTTGTGTTGGCCCTTGTGTACAGGTCCAATTTTCTTGATGCTTCTCCTGTGATGAACTTGTTGTACCAGCAGTAGTACTTGAAGTAGAAATCTTGTACTCCGTAGTAGCTAGCGAGTGGTGTTTTTCTAGGTAGGATTTTCAGCTTTGCACTGTCTTGTTATGTAGTATGAATTATCATGATTCCCTGTCTTGAAGATCGCTTGGTTTGTTGGTTAGGTGAAGATACATTATTATGGTTGGCTATTTTCGCTCACCTCAAGATGAATAACCATGCTTTATCAGATTTATAGTTGCTGCTATCCACTAGACTAGATGATTTGGTTTGTTGTTGTACTCCCAACAATGGAGCTGGGCTTAGTTTTTTGTGTGCCGATGGTTTGATGGACTTGTATTAAAGCTACTGATAATTGGTTGATGTCATGTTGGATATGAACTTGTTTCCATAGCGTAGTAGCTATTTTCCGTTCTTTATAAATCATGGTATTGTGCAGGGCTGTGGCGGATGGTTTCTAGAGTTTTATGAAGAATTGTGGTACTAGAACAGACTTGGTTGTTTCTAGTTGCTATTGTGTACTATATGTATTTTATTCCTAGACAGAACTTAGCTTTTGTTTTATAATCTTGTTTGGTAGGTATGATGGTTGCTTACATTATTTGAGTATTACAGGAGAGGAAGTTTGATATTGTCGGCTAGCAGCATACGAGACAACAGGGTTGCTGCCGCGTAACATTTCCGTCGGCTACCGCATAGGTGAGTGATTGGTCTCTCCTTCCTCCTCTGTCTCCTTTGGGACACCTAGGCTTCGAGCCATGACCATAATGTGCTCTGCTCTGGCCAGCGAGCTGATGATCCATTGCTTGTAGTCTGTGGTGGTGATCTGGCCTATGGTGCCATGTTGGTAGCGTAGTTTGCTGTTGTTATGCAGTTTTTGTGCCTTGTTTCTATTCTTGATCTGTATCTTGTAGCTCTTAAAAATATGGTTGTTTCTTCTACAGGACCTCCAGGCCTAAGAAAGTTGAAGTGCGAAGCCTTGAAGCCAATTGTGTGAAGCTCTACTTATCCAAGAATGCATATTATATATTGTAATAATAGGCATATCTGCTTTGTAACAGATTGGAAAAATTGTAATATACTACCTTCGTGTTAATTTGATGAATTTCACATGTTCTTTCTGCTCTATTTGAAATATTCATATCGTATGCGATTTGAAAATGTGTGAAATGAAAACCTCACCAGAACTTCTTGACATATGGGACAAATTATGAGAAGAACATGACAAGTGGGATGTACAGACAAAACTAAAATTCAAAAGGCCAAAACTAAAACTGGGCGGCCAGGGGCCAAATTATAATGATACAAAAAAATTGAAAAAAATACTAAAGTGGCTGTAAATAGGCTAAGACCCAAAAAGAAGCCCAATAAGAAGAAGCCTAAAAAAATAAAATCAGCCCATGTGATCAACTGCAATGGGTTGGGCTGATTTCAGCCATGACGTTTTGATTTCGTCATAATTTTTCCACGTAGGACTGCCACATAGGACTGGGTTTGATTGCCAGCGATGATTTAGGATTGTCGTAAAGGTTACGACGATCCAGGAATCGTCGTAAAGTTACGACGATTTTGACCAAAACGTCGTTGCTGTTCATTTCTGACACTCCGTTTTCGACGCTTGGTTTTTCGTCGTGCGATCGTCGTAAATGAAAAACCGTGACGATGTAGCGACGAAAATATAGGGTCGTGTACTAGCATATTCCTTGTAGTGCGAGTCGCTCACGCTCAGCCAAGGTGGCTTGACGTGCGCTCTCCAGGGCCATCTCCTTCGGGGTGTTTCTATCGATGGGGTGAGAATGGCGTGCTCGTTCCTTTCCCTGAGCTCCTCCCGTGGTTCCTTGGTGATTGGTTGGGGGACGTAGATATTAGACTCGATGTTGCGGCGATCACCTTTGTCGCGTCCGTAGGAGTTACCCATGGAGAAACCAAGAGCTCCCCCTCGGGTCCTGTCGGCGATTAGGATCTCCACAACATCCCCCTTGCTCTTGCAATCGGATTCGTCAAAAGAGTCATCGCCCGAGGAAGGGAACAGGCCCAGGGTGGGATCATCCGAGTCGAGCATGGCCACCTGTCCCGTAGTGGCTTGAAGAGCCACAACATGCTTGATCCAACGCTGCAGCCTTGAGCTCCCAGAGATCTTGCGAGGAACTGCAGCAGGATGAGAATGTGCCGAGAGGTATTACACTGATGACTGTCACATAAGGACTCCATGCATCACCGCGTTGAAGTGCGATGCACCAAGGGTGAGTAACAGATCAAAATCCAGCGGTGCATCCTGCGGCCACACCGAATCGTCGGTGGTGAAGCCCAGGGAACTTAAAAGGATCTCACCACCGAGTGTCATCATGATGACAAGAAGGATTGAAACTCCAATTGTGTCGGAATTTGCTAGACGAGCAGCCCTGTGGTGGGTGCAAACTGTTGAGGGGATGAACCTTACGAATGGAGGGCAGAGTCTAGCTACGGTGCAATTGGCAACAGTCGTATGTACGAGTTTAGGCGCCACTCGGGAGTGGTAAAGACCCTATGTCTCGAGCCCGGAGGCTTAGTGTTCCTTATGGGCGTGTGAATACATAGAATGCTTAACCCCCGTCCGGGAGCTTAAGGCAGGCTTATATAGATTGCGCCAGGACCCGCGGCGTCCACTTCAAGGGCATTAAATAGTAATAACTACGAGAGTTATCTAAAAATGCAACTCTAACTACATCATTACTCATAATGTAAGGCTCCATAGCACTTTATGTGACAGATTAAGTCCCCGGCCGTTGTAGTCCCTTCGTTGTCCACACCTTGTCTTAGTCCGAGTGATGGTGAACATCCGACTGAACAGAGGTTGTCCAAGTGACTGTGTATATATGTGTGAGACTTTGATTGCATTGATAGCCCTAGGACTTTAGTAACTATGTGTGGACATAGGTGGGTTCTGGATAGGAGGTCCATGGCCGTACCCTTATTAGGAAACCCCATCAAGCGATTCTCCTGCTCCAGGTGCACGTTCTTGTCCTTCTCGGCCTATGCCTGAAGCGCAGTTCCTGCACCTCCTTCTCCATGGCATTGTAGCGGCTCCCGAGCTCACAACCACTCTGCCAAAAGGAAAGGAAAACACAAGATGAGACATGAGTCAAACATAAGAAAAAGAAACCGCCGACTTCAACAATCGACGATAGTCTCTGGGACTACGCCCAGTGGGTCTGCACAGCACGCCCCCACTACAAAGACAAATGCTCAATCGGGTTCTACACCACGATCATGTCCGTCAAAAACAACAAAGAAACTAAGATTACTGTTGACTGCTTCAGTAGATGGCAGTCTCGAGAACTACACCAAGTGGGTGCACTCAGTGTTCCCCACTGGAAGAACACCCAATGGGTGTGTTCCGTGAAAACCCACTTGGGGAACAAAACAAGAAACACATGAACACAAAAACACCCGACTGCGACCGGTACTTACATGAGTATTTTCCAATGTTTTAAATAGCGGGCTACGGCAAATAGCGGCGAGCCCTGTAAATCAGCTATAGCGAAGCTATAGCGGGCTATAGCGGCATATTTGTACATGATACCATTTAACGGCACGTTGCTGAAAAGGCTATAGCGGGGCTATAGCACGCTATTTAAAACTATGGTATTTACTCGTATGTTATTCTTTAGAGCTTCAGTGGTTTCATACACCTCCTTTGGTCGGCCGTTCACCAAGTCCAGCTAGAATAGGGCCTCCTTGCTGGCGCCCACGTGGTCCTTCGGGGCATGGTACAAGCAAAGATGTTTGCTACCGGGGGAGTTGGTTGAGTGGTAGATAGGCCAACTCCAAGTGAGGCCGTGGCCATCGGAGTGATTCTGTGCACTGGAGTCGAGCTCTTGGAAGGAGAAGTCTTGGTGACTCGGGTAGGGGTACTGTCCTGCATCACGACATCCGCAACGACCGAAGGGTTTGGGGGGGTCAAGCTCAATCACGTCACGTGGCCCTGTAAACATTAAACATCCCTTGATTGTTAACAGCAAAATAAACAAAGCTTCCAAAGGAAATCTAAACAGGTCCATATGTTACCTTTCGAAGATGCGACGTCACCATCCATCTGGCCCTTCCCTCGGGCCTTGGGCTTGAGTGTAAGGGTCGAAGCATCAGCTCTACAACAAAGTCATTCGGGAAGTTACTTCAGTTGTTCAACGATCAAGATATAATCAGTCAGAGTGAAAACCACATTAGGACAAAGCACTTACATTAAGGCCACACGCACGTCCACCTTGTTCTGCAGCACGACGGCCCTCCGGGGCTTGACGATCTTCATCTTCGGCTTCTTGGCAACCTTTTCCGTCGATGCGGCACGTTCACTCTGCCCCCTTTGGGAGCTGCGGGTCGGGATGGCTGGCACGGCCGGCTTGGCGGCACTCGGCGCCTTGACGTTGTCGGCACGGGACCAGGGTCTTGGCATGCCTTGGAATGGCTCTCCACCAGGACATCCTCACTGTTGGAAATATGCCCTAGAGGCAATGATAAATAGTTATTATTATATTTCGTGTGACAAAGATAATTGTTTATTATCCATGCTATAATTGTACCGAATGAAAACATAGATACATGTGTGGATACATAGACAAAACAATGTCCCTATCAAGCCTCTAGTTGGCTAGCCAGTTGATCAAGGATAGTCAAGGTTTTCTGACTATGTGCAAGTGTTGTTGCTTGATAACTGGATCACATCATTAGGAGAATCATGTGATGGACTAGACCCAAACTATGAACTTAGCATATTGATCGTGTCATTTTATTCCTACTATTTTCTGCATGTCAAGTATTTATTCCTATGACCATGAGATCATATAACTCACTGGAACCGGAGGAATACCTTGTGTGCATCAAACGTCGCAACGTAACTGCGTGACTATAAAGGTGCTCTATAGGTATCTCGGAAGGTGTCCATTGAGTTAGTATGGATCAAGACTGGGATTTGTCACTCCGTGTGACGGAGAGGTATCTCGGGGCCCACTCGGTAATACAACATCACACACAAGCCTTGCAAGCAATGTGACTTAGTGTATGTCACGGGATCTTGTATTACGGAACGAGTAAAGAGACTTGCCGGTAACGAGATTGAAATGGGTATGTGGATACCGACGATCGAATCTCGGGCAAGTAACATACCGAAGGACAAAGGGAATGACATACGGGATTATACGAATCCTTGGCACTGAGGTTCAACCGATAAGATCTTCGGAGAATATGTAGGATCCAATATGGGAATCTAGGTCCCGCTATTGTATATTGACCGAGGAGTTTCTCTGGTCATGTCTACATAGTTCTCGAACCCGCAGGGTCTGCGCACTTAAGGTTCAATGATGTTTTAGTATAGTTGAGTTACATGTGTTGTTACCGAATGTTGTTCGAAGTCCCGAATGAGATCTAGGACGTCACGAGGGTTTCCGAAGTGGTCCGGAAACGAAGATTGATATATAGGATGGTTTCATTTGGTCACTCGAAAGTTTCAGGCCATTCTTGTAGTGTACCGGGAGTGACGAATGGGTTCCGCGTGTTCACCGGGACGGGCCCACCAACCCGGGAGTGAGCCCAAGGCCCTAGGGTGTCGCCACAAGTCCTTATTGGTCTAGTGGAGTCAGCCAAAGAGGGCTATGGCACCACATAAGAAAATACCAAAACAAAAGAAAAGAAAAAGGAAAGAGGGAGGTGGGAAGGAAGAGGAGGACTCCTCCTTCCCAAACCGAATTGGAGGAGGAGTCCTCCTCCTCCTGGCGGCTGTCGCACCTTGAGGGCCTTGTCCCTCAAGGCTAGCCCCTCCCCCTCCCCCTCCCTCCTATATATAGTGGTGGATTAGGGCTTTTTGAGATACAACTTTGCCACATGCAACTCTAGCCTATTCCACATAGTTTTACCTCTAGATCGGATTTTTGCGGAGGTCGGGCGGAGCCCTGCAGGAGTAGATCATCACCACCACCGGAGCACCGTCACGCTGCCGGAGAACTCATCTACTTCTCCGTCTTGCTTGCTGGATCAAGAAGGCCGAGATCATCGTCGAGCTGTACGTTTGCTGAACGCGGAGGTGCCGTCCGTTCGGCACTAGATCGGAACGGAGTGTGGGATGGATCGCGACATGGTTCGCCAGACGGTTCGAGGGACATGAAGACTTTCCAATACATCAACCACGTTTCTTAACGCTTCCCGCTGTGTGATCTACAAGGGCACGTAGATCCAATCTCCACTCGTAGATGGACATCACCATGATAGGTCTTCGTGTGCGTAGGAAATTTTTTGTTTCCCATGCAACGTTCCCCAACACTCACATGGGGAGGACTCCACCTCGTCTCCGCCCTCTGAGTGGTAGTCATCCTCATCTGACTCCTCCTCGCCATCGTCGTCATTGCCCTTGCATCCTGAGTTGTTCAGGCGCTCAGTATCGCTCGCCACATCGGTGGGCATGCGGTCGACTACCGACACCAGGCTGATCATCGTTGTAAAGGTCTGCCTAATGAAAAATCAAGACCAAGTCAATTAATCGAAAGACAATAGCAATGAAATCAGTCGAGCAAACTAAACTACGGATTACCTCATTCGGTGGATTCTCCGCACAGAAAGGGGCACCAGCCTTGTCCCCGTAGGGTTGTCATGTACCAGGGTGATAGCCATCAGCTTATCCTCGTCCACCTTCGCCCCGAGTTCCTTCAGGTCAGTTTGCGTCGAGTCATTTGGCCCCTCGTACATCCACTTGCTATGGTTCGTGACCTGCAGGGGCTGAATCCTCTGCTGAAAAAGGACTTCCAACAGGTCCATCCTGTTGGTGCCCGTTCGCACCAGCGTAACCAGAGCGGTCACCAAGATATCAGCTTCCACTTGCTCTCGACACGGTCATGGAAGGGGCCAACCGCACTCGCTCCGCCGAGTACGGCAGGAGGCCCGAGTGACCATCCCTGACTGGGGCGTCCTGGCAGAAAAACTAGGAGTCTTGCTAACCCTTGAATGGGTCAGGAAATGACATTTGCGGGAAGCTACTCTTCCCTCTAGTTTGGATGCCTAAACCCCAACAAAGCTGAACTACATTCATCTTCTCCCCCGACCGAGAAGACTTCTTCATAGTCATCAATCGGAAGGTGAAAAGTTGCTTGAACAACCCCCAATGGTGATGACGGCCAAGCAAGTTCTTGTACAAAGAAACAAAAGCATCCAAATATGAGATGGCATTGGGGGCGATGGTGGAGTTGAGCTCCAAACAAGTCAAGGAAAGCATGGAAGAAAGGACGCGGGGGCATAAAGAAACCTCGCTCGACATGGGTGACATGGAGCACCCGCTCGTCTCCTCGCGGCAAGGTCTCATGCTTGCCCTCCTCCGAAACTCGCAAGCTCCCGGCGACCACGATCCCGTGGCTCTCCAGCTTGTGCAGACGACTCTTGGTGATGCGATATGGCAGCCAATTGCCCTGGATCCAGCCCGTCACCGGTGCTCCAACGCTTAAGGAAAACCCGCGCGAGCCCTTCTTCGCCCGTTCGGCCTTCAAAGTCTTGCTCCTTGTCATTTTGCTAGGCAAATCTGGGTTCGAGTGAGCACTGTCCCTCTAAAGGGATAATTGCATGGATATTCACAAGTGTGATCAAGAGAGTTCTTCTAGAATCCGTTCTAACTCTCGCTTGATCACTAGGAGCCCTTGGCTTGCATATACCTGAGTCGTTGAGATGTCTCTCTTAGAGACGATCAAACGTTCCCGAATGAGGACCTCTGAGCCAGTCGGATCATTCAGAAATCTTAAATCATGAATCTGTTGCAGCTTCATTTTTGAACCGAGGGGAAAATCCCGAGCTCCTTCTGGACATCTCTGAGATGCCGAGGACACCCTAAAATGTCATTCACTCGACCAATTAAACCTCAGTCGATTCGGGGGCTACTGACGGGATTACCTACTAAGGGTAGGGTGACGGACCTGCCATGCAGGGCCCACCTAGGGCCCCACACAATCATTAAAGTCCTAGGACTATCGATGCAACTCAAGTTTCACTCACATGTATGGAGTCACTCGGCTACCTAGAGTCAGTCGGACACGTACCATCACTCGGACAAGGGAAAGTATGGACGACTAAGGAGCTGTAATGAGAAAGACACTTAACATCTTACATAAAGCACAATCAAGACCAACCAACATTACCAGTAACACCAAAGTTAGAGCTATTGTTACTATTAACTTTTGTAGTTATTATTTATTTCATGCACTTGTTATGGCGCTCCGCGGGCCAGGCGAACTCTATATAAGCTGCCTCCATGCTCCTCGACAAGGGTTAAGCATCGTCTGTATTCACACCCCCATAAGCAAACACTAAGCCTCTAGGATCAAGATGTTGGGTCTTTACCGCTTTCGAGTGAGGCCTGAACTCATGCATACTTGTGTTACACCTACACTGTAGCTAGGCTCCTCCCCCTCATCCGTTCCCTCGACACCACACAAATTCCTGTCTTCGGCAACTACACACACAATACTAAACACTTGCACCAAATGTAGGCAAGAGGGTTTTCGATCCCTTGAACTCAATACTTACAAATATTAGTTCTGATAGTGGTAGATGTATAAAAAGTAAAGTAAAAATAAATTAAATAAATTTCAGCAAGGTATTTTTCGTTTTTAGCAATATGATCCAGTAATCCCGGGGACATAGTTTTCACTAGAGGCTTCTCTCTTTAACACATAGCATATGGTGGGTAGACAAATTACTATTGGGAAATGGATAGAAAAGCGCATAGTTATGATGTTATTCATGGCAATGATCGTGTATATAGGCATCACGTCTGAAACAAGTAGACCAAAATGATTCTGCATCTACTACTATTCCTCCAATTCAAGAGCACTTCTATGTTTGCCTCTCTTGGTATTAAGTTCATGACAAATAGAGTAATGATTTAAGCAAGATGACATGATGTAGACAAACTAAGCCCAACCAATATGAATAAACCCCATCGTTTTATCCATAATGATAACAATACAAATACGTGTCTTGCCCTCTTTTTTCACTAGGATATAGAGTGCTGCAAGATTGAACCAGTTACAAGCACCTCCCCTCCTGATGATAAATTAGTCTAGTTGGCCAAAGCAAATGGATAGATTGGAGAGAAATACAAAGCTATAACAATCATGGATAATAAATTCTGAAAAGACTTAGTTACTTCCAATGAATAGTCTAATCAAAAACCCACAATTCATCGGGTCACAACAAACACACCACAAAACAAGATTACATCGGATAGAACCCAAATAAGATCAAGGGGAAGATGGTATTGAAGATCAAAGAGGGAGAAGAAGCCATCTAGCTAGTAGCTATGGACCCATAAGTCTACAATGAACTACTCACGCATCATCATGGAGGCATCAAGGTTGAAGTAGACGGCCTCCATGATTGATTCCCCCTCCGGCAGATTACTGAAAAGGCCTCCAGATGGGATCGCGGTGGAACAGAAGCTTGCGGCTATGGGAAACTTATTTCGTGTGTATTTCTATTGGTCTTGGGGTATTTGCGAATATATATAGATGTGGAATTATTACAGGAGGTCTCGCAAGTGGGTCACGAGCCTGCATGGCGCACCCTACGCCCTAGGGTGCGCCATGCAAGCTCGTGGCTCTCGCATGGCTCTTATTGTCTCATCCTAAAACTTCTAGGTTCTCTTCATGTCCAAAAATGACCCCTATAAGGTTTCATCATGTTTGGACTTCGTTTGGTATTGATTTTCTAAAAAATGAAACACATAAAGACAGGAACTAACACTCGACGCTAGGTTAATAGGTTACTCCGAGAAAATGATGTAAAATAGCATATAAATGCATATCAAGTATCCCAGATTGATAATATAATAGCATGAAACAATAAAAAAAATATAGATACTTTGGATACGTCTCGACATCCCCAAGCTTAATTCCTGCTTGTCTTAGAGGAGGTAAATGATAAAAACATAATTTTTGATGTTGAATGCTACCCAAAATGTAATCCTATCATTGTAAAAATTATTAAAATGATGAAGTAATTGATATAAATAGAACAATATTCAGAAATATAAGAACATATCCATTACTTATCCAAAATATACGATCCTTAAAGAATGTTTATCCTAGTCATTTTATTATATTAGCACGGCATGACTCCGTCTTCACCACATAAGTATAAATCATGATCACCCGAGTGCTAAGCTAGGAAGTTGGATCGTACTTCTAACGCACTTCAGAATTTTCAAGTTCACGCAGTACATGAGCATGATCCATGGATATAACACTATAGGTGGAATAGAATGTGGTGGCGGAGATCAAATGAAGTACGAGGAAAGTCACGCATCAACTAGGCGGGGCTATGGAGATGCCCATCAATCGATATCAATGCGAGGAGTAGGGATTGCCATGCTACGTATGCACTAGGAGCTATAAGTGTATGGAAGCTGAATGGAAACTTAGTGGGCGTGCATCCAACTTGCATGCTCATGAATACCTCGGGCATTTGAGGAAGCCCATCATCAGAATATACAAGTCAAAGTTATATAATGAAGACCTCGAGCATTTGAAAAAGTATTTCGGGTGTCACTCTTTAGGTCCTGAGGTACTTGCGAATATACAGAACTGTAATTAGGCAAGGAGAGTCCACAAAGGAGTCTCAAGCCTGCATGGCACGTCCTACCCACCAGGGCACCCCATGCAAGCTCGTGGCTCGTCTGGTCTCCTCTTGAAGCTTCTCGGGTCTGTTTATATCCAAAAATAACCCACGTAAAGTTTCTTCGTGTTGGGCTCCGTTTGGTACTGGTTTTCTGAAAAGCCAAAAACACGCAAAAAACAGGAACTGGCATTGGGCACTCGGTTAATATGTTAGTCCCAAAAAATAATATAAAATTGCATATAAAGTATACAAGATTGATATAAAATAGCATGAAACAATAATAAATTATTGATACGTTGGAGACGTAGAAACATCAATAAGATATCGGAGCTCCATCTTCCTCCGGCACATGATCTCCACTCTTTTCAATGCCCAAACTTCTCTTGTCGATGCATCCATGCCCTCCGGATTCATCATCATGAACAGATCCTCCTCATCAGTTCTCTCGTCCTTCCTTTTTTCTCCTCTAGCGCGATCTGGAGTCCTCGAAGGCACAATTCTTCTCCCACTTATCCTCCTTGTGCTTTTCTTTCTTCGTGGCCATGACCACTTTAGCATCTCAATGCTTGGATAGCTTTATCTCTTTAATCTTAGCCATCTCAACAATTTGATCCCTCAATGTGGATCTTTTCACACACTTCTTCATCCCGTGGATAGAGGACAAGAATCACCGCTTGGGGAATGTTAGCTGGATTCCCCGGGCCAAGAATTGTGGATGGGGGTACCTCCCTGGCCAATACCGCGGGAAGTGGGAAGAGTGGAGGGGTGACTGGTGTTGGATCAATGACCCCAAAGCCCCCGGGTTCTGTCCCACACGGACAACTTGTATCTTGCAGGGTGACGACTGCAGTAGCTTGGGTGTCTCCAACGACATGCTAAGCCTGGCGCTAAAAAGGATCACCGCCTCAAAGCTGCCGAGCTGACCATCTAGCATGTAGGAGCTCACTTCCTTTGGCCCGCATCTCCCCACTTCAGAAGAGGGACAGATTCGCATGGGAATTCAGCGGCCCTGCTGACGGGATGCCGGCAGGGGTCGTCCCCTTGAATATCAACTCCGCCAGGAACCAAATTCGGCAGTGGATGCCATATTGCAACGCCTCTGGGGTCAAGCCAGACTGGGCCTTGCCTTCTATGGAGGGCGAGATGGCGTGGCTCTCCATCTTGGGGAAAAGGTCCACCAAGGAAGACGAAAACCTGACTGCGCCCACCAGGGACGCGGAGAGGGCTTTTATCACTTCCCGGGTCGCGGAGGACAAATAGGTCAGAGCTTCCAAAGGCATGTCCTCTGAAGGAGAGGAGAGGTCTGGAGGAAGTGACTCTTCCAGAGAGGAAGACGAGAACCTTTCCCCGGGAGTGGCTATCGAGTTGAAGCCTGCTAGGGATGAAGCTCTCCTGACTAAGGGTGAGGCGGAGAAGGCTATGGAGTTGGCCACGTAGGAAGAGGAGATCTAGGAGGTCCCTCAAGCTCCACAACCAGAGCGGCGCCTTCGCGTGCCCGTTGGCCGGGAAACGGCGACCCCTGCACCTACACGGGTGCCCCCGAGGAGGAAGAAAACAACCTCCAAGGGAAAAGGACGTGTGGCAGCAAGTCGCCAGTCCCCCCGCCCTTCTCAAGCCAAGGTTTCTCCCACCAAGCGACGGAGGGTAATAGGGGCGGATCCCAGCCTCCAGTCAAGCCCAACTTCTTCGTCGGGCTCGCCCTTGGACGAGGCCCCAATTCTACCGGTAAATCCCACTCCACCAACTCTGAAGAGGGGCAGATCAACTCCACTACGTGCAACACATGAGTTGGGGTCCATGCTCATGGGTTCACAATAAGTACTTTGACCACAAGTATCGTCAACCTTCTTATTCTCTTCTCTCTCTTTTTTTTTGATGACTCGACTGACTTGGCATGATCATTGGCATGAAAAAGACGAGGACGATGAGCCCCTTGTGCATAGAGTCAAATAGGCCAGGTCTGCAGCAGGGGAGGATCCCACGACAGATACGGGCCCCGCGGGATACGTAGATGACAACCCCACGTCTAGCCCCCATAATGATGCCCCGACGCACTCCTCGCTCCGTGGCGGAGACGAAGAGAAGCATCCTCCCACACCTGTCAGGGAGACGGGAGAGGTTCAGCAGGAAGAGACCTGCCAAGAGGGGTCTCCCCTTCAATACCTCTCTAAAATCGCCGCCAGTGGGAGGGATTCTCCGGCAAGGGACTCTGCTGAAGAGCCTGCTCGCGAAGACGCTACTATTGGCAAAGCAAAAACAGACTGTCCCCCGGCACCTGATCTTGTCGGGGGAGCAGATATTCCTGCGTGGTGGATCCCATCGGCTATCCCACTTGCCTGAGATTTTATTCATTCCGCTTTTTTTCTTTCCTTTAATAAACTCCTTGATTCTTCACTTTCTATCCATTGTCCTTGACCACAACGTCGCCACCCAAAGAATCACAGCTGCTAGAAGAGGTGGATGACATCGAGAAGGTTACTGCTGCGGAGGCAAAGAAGATTGTTGCCACGGAGGGCAAGAGCCAAGTTGCCGGGGAACTTCATGCGTCCCTTGGAATCACATCATCGAGCCCCGGGACCTCGTCTGACCAAATCTCAGTGATTGAGGGGAAGACCCACCCCTTTCAGGCCCTGGGACCTTTTCCTCCGTGGGGCCCCTTGTTGTCGTTGTTGCGGCCCTCATCAGACCAACTGGCGATGGTTACCGCTTCGCTATGCCCTCCAACTCTAGATTTGTCTCTCTTAGCTGGTGTAGACATCATCGAAGGAATCGAGCGGGTGCTAGCACCGCTGCATGAGAGAGTTGAAGGACTTGACGATCCCACAGGCAGTGCCAAGGATCTGGCCGTCTCGGAATCTGTGCTTGCCGGGATCAAGGACATGCAAAGCAGGTATAATCTGAAGGAACAGGCAGCCAAGGAACAACGTGAGAAGGCTGATCTTGCAGGCAAGTAGCTGATGCGCAAGGGAAACGAGCTGCGGGGATGGTACAACCAGCAGGTCCACTCTCACAAGAGGGACCATGCGACGCTATCCATGGCCAAGGAAGACGTTGCAGCCTGGGAGACGAGGTTAGCAGAGCACAAAGCGCGTCTAGATGCTAAAGAGGCAGAAATCTCCTCCCGGGAGGCGGCTCTCGAACTTTCTCTTTGCAACAAGGAAAAGGAGTTGGAGGCCCGCCTTATGCAACACACCAAGGAGCTAGAGGATGGTCACTAATTTGCTCTTGCCACTGTCTCCTGGACTTCTGCTACCCACCTGAAGTAGGTATTTGACCAGCTCGCTATCGCAGCTGCCGCCAAGGTTGAACTGGAGGCTCACCTGAGCACACTCACGGAGGACGTTGCCAGGAATGGTGAGGAGGTTGAGGCTCTCAAAGAAAAGGTGCGGAAAGTGCAAGCCACAATGGAAGAGGCGCACTACCAACTTTCTTCCAAGAGACAAAAAATTGACGCTGCCAACAACACCATCTCTCGTTTGCAATCTAGGCTTGCTTCGTTGGAGCAGAAAATTGATTCCGCTGCTGTCCGAGAAGGGGTGTTCCACAAGGACTTGACCAATGATCAGGCTCTCCAAAAGGAGGCAGAGTACAAATTGGGCCACCATATCGAGCAACGCGACCTCTGGATCAGGAGCATGGTTGACATTGCTGAACGCCTCACCACCCAGCTTCCGAGCATGAACATGAAGAGGTTGGCCTACTCCGTCAGCCAACATGAGGTCCCAAGCGTCAAGCTAAAACTCTTCTTCGAGGGCTTGATGGCGGGACTAAAGACATATGAGGACGACACGAGGTCTGCTTTTCTGAGGAATCCCAGAAGCTTGTTTGCGATGCCCTCTTCATGGTCTTGAGCAACCTCGCCTTCTTCCAACCACAGCTCGATCTCTCTCACGGGTTCAAGAAGCTACCGCCGGGCGCAGATATCTCTGCTGCCGCGGACAAGGCGCGCCATCTTGCTGACAGGATCCTTATGGTATCAAGGGTCCAATGAGGGTGCCGGAGTTAGTTCTGACCCACTACTGCTATCGTCATGCCGTCCTATAGCTCAAAATGCAATATTTATCTTGTATTAGTCCATGCACTATTTTCTCTTTGTGTTGAACTAATACGTGTATATAACTGCATGTTGTCCCTCTTCGCTTTCCTTTTGGTATTTATATGGCCATCCCTTTTGCGTGCTCTGGTTGCCCGCCAACAATGTGCCACCGCAATTGCCTCGAGGAATGGACCCTGAGCATTCTGCAGGCGAAGACATGCTACCGACGTGTTTTTCCTCATTGGTCTTTGATGTTGCCACAAGTTATGTTGAGCATGCTTGAAATAAAATAGGGGGCGACCAGGAAGACAACGAGGTCCCATTGCTCAGTAGGTTCACCATACAAACAAACCTTGGTCGCGAAAGGGACTATGTGAAATGTAGGCTTTTTAACAAAAAATCGACGGGTGTGTTGACTTATCTTTTGTTAAGGCCTCCTCATTATCTTGGCGCTCGTTCACCCACATCCATCGTTACCTCCTCTCTATCCATCATGGTTCCTTCCCTCCATGCTCCTAAGCATTCTCATGGCATAAACCATGGCTATTCTGAGAGGGGGAGAAAGACAAATAGCGAGGAAAATAGGTACTTGCGGAAACGTTAGTTATAATCATGGTTTGCGGCAAGATCTTGCAGCGCCAATGTAAGCATTTGCAACTTAGCCGAAAGGGATAGAACGGCGAATATGCCCGGCTGAACCTTTGTCCTCCTCCTTATCCAACGGTCACGTAACTAGCTCAATGTCGGATACATTAGGTAGTGGAGCCTCGCTGTGGCCCGTTCGCCGGGGTCTCCGACCAACGGATCTGCTTAAGCGTTTGACCTGGGATTTACCAACGTAGGGTCAATCCAGGACCTAGCCATATGTGAGCTCGTCGACGTTAGCGGCTCCACCTTGACGCAAAACCGGCCACAGGTCGGGACGGAGAAAAGTGGAAGGACGTCGACGTGTTCCATTTCCTTCTTCTCTGCCACTTTTATCGCAGCCGCACCTTCCCATAGTTTAGGTAGGCTAGCGTGATGATGGTGATAGGGATGGCGCAGTCATCTGGTCTGCTTCTTCCTCGACACCTTAGGCGAAGGGAATGCTGATGAAGCTCGATGTAGTGCACCACAACCTCGGGTTTGCGCAAATGAAACCCCGTACCTGGTGTGCCAAAGATGTTGGTGCAGGGTTGCACATGGTCACCTACGGGAACTTTGTGCCCCTTGTGGTTCGTCGAGGAGGTCGTATCGCACAAAGAGCACATACTATGAAACAACACGATGATGAAACATGTGGTTTTTTACCCAGGTTTGGGCCATTGTGAAGCGTAGAATCCTACTCCTGCTATGGTGGATTGATTGGGGAAGATGAAGTTTGCACGGAGCTATACCCCGGCAAGGGTTGCTGGGGAGAGCTAGCACGCGCGTACACTTACACTTGGCTCTAATCCCACGGTGACCTAATCTACCAAGTATCGAATCTCTAAGTGCTCGAATACCCAAAGATCTGAATCCTTTGCAATGTTGCCTCAGGCCTCCTTTTATAGCTCAAGGGGCGTCGACAGTGGAAACTGACATGATCAGATAGCTAACGATGTTATCATTCCTAACTTTGGCACTTAAGACAGAGCAACAAAAATGTGCCCCTAGGTGGTGAGTGGGGGTGCGTTCTTGGTAGGCCTTTGGCACCTATGAGCTGGCCATGGCTTGAGGTCTTCACATGCTTCTGGACGTGTGTCAACAAGTTGCAAATTGTCTTCCGGCGCGATGCCATGTAGCTAGCGAGAGCCACTTAGCCGTATGGGGGCTCGACACCTCATCGACAAGTGACTGGTGTAGCGATGAGGTGGAGTTGTGGCAGGCTTGGTCACACCCGCTGGGGCAACGCCTTATCTGGTCTTGGTGAGGATGATAGCACCTTCGCGCCCCAGCAGGTGCCAGGGGTTCTTGCCATGTCTTGGGCTGTTGGTGCTTGCTCTTGCTGGCGCAGATGACCATTGGGGGCGCGTCTTCTGAAGTCTTGGTCTTCTTGATGTGCTCGTTGACTTCTGTAGAGCGTCCTCTCTGGCCCTGGTCGGGCCTCGACAAAGTGGTAGAATTCACCGACAGCCTTAGGTTTTCGGTCCAGTGGCTCATCGTCCGTGCACAAGTGAGGGGAAATAAACACCCGTGTTTGTGTACGCCGACACCATGCAACGTTTCCCAACAGTGGCATCATGAGGTAGTTCTATGCATAGATACCATGCTGGAGTAGAACAAAAAAATTGTGGGCATTGGATTGACTACTTACTTAGTCTTATTTTGATTCGGCGGTATTGTGGGATGAAGCGGCCCGGACCAACCTTACTTGTTCATTTACAAGATCCCACCAATTGACATGTAACTTGGTTGCATAAAGGTGGCTGGCGGGTGTCTTTCTCTCCTCATTTAGTTGAATCGGATTCGACAGAGGTGCTCCTTGTAGAAAGTTAAATAGTAACTTGAATATCACCGTTGTGGCTTTGCATAGGCAAAAATGGTTCTTGCTAGCTACGCATAGGAGCCACGTAAAACTTCCAACAAAAAAAGTAGAGGATGTCTAACTTGTTTTTCCAAGGCATGTTGTGATGTGATATGGCCAAACACATGATGTGATATATGTGATGTATGAGATGATCATGTTTTGTATAGATTATCACGACTTGCATGTCGATGAGTATGGCAATCGGCAGGAGCCATAGGGTTGTCATTAATTTATTTGTGCATTTTTGCTTTACTTTATCGCTATGAGTTAGCAATAGAGGTAGAAGCAATAGTTGGCGCGACAACCAAATGACGACACGATGATAGAGATCATGATGATGGAGATAATGGTGTCATGCTGGTGACGATCGAGATCATGCCAGTTGATACGTCTCCATCGTATCTACTTTTCCAAACTCTTTGGCCCTTGTTTTGTACTCTAATTTCCATGATTTGAATGGAACTAACCTCGACTGACGCTATTTTCAGCAGAATTGCCTTGGTGTTATTTTTGTGCACAAATCAAAGTTCTCCAAACGTCGTGAAAATTTACGGGGAGCAGTTTTGGAAAATATAAAAAATATCTGCGCCAAGTTCCACCTGAGGGGGTGAGCCAGTGGGCCACAAGCCCTGGCTCTGCCACCACCCCCTTCGTGGCGGTGGGCAGGCTTGTGGGGCCCACACAGCTCTACCGCCCCCAACCTCAGGTCTATAAGTCCCCTTTCGTCCCAGAAAAAATAAAAAGAGAAGTTTTCGCCGCGTTTGCGATACGGAGGCGCCGCCACCATCTGTTCTTCATCTGGAGGGCAGATCTGGAGTCGGTCTTGGGCTCTGGAGAGGGGAAATCGTCGCCGTCGTCATCATCAACCTTCTTCCCTCTCCAATTCCAGGAAGCTCTTCATCGTTGGTGAGTAATCTATTCGTAGGCTCGCTCGACGGTGATGAGTAGGATGAGATCTAGCATGTAATCGAGGTAGTTTAGATGGGGATTGATCCCTAGTATCCACTATGTTCTGAGATTGATGTTGCTACTACTTTGCCATGCTTAATGCTTTTCACTAGGGCCCGAGTGCCAGGATTTCAGATCTGAAATTATTATGTTGTCACCAATATACGTGTGTTTTATATCCGATCTTGCAAGTTGGAGTTACCTACTATGTGTTATGATCCGGCAACCCCAGAGTGACAATAACCAGAACCACTCCCGGTGATGACCATAGTTTGAGGAGTTCATGTGTTCACCAAGTGCTAATGCGTTGGTCCGGTTCTTTATTAAAAGGAGAACCTTAATGTCCCGTAGTTTCCTTTTGGACCCCGCTGCAACGGGAGGGATGGACAATAGATGGCATGCAAGTTCTTTTCCCTAAGCACGTATGATGACACACGGAATGCATGCCTACATCACATTGACGAACGGGAGCTAGCCACATATCTCTCCGTGTTATAGTTGTTGCATGATGAATATCATCCAAACAAATCACCAACCCATTGCCTACGAGTTTGTCCTACTACTGCTGCTACTACTGTTGCTACTGCTGTTACTTGTTTTGCTCTGCTGATGTTACTACTATTGCTACTGCTCTTACTTGTCTTGCTCTGCTGCTGCTACTACTGTTGCTATTGTTGTTACTTGTCTTGCTTTGCTGCTACTGTTGCTACTACTGTCGCTTGCTACTGTTGAAACTTGCTACTGTTGTCACTATCGCTGTTCCTTGCCACTCCCGTTACTTGCTACTTTGCTGTTACAACCTTGCTTGCAGATACTAATCTTTCAGGTGTGGTTGAAACTGATAAATTCAGTTGCTAATACTTGAGAGTATTCTCTCACCTCCCGTCGTGCGAATCAACAAATTTGGGTCGAATACTCTACCCTCGAAAAATGCTACGATCCCACGTGCTGGTGCGCGTCAACAACATTCTTCTAGTTTTGATTGCCGGAGAGTGCTAACGGCATTCTTCTGGTGCCGTTGCAAAGGGGAAGAACAGTTGACATCACGAGTGCTTTGGAGATGGAGATCAAAAGCACAAGATTATGATGGCCATACCATGTCACTTTTATGATTTGCATGTGATGTTTATCTTTTATGCATCTTATTCTGTGTAGGATGATGGTAGCATTATAAGATGACCCCAAACTAAAATTTCAAAATAAAATTGTGTTCTCCCTAAGTGTGCACCGTTGCGAAGGTTCGTTGTTTCGAAGCACCTCGCGATGATCGGGTGTCATAGAGTCTACGTTCGCATACAACGGGTTTAAGACAATTTTGCACATGCAGAACGGTTGGGTTAAACTTGACAAGCCTAGCATGTACATACATGGCCCCGGAAGACAAGAGAGCAAAAGGTCAAACATGATTCATAAAGTAGTTATGATCAACATGGAGATGTTGACCATTAAAACCACCTCATCCCACGTGATGATCACACTTGGGTTGGTGGATTTGGATCATGTTACACTCGGACAATGTGAGGGATGTTGATTTGAGTGGGAGTTCTTGAGTAATATGATTAATTGAACTCATTATCATGAAATAGTCTAAGTTATCTTTGCAAATTATGTTGTGGATGAATGGCTCGCGCAGTAGCTCCCTTGAATTTTAATGCGTTTGTAGAGAAAGCTAAGAAAAAAGATAATGGAAGTAACTTTGTGGACTCGGTCCATAATCTGAGGATTATCCTCGCAGATTCATAGAAGTCTTATGTACTTGATGCGTTGCTTGGTGTGACACTCCCTCCAGTGTCGCCTATGGATGTTGTGAATGTATGGCAGACACGTTCTGATGACTACTCGATAGTTTAGTGTGCCATGTTGTAAGGCTTAGAATCAGGACTTCAAAGGTATTTTGAACGCCATGGAGCATACGAGATATTCCAGCAGTTGAATTTTGTGTTTTAAGAAAATGCCTAGATCGATAGGTATCAGACCTGCGATAAATTCTTTGTGTGCAAGATGGAGGAGAATAGTTCTGTCAGTGAGCACACACTCAGAATGTGTGGGTACTTCAACTGTTTGACTCAGTCGGGAGTTGAGCTTCCGCCTGAGACAATCACTAACAGACTTCTCCAGTCACTGCCACCTAGCTACAAAAGCTTCCTGATGAACTATAACATGAAAGGATGAACAAGTCCATGTCTGAGCTGTTTGTGATGCTGAAAGTGGAAATCAAGAAGGAGCGTCAAGTGTTGATGGTGAATCAACCACTAGTTTCAAGAAAGGCAAGGGCAAGAAGGGAAATTTCAAGGAAAACGTCAAGCTAGTTGCCGCTCCTATGAAGAAACCCAAGGCCGTACCCAAGCCTAAGACTGAGTGCTTCTATTGCAAGGGAATCAACCACTGGAAGCAAAATTGCCCCAAATATCTGGCCGATAAGAAGGCTGGCAATGTCAACAAAGGTATATTGGATATACATGCTATTGATGTGTACCTTACTAGCTCTCCTAGTAGTGCCTGAGTATTTGATATCAGTCCAGTTGCTCCAATTTGTAACTAAAAACAGGAATTATAGAACAAACGCAGGCTGGCAAAGTATGAAGTGACGATGAACGTCGGGAATGGCTCCAAGGTTAATATGATCTCCGTCGACACGCTCTCTCTTCGACTACCATCGAGATTAGTTATGAACCTAAATAATTGTTATTTGGTTCATCCGTAGAGCATAAATATTATATCTAGATCTTGTTTACTACCAGACGGTTACTCATTTAAATCAGAGAATAATTTTTGTTCTATTTATATGAGTAATATATTTTATTGTCATGCACCCAATGTGAATGGTTTATTCTTGTTGAATCTCGATTGTGATGATACACATATTTATAACATGATGCCAAAAGATGCAAAGTTAATATGATAGTAACACTTTCTTGTATCACTGCTGCTTAGGTCATATTGGTGTAAAACACATGAAGAAGATCGCTCTGATGGGCTTTTGGTATCAATTGATTTTGAATCACTTGATACATGCGAACCATGCCTCATGGGAAAGATGGCAAAAACCCCATTTTCTGGTACAATGCAACGGGCAAGTGACTTGTTGGAAATCATAAATACTGACGTGTGCGGTCCAGTGAGTGTTGAAGCGTGTGGTGGATATCATTATTTTCTTACATTCACTCATGATTTGAGTTGATATGGATATACTTAATTGATGAAACACAAGTTTGAAATGTTTGAAAAGTTCAAGCAATTTCAGAGTGAAGTTGAGAATCATCGTAACAAGAAGATTAAGTTTCTGTGATCTCATCATGGAGGAGAGTATCTGAGTTATGAGTTTGGTAGGCACTTAAGAAAGGATGGAATTGTTTTATAGCTCACGCCGCCTGGAACACCATAGCATAATGGTGTGTACAAACGTCATAATCGTACCTTATTGGATACCGATTTGCCGCTATCATTTTGGGGTTATGCATTAGAGACAACTGCATTCACTTTAAATAGGGCATCATCTAAATCCGTTGAGACAACACCGTATGAATTATGGTTTGGCAAGAAACCTAAGTTGTCGTTTCTTAAAGTTTGGGGTTGTAATGCATATGTCGAAAGGCTTCAACCTGATAAGCTTGAACCCAAAACGGATAAGTGCGCCTTCATAGGATACCCAAAGGAAACAGTTGGGTATACCTTCTATGTCAGATCCAATGGCAAAGTGTTTGTTGCTAAGAACGGGTCCTTTTTGGAGAAAGAATTTCTCTCAAAAGAATTGAGTGGGAGGAAGGTAGAACTTGATGAGGTTCTGGAACAGTCACTTCAACTAGAGAGTTGCATGACATACGAAGATGTCTCCGTGGCGCCTACACCGGCTGAAGAGGGATCTAATGATGGTGATCAGGAAGCTTCCGATCAAGTTACTACCAAATCTCATAGGTCAACAAGGACACGTACTCTTCGTGAGTGGTACGGTAATCATGTCTTAGAGGTCATGTTATTGGACAACAATGAACCTACGAGCTATGGAGAAGTGAGGGTGGGCCCGAATTCCAACAAATGGCTTGAGACGATGAAATCCGAGATAGGATCCATGAACGAAAGCAAAATGTGGACTTTGGAAGTATAACCTGATGGTCGAAACGCTATTCAGAACAAATGGACCTTTAAGAGGAAGACTGACGCAGACGGTAATGTCACCGTCTATAAAGCTTGACTTGTTGCAGAGGGGTTTTCACAAGTTCAAGGAGTTGACTATGATGAGACCTTCTCGCCTGTAGTGATCCTTAAGTCCGTCAGAATCATGTTGGTAATAGATGCATTTGTCGATTATAAAATTTGGCAGATGGATGTCAAAATAGGTTTCTTAATGGTTTCCTTAAGGAAGAGTTATATATGATGCAAGGAGAAGGTTTGGTTGATCAAGAAAATGCTAACAAAGTATGCAAGCTCCAGCGGTCCATTGGTGGACTGGTCCAGGCATCTCCGAGTTGGTACCTTTGCTTTGATGAGGTGATCAAAGTGTTTGGGTTTATACAAGTTAATGGAGAAGCTTGTATTTACAAGAAAGTGAGTTGGCGATCTATAACGTTTCTAATATTATGTGTGGATGAAATATTGCTGATTGGAAACAATAAAGAACTTTTGGAAAGCATGAAGATATATTCGAAGAAGAGTTTTTCAATGAAAGACCTCGGAGAAGCTTGTTACATATTAGGCATCAAGATCTATAGAGATTGATCGAGATGCTTAATAGGAATTTCACAAAGCACGTACCTTGATAAGGTTTTGAAAAAGTTAAAAATGGATCAGTCCAAGAAGGGGTTCTTGCCTGTCCTGCAAGGTGTGAAGTTCATTGTGACTCAATGCCCAGCGACTACACGGGATAGAGAGAAGATGGCTGTCATACCCTATGATCAGCCATAGGCTCTATCATGTATGTGATGCTGTGCACAAGACCAAATGTCATCCTTTACATAAGTATGGCTGGAAGGTTTCAAAGTGATCTAGGAGTGGAACACTAAACAACGGTCAAAAATATCCTTAAGTACCTGAAGACGACTAAGGAGATGTTTCTCGTTTATGGAAGTGAACAAGATCTCGTTGTCAAGGGTACGTCGATGCTAGCTTTGACACATATCTAGATGACTCTAAGTCTCAAACCGGATACATATTTATTCTGAATGGTGGAGTGGTAAGCTGTTGCGGTTCCAAGGAAAGCGTGGTAGCTGATTTTACATGTGAAGCAGAGTAGATAGCTGCTTCGGAGTAGATAGCGGAGTAGATAACGCCCAAGACGCGATCCTATCCATATTTTGGCTCGAGGGCCTCGATAGGGATAGAAGCGCATCTCGTTGTTTTGCAAGAATGGATATCGTTACAAGTACATGTATAGAAGAGATGAGTATATGGAATTGGCTTACACTCGCCACAACTACAACATGAACATCTCAATACAATAGTACATTCAAACACCATGTAAAGAGCTGGGACCGACTATGGACAAAATCAAATGATAAAAGAACGACATCCATCCTTGCTATCCTAGTATGTTGTCCTGGAAGCCATCCTAGATCGACAACGACAAAGAAGAAGAAACTCCAAAAATAAAAATCATCGCGCTCACATCAAAGTAGATCTTTACCTGTACCTGCAACTGTTGTTGTAGTAATGTGTGAGTGATACGTCTCCAATGTATCTATAATTTTTGATGGTTCCATGCTATTATCTTGTCAACTATGGATGTTTTGTATGCATGAATATGTTATTTTATATCTTTTTTGGGACTAACCTATTAACTCAGTGCCAAGTGCCAGTTCCTATTTTTTCCGTGTTTTTGACCTTTTTCAGAGGAGAATATTAAACAAAGTCCAAACGGAATTAACCCGCGGAATGATTTTTTCCATAACAGAAGACACGCAGAAAACTTGAGAACCAAGGTTGGGGACCTCGGAGGAGGTCACAAGACACCCAGGCCCGACCTAGGGTGTCGGGCCTAGCAGGCTTGTGGGCCCCCTGTGGCTCCCCTGCCCTACTTCTTCCGCCTATAAATTACCTAAAAATCTGAAACCATGGAAGAGAGCCACAAAAATACTTTTCCGCCGCCGCAAGCTTCTGTCTCCGCAAGATCCCATCTGGGGCACGTTCTGCTGACCTGCCGGAGGGGGATTCGGACACGGAGGGCTTCTTCATCAACACCATTGCCTCTCCGATGATGCGTGAGTAGTTCACCACAGATCTTTGGGTCCATAGCTAGTAGCTTGATGGCTTCTTCTCTCTCTTGGATCTTCAATACAAAGTTCTCCATGATCTTCATGGAGATCTATCCGATGTAATCTTCTTTTGCGGTGTGTTTGTCGACATCTGATGAATTGTGGATTTATGATCAGATTATCTATGAATTTTATTTGAGTTTCCTCTAACCTCTTATATGCATGATTTCGTATCCTTGTAATTTTCTTCGAGTTGTTGGTTTTGTTTGGCCAACTTGATCTATAATTCTTGCAATGGGAGAAGTGCTTGGTTTTGGGTTCATACCGTGCGGTGTCCTCACCCAGTGACAGAAGGGGTAGCGAGGCACGCATCGTGTTGTTGCCATCAAGGGTAAAAATATGGGGTTTATATCTATTGCGTGAATTTATCCCTCTACATCATGTCATCTTGGGCGTTACTGTGTTTGTTATGAACTCAATACACTAGATGCATGCTGGATAGCGGTCGATGTGTGGAGTAATAGTAGTAGAGGTAGAAAGTATCGGTCTACTTGTCCCAGACGTGATGCCTATATGTATGATCATTGCCTTAGATATCATCATGACTTTGCGCGGTTCTATCAATTGCTTGACAGTAATTCGTTCACCCACCGTAATACTTGCTATCATGAGAGAAGCCTCTAGTGAATAATATGGCCCCCGGGTCTACTTCACATCATATTTTCAGCTCTACACTTTCACTTTGTTGCACTTTCCACCTTCAGATATCACCTTGCAATCAATCATGAAGGGATTGACAACCCTTTTATAGCATTGGGTGCAAGTTTGCTTGTTTTTGCGCAGGTACTTTGGAGACTTGCCTTGATACTCCTACTGGATTGATACCTTGGTTCTCAAACTAAGGGAAATACTTATTGCTACTGTGCTGCATCACCCTTTCGTCTTCAAGAGAAAAAACAACGCAAGATCAAGATGTAGCAGTGAGCCACACAGACTCAACAATCTCATTTCCAAAGGTATCAAGACTAGCAAAGCTTAATGGGTGAGGAATGGTTAAGTGGTTACGTTGCAACAAGCACTAAGAAATTATTTGAGTGGCTAACGTACGAGTACAAGAATAAAAGGGGGTAATCTACGCATGAACGGACATGAACTAATAATGATATCGAAGTGATCCTGAACACCTACTTACGTAAGACATACCCCCCCCCCTTGTGTCCTCTCTCGGATAGAAAGCTCACGAGAAGACGCAATCACGGTTACGCACACAGTTGGCATATTTTAATTAAGTTTACTTCAACTATCCTATGACAGGATGTTAAACAAAGTTTCCATGTTGCCACATAACCGCGGGCATGGCTTTCCGAAAGATTTAACACTCCACGGGTACTCCAACTAGTCCATCACAAACTACCACAAGCTGCCCTGGAGAAAAAACCTCAAACTCGAGATAACCCGCGGTATCCTTGATATCCCACAGCACAAGACCTTTGGTAAGAGTAAAACAAATCCAGCAAGGCTTCCCGACGTGTCGAGATTCCCGATAGGAGTCGCGTATCCCATTCTCAATACACGGCGGATGAGCTAAGCATACAGTAACTGACATCCCGAGTTGCACAAGGTAGCCCGCATGTTTCTCTAGTTTGGACCAGCACCATCAGCACTACCCCCCTATATGAGATCGAATAATGAACCTCGGGTAGCGCTAACTCCCTATGCGTCAAATTAATGATCAGTATTATTATATTTGACAAATATAGTACCAATGTTGGGCCTTGCCGGAAGAGTTTTATCCGTAAACGAAAAACATGGGGTCCACATAACAACGCCAAACATGTTAGGAGCGCTCAATATGGAACATAACACCGGTACACAAGTAAGTAGGGCGGTAAAGATGGAACAAAACACCGAGATAGAAGGCCATGCCTAAACCTTTTACCAAGTATATAGGTGCATTAAATTAAACAACGGTAATATGGTGATATAACAAGGAATCTATGTTGCCACATGGAAAGCAATTGCAACTAGCAACGCTATAAGGACGGTTGAGCAAGCGGTAACATAGCCAAACAAAACTTTGGTGGTATGCAGACTGGTTAGAGGCTTTTCGTTCAATGTCAAGAGGCTTGACATAACAGGTGGTACGTAGCGAGACATAGCAAAAGAAACGAGATAACTAGCATGCCAATGATAGTAGTGGTATCTAGGGAAATGATCATCTTGCCTATGATCCCGCTTGGAAGAAGAACGAATCCGTGAAGCAGATGAACCAACATAGTCGAACAAATCCTCATACTCTGAAGCGGTTCGGAACTCTATCGAGAAGAAACAATCTAAAAGTATCAATCAACACATAATAAACACCACAACATATGCATGGCATGATGTGCAAGCAATTATGATGCATGTCCATTTAATTTTGCAAGATACGGCAAAGCAAAACAATCAACTTCTACACATTAAGTGAAGCTCAATATGCAACGAGTTGCATATTGAAAAAACTTCACACTTCAATCACTTAGTTCACTTCCGTTTAGGTGCACGACAATATTAAATGTTGTTACACATGGCAAGAGGTGTAGTATAAATAAACTATATATCTAGGCATATTAAATTTGGTTGGAAACAACATATAGCATTTCCAAAACGACCCCATATGTTTATTTCGAAATTGGTCCAGATATGAACTAAACATATTTTATATTTATTAAACAGAAAAATAAAGTGGACCATGTGATTCTACACATCATTCTAGTCAATTTACATATATAGATCATCTAAAACAGAGTTAGAGTCTAAAACATATGACTGACACAAAATAATATACTATGAATGCAAAATGTATGCAAATGATAGCCACAAGCATGTAAATCATGGATGCAACAAGATATTATGAAACTACATGAGATTCTAGGCAAGTTTAAATGAGGCCGGAACAACGAATAACAATTCCAGAAAGTCCCCACATATAAATTAAGATTTTGGTACTGCTCTGCCTATAAATTTTTTAGAGTTGTCAAAAAATTAAATAAATGCTACAATGTTATTCTACGCATTTTTCTAGTCATGTTACATATGTGGATCATTTTATTCGGAGCTTTGGTTAATTAGTTATGAAATAAACTGTTTTAACATGGCAAGAGGTGATTTTAATGCAACCCTCATTTTAAATGTTTTAACATGGATGCGGATGACATAATCAAGTATTATGCAATTTATGAAAATGTGAGCACGAATAAGACATGAAGCTTTTGTCGTCATGGCGGAAAGGGGTGCCATGACTGCGAAAACGGAAACGATGCCACGACAACATTTTCTGTAATGCAACAACTCATTAGATGTCGGTGCAAAGGAACAAGTGTGCGAACGTGCAGAACATGGAAAATATGGTGGGGTGATCCCAGTTACTAGGTTCCCACCATGTGTCGGTGGCATGAAAATGGAGGTACCTTATGTTGGAGAATGTTGCATGGGAAACAAAAAATTTCCTACGCACACGCAAGACCTATCCATGGTGATGATCATCTACGAGAGGGGAGAGTGCATCTACATACCCTTGTAGATCGCTAAGCGGAAGCATATATAACACGGTTGACGTAGTGGAACATCTTCGCGACCCAAATCACAGCCCGTCCCGCGATCTCATCACGATCCGCCCTGCGATCCCATCATGATCCATCACGATCCAGTGCCGAACGGACGACACCTCTGCGTTTAGCACACATACAGCCCGATGACGATCTCCGGCTTGTTGATCCAGCAAGAGAGACGAAAAGGTAGCTCAAATCTCCGGCAGCACGACGACATGGCGGCGACGGTGGTGGAGCTACTCCGGCAGGGCTTCGTCGTACCGTACCGAACTAGCTACAGGGTGTCATGAAGTGGTGGAGGGAGAGAGGGTTGCGCCTTGGCTTGAGGTGCCAAAAGCCTCTCTCACCTCCACAATATATAGGAAGGAGGGGAGGGGTGGCTCCCTAGGGCATGGCCCTAGGGTTCGGCAGAATCCAAGAGGAGTCCTCCTCCAACACCACTTGGAAGGAGTCCTCCTTCCCAATTCGGTATTCGCCCTTCCTCCTTTTCTCCCTTGGCTGAAATAGCCTGTTTGGGCTGGCCACCAGCCCACTAAGGGCTAGTGCGCCACCCTTGGTCCTCTTTGGTTCTCTCCCGGGTAGGTGGCCCCTCCCGGTAGAACTCGGAACCCATTCGTCACTCCAGGTACTTTACCGGTAATGCCTGAAAATCTTCCGGAGGCCAAATGGATACTTCCTATATATCAATCTTCGTATACGGACCATTCTCGAAATCCTCGTGATGTCCGGGATCTCATCTCGGACTCCGAACAACCTTCGGTTACCAACATCATTAATTCAACCATACAGAAACGTGCATACCCTACGGGTCCGAGAACTATGCAGACATGACCTGAGACACTCTCCGGTCAATAACCAATAGCGGGACCTGGATGCCCATATTGGCTCCTACATATTCTACAAAGATCTTTATTGATTGAACCTCTATGTCAAGGATTCAGTTAATCCCGTATGTTGTTCTCTTTGTCCTTCGGTATATTACTTGCCCTAGATTCGATCGTCGGTATCTCCATACCTAGTTCAATCTCATTTCAGGATAATCTCTTTACTCGTTCCATAATACACGATCCCGTGACTAACTCCTTAGTCACATTGCTTGCAAGGCTTATTGTGATGTTGTATCACAGAGTGGGTCCCCAGATACCTCTTTGTCACACGGAGTGAGAAGTCCCAGTCTTGATCCACGCCAACCCAAGAGACACCTTCAGTGATACTTGTAGAGCACCTTTATAGTCACCCAGTTACGTTGCAACGTTTCATACACACAAGCTATTCTTCCGATGTCCGGGAGTTGCATGATCTCATGGTCATAGGAACAAATACATTGACATTGAGAAAACAGTAGCAATAAACTCACACGGTCATATGCTACGTTCATAGTTTGGGTATTGTCATCACATCATTCTCCTAATGATGTGATCCCGTTATCAAGTGACAACACTTGTCTATGGCCAGGAAACCTTGACCATCTTTGATCAACAAGCTAGTCAACTAGAGGCTCACTAGGGACAGTGTGTTGTATATACATGTATTTCAGTTTCCAATCAATACAATTCTAGCATGGATAATAAACGATTATCATGAACAATGAAATATAATAATAACCAATTTATTATTGCCTCTAGAGCATATTTCCAACACCTGTAACTAACATGGAATCTACGAAACAAACAATGACACATCTCATACAACAATGCATTCATCCACGAGTGGTAATCTCAACGTTACACCATCAAGGCGTGCATCTTCAGAGCGGATCGAGTCCTAATGGAAGTAGTCGTACATGTGTCGCCGTGCACGTCATGGAAGTAGTGGTACTCGGCATAGGTAGAGGTACATGTTTGTGGTTGTCGACAAAGGTACTTGTGCATTGTTGTGGTGGTCGTCGTCTTGGGGTCTTGCATCCAACAATACATGGTGGTATGGGCGTAGGTCATCAACGTACTACTCTGGACAACCGTACAAAACAAACAAGTATGAGGGGGCAGTCAGGTGGTGGATTGTGCAACACGTGCTGCCAGTGATGAAGACAGAAACAACATCAACTTGTTTAGCGGCCATAGTGCCTGCTAGAGTCAGCATCGCTAGGTGCACTGTGCGAGCATGGCGAGGAGAGGGAAGATGCACTTGCTAGAGGTGTGGCATGACGGAGAGCAGAGGGATGATGGCCTTGGAATGGCGGTGTGGCATCACGTCCGCCATAGTTGTCGCTCTGGTGGTGGAGCAGGGAGCCGGTGAGGCGAGGAAAAGGCTGAGGGGAGTAGCTGGCGAGGGAGAGGAGGCCGAGGATGCTCTAACACCCTCAAAATTTTAATTTGGGATTTTCTGATTTTACTTATTTTTAAACAGAATTTCCAAAACTTTGATAAAAAATATATCTTGGTATCTTCTCAAAAGTCCTACCTTGAGAAAATTTATTTTTAGTTTTCCTTGGTAGCAATTCTGGTTTGGCAAGAGCCATGCCTAATTTCCTTCTTGACAAAGATTTTCATTTGAAGAATCCCTCTCTCCTTCTTTTAAAAATCTCTAAGTAGTTTGTGCCCAAAATTTTGCTAACTAAGGTTTCCCCTAAGACTCTTCCCTCTCCTTCTTTCACTGATTTCTTTCCTATGACTCCCCTCCATCACCAAGGCATCCTTTAAAATCAGATCCTCAATGGTTTGGGTTGGTTTAAAAATTGTTCCTACTTTAAAATGACCCAAACATTTTTTGTAATCTGTTTTGACCCCCAAAAATTTGCAAAGGAAGTTATAGTTCCCTTTGGTATTTGACCCCAAGTTCTCTATCCTTGTAGCCCTAGGTACCCTCAACCTATTGGACCAAAAAGATTTTGGTTGACAATTTATATTTTTTACATTATGTTTGACCAAAGTTTGGACCAGATTTGCTATTTTTGTTAAAAACCAACTTCAGGCATTTTCAAAAATTCTGAAAAATTGCAGGTAGCTTCTAGAGTCAAAGAGAGACCTCCCCAAAAAATGTCATACCCCAACTCTTTCTCCTTGTGTCTAGATCATTTCATCGAGCAGGTGGTGGGCACTCCTCCGAGGAGAACGAACGTCGGCGTCAATCTCGCCAGTACCTACTCTGGTGGCTTGCGCATTGTGCCTCCTCTGTATCCACTGCGCCGCACGGTTTCTTTGTCGGTTCTGGGCGTCGGGGTTGAGCTGGCCTATGCACTGCCGGTCCTAGCAATGGCGCCAGCGACGCCTGCTTTGGACCCTAGAGCTCATCGCTGAAAAGTCGCGCCGCATGACACCACCCAAGCAACCGGAGAGACCCGCGTGTCCGTGCCCCACCTGCACACGCTGCTGCACCGTCTCCATGTCCTGGATAGCGTAGAGCGCTCTCTGTGCATCTGTCGCGCCCGTGAAATGCCACTCCATCGAGAGATTATCGCAACGCGTAATTGCTCGGGGTTAGTGGTGAAACGGAACCCCCAGGACCATAGTAGCTAGCCCAACCTCCGTAAGCACCTACAGAACCCCTCGCTCACCGTAATCGGCACCGGAATTGACTCCGACACAGCTCCCCTCTCACCCGACTATAAATAGAGCCCCCGATTCCTTCTCAAGCCATCACCTCTACCCTGCCTCACCGCAGCCTCGCCAAAACCACTCGGAGGACCTCAGGAGGGTCATCTTCCCCGCCTTCGGCCGCCCCGATTAGCTTCAGGCTCCTGCTAAATTCTCTCAGGTGATCGTGTCCCCGCGGTGCATACTTAGCCAATAAACTCTTTGAGCACTCGCTCATCTAACCCGCGCATCAATTCGGCATTTAGAAGCTTCTCCGACGAGATCCAACTGCACCCGATAGCGCCGCCCGCTAGAGTTGGAGTTGTCATTGACGTGATGCTCACCAGCGACTTCCTCGACCTCCCCCAGCTGCAGAATCATTCTGTGAGTGCATTTGTCCCATCTTTTCCCTCCGATTCGCAGCAGAACACCGCCGGCAACACTGCAAGCTCCTGTCGCCGGCGAGGTGCTTTCAAACCTGAGAGTGGTGGAGCATTGTCAGGGTTCTGTCTATTGGCGAACTATTTTCCTTAAGCGTATTTTGCTAGAGTGCGCTTCCTCCCCTGGCTTGCACATTTCTATCACGGTGTTTTCTTCTTTTTTAGTCAACCCCTTGGGTTACTTTCTGTTTATTACATATTGACCCCTGGACTTCATTCCTTCATAACTTTTAAACTACACGGGCTTTTGAGTTGATTATTTTTGCAAAAAAAAAATATTTAAAAAAATATTTTTTGTATAGTTTATTTTGATATTTATTCCAAAATACTACGAGACATTATTTGTACATTTGTCATATATGTTATAATCTAATGTGTGTGATGTAGATTCCGAAGGGGGAAATGGTGTAGTCAACTTCATCGAGCTAGATTCCGACTTTGTCGACCCACGCAAGCACGTTTAATCAACTGATGTGATGTTTGCTGATAAGATTTGGTTGGTAAATTTCTGCATAGGAACAATAGCATGATATATGATATGATTTTATGCATGACAAAGATGACCACCAATGTGATAGTAACAGGCTGGGGGCAGCCTAAACACGTGGGACGTCATAGGTTGTGGCCTCATAATGACGGATGTGTGACACCATGTGGATGAATTCAACAAATATAGTGTCGACATAGATCGAGTCTTGTCAGTGCATCACCTTAATTTTCATGCTACCGCAGGTATTTACGGAAGGAAATATGGTGTAGTAACTCGTAAACCTATTATCAGCTACACACCATGTAGAGTGGCCGGGAAAACGGTTCCATGGCCCTAGAATAATGCCAGTCATCCGGTCAGGGGGCGTGGGTTATTCCGGTCTGGGACAGAGAGGGGGGCACCCCCTTCTATCGCGCGGTAGAAATTTGATCCCAGGCTAATCGAGGATGTTGGCCTCCCCATCTTATAGTTTTTCCCGTGGAAGCGTGATCCGGGTGATCCCGGTCCTCACTGGGTAAAAATGGGTGTGTGTGCTGGTTTCGAGTGTTTACCTCTAAAATAACGTACGCGGGATTAGTACTAGTGACTATAGAAACCCAGTGGATGTACGTAAAGAGTACACCCTCTGCAGAGTCAAAACTATTCGAATAGCATGTAACACCCTATGTTTAGCTTTCCTGACTAATTAACTTATTTCAACAAAGTTATTCTTATTGCTTTCAAAATATTTGAGAAAAATTAGGGAAACTGAGTGGATATATAGATTCCATATATATGAGTTTCAACACATGGTGATGATCAAAATACTGGGCAAACCCCTCCAAAACCCTTGCTGCCTATTTCAAGCTTTTGAAATATTTCTATAAGAAATATTCTCCAGAAATTCCTGTAAAATTCCAGCATGTCACCTATGATATGTGTGATGATCTTGCCAAGTTTCATATCAATCCAAGTTGATTTGACTTCCCTAATTATTCTAAAACCCTATCTGTCCAGATCCAAATTTGAGCAACTCTACATTGTCAAGTGTCTCCAATTGTGCTTAAATTTGGTAGACATGTTCTTATACTCCAATAATGCATCCACACAAAGTGATGAATCAAGGAGAATAGAAGAACTTGTCCCAAGCCCTGAAAACACTCTGTGTTGGTTTCTGGCTTTGGGAAAGTTTACATTATAAAGTTTCCCCAATTGACCCCAAACTTTTTGGGCATGCTTTAATGCTCAAATAATGCCCCCACACAAAATATTGGATTTGTGGGAATTGATTTGAATAGTTTTAAAAGCAGAAAGCCATTTCTGCCCATTTCATGGGTTTTCCAAGTCCACATTGAAAACCTTCTCCACCAAATCCCAAATTTGGTGTCCAAGCTTATTTTTATCTATTATTTGATCTTGTTAAGTTTAATATCCATTGAAGTCTATCTGGTTGCTCTGCCTTTCATCAAACACCTTGTGTGCATTCACTTTATTGGCTACTTTGGTCCCTTCCACTTTAACACTTGAGGTCAACTTTCTACCATAGCTTCATATAGTTACATTTTACCTCCAGTAACATTCCCATGGCCACTGGTCAATTATTGGAGAGAGACCCTTGTAGCTATTCCTCATTTTTACTCAAGGATCAACATCTTTACCCCTCTTTCCCCACCTCTTCTTAAGATAAGGCCCCCAATTCTTTCCAGAGCCTCCCTAGTATGCCAATGCTTCATTTGAAACCAAGATGTGGCATGCTCATGTGGAGAAAATGAGCAACACATCTACAAGTTGATTTTTGGCTGAAATGTAGCCTTGTACGACAAGTACTAGCTACCCTCCCTTGTTTGGGCTGAAACTTGGCATTGTTGTAGTCCTTCCATGTATAAGACTGGTAGACAAGGTTTCACCTCCATTCCCTTCCTGTGAAAAGCACTTTTGCCAGCCCCAAGTTTGTTGTTGCAAACTTAATCAGTGTTCAAACCAATTCAAACCAGTCCCAGATGCAACCAAATTCCCGAGTCTCTTTCCTGCGTGTGTGCCCTATGTGTTGGACATGTTTGACTGGTCTTAGCAGCCCCGTGGACACAAGTGGCCATGGTGACCACGCTGGCAGCATGCAGAAACGGTGCTCTGCACCATTTCTTCATCCTGCAGCTCGGGTCCCTTAATGGACGCGTGTCCCAGCGCGCCAGGGCACTCCCCTTGACCAGTCCAACCCATCCCGACGCCTAGAAGCGGCCAAATATCCCCTCACACGCGCGCTCTTGCCGTGCACCGAGGCTCCAAGAGCTCCCGAGTTCTCTCTTCCTCTCCCCCTCTTATTCCCTCTTCCGCGAGCCCTCTCTGTGCCCTTGTTTCCTCACCATGGCCGAAGGAGCTCCAGCGACCTCGTTTCGAATTCGGGCACGCTGGGCATCCGCTCCCCCTTTGAACCACTCCATGGGGTCCCCCTCGCCGTCTTGGACCTTCCCCGTAGCTCCCCATCCTCCGTGGTGGTCATGGCGTCGTACCTCAATCGCCATAGGCCACATCCACCCTGGCAGGAGCTGGCCGTGACCGGGTCCTCCCTATAGCGCGTGGGGCCTTCCCCTCCAGGTCGCCGCCTCCCAGTGGGGCTCCGAGAGGCCGGGCCTCGCCTGACGCAGCGTAGGATGCTGGATCGAGCGGCGCCAGCGCCCCTCTGTTCTTCTCCAATCGATAGAGACGGGAGGAGGAAGAAGAACGTGCCAGCGGGCCCCATGTCCTCCTCGGCCTACCCGTCAGCCTGAGTCGTAGCCACGCCACCCCACTGTGAGGTTAAGTGCAGGCGGGGTTGGTGAAAAACCGCCTTCCACGACGGGAGGCGCATTCTTGACAATACGCTTCCACTGTGGCCCTTCGCTGGTGCGACTGTGCTGATGGGCCGGCCCATCTGTCTATTAGTCGCCCTAAGCGTTTAATAGCATTCCTGGTAGCCCTTTTCTCTGTTGATTTTCTTTTATCAGTAATCTTCAAAAATCAATAGCAAATTCACTTTAACTCCAATTTGCTTGATTCAAATTCCCGCAGGTTCCTAAAATCAAGGGCTATCCGAATATGTGCTTTGCACATTTTTCCGAGCAATCTTTTTGTGGTGTTTTTATTTAAATCCAAATCTGGATAATTTAAACCCAACCTTGTGAAAAATCCTAGAGGATCCAAATCACCTCCAAATGGAGTAATTCCAATTCCCAGAGATTTATTATATCATGCCCCATTTTTGAAAGCTTGGTCAACATTTTTGTCTGGCTTTATTCTGTTGCATTAAATAAATAGCTTCCTATTACTATTTATCTAGTACTAGAAAATACATAGTATATTCATTTCAACTCCAAATCCAGTGAAGCAACTTCCTAAATATTTCTAAAATTGTTCTCTGTTAAATGAGTTCCTCCACTCATTTTTATCATAATATTTTATGTGGGTTTCATAAAGGATCCCCTATTCCTCCTTTCGTCCATTCAAAATTCTCTGATGATCCAAATCTCCTATGGAAAGCTTCAGGTATTTTCCTTATGACCAGAGAGGTCCAAGAAAATATAACTTCTATTTATGTAGCACTTTTATTTCTGCCTGCTGTGTGGCTTACCGTGGTTGTTTCCGACGATAGTTGACGGGTAGACGGAGTACTCGGAGTTGGATCGGAAGACCTCGAAGACCCCGAGGACTTATGTGAGCAAGGCAAGCAGCCCTTTGACCATGCGTGAGCATGTGTTATGGTGCATGCTAGTGTAGGAGATATTTCCGTTGCATATGATCATAAGTGCCGGTAAATCATTGAAGTGATGTTACTGATAGCTCCTCCGGAGCACATGCATTGAGCTTGATCCTACCACCTATGAGGATCATGCTAGTATCATGTTGACAAGTAAAGTTAGAATAGTATTAGCATGAGCATGATGATGACATAAATCAAAGGTTTATGAGAACACCATCGGGTGCCACTAATGCCCGAGGGTGATGATGAGTTAGGTGGCCACTTTTGGTGAAGTGGTGCACCGGGTATTTGTGTGTGTATTTTTTTCGAAAATGGAATTAGATTTATGATGTGTCGACCATCCCAACCTTACATGTACGACCACGTTACCTCTGTATGGGACGGGGCTATGTTGATTACTTTGGTCGGTGCTAGCAAAGAGCCACATTCCTAGTGGCGGTAGTGATGTGTGGTCACTCTCATGATGGGGTCATCCCATGTAGGGCGACTATGTCGGTCTTACGTGTTCCACGCACACCATTGGTCCCCGCATGGTTGATACTGTCCAGAGTCGGTGCTTGTAGGACGTACAACATGTGGGTTGGGTACCAATCGAGTGGACCAGTTTGTCTAGCATCGTCAGGGGAAAGGCATTGATCGGGTACTTACCTCGAGTATGTTATATACCGCGAGTCGTGGGTGAATTGGAAGATTCCCGGACCTCGTGGGTCCAGCGTACTACCTCTGCAGAGTGTAAAACTATTCGAATAGTCGTGTGCACGGTCAAGGACAGTTGTGTAATCCTGCTTAAACTACGTCCAGTCGTTTCCACATAAACCAAGTGTGTGTGAGTTGTGGAAAAAGGACTCAATATGAAAGTAATGATATGACCAAGTTTGTTGACTTGGCATATAGGGTGAACCCGGAGTGTTCAACCCTTGGAAGATATATTGATATATGTAACCTGTTCTTCAAACTGACCTTTAACATATGTTGCATACCATGATCATGTTTGTTTACCACCAAGATGATATCCACCAAAGATGCATATTATTGTTATCCTTCACTTGCATTGTTCACATCATGGGTTATTTGCGAGTACATTCAAAGTACTCATTGGCTTGCCACTCGTTATTTCATTGACCGGGTATGAGAGAACAGGATTTGGTGAAGAGTAACTCAGTGACGTTCTTGCGAGCTAGGACGCTTCCCAGTCAGAATGCCTGGAGGTTAAGGCTGATGGCGTGGGTTCACGCTTTGGACCAATATTTCCGCTATTGGTCGAGTTTGGTGTGTTGGCCCTCAAGGCCATGTATATGTAAGACTTGATCGCAATGCTCATTTGTTGTATCAAATGATATGTATGGATGTAGGACTCTTAATATTCAGTATATGTGTGTTCGATGAGCATTGATCTTTGGGATCACTGAGCACGTTCATTCGGCAATCTCGACTCGTAAGTCGGGGTCCCTAGTCCGCGGTCAAGGGTGAGTTGTTGGCAGGTCAAGTGTCGAACTTAGTGTTATTGTTTGGAGAACAAGTTTCTTTATGAAATGCTTATTATTGACGTCTGACTATGACGTTGGAACTAACATGATGAAACTTGGTTGTATTGAATATCCCGAAGGTTGGTTCTACCACCCGATTATTCATTTACTTTTATGCCCTTTCTCTGGTGTCACTAAGACGCCCGACTGGGGCGAACATTTACTTTTATGTCCTTTCTGTGGTGTCGCTAACATGCCCGACTCAGGCGAGCAATTATTTTATTATGCCCTTTCTATGGTGTCGCATAGACGCCGGAATGTGGCTTGTTACTTTATTATTATGCCATGTATGCGGGTTCGCTTAGACGCCAGATGGTGGTTATTTTTACCAGTTAACCTTTCGCGGCATCGCTTCAGACGTATGACCGGTGCAATTTCATCTTCTTGGATATTTAGGGAGGACTACTGCCCGACTTATCTACTTTAATTTAACTTATTGTTGAATTTTTCTACAATGATAATTGTGAAAATTAACCCTGCATGTGAAATTGCTGCGTTCATCTTATCTTTTGTGCAAACTGTCTTGCGAGACCTTTCAAAGTACTCACTAGCTTGTTGATGTGGCCAGATATGGATGAAGGATACCTGATGGCTGAAGAGGAGTCCCAGTCAGTCTTGCGATCTTGGAGTCTGCCGTTGTATCATTTCACCGCTTCCACCACCATGAATAATTTATCAAGCCTCACTCTGATGCTTAGCATGTAGTAGTACTTAACCGTGTCACTTCACTCTGATGTGACATGCCTGTCTATTTATGCAAGAAGTAGAGCTAACCCATGACCACTATTATATATCTAGCCTTATGCTAAATATGGATGTGTTGTAATAAACTATTGAGCGGCCTCCGCTCTACCCTATTTAATATCAAGTGCTACTATTTTTCTATACAAAGTTGGACTATTAGTGTGAATGATTTTCTACACTGGTGACATTTATGGCTGATTCCCGATAATTATGTTTTTTAACAACCTTGGTATTAGAGCCAGGCTGACTGTAGGAACCCACTAGGTGCGACCGCTAACCGGATTAACAAATCCATTTTAATTTGTGTATTCTGTATACTGTAGAGATTTTTTTTGTTAGTCAACATATATTTATGTTATGAATACGTGGAAATTTGTATCTACTCTGTACATGGCTGGCAACGGTTGTCTGTCACAGGTTATCGCCAACGAGCCGACGGGATTTTTGCGACTCCTCTCCATAATTATCATGATCGCGATTGGACCGACGACTCGCTCCGAGTACACATTCTATCACCACAGGATCAGCGACACTCTGACCCTGCATCAGGCCTTGGTGCAGTTCGCTGGTGGGCGCGTCAAGATCCGTCGTCTTCGCTTCGTCGAGAGAGCCATACCTACACAGAGGTAGGCTATGCAGATGGTTGTTAGGGAGGCAATTGCCCATCTCCGGGACACCCTTCCAGTGATGAAGACTCGTCCTTATCAATACCTCCTGTGCCACGTTCCGTACACTAGTCACTACGCTTTTGCATGTCCCAGGGAAGAGGATGATGAGTCCATTGGGATGCTCGTGCAGTACATCATGGCCCTGGAGTTAGCCTTTGACAGCTTAGTAGATGATTTGGTGGCTTCTTGTATGGAGGCTCCTCATGCATGTGCTCCTGACAAGACTGGGCTTCTCCGTCCCATGCCACCCCGGTCATTCCCTTCCTCCTCTGCGTCATGTGCACCGTCAATCGAACCAGTTAGCCGCCAACTACCTTCACTTCAGGAGTTAAATCAAGTTATTTCTCCTAACCCTATTAGAACTGCTCCAACTGCTAGCCTCATGCATGCTCCACCGCCTCGCTCTGTTTGCCTAGGGCCTGTGCAGGACGAGGTTGAGTCCCCAGCACATCGTCTGGGACTTACCCTTGGCCAACCGATCCAGGTCCCCTCCACCTCCACATAGGAATGGTGTAGAAGTGCATCGGGACGCTTGTATGATATGTATGATTGTGTGCTCGTAGGCCAAAGAGAAGTAGTTGTGTTGCATCATGTAGGATCAGGAGAAGTTCACTAGCTAAGTAACATGTGAGGTATGTGTGAGCACAGCCTGAGTGATGTATTGTATAATTATGCTTGATGTAAGATATGTACATGTAGTCATTCTCCGAGAACGGCGAATGTTTTATGAAAAAAATTGGTGTTTCTCTTGGCCGCAAAAATATTTATTTCACCGTTTACTCGTATTTTCTCATTTTTCTTTTGTAACATCGCTCGAAGTTAAGAAATGCATCGTCCCTGGACCCGCTCCATGTCGATTCCACCGGAAGAGAATGATTTCACTCAGATAGGTAACAACTTTACTCAAGGGCAGTCAAGTCAGCAAGACAACGACTCAGCATTCTTGCAAGTTTGTCGCATGTACGAGCAAGGCCAACAACAACACCAAGAGATGAAGAATTAGCTTTTAAATATGGAGAATCAATGTGGACCTCACTAACAGCGCTCCCGATTGGCTGAATTACAGAGGACTCATCCATCGGGTTTTTGACACACTCATAAGCCAATGGAAGGTGATGACTAGTTGCGGGATATTGAAAGGAAGCTAATTATTGTCGAGTTCTCCGACTATGAAAGCACAATTGCTCCCTAGGGTGGTTTTGATAATTGACCACAACATATGCACCATTGGACTAATGTGCTTTCCAAGTATATTTCAGAAAAGTTCAAAAGATGCTATGGCTTAATGATTATGTGGAGTAACCCTGGATACAAGAAAGGAATAATATTGGCACAAGCTTCAAGCTAGAAGACTCCTCATTTTATATTTGTGAGAAATCACTTTTGAGTCCATAGGAAAGCCAATAATATTAAAAGGGGTTGAGGTAGTAAAATGAACTGATTGCTCAAATGCTCAAAGTTAGCCACCAAAACACTCATTCATTTTCCCATATCCACTCTGTCGAGTTCCACATATAGAAAATCGGTGCAACCAACACTGCCACTTCGGACCCACCGAGTTTGAACCTCAGACAGAACCCTAGCTATTTCCACCAAATCGGTGCAACCGAAACTGCATCGGTGCTACCGATTTCGGTGTGACGAACATTCTGTTGCCAAGATACACAAAATCGGAATTTCCGAGTTTGAGTACCAGTGCCACCGAGTTTTTTCATCTGAATGTTAGTCACCTTTTCGGTGCCACCGAGTTCTATATATCGGTCTCACGGAGATTCATAAGTTCACACTTTTAGTACTAGTTGCTACCACCGAGTTGTCCACTCTGGTGTCACCGAGTTCGCACTTTTGTGTGTAAGGGTTGGATTTTGGTTACTGCCTATATATACCACTTCACCCACTTCTCATTCGTGGCAGAAGCACTCAGAACATACACTTCAATTCCAGATCCATTTTCTGAGAGAGAACCACCTACCAATGTGTTGAGACCAAGATATTCCAATTCAATCATTTGAAACTTGATCTCTAGCCTCCCCAAACTGCTTTCCACCGAATCAACCTCTACTAACCATGCATATTCTATGAGAGACTGATTTGTGTTGAGGAGACTATCTTTAGAAGCACAAGAGCAAGGAGTTCATTGATCTACCACATCTATTACCTTTTGGAGGGTGGTGCCTCCTAGATTGGTTAGGTGTCAATTGGGAGCCTCCTACTCTGTATTGTGGAGTTGAACCAAGATGTTTGTAAGGGCAAGGAGATTGCCTAATTCGTGAAGATCTACCGTGATTGAGGCTAGTCCTGTGTGGACGGAAGCCGTGGTGGAATAGACAAGGCCACTTCTTTGTGGACCCCTTGTGGGTGGAGCCCTGTGTGGAATATCGCAGCAGTTACCCTCTGTGGGTTGAAGTCTCCACTAACATGGACGTATGATAACTCCACCTATCGGAACCATGCCAAAAATCGTCGTGTCAACCTCATGCGTTTGATCTCCCTACCTTACTTCTTTACTTTACACTTGCATGTTGTACTTACCGCTTCAATATTATTAGAACTGCAGGTGTAGGGTATACTTGACCTGTTATAACTGTTGTAGCTGCCTCTCAGGTAAAATTGGGAAAAGGCAAAAAAATATCTTGCCAAGTAGTCTAATCACCCCCCCCCCTCTATACATACTTCCAATCCTACAAGTGGTATCAGAGCTTTGGTCTCTATTTCATTGGTTTAGCAACCTAGGATAGTATTATTGGAGAACATTGCATGGGAAACAAACATTTTCCTACGCACACGAAGACCTATCATGGTGATGGTCATCTATGAGAGGGATATTGGATCCACATACCCTTGTAGATCGCTAAGAGGGAAGCATTAAGAAATGTGGTTGATGTAGTGGAACGTCTTCGCCATCGAAATCACCGCCGTCCCACGATCCGTCCCGATCTAGTGCCAAACATACGGCACCTCCGCGTTCAGCACACGTATAACTCGATGATAATCTCCGCCTTCTTGATCCAGCAAGAGAGACGAAGAGGTAGTTCAATTCTCCGGCAGCACGATGGTGTCGCGGTGATGATGGTGGAGCTACTCCGATAGGGCTTCGCCGTGTCGTACCAATCTAGCTATGAGGTGTCACGAATTGGTGGAGGGAGAGAGGGATGCACAAAGGCTTGAGGTGCAAAAACCTTAAAACCCTCCACTATATATAGGAGGAACCAAGGGGTGGTTGACTTGCCTCCTACTCCAAGGAGGAGCCTTCGGTCGAGGCAAGGAGGAAGGAGTCCTCGTGCAATTCGGTTTGGTGGAGGACTCCTTCCTATCTTGTCCACCTCCTTCTTCTTTTTTCCTTCTTTATTATTGCCTTGGACGAAATAGCCTCATTGGGATGGCCTCACCAGCCCACTAAGGGTTGGTGCGCCACCCATGGGCCTATTTGGTTTTGTCACGGGTGGGTGGCCCCTCCCGGTAAAACCCCAGAACCCATTCGTCACTCCCGATACTTTACTCGTAATGCCTAAAATCTTCCCAAAAGCCAAATGCAACAATCCTATATATCAGTTTTCGTTTTCGAACCATTCCGGAGACAGTCATGACGTCCGCGATCTCATCCGGGACTCTGAGCAACATTCGGTTACCAACATCAATAATTCAACTATACCGAAAACGTCACCGTACCTTAAGTGTGCAGACCCTGCAGGTTCGAGAACTATGTAGACATGACCAAGACACTCTCCGGTCAATATCCAATAGCGGGACATGGACGTCCATATTGGATCCTACATATTCTACGAAGATCTTATCGGTTGAACCTCTATGTCAAAGATTCGCACAATCCAGTATATCATTCCCTTTGTCCTCCGGTATGTTACTTGCCCGAGATTCGATCGTCGGTATCGCCATACCTATTTCAAACTCGTTACGAGAAAGTATCTTTACTCGTTCTGTAATACAAGACCCTGTGGCTAACTCTTTAGTCACATTGCTTGCAAGGCTTGTTGGTGATGTTGTATTAACGAGTGGGCCCCGAGATACCTCTCCGTCACACGGAGTGACAAATCCCAGTCTTGATCCATGCTAACTCAACGGACACCTTCGAAGATGCGTGTAGAGTACCTTTATACTCACCCAGTAATGTTGCGACGTTTGATACACAGAAGGCATTCCTCGGGTGTCAGTGAGTTACATCATCTCATGGTCATAGGAATGTATACTTCACATGCCGAAAACAATAGCAACAAAATGACACGATCATATGCTACGTTTATAGTTTGCGTCTTGTCCATCACATCATTCTCCGAATGATGTGATCCCATCATCAAGTGACAACACTTGCTAGTGGCTAGGAAACCTTAACCATCCTTAACCAACAGGCTAGTCAACTATAGGCTCACTAGAGATATTGTTTTGTCTATATATCCACACATGCAATTATGTTTCCATTCAATACAATTATAGCATGGATAATAAACAATTATCTTGAAACATGAAATATAATAATAACTATTTTACTATTGCCTCTAGGGCATATTTCCAACAAGCATGGCATCTGGTGAGGGAAATTATCATCGTAGAGTTCCTTATTTCGATGGCACTAACTTTGCTAGTTGGAAGCATAAAATAAAAATGCACATACTTGTCTTTAATCCTCATGTTTGGGCTGTTATTCGTGTTGTTGTGCATGGTAACTTCTTTGGACAAGGGCATGAACCAGAACGCGATGCGATAACTGATGAACTGAAGATGTTACAACTTAATGCTCAAGCCTGTGATATCATCTTCAATTGCATTTGCCCCGAAGAATTCAACAAAATCAGTCGTCTTGAGAACGCAAGAGAAATTTTGGATACTTTGGTTGATATGCACGAAGGTACTGATTCTGTTAGAGAATCTAAGTTAGATGTGCTTCAAAGTGAGCTTGACAAGTTCAAAATGAAGGATGGTGAAGGAGTCGCTGAAATGTACTCTAGGCTAGCTCTCATTACCAATGACATTGTCGGCTTAGGAAGCGAAGAGATGACTGACAAATTCATCATCAAGAAGATACTTAGAGATCTTGATGGCAAGTATCACACAGTGTGCACATTGATCCAAATGATGCCAAATTACAAAGATCTCAAGGCAACTGAAGTCATTGGTAGAATTATTGCTCATGTGATGTCACTCAAGGACAAAGATGAGCTGCACAACAAGTCAAGCAGCGCTACTTAAAAAGACAATCTTGTCACTGATGAAGAGATAAGCCTCATGGTCAGAAAATTCAACAAGTTCTACAAGAATAGAGGCAAAGATAGAAGCTCAAGTTCAAGACATGATGAGAAGTGTTCGTCTAGTCGTGACCGAAACTGCTACAAGTGTGAGAAGCCTCGACACTACTCAAATGAGTGCTCGGCTCCCTAAAAACAAAGAGAAGAGTCACCACGAAGACGGAGCTCAAGAGATGAGCCGCCTAGTAGAAAGAAGGAGTAGAGAAGATCACTATGAACAAAGACACTCACGGAGAGGCAAGGAATCGGATAAGAAGGAAAAATACACCAAGAGCAGTTCAAGAATAAGACATCAAGCTCATGTTGGTGAATGGGTCTCTGGATCCGAGTCTGATCACCACTCCGAGAGAAGCTATCACTCCAACTCCTACTATAGTCAAAATGAAGGTGTTGTCGGGATTGCGCTTGTTTCCACCAACTCCTACGACTTATTTGATTCACCAAGTGAGGGAGCTAGAAACTGATTCATGGCTAAAGGCCCCAAGGTAACATATCGTGAGAATCTTGATTTCAACAGTGATGAGGATGACTTGTTAGGAGAAGATGACCTGATTCTAGATAAAGCTTGTGAATGCACTAAAAATGAACTTGCTATTTATCATGCTAGTCAAGAGAAATCGAATGATGATGCTAAGAAAGAAATTGAACGACTAACTCAAGAGTTAAAAACTCTTAAGTTAGCTCATGAGACTACTCTAGAAGATCATAGAGAGCTTGCAAGAACCCATGAGAAGCTACACTTCGAGAAGATCAACTTGGAGCAAGAGCATGAGTTCTTAAAATAAATCAATGATGATCTTTGAAAGACGAGTCCTACTTATCTACCCAAACGATTACTCTTGTCTAACTTTGTTCCACAAGTTAAACCTAGCAACACTAGCAACAAAGTGTCGGTGTTCTGGGATTGGGGGTACCCAGACCTACCTGCTTGTGGCCCGGGGGGTACCTGCCTCACTAGGGCAAACCAATGGGCCCGGCACATCTCAAGGAAAGGCCCTCGTGAGGGGCCAAGCCTGACGAGAAGGAACAACGTCAAGACCCGCAAGGGGGCCTCCTCAGGTCCCCTCCGGAGCGGCGGATATTCCAAGGTAGGGTCGGACCTCAGGAGTCAAGGGTCACACCACGGAAGGACAGGCGAGCAGCAGATGGCAGAACGGGACAGTTCCCCCTTTGGTGCAAAGGAGCCGGGAGCGTACAGGTTTTCGAAATGCATCTTCCAAAGGTTTCCATTCTGGTGCAACAAAGCCACAGCCCCCCACCAGTAGGGCAAACGTCATCCACGGGCCCGTCTTTGCAGCGTGGATGGTTTCTTTGCAGGCGAAGACCACCTTTGGGCAAGGGAGCATGTTCTCGTGTCCCCCTTCAAAATTGGCCGTTGTGGGATCCCTTCCCGCCGAGGCTATGAGGGAAGAGGACCCAGGCCTCCGCTATAAATAGAGAAGGTAGGGTACTTGAGAGAGAGAGAGAGAGTTCATTCGGACGATAGAACAAGACACTTAGTCGCTCAGCCTCCGGAGGCCGAAGAACACTTTACTAACTCATCCACCACCTCCGTGAGAGGCAATCCACGAAAAGCAGGAGTAGGGTTTTACGCTTTGCAGCGGCCCGAACCTAGGTAAACTGTTGTGTTGTGTGTTCCCCTCGCCATCGAGTGAGTCCTTCATCATTTCCATCGAGTAGTGAGTTAGGCGAGGCGGAGCAGGGGAGATGTTCGTACACGCACTAGTGTTAGAATTCTTAGGGTTTTGCGGAGCCCTAAATCCGACATTTGGCATTCCAGGTAGGGGCGTGTCGAGGTTTCCTCCAAGATCCGTCCTCACCAAGCTCCACGGCTCCGATGGGTGATGCTCGCTGGGTACGTGCAGAATGCCGCGCCACCCGCATCGCCCAGACTGCGCCCTCCGTTGCCACCGGCGCGCGTTGGTCGATGTCACTCGTGGTGAACGTTGCCACAGTCCCGAAGCTCAAGAACAACAGGGGTCCTCCCAGCCGCCGACCGAGCAGGTCGATGGCCGCACCGCCACGCCATCACTCGCCAGACCTTCGGGGTCGGCATCACGCGCTCGGCCAGAGATTTCCCACGGCCGCCGCGCGCTTTCCAGGGCCCCTGAGATGCTTCATTGTCGGCCCGCTCCCGACCACCACGACGACTCGCTCCATCGCATCGAGGAGCTCATTGCTGCCATTGATGACTCAGCTGCATTCTCCTGCTCGCTCCAGCCCCAGTCGTCCCTGATGAACAATGAGGAACAAGATGTGTCGCCCCCGCCTCCGCGGCATGTCGCGGACCCCGAGCTCGGGACGGAAGCACGACCCCGCGCTCGGCCTCGTGAACCCAGGGGGGCCCGGGGATGAAGCAAGCTGCCAGATGAACCCCTGGCCCCGCGCCAACGCGCGCGCCCCTGGCATTGCACATCGCGCGCTCGGAGCGCGCCCCGCTAGAGGCAGGCCCTGTGGAGCGACAAGACCAGGCAGCCCCCGTGCGTACCATGCCCATTGGACTGGTGGGGTGCTTCGCCATCGCCCCTGAGCTCTACCCCGTCGTGTGGCCGTGCAAGTTCAAGCCTACCTGCCCCCACGTTACGATGGCACCCAAGACCCCGTTGAGTTCCTGCAACTCTACACGTTGAGCATCAAGGCGACAGGAGGAGGTGACAAGATCATGGCGTGCTGGTTCCCGATGGCGCTCAAGGGCGGCGCGATCTCATGGCTCCTCAACCTCCTGAAGGCGTCCATCACCTCCTGAGACTGCCTGCGCGAGCGCTTCATCGCCAACTTCCAGGGCACCCGCAACCACGCCCCCACCATGAACAACCTGCGGCACGTCAAGCAGTAGGAGGGAGAGACCCTACACAAGTTCATACAGTGTTTCACTGTCATGCGCCTCAAGATCCCCAAGGCGTCGAACGAGGCCGTCATCTCGGCTTTCTCCGACGAAGTCACCAACCTCAAGATGAAGGAAGAGCTCGCCATGAACGATGAAATGAGCACCGCACTGGAGATGTTCAACTTTGCAAGCAGGTGAGCCAAGGCGGAAGAAGGATGCGTGTTGCTCCTCGGGCCCCAGGCGGTGGACCCAAAAGAGAAGGAAGCCAAAGCCAAGGAGGTGAAGCGCAAGGCCTCGGCGGTGCTTGCCGCTGAGCCTGAGGCGAAGCATACCCGAGGGCGAGAGCGCCCATCCGGAGGAGGGCCGACATGCATCTTCCATGGCACCAGCGGTCATGACACCTCTGAATGTCAAAAACTACTTTTGTTTCGTGTCGAACACTTTAACAGGAGCCTCGGACGATTCGACAGAAGCCCTGCGCACGGAGGAGGCCGCAATGGGGGCCGCTGGGATGATCGTGAGCCACGTCAGTGGTGGCGTGATACGTCTCAAACGTATCTATAATTTTTGATGGTTTCATGCTGTTATTTTGTCATCTTTGGATGTTTTATGTACCTTTTATATCTTTTTTGGCACTAACTTATTAATTCAGTGCCAAGTGCCAGTTCCTGTTTTTTCTGTGTTTTAGGCTCTTTTGAGATCTGATTTTGGAATGGAGTCCAAGCGGAATAAAATTCCCGAAACAAATTTTTCCCGAACAAAAGAAGATCAGGGGGCTTGAGGGCCAAGCCAGGAGAGCTACAGGGGGCCCACAAGCCCCCTATCCACCACCAGGGGGACGGCGGCTAGCAGGCTTGTGGCCTCCCTGGCGCCCCCCTGACCTAGCTCCTTCACCTATATATTCCCTAAAATACAAAAAAAATCAAGGGATCCATGAAAATACTTTTCTGCCGCCGCAAGCTTTCGTTTCTGTGAGACCTCATCTGGAGACCCATCACGGTGCCCTGTCGGAGGGGATATTGGAGTTGGAGGGCTTCAACATCAACATCATCGCCCCTCCAATGACTCGTGAGTAGTTCACTTCAGACCTACGGGTCCGTAGTTAGTAGCTAGGTGGCTTCTTCTCTCTCTTGGATCTTCAATACAAAGTTCTCCATGATCTTCATGGAGATCTATCCGATGTAATCCTCTTTGGCGGTGTGTTTGTCGAGATCTGATGAATTGTGGATTTTTGATCTGATTATCTATGATATACATTTGACTCTTTGCTGATTTCTTATATGCATGATTTGATATCCTTCTAAGTATCTCCGAGTCTTGGGTTTTGTTTGGCCAACTAGATCTATGATTCTTGCAATGGGAGAAGTGCTTGGTTTTGGGTTCTTACCGTGTGGTGACCTTTCCGAGTGACAGTAGGGGCAGCAAGGCACACATCGTGTAGTTGCCATCCAGGGTAACAAGGTGGGCTTTCTCGTATATATGAGATTGTCCATCTACATCATGTCATCTTGCTTAAGGCGTTACTCTGTTCTTTTGGACATAATACACTAGATGCATGCTGGATAGCGGTCGACGTGTGGACTAATAGTAGTAGATGCAGAAAGTATCGGTCTACTTGTTTTGCACGTGATGCCTATAGATATAATCATTGCCATAGATGACCTCACGACTTTGCGCGGTTCTATCAATTGCTCGACAGTAATTTGTTCACCCACTGTCTACTTGCTTTCATGAGAGAAGCAACTAGTAAACACTACGGCGCTCGGGTCTATTCACACCTATCGTTTCCACTTTCGCTTTTACTTTGCTTTGTTACTTTGTTGCTTTCAGTTCTCACTTGGCGAACAATCTGTAAGGGATTGACAACCCCTTCATAGCGTTGGGAGCAAGCTTTTTGTGTTTGTGCAGGCACTTGATATACTCCTTCACTGGATCGATACCTTGGTTCTCAAACTGAGGGAAAATACTTACCACCGCTGCGCTACATCACCCTTTCCGATTTGAGGGAACACCAACGCAAGGCTCCAAGGCCACGTGGGAAATCCTTTGCATATTTGCCTAGCAAGTCCCTTAAGGCGTAGCCGTAGCAGAAGGATTCCTGGTGCCGTTGCTGAGGAGTATCAAGAACAGTCTCCCTTCAGCACGTTTCTGGCACCGCTGGAAGGTCTTTTGTTGTAGTAGCAGAAGTATTTCTGGCGCCGTTGATGGGGAAGGAGATATCTATCCAAGTAGGTCTCACAAACTCATCTCTTGCATTTACTTTTTTTCCAGTTGCCTCTCATTTTCCTCTCCCCCACTTCACATTTGGCGTTTCCATTTGCCTTTTCGTTCGCCCTTTTCTCTCGCTTGCTTTCTGTTTGCTTGTGTGCCATGTGCCTTCAAAATGCTTGCATCTTCGCTTGCTAAAAATCTAGTGATATGGATCCTCATCCACTTGCTAATCTTTTCTAGAGTTCCAACTATGTTGAACCAATTGTTAGTGAGCGTACACTAGATTATCTTTATGAAGTTTTGCTTAAGATGCGTGAATCTGAAAATCGTGATCAGGAAATTTATGAAGTGATTCACGAGGGCTCCTTGGTTGAAAAGCATGATTGCAATGGTTTCACTTTAAATTCTATTAGTGACAATCATGCTAAGAATATGCAAAACCCTAAGCTTGGGGATGCTAGTTTTGCTATGTCCACTACTTGTTGCAAGAATCATGATTGGGGTGATGACTTTCTTATGATCTTGAAAATTTGTTTAAGCCTCATGATGAATATGATATTTTCAATATTATTGAAAGTGGGTTTGGAGAAGTCATGACTTTAGTTGATGCTAATCCCACTATTTTTGAAGAGCGTGAACTTTGCATGCATGTGGATCATGAAAAGAATATCCTATGTGCTAGTTACATTGTTGAATTCGAATATGATCCCACATGTAATTTTTATGAGAGAGGAAAATATGGTGGTAGAAACTTTCATGTTACCAAATCACCTCTCGTTATGTTGAGATTGACATTGTCTCTTTCTTCTTCATGGCATATGGTAACTATTGGTTGTCTTGACAATCTGTTTTCCTATAAAATGCCTATGCATAGGAAGTATGTTAGACTTAGATGTGATTTTCACATGCTTTATGATGCTCTCGTTGTGCTTCAATTCTTGTCTTTTGTGTGAGCATCATTGAATTATCAATGCCTAGCTAAGGGCGTTAAACAAAGTGCTTGTTGGGAGGCAACCCAACGAATCTATCCTTTTTATTTCTATTTTGTGTTTTCCACACTGTCAAAATTCAGTTATTATTTTGTTTTTTGTGTTTCTTTTTGCGTTTGTGCCAAGCAAAACCGTTATGATTAGTCTTGGGGATGATCGTTTGGTCATGCTGGAAAAGACAGAAACTTTCTGCTCACGAAAAGAATTTTAATTTTTTTCTGTAAGAGTTTTGAGTTGATTCTTTTTGCTGCTGATTGCTATGCAAATCTTCAGACTATCGTAATTTTTCAGAATTTTTGAAGTACCAGAAGTATACGAAGTATACAGATTGCTACAGATTGGTCTGCTGTTAACAGATTCTGTTTTTGTTGTGTTGGTTGCTTATTTTGATGAAACTATGGATAGTATCGGGGGGTATTAGCCATGGAAGATTTAAAATACAGTAACCCAACATCAACATAAGGAGAATTTAAGTTTGCTACAGTACCTAAGGAAGTGGTGGTTTGCTTTCTTATACTAATGTTATCACGAGTTTCTGTTTAAGTTTTGTGTTGTGAAGTTTTCAAGTTCTTATGGACAAAAAGATAAAGAGTGGCAAGATCTCAAGCTTGGGGATGCCCAAGGCACCCCAAGAGATTCAAGGATGCCGTAAAAGCCTAATCTTGGGGATGCCCCGGGAAGGCATCCCCTCTCTCGTCTTCAAATCCATCGGTAACGTTACTTGGGGCTATATTTTTATTCACCACATGTTATGTGTTTTTGCTTGGAGCATCTTGTATCGTAGGAGTCTTTTATTTTTACTATGTCACAATCATCCTTGCTGCACACCTAGAGAGAGATACATGCACTCACCGTGATTTTTTCGAGCTTCACTTATATCCTTTGGTAGACAATTCAGCTCACATGTGATTCACTTATATCTTTTGAGCTAGATACTTTTGCTCTATGTGCTTCACTTATATCTTTTAGAGCACAGCGGTGCGTGGCTTGGTAGTTTATCTATGCTTTGAAAGTAGTCTCAAAAGGGGTAGTTATCCAAAGGGATACGAAAACTTCCACCATCATGTGCATTCAATTGTTAGAGAAGTTTGATTCATCTCATTTAGTTTTGAGTTGTGGTTATGGTAATATTGAAGTTATGCTAGTAAGGTGTTGTGGATCTAGAAATACTTGTGTTGAAGTTAGTAATTCCCGTAGCATGCACGTATGGTGAACCTCTATGTGATAAAATCTGAGCATGATTAGTCTTTTGATCGTCATCCTTTGCGTGGCGGTCGGGATCACGCGATGGTTTATACCTACCAACCCTCCCCCTAGGAGAATGCGTTGAATGCTTTGTTTCGATTACTAATAAAACTTTTGCAACAAGTATATGAGTTCTTCATGAGTAATGTTGAGTCCATGGTTTAGATGCACTTTCACCTTCCACCATCACCATCTTCTTAGTGCCGTGCAACTTTCGCCGGTGCACAAAACCCACCATTAGCCTCCCTCAAAACAGCCACCATACCTACCTACTATGGCTTTTCCAAAGTCAATCCGAGATATATTGCCATGCAACTACCACCATGACATGTGCCACCACGTCTACATTGCCATTGCATGATCCTAAGATAGCTAGCATGATGTTTCCATTAAATGTCTATGCCATGCTAGTTCATTGTCACGGTACACTACCGAAGGCATTCCACATAGAATCATCGTTGCTCTAAGTTTTGAGTTGAAAGTGTGATGATCATCATTGATGGAGCATTGTCCCATGTGAGGAAATAAAAGAGGCCAAATATGCCCACCAAATAAAAAAAAAGAGGCCAAAGAGCCCGTCCAAAAAAATTTGTAGAAGATTTGTTTTGCTGTCTAGTTTCTATTGATATTTATTCAAAATACTTTGAGACATTATTTTGAAATTTGTCGTGACTGTTAGAATGTGATGTGTGTGACGTAGATACCGAAGGGGGGGACGCTGCAGTCAACTTACCCGAGCTAGATCCCTAGTTAGTCGACCCATGCAAGCACGTTTAATCAATTGATGTGATGTTGCTCATATGATTTGGTAGATAATTGCGGCATCGGAACACTTTCATGTTATATGATATGATTTCATGCATGACAAAGATGACCACCAATGTGATAGTAAAAGGTTGTTGTCAGCCTTTTCACGTGGGACGTGATTGGTTGTGGTATGATCATGTCGGATGCATGACACCGTGTGGATGAATTTAACAACTCTAGTGTCGACATAGATTGAGTCTTATCACTGCATCACCTTACTTTTCGTGCTACCACTGGTCTTTACAAAAGGAAATATGGTGTAGTAGGTCGTAAACCTATTATCTGGTACACACCAAGTAGAGGGGCCGGGATGAAGTTTCCATGGCCTTGGAATAATGCTAGTCATCCGGTCAAGGGGCATGGGTGTTTCCGATCTAGGACCGAGAAGGGGGCTTCCCCTTGTACCGAAGTACTAGAAATTTGATCCCATGTCAACCGAGGATGTTGGCCTCCCCGTCTTATAGTTTTTCCCCTTGAAGTGTGATCCGCGTGATTCTCGGCCTCGCTTGGTAAAAAATGGGTGTGTGCTGGTTTTGAGTGTTTACCTCTAAAATACCGTACGCGGGATTAGTCCTAATGACTATAGAAACACGTTGGTTGTGGGTAAAGAGTACACCCTCTGCAGAGTAAAAATTATTCCAATAGCCGTGTCCACGGTCAAGGAGGACTGGTTGACACATCAAGTGTCGGTCTATAGGGAACAAGTTTGTTTATGAAAGTGCTTATTATTGACGTTTGACAGTGACATTGGAAGTAACGTGATGAACTTGGTTGTATTGGATATCCCGAAGGTTGGTTGTACCACCCAATTATTCATTTCTTTTATGCCCTTTCTCTTGTGTCACTAAGACGCCCGGCTGAGGTGAGCATTTACTTTTATACCCTTTTCGTGGTGTCGCTAAGACGCCCGACTGAGGCAAGCATTTACTTTTATACCCTTTTCGTGGTGTCGCTAAGACGCCCGACTGAGGCAAGCATTTACTTTAATGCACTTTTTGTGGTGTCGCTAAGACGCATGACCAAGCCGAGTATTTACCTTTATTCCCTTTCCGTGGTGTCGCTAAGAAGCCCAATTGAGGCAAGCATTTACTTTATTATGCCTTTTCCATGGTCTCGCATAGACGCCCGACTGTGGCTTACTAATTTATTATTATGCCATGTATGTGGTGTCTCTTAGATGCCCGATGGTGGTTGTTTATTTTTACCTGTTAACCTTTCGAGGCGTTGCCTCAGACACCCGATCGGTGCATTTTTATCTTCTCGAATATTTTGGGACAACTACCGCCCGACTTATCTACTCTAACTAAACATATTGTTAAATCTGCTACCATGATAATTGTGATAATTAACCCTGCATGTGAAATTGCTGCATTCATCTTATCTTTTGTGCAAACTGTCTTGCGAGTACTTTCAAAGTACTCACTTGCTTGTTGATGTGGCCAGATATGGATGAAGGAGACCTCATGGATGAAGAGTACGATAGCGAGTCCGATGCCTAGAGGAGTCCCAGTCAGTCTTGCGATCTTGGACTGTGTTGTTGTATCATTTCACCGCTTCTGCCACCATGAATAATTTTTAAAGCCTCACTCTAACGCTTGGCATGTAGTAGTACTTCACCGTGTCACTTCACTCTAATGTGACATGCCTACCTATTTATGCGAGTAGTAGAGATACCCCATGACCACTGTAATATATCCGCCCTTATGCTGAATATGGGTGTGTTCTATTAAACTATTGAGCGGCCTACGCTCTACCCTATTTCATATCAAGTGCTACTAGTTTTCTATATCAAGTTGATCTATGAGTGTGAGTGATTTTCTACAATGGTGATATTCATGGCTGATTTCCAATAATTATATTATTTGGAAACCAGTCCTGACAGACTTGGTATGATAGCTCCTATGGCCAGTGTGGTTGAGGGAGGAGGCGAACGGGCGCAGCTCCAAGGCGAGGTGGCAACGGGGCGTTTGACGATGGTCGGCGAGAGCGGGGTCCTTGCACGGGGCTCACCCCCTGGTGGCTTGCGCGGCTGCAGGAGCTGGTTCTCCATGGTCGCCCGGTCGAAGGTTGTTGCGGCTCGGGTGAGCTACTGGCAAAGGCGACGGCTTGAGGCGCGCGGGCAAGGCCGATCGTAAGTGGTGGTGATGGGTGGCTCTTGGTGGTTGCCAGCATGGTAAGGCCGGAGGGGATCCTTCCCTGGTAGCAAACGAGTGAGGGATCAGGAAAGATGCCCTTGCACTCGTTCCTGCATGGGGATGGGTGCACGTGTGTCAGTGAGTGCAGGTGGCGGCGGGTTGGGAGGAAAACGAGGATGGTCGGGAGGTAGGCTAGGGTTATGGGGCACAAGTGGGACTAGGTCTAGATGGCCTATATATAGGAAGGGGGTTAGCTTTAGGGGCATTTGGACCCTCCGATATGATCGGTTGGTTGAAAATAAGTAGGTTAGGGAATCCAATTGACAAACCGATGATGGTTTAGGGTATTACAGGGTTGAACAGGACCCAATGGTTATGACCACCGGGTTCGGATCCGGGGGGAGTTTCGGACTTGGTTGCGCGCAGGTCGGTGCAGTGTGCAAAGAGGATAGGCAAAGATTAGAGGGGAAACGGGCAGCCCCGCAAAGGTTTTTGTAAAATAAAAATGTTTGGCGTTTGACCGGCTATTCTGCCGCTATAGGTTTAACAGTTCGGGTATCAAACGACCTCCGAATGCGACGAAATATGGCAGGTGGTCTACCTACAATAAAGTTAGACCGCACGCCAACTTTCGACCCAATCCAAGAAAGCTTTATACACACTTTAAAACCAATAATTTATCGATGCAGCAGGCGCGTGCGTGTGTGGTTGGTCTCGAAACGGTCAATGACAAAAGCAGAGAGAACCAACAACTAACAACGGATGGAAGTTTTGAAAAAAAATGGCGGCAATGGAATGCCGATGCAATGTGGATGACGCGCATGATGCAACAATGAATGCGACAAACAAAAGAATCAAACGACGACAATGTAATAAAAGCGAATATTCTAGAGCTTCGATTCTCGGTTGTTACAACTCTGCTCCACTAATAGGAGATCTCGACCCGAGATCTGTGAATCAAAGGGGAATAGAAAGAGCAAGAGCAATAGGTAAAACTTAGTCGCTTCTTTGACAAATGAGTGAAATAGACGAGCCTTGAAGGTTGCAAAGAGATGAAGAATGACATGAGGAATAAGCAAGAATTCCAAATAAATTTCGGTAGCACTTTGGTAGGAAATACAGGAAAAACTTGATAAGATGGACAAAGCTTGAAAAGAGAGCCACAAAACTCCGGTTAACTGGACAAGCAAGGGAAGAATATGATCTTCATAAGACCAATTGATGAATGAAAGAGAGCAACATCACAAAGCCTCCGGAACAAAAGAACAGAAACTAGATCATTGGAAGGAAAAGAATGGAGAAGAAAATGAAAATTTCTACCGCAATTGGATTTGATAAGAATCCTTACAAGAAGAATTGAAAAGAGTTGTTGGAAAACAAACAACGAAAAGAAAAAGCTTGTTGTGTGCTTATGCAAAACATCTCAAATTTATGAGTAGAGAACCAATCACTAACGGAAACAAATATTGCTTGGGAGCCACAAGATACGCAAAAATTCTTCCACCAAGAGGATACATTGAGAACTTGGATCAACGATAATCACCATAATAGCAACAATCCTTAGGAAAAGCTTTAGGCAAAATCCAATTCAAGATAGCTTTAATGAAGAAATCATGGGTTGAAATATCTCATGATCAAATAATTGTTGGGTTTAAATATCTCATTCTTGAAACAAATTATCTTAGAGACTCCTCACGAGTCAAGAATGCTATAATACCACCTCAAAGGATAATGGAGGAATTATTGCACTTTGAAATGCAAGATAAAGAATACTTGAGGTTCCCCAACAACAATCTTGAAGAACCCATTGAGAAAGAATTACATCCTTGAAGATCCACGATGAAGAACCTCTGTATACAAAAGAAATGAAGGTTGAAAATAATGAGATTAAGGCCTTGTAAGGATTTAAATGAAACTTCATGAAGAGATACTTGAGAAAACTTGGAACTCCGAAAAAGGAAAGATAAACAACTTAGAATCAAGATTTTGATATTATGAATAAACTCCGGAGGAAGAATTCAAATCATTTTGATGAAACAAGAATAAGAATTATGTATGATTATCCTTCATAAAGTTAAATTGATGAGAAACAAAGCATTTCCATACAACTTATTCCTCTTCAAAATATTGAGGACAGAATAGCCCAAACTTGAAGAAGTCTTAAGCGAGAACACCGGTAAGAACTAGGAACGGATGGGGATATTTCGCATGAATGGAGATACATGAGAACAAAAAGATCACGACCATCCTAGCAGAAAACATGAATGAAGCACAGGAATAATTGAGATGCAAATGAAGAGACAACAATTGAGAAGAATTTTATAATGAAAGGTGAAAGCTGAGAACGATGAATTCTTCTGAAATAATGGCCTTTGGAGAATTGAGAATGAAAACAACTCTGAAATCCACCCGATAGATATGGAAGGAATTTCTCATGATTGGAAACAATTTGAATTAATGGCAACAAGCTGAAACATGAATCTTCAAAAGAACAGAATCAGATTTAAGAGAAACACTTCTTGAGTCTTTTGGGCTGAGAATGATGGAAAGAATCACCATCAGAATTACCGTGACACTCCAGAATAATGAATAACTAATGGTTGAGCCAATGATGGAAATTAATTAGAATAGATCTTGGAAGGAATATGATCGATGAAAATTATTCTTATGTCGTATATGAAAAAGAACTTGAGATCTCCAGAAAAATATTAGAAGAGCTAGGTGAGATCTTGTGAAAATCCTGTGGGTTATGGTCCCACTCAAAAGAAACCACCATTGAAACAAATTCTTAGAAGGAGAGATTGCACCGATATAATGAAAACTTGATGAGGTGAGAACCTCGAAATAATTGAAAGGATTTGAATGAAAACACGAATCTTCTGAGATATCTTCAGACTCCAGATAGAATAGAGACGGGAATAAATAAGAGAATCTTGAATAAGAATTTCCAACACGAGAAGCATTGAACAAATGAAACGGATATGATAGAACACCGAAATCTGGAATCGAATCCACTGGAAAAGAACACAGAGACAATGAAATGATGAACCTAGAACTCCTGAGAATCTTCACAAAGAATCACCGGATACAATACGGAAGCGAATATAGCGGAAGAGACAATGTAAATAAAGACACTTGGATGATAATTGAATCATTGATGAAAAGGGCGGGAGGGTGGGAAAAACAAAGAGAACTTGAGACACATGAAATGAATTCCGGAAAGAAATATGAGGATTGATCTTTCAATTACTGAAGAGGACAGAATTAACTTGAAGAGAAGCACGCTGGGTGAAAAGAATTTGACATGACAATTGGATAGAGAAAAAGGATTAGCATTCCGATAGAAATATGAGAACATTACTTAGGAAAGATATGAAATCACCACTTGACATCGAAGCAACTCGAATTACAACACTCGAACAAAACAAAGGATGAGGCTTACTAAACAAACGAGGAAAAAAAATTCATAATTGAGATTTCATCCGATATTTTTGTGGTAAGGTTTGCATGGGATCTATCCTACAGTAGCCATCATGTACAAGGCAGTGCCCACGACATACGAAGCGTCCCTGGGTCGTAGCAAGCTAAAAGGACTCTTTAAGACACAACAAGAACTGCTGTAAGAAAGCTCGTGAACAAACAAATCCACTAGATGTCGAACCCCAACCTCACATCATGCATCTGTTGGAAGATAATCCTAGGTAACTACTTCAATTCCCACTTGAGAACTCCCGCAATTTTCCAGTTATGCAATCGGGTCCGCAAATACAAGGACTAAAATCCATCACTCAACACCTAGCAATAACACTACCCATCCAGTGTATCACATCTGTCAACACATAACTAGAGTTCTCGAAAACTCATCTACCTCAGACCCTCACAACCACAAAATATACCAATTATGGCAGTACATCTGCATGCTCTCCCCAGAACTGGGTGATGCCAAACTCCACTCGTCACAAAGAGTATTGAAGCAATTTCGAACATCCTCTGTCATGTGATACTAACGACAATAAATGATAGCGAGTGTGACAAGAATCCCTTGGAGCTCAACTCCCCGGGACACTTCTACCCCAAATTGACAGGAGGCACCAGAAAAAAAATCCTGGTCACAATGACATTATATAGTTTACAAAATACCCGTGTGATCCTAAGTTTTTTGAGTGGGAAGAGGAGTAGTATTAAAATTCTTACATCACGATTCCTCACCAAAGCATACAAGAGGAGTAAAAAGAATCCTACTCTATGATATATAACTAGGCCCAAAGTAGATTTTCGCTAGACTCGACTCGACCAAGTTCAATCAATCAAGGGGGCTACTAGGTCGGTACTACTCTGATACAAACTTGTAACACCCAATAAGCGATCCTATCCTTATTTTGGCTCGAGGGCCTCGACATGGATAGAAGCGCATCTCATCATTTTGCAAGAATGGATATCATTACAAGTACATGTACAGAAGAGATGAGTATATGGAATTGGATTACAATCGCCACAGCTATAGCATGAACATCTCAATACAACACTACATTCAAACATCATGTAGAAGAGCAAGGTCCGACTACGGACGAAATGAAACAATAAAAAATGATGTCCATCCTTTCTATCCCAGGCTGTCAGCGTGGAACCCATCCTAGATCGATGATGAAGAAGAAGAAACTCCAAATAGAACAATCATCACGCTCACGTCAAAGCATCTCTTTACGTGTACCTGCAACTCTTGTTGTAGTAATCTGTGAGCCACACGGACTCAGAAATATCATTTCCAAAGCTATCAAGACTAGCAAAGATTAATGGGTGAGGTATGATTAAGTGGTGAGGCTGCAACAAGCATAAGCAATTATTTGAGTTGCTAACATACGAGTTTAAGAATAAGGGGTGGGGTGATCTACACATAAATGGACGTAAACTAATAATGATCTTGAAGTGATCCTGAACACCTACTTCCGTCAGACATAACCCCACTATGTCCTCTCTCGGATACAAAGCTCACTAGAATAGATAGTCGCGGTTATGCACATAGATGGCATACTTTAATTAAGTTTACTTCAAGTTTGCTATGACCGGGTGATAAACAAAGTTTCCAAGTTTCCACATAACCACGGGCATGGCTTTCCGAAAGACTTAACCCTGCAGGGATGCTCCAACTAGTCCATCCCCTCAACCTCAAGATAGCACGAGGTATCCTTGATATCTGAGTGCACAAGACCTTCGATAAGAGTAAAACAAATCCTGTAAGGTTGCCAGACGTGTCGACAATCCCGATAGAAGCCGCATATCTCGTTCTCAGGACACGGCGGATGAGCTAATCTTGCAGTAACTAACGTCCCGAGTTTCCCTAGGTAGCCCGCATGGTGCTCTAGTTTGGACCAGCACCATCAGCACTGGCCACCCTCTATTAGGTTGCATAATGAACCTCGGGTAGCGTTAACTCCCTATGCATCAAATTAACTATGAGTATTATTATGTTGGGAAAATATAGTACCAATGTTGGGCCTTGCCGGAAGAGTTTGATCCCAAAACGAAAATCAAGGGGGTCCCATAACAACCCCAAACATGTTAGGAGCGATCAATATGGAACATAATTACGGTACACGAGTAACTAGGGTGGCAACGACGGAACAAAACACCAAGCTTGAAGGCCAAGCCTTCCACCTTTTACCAAGTATATAGGTGCATTAAATTAAATAGTAGTAATATGGTGATAAAATAAGGAATCCACGTTGCCACATGGAAGGCAACTACACCTACAACTAGCAATGCTATAAGAAGGGCTGAGCAAACGGTAACATAGCCAAAAAAGGTTTGCTAGGGTGTGGAGTGGTCAAAGGCTTTTCATGGCAATGTTGGAGGCTTGACATAATAGGTGGTAGGCAGTGAGACATAGAGAAAGAAACAAGATAACTAGCATGACAATGATAGTAGTGGTATCTAGGGAGATGGTCATCTTGCGTGTGATCCCGCTTGGAAGACGAACGGATCCGTGAAGCACACGAACCAACATAGTCAAACGAATTCTCACACTCTGAAGCTGTTCGTAACTCTATCGAGAAGAAACAATCCGAAAGTAACAATCAACACACAATAAACACCACAACGTATGCATGGCATGATGTGCAAGCAATTATGATGAATGTCCATTTAATTATGCAATACACAGCAAAGCACATCAATAAAGTTCTACACCTTAAGTGAAGCCCAATATGCAACGAGTTGCATATTGACAAAACTCCACACATGAAATACTTAGTTCACTCCCGATTAGGTACAAGACAATATTAAATGTTGTTAAGCATGGCAAGAGGTGAAGCATAAATAAACTATATATCTAGGCATTTTGAATGAGGTCAGAAACAACATATAGCATTTTCGAAACGACCCCATATGTTAATTTCTAAATTGGTCCAGGTCTAAAATAAACATATTTTTTGTTTATTAAACAAAAAAAATAAAGTGGACCTTGTGATTCTACTTGTCATTCTAGTCTATTTACATATATAGATCATCTAAAGCAGAGTTACAGTCTAAAAGATATGACCGCCAAGTTTAAATGAGGTCAGAACAACGAATAACAATTCCGGAAAGTCCCCATATGCAAATAAAGATTTTGGTATTGTTCTACCTATAACACAATTTTAGGGTTTTTAAACAAAAAAATAAATGCTACCATGTTATTCTACACATTTGCTAGTCATGTTACATATGTGGATCATTTTAATCGGAGCTACGGTTAATTAGTTGTGAAATAAACCATTTGCACATGGCAAGAGGTGATTTTAATGAAACCCTCATTTCAATGTTTTAACATGGATGTGGATGAAATAATGAAGTATTACGCAATTTAGGAAAATATGAGCATGAATAAGATATGAAGAATTTGTCGCCATGGCAGAAAGAGGTGCCACGGCGGTGAAAACAGAAACGATGCCACGACAACGTTTTCCGTGATCCAACAACTAATGAGATGTTGGTGGAAAGGAACAAGTGCGCGAACGTGCGGAACATGGAAAAGATGGTGGGATGATCCCGGTTATCGGGTTCCCACGTTTTGGTGGCATGAAAATGGAGATACCTACGAGTAACATGGCATCTAGGAAACGAACAACAACACATCTCATACAACAATGCATTCTTCCGTGAGTAGTCGCCTCAACATTGTACCTTCGAAGCATGCATCTTCAGAGCGGATCGAGTCGTAGTGGAAGTAGTCGTACACATGTCATTGTGGACGTCGTGGTAGTAGTGGTACTCGGCGAAGGTAGAGGTACATGTTTATGGTTGTCAACAGAGGTACTTGCGCCTTGTTGTGGTGGTCGTGGTCTTGAGGTCTTGCATTCACCAATACATGGTGGTCTGGGCGTCGGCCATCGGCGTAATTTTCTAGACAACCCTAAAAAAGTACGAGGGGCAGTCAAGTGGTGGATTGTGCAATAGGTGCTAGCAATGACGAATACCGAAACAACAACAACATGTGCAGTGGACAGAGGACCTGCCAGAGTCAGCATCGCTAGGGGCACTGCCCGAGAATGGCGAGCAAAGGGGCAGATCCACTAGCTAGAGGTGGCATGATGGCGAGCAGAGGGATGACGGCCTTGGCGTGGCGGTGCGGCGTCAGGGTCGCCGAAGTTGCCGCTCCGATGGTGGTGCAGGGAGCTGACGAGGCGAGGAAGAGGCCGAGGCGAGGAGCTGGCGAGCGAGAGGAGGCAAGGATGCAGTCTGACCGCTGACGACAGCTCATGTGAGCAGCACGGTTGAGGGAGGAGGCGGGTTGGCATGGTGCCATGGCGAGGTGGCGTCAGGGCGTCCGACGATCGTCGGCTGAAGTGGGGTCCTTGCGCGGGGCTCACCCCTCATGGCTTGCACGGCTGCAGGAGGTAGTTCTCCATGGTCACTCGGTTGAAGGTTGTTGTGGCTTAGGTGAGCTGCAGACGAAGGTGACGGCTTTATGTGCGCGGGTAAGGCCGGTCGTAAGCAGTGGCGATATGTGGCTCTTGGTGGTTGCCGGCATGGCGAGGCAGGGGGGATCCTTCCCTGGCGGCACACGAACGAGGATCGGGCAAGATGCACTGGCACTCGCTCCTGCATGGGGATGGGTGCGCGTGTGCGAGTGAGTGCAGGTGGCGGAAGGTCGGGAGGGAAACGAGGATGGTCATGAGGTAGGCTAGGGTTACGGGGCACGGCTAGGCCTAGGTGTAGATGGGCCGACGCGGTGGGGAATAGGTCTAGGTCTAATGGACTATATGTAGGAAGGGGTAGCTTAAGGGGCATTTGGACCCTACAATTAGATCAGATGGTTGAAAATAACTAGGTTAGGGAGTCCAATCACCAAACCAATGATGGTTTGGGGTATTACGAGTTTAATCCGAACCCAACAACAACAACAACAACGGTTACGACTGTCGGGTTCAAGTCTGGGGGAGTTTCGGACTAGGTTGTGCGCAGGTCGATGCACTATGCAGAGAGGCTAGGCAAAGATTAGAGGAAAAACAAGCAGCCTGGCATAGGTTTTTATAAAACAAAAATGTTTGTGTTTGATCGGCTATAGTGCCGCTACAGGTTTAACGATTTGGGTATCAAGCGACCTATGAATGCGATGAAATTTTGCACGCGGTCTACCTACAATGAAATAAGACTGTATGCCAAATTTCGAGCCGATCCAAGAATGTTTTATACACACTTTTAAAAACAATAATTTATCAATGCCACGCGCGCGTGCATGTGTGGTTGGTCCCAAAACGTTCAACGACAAAAGCAGAGAGAAGCGACGACTAACAACTGATGCTAGTTTCAAAGGAAAAAGTGGCGGCAACAGAGTGCCGATGCAATGCAAATGATGTGCATGATGCGATGATGAATGCGAAAAACAAAAGAATCACACGACGACAATGGAATAAAAAGGGAATCTTCTAGAGCTTCGGTTCCGGGTTGTTACAGAAGCTGCAAATGAAGGTTTCTAGATGAAGTAGTTCATGACAGATCTTGGAGTTGTGCCAAGTGCAGTGGATCCAATGACCCTGTTTTGTGACAACACTGGTGCCATTGCTCTAGCCAAGGAACCTAGGTTTGACAAAAGGACCAGACACATAAAGCATTGCTTTAATTCCATCCACGATTATATCGAGGAGGAGGACATAAACATTTTCAAAGTACATACGAATGTGAATGTTTCAGATCTGTTGACTAAACCTCTTCCACGAGCAAAACATGATCAGCACGAGAACTCTATGGGTGTTAGATTCATTACCATGTAATACTAGATTATTGACTCTAATGCAAGTGGGAGACTATTGGAAATATGACCTAGAGGCAATAATAAATTGGTTATTACCATATTTCCTTATTCCTGATAACCATTTATTATCCATGCAACAATTGCATTGATTGGAAATTCAGATACATGTGTGGATACATATACAACATAGTGTCCATAGTGAGCATCTACTGGACTAGCTCGTTGATCAAATATGGTTAAGGTTTCCTAGCCATAGACATGAGTTGTCATTTGATAACGAGATCACATCATTAGGAGAATAATATGATGGACAAGACCCAAACTGTAAGCATAGCATTAGATCATATCACTAAGTTTATTTCTATTGCATTCTGCATGTCAAAGTATCTGATCCTAAGACCATGAGATCATGAAACTCCCTGACATCGAAGGAATTCCTTGTGTGTATCAAACGTCACAATGTAACTAGGTGATTATAAAGATGCTCTACAGGTATTTATGAGGGTGTTTGTTGGTTTGTCATGGATAGATACGGGGATTCTTCACTCCGTATGACACAGAAGTATCTCTGGGCCCACTCGGTAATACAACATCACAATAAGCTTGCAAGCAATGTGACTAAGGAGCTAGTCACGGGATGTTGTATTATGGAACGAGTATAGATACTTGCTAGTAATGAGATTGAAATAGGTATGGAGATACCGACGGTCGAATCTGAGGCAAATAACATACTGATGGACAAAGGGAATTGCATACGGGATTGATTGAATCCTTGACATCGTGGTTCGACCGATAAATATCTTCATAGAATATGTAGGAAACAATATGGGCATCCAGGTCCCGCTATTGGTTATCGCCCGGAGTGGTGTATCGGTCATGTCTACATCATTCTAGAACCCGAAGGGTCCGCACGCTTAATGCTCAATGACGAGATAGTATTGTTGAGGTGCATATGTTGGTAATCTAAGGTTGTTTGGAGTCTCGAATGAGATCTCGGACATAATGAGGAGCTTTAGAATGGTCCGGAGGTAAATATTCATATATAGGAAGTTCCGTTTTGGTCAAGAGATAAGTTTCGGGCGTCACCGGTAATGTGTCGGGAGTGCCGAAAGGGTTTCGGGGTCCACCGGAAGGGGCCCACCAGCCCCGGAGGGGCCACATGGGCTGAGTAAGGTGTGCACCAGCCCTTGGAAGGTTGAGAGCCCCTCCCCACCTAGGCCCATGCATCTGGATTGGTGGAGGGCAAGCCCATAGGGGTGGCGCCACCCTAGCTTGTGTGGCAAGCCACCTCTTAGCCGCTGGCCCACCCTTAAGGGAAAACCTAGGGCGTCGGCCCCTCCTCCCTTCCCCCTATATATATGAGAGGAGAGGGATGGCAACCGCACCACAAGCCATAGAACAATCCTCTCTCTCTCTCTTGTAGTAGTAGTTCTCCTCCGTCGCGGTCCAGACAACGCTTGGCGAAGCCCTGCCAAGATCGCACCACCACCACCGTCACCACGCCATCATGTTGCTGTAGAACTCAACTACTACTTCACCTATGCTCGCTGGATTGAGGTGGTGAAGGTGTCATCAAGTTGTACATGTGTTGAACACGGAGGTGCCATCCGTTTGGTGCTAGATCGGAACGAATCATAGTTGGATCGCGGGACGGATCGTGATTGTATCACAAAGATGTTCAACTATATCAACTGTGTTTCTTAGCGCTTCCGCTTAGCAATCTACAAGGTTTTTTAGATGCATTCCACCTCTCATTGTTGTTCATCTCCATAGATAGATCTTTGGTGTTCGTAGGAAATGTTTTGCTTCCAATGCAACGTGCCCCAACACTAATGGCCTTGAAGTGAGTTCAAGGTCTGGCTGGAAGGGAACGACATCATTTCATAATATTTGTCCTTGATCCATTGCCAATAATAACCATAGATTTGATCCTTGACGACCATGGCGTCAAGAGAGACACTATCCCATGCTTGAATCAAGCACACATCTTCCATCTCCGTGTAGTTTCCCGACCTCCCCACCCTGACCTCATAGCCAGCCTCTTCGATCACTTGCACTTCGTCATCATCGCCATTCTATTGGTCCACCTCTGCCTCAATATCAATCTGACTCGCATCAAAATCATCAAAGGGGGGACTCAAATCCACCTAACTCTCGGCCAACAACTCGGTATATGTGGAGTGCAAACTTTGTCTACAAAATTCCACAACCAAAGCTCAAACTTGTGTTCCTAATGGCAAAGAGAAGATCACCGAAGCAAACCAAGCAAAAGGAAGAATTGTATACCTCCTGGTCGTTTCATCGAACACGTTGTAGGCGTGACCAACGGAGTCGCCGTGAATGGGGAGGTCGCCGCCGATCAAACGGGGAGGAGGAGTTCGACCTCTTATCTCAAGTGCCTTCTTCCTCGGGGCCTTCGCCAGCTCATCGGTCGGGCCGGTGGAGGTGGTCTTCCTCCTCCCGCGCATAGCCTTGAAGGGAGAAATTGGAGCGGGTCTCAAAGAGGGTGGTGTCATGCTGGCTGCGCCCCCTTAGAAGAGGTGGTTCCCCTTGTCGCTTCCTCTTGATGGTGGCGACAACGGACGGAGTTGGGGCAGCGCCGACATGATTGTCTCAGGTTGGTGTAGGTGGATGGAGTGACCGCATTGGCTATGGTGCTTCATATGAGGCACCTCGAGGTCGCCCGTACGATCAAATTTCGGTGCCGCAAGGCTGGACGGCAAGGTGAGAGGCGGGATTCGTGATGTGTGGCGACCGTTTTTTGAGAAAAATAATTTCCAAAAAACAGGCCTTTGTGTTCAACAGCCCAAGGAATATTGTTAGGTTGTGGCCACTCACTTGATATAGAAATCCCCCAAAAAAATTAAAAATCTGGGTTACAAGACCATGAAGGTCCATTGATTTGGACAAAAGTGTGAGCCTGATGGCGGAAGCGACTCGCGGAATCTCCAGTGCCCATGGGACTCCATTCCCACAGGAACGGCTGACTTGGATAAATTTCTATCTCCCAAGGCTTCTATCCTTGAATCCTAGGTTCCGGGGTTGAGGGCATCGTGCTCCTCTCCGAAAGCAATCTGGCCAAGACAATAGCCAGGGACAAGCCAGTGAGTACTTTTAATGTACTCACAAACATCAAGAAAATAGATAAGTTAAAGCAGGTGACATGCATGCTTAAATCATTTAATAACTCTATTATGCCATAAGAATTAATTTACGGATGCATTCATGAAGATAAACTATTTCCACCAATGTTGTATAAACAAGCAAGGAAGGGTAATAAGAAATTATAAGCTTGTCGATCGGGCGTCTGAGGCGACACCTCGGAAGGTCAAGTAACACAAGCCACAGTCGGGCATCTTAGCGACACCACAAAAAGGGACTTGTCAATGCAATGTTAATAAACATGCCACAATTGGGTGTCTAGAGCAACACCACAAAAAGGGCTTATATCAAAGTAATAACAGTTGCCACAGTCGAGCGTTTTAGCGACACCGCAGAAAGGTCTTACATAGTATCAACCCTGAGTATCCAGGAGATAGGACCATCCCAAGGATACTCTAACAATTCTGTATATCACATATGATTAGTCCAAATCCGAATTTATAAAGATAACAATAATACTTATGATCCCGGATCATTTGTATCACTCTGTTTCAATTTAATTGCTTTGAGGACCGACACTTGACAAGTCAACTAGTCATCCTTGATCATGGACACGGCTACTCGAATACTTTTGACTCTGTAGAGGGTGTACTATTTACCCACAGCCCACGGGTTTCAATAGTCACTCGGACTAATCCCGTTTACGGTATTTTAGAAGTAAACACTCAGAACCAGTACACACACATTTTTCCTCCGCGAACACTGGCCTCACTCGGGCTATGCTGCCAGGGAAAAATCATAAGACGGGGAGGCTCCAACCTCGACTAGCATGGGATCAAATTTATACCACGTGCTACAAGGTAAGAGCTATTCCCCCTCGGTTCCAGACCACAAACACCCATGCCCCCTGACCAGATGATTGGATTTAGTCCAGGGCCATGGATACCTTCATCTCGGCCCCTCTACTTGGTGAGTACCTAGTAATAAGTTTACGACCTACTAAACCATATTCCCATTTGGGAAGACCTGTGGCAGCACGAAAATATAAGGTGACACACTGACAAGACTCAATCTACGATCGACTTAGGAGGTTTAAGTTTTCCTGCAAGATTTAGTACCACACGGTTTTTGTTGAATGATATACCTCAGTGTTAGCACCATCACCCCCGACATGCCTTCATTGACCAATCTCGTCCCACGAGATGTCAATCGATGGTATCATATTCACCATGACAAACCTTCGTCCAAGGTTGTCTAGACCAACATGTCATACGAGACATGAGGTAGTACCCACTCACTTTTTGCATCACATAGGTTTGGCAACACAATTATCCACCACATGCTCTCATGCAATTATGATTTTACGCACGAGTTCTCATCAACATAATGAAACCACGCATTCTAATGCACTACAACAAACATCACACATCTTAGCACAGATCATAGTTCAAGATGCTTGCCTTAAGTGTCCAGAGATGTAGGGTGCACTCCAAAACTTTTGAATGTTTTACTCTTCTCTTCAAATCCCTATTTTGAAAATATACGAACCAACACGCAATTCAAAAATAGTACAAAAAGTTTTCTTAAATATTTTCAAAAATAAATCTTGAAATAAACTAGATGAAATTTGAGAGAGGTAGGAAAAAGAATCAATTTATTTGGAGATGTATTTTAAAAGTATAGCCAGACGAACTTTTGGTCAAACTCTGTTTTTAAAACAAAAAAGAAAAGAAAACGTTTTGGCCTGGAATATACTTTCCACACGAGAAGGCGTACTACCTGAAAACACTTTCACAATAAATACACTTTAAAGATAGCAAAAAGGTACTAAGGCGAAAGGCGCCTCCTGCTGATGACTCGGGCGTGGCCTTCAATCACTGTCGATGGGACCCACGAGTCATATTTGACTGCGGTCGTCTTCTTCCTTCCGCGGCGATAACAGCAGAGAAGACGGTGGCGATTCGTGGAGGCTCGGGCCACTGCTCGAGGGGCCATGGGCGTGGAAATGCTCAGAATGAGACCCCGCGTCGGATAGCCATGGCTAGGACCAAGGGAGAACTCGAGGGCGAACGGGACCTCAACTTCGATGGAGGAATACTCCAACAAACAGGGGATTCTGCCCATGGCTCGACGTGGGAGGAATTTGGTGCGGGATGGCGGACTTGGGGGCTCTAGGATCTTGCGACGCACGGGGAATTGGCTGCCAGGGCACTAGTTTGCCTAGAGTCAACCAAATCGCGACAGTGGCAGGTTCGGCCTGAGATTGGAGGGGAAGCTTGCTCTGCCCACATGTGGGCAAGGGGGTTGCCTCGGCGCTGGGGTAATGGTCTGCAGCTCCAGGGCTAACGGACACTATTTATAAGCGGGGAGGGGGTCGGTTTGTGGCGGCAGGGGATAAGAACATTGGCGATAGGCTCTTTGCTAGCACAGGGACGGCAGGAGCACGCTAGCGGCATGGGAATAACGAGGATGAGGGCAGGGGTGGTCCAAGGGACAGGTGGCGCGCAGAGGAGTCTTGGGCAGCGCCAGCCACTGTAGAGGCAGCACTGATGCTGGCTAACCACCACGGCTGTCGCGATGCCGCGGCTCTGGAAGGCATAGGGAGTGGCGACAGTCAGCCGGTCTTTGACGGGGTATGGCTTGGCTCTAGGGGCTCACGAAAGGGCAAGGGCAGAACGGCGGCTCGGGCACGCTGCGTGCAAAACGGTCGTTGTGGGCGTGCTTAGAGTGCACCCACAAGCTGTTCGACAAAATGACAACACACTCAAAAGAGTTCCAAAGCTTCTGAAAACACACATAAATAGGCTCGGGACTAAGGCAAAGCTACTAGACAAGAATCTAGGGTCAGAGGAGCTACTCCACAATGCACATACAAATCCATGCCAAAACAGTACATGAACTCAAGGTGTTCGATAGTTTTCCAAGGGCCACTAAGTGGTTTTGATGTCATCCAAAATTTCAAGATGAAAGTCTCCTTAGATGTTAGTCATGATGATAAAGTTAGTTTTGGAGTAAAACTTGCTAGTGTGAAGTTTTGAGAAAAGTAATTCTGGACACCAAGTGGAGGCTATCATTTCATGCATCTAAATTCATCCAATGGAGCTGAAATCTTGTATTTAAGGGTTTGGTAGGGTTAACTACCAGAAGTACAAAATCTCAAGGTCATTGGAGTAATTAAAATTGGGGTTGCAGTACAAAATACCAAACTCGACCAGAATGAAAAGAGGAGGGTTTGCTCAAAACTTCCAAAGCACAAAGTTGGGTTTTTGCATAAAGGTGATCTATATGAATCCCTTGACATCGCCATTTTTTTATAGAATTTTTGAAATAGCAAATCCAGGGGTTGTAGTTCAAAACACCAAGTGGAACAGAATAGAAAGGAGGATGGTATGCTCAAATTTTCCTAAACAACTGGTTATGTTTTTTCGTAAAATTGATCCAAGGACATCACATGTCACCTACAAATATTTGTAGAATTTTTAGAGGGAGTTATCAAAAGGTTGTTGTACAAAAAGAGACCCTTAAAGAAATTAAACGCCATTTTTGAATAAGTGGAACTTGGCAGAAACATTTAGAAAAAGGGCACCAATGAATTTGTCAAAAGAAAGGAACTATTTTGATGCAAGCACTCAAGTCCCATCATAGTTTTCAAAAATTTCTACTTGGAGGAGAAGTTTTATAATTAGAGAAAGGAGTGGTTCTGAAATCCGTAGAAAGTCCAGAAATTAAAAATTAAACAAACCTAGCCAATTTTTTAAAAATATCCCCATTTAATTAAAGAAAGAATTAAAAATGATCTCAAGCACCAATTGGTCCTCAAAATGCTACTTGAAAGGGAAAAGTTTTTGGAAAGGGTTTTTGAAAAGAGCCATTAAGCAATTTATTTCTCAAAAAAATATTCTAGGCAATATTTTAATTTATAAAAATATGATAAGATTTTTGGGGTTTGACACGAAGGCGGCGGCATGATAGGCAGGAAGTGAAGTGTCCGGAAGTTGGTCCGCGCAAAGGGAAAGGGGATCTCGCAAAAAAAGGCAATTCCTGGTATGGAGGAAATAATTTGTGATTTGGAGGATCCAACAAAAAATCTGGGATGGACAAATATGTGGGATCCGTTTCAGCCGGCAAATTCGCCTCTGCCCCGCAAACCGGCGATTATTTTGCGAGATGGACCGGTTTGCAGGATCTACTAGAGTTTCTCTAATGTTTTTTACTTCCCTATGTGGGTCGCTGTGAGTTCGTTTTTTCTTTTGAGCTTTGTAATCTAAGATTTTGTACTCCCTTCTTCTATTATAATCACATGCTATTCTTCTGTATGGTTCAAAAGGAAAAACGTTGCATTTCTAGCCATGGATACTGGGGCATCCTGTAACGAGTAAACCACAAGTTGTGGGTGTTAGGATTGTAGGGAAGTGTCATACTGACCCAATATGAGCCCCAAGTTCGGAAATATCATTCCATTTTGGTTTCTGTGAACTTGCAATTCTCATCTTATGATTCTTACGTAACTTTGTTTAGAAAGTTTGTATCTTAGTATATCACTCCATATTGACCAATTATACCACACAACACAATTTGTGTTTGTGTTTATGTAACCCCTCCTGTTTTACAATGATGGCAGAAGTTTAAACATAAGTTAGACTACATGACCCATTGTTTCCATGTGCAAAGGCCAAAAGCAACTAAGAAGCTAGGCAAACTATGCGAAACTTACTTTCGAAATTCAGAAACTCACCTTCGAAAGTATCCACAAATATTCTTCAAAGAGCTCAAAGCATTTCTAGAAGTTTTGGGGCCAGCGATTGCCCATTACACATTGGTTTACATAAACCTCACATTTATATTCATAAAAAAAACACCCTTTTAGTCGCCTACACATAATCTAAGACAAATACAAAAAAAATATTACCGCTTGCGAATAAGAAATGTACATCACCTACAATATCTTGACCTAACAAATATGAGAATAACACAAGTCTATCGACTGAGCCAACATCATAATAATTCAACATAAATATGCAAGCATGAGCGGTTTATCATCCGTAATATCCCTTACGATGCTTGAACTCGCTTGACCATCCATCGCCCTGTTGGGCAACGTTGCATGGGAAACAAAAAAATTCTACGCACACGAAAAACCTATCCATTGTGATGATCATCTACGAGAGGGGAGATCGAATCCACATACCCTTGTAATCGCTTAGCGGGAAGCGTTAAGAAACGCGGTTGATGTAGTCGAGCATCTTTGTGATCCAATTCGCAAGTCGTCCCGTGAACTCCATCCCGATCTAGTGCCGAATGGACGGCACCTCCGCGTTCAGCACACATGCAGCTCGATGATGATCTCTGCATTCTTGATCCAGTGATACGTCTCCGTCGTATCTACTTTTCCAAACTCTTTTGCCCTTGTTTTGGACTCTAATTTGCATGATTTGAATGGAACTAACCCGGACTGACGCTGTTTTCAGCAGAATTGCCATGGTGTTGTTTTGTGCAAAAATAAAAGTTCTCGGAATGACGTGGAAATTTACGAGGATTTTTTGTGGAATATATAAAAAATACTGGCGCAAGATTTTTGGGGAACGTCGCATGGGAAACAAAAATTTTCCGACGCACACGAAAACCTATCATGGTGATGTCCATCTACGACAGTGGCTTTCCAATCTACGTACCCTTGTAGATCGCACAGCAGAAGCGTTTAGTGAACGCGGTTGATGTAGTGGAACGTCCTCACGTCCCTCGATCCGCCCCGCGAAGCGTCCCACGAACCATCCCGCGATCCGTCCCACGATCTAGTGCCGAACGGACGGCACCTCCGCGTTCAGCACACGTACAGCTCGACGATGATCTAGGCCTTCTTGATCCAGCAAGAGAGACGGAGAGGTAGAAAAGTTCTCCGGCAGCGTGACGGTGCTCCGGAGGTTGGTGATGATCTTATCTCGGCAGGGCTCCGCCCGAGCTCCGCAGAACAGCGATCTAGAGGTAAAACCGTGGAGTTATGTGGTCGGGCTGCCTTGGAAAAGTTGTCTCAAATCAGCCCTAATTGCTCCATATATATAGGAGGATGGAGGGGAGGCTTTCCTTGACGCTCAAGGAGCCCCAAGGGCTGCGCCACCAAGGGAGGAGGAGTCCTCCTCCAATCCTAGTCCAACTAGGATTGGAAAGTGGAGTCCTTCTCTCCTTTCCCACCTCCTTTTTTTTCTTTCTCTTTGATTTTCTATCCTTGGCGCATAGGACCTTCTTGGGCTGTCCCACCGGCCCACCAAGGGCTGGTGCGCCACCCGCAAGGCCTATGGGCTTCCCCGGGGTGGGTTCCCCCCCCCCCCCGGTGAACACCCGGAACCCATTCGTCATTCCCGGTACATTCCCGGTAACTCCGAAAGCCTTCCGGTAATTAAATGAGGTCATCCTATATATCAATCTTCGTTTCTGGACCATTTCGGAAACCCTCGTGACGTCTGTGATCTCATACGGGACTCCGAAAAACAATCGGTAACCAACCATATAACTCAAATACGCATAAAATAACGTCGAACCTTAAGTGTGCAGACCCTGCGGGTTCGAGAACTATGTAGACATGACCCGAGTGACTCCTCGGTCAATATCCAATAGCGGGACCTGGATGCCCATATTGGATCCCACATATTCTACGAAGATCTTTATCGTTTGAACCTCAGTGCCAAGGATTCATATAATCCCGTAAGTCATTCCCTTTGTCCTTCGGTATGTTACTTGCCCGAGATTCGATCGTTAGTATCCGCATACCTATTTCAATCTCGTTTACCGGCAAGTCTCTTTACTCGTTCTGTAATAAAAGATCCCACAACTTACACTAAGTCACATTGCTTGCAAGGCTTGTGTGTGATGTTGTATTACCGAGTGGGTCCCGAGATACCTCTTCGTCACACGGAGTGACAAATCCCAGTCTCGATCCATACTAACTCAACGAACACCTTCGGAGAGTCCTGTAGAGCAAATTTATAGTCACCCAGTTACATTGCGACGTTTGATACACACAAAGCATTCCTCCGGTGTCAGTGAGTTATATGATCTCATGGTCATAGGAACAAATACTTGACACGCAGAAAACAGTAGCAACAAAATGACACGATCAACATGCTACGTCTATTAGTTTGCGTCTAGTCCATCACGTGATTCTCCTAATGACGTGATCCAGTTATCAAGCAACAAGACCTTGTATATAATCAGAAGACCCTGACTATCTTTGATCAACTGGCTAGCCAACTAGAGGCTTGCTAGGGACAATGTTTTGTCTATGTATCCACACATGTATATAAGTCTTCATTCAATACAATTATAGCATGGATAATAAACGATTATCTTGATACAGGAATTATAACAATAACTATATTTATTATTGCCTCTAGGGCATAATTCCAACAGTCTCCCACTTGCACTAGAGTCAATAATCTAGCCCTCACATCATCATGCGAATTACATTGTAATAAATCTAACACCCATACAGTTCTGGTGTTGATCATGCTTTGCCCGTGGAAGAGGTTTAGTCAGCGGGTCTGCTACATTCAGATCCGTGTGCACTTTGCATATATTTACGTCCTCCCCTTCGATGTAGTCGCGGATGAGGTTGAAGCGTCGTTTGATGTGTCTGGTCTTCTTGTGAAACTGTGGTTCCTTTGCTAAGGCAATGGCACCCGTGTTGTCACAGAACAAGGTTATTGGATTCAGTGCGCTTGGCACCACTCCAAGATCCGTCATGAACTGCTTCATCCAGACACCCTCCTTAGCCGCCTCCGTGGCAGCCATGTACTCCGCTTCACATGTAGAATCTGCTACGACGCTTTGCTTGGAACTACACCAGCTTACCGCACCCCCATTAAGAATAAATACGTATCCGGTCTGTGACTTAGAGTCGTCTGGATCTGTGTCAAAGCTTGCATCGACGTAACCCTTTACGGCGAGCTCTTCATCACCTCCATACACGAGAAACATCTCCTTAGTCCTTTTCAGATACTTCAGGATATTCCTGACCGCCGTCCAGTGATCCACTCCTGGATTACTCTGGAACCTGCCTGTCATACTTATGGCCAGGCTAACGTCCGGTCTAGTGCACAGCATTGCATACATGATAGAACCTATGGCTGAAGCATAGGGGACGGTGCTCATATGCTCTCTGTCCTCATCAGTTGCTAGGCACTGAGTCTTACTCAATCTCGTACCTTGTAAAACCGGCAAGAACCCTTTCTTGGACTGTTCCATTTTGAACCTCTTCAAAACTTTATCAAGGTATGTGCTTTGTGAAAGTCCTATCAGGCGTTTCGATCTATCCCTGTAGATCTTAATGCCTAGTATGTAAGCAGCTTCTCCTAGGTCCTTCATAGAGAAACTTTTATTCAAGTAATCCTTTATGCTCTCCAAAAACTCTACATTGTTTCCAATCAGCAATATGTCATCCACATATAATATCAGAAACGCCACAGAGCTCCCACTCACTTTCTTGTAAATACAAGATTCTCCAACCACTTGTATAAACCCAAATGCTTTGATCACCTCATCAAAGAGTTTGTTCCAACTCCGAGATGCTTGCACCATTCCATAAATGGATCGCTGGAGCTTGCACACCTTGTTAGCATTCTTAGGATCGACAAAACCTTCGGGTTGCATCATATACAACTCTTCCTTAAGGAAACCGTTAAGGAACGCCGTTTTGACATCCATCTGCCAGATTTCATAATCGAAAAATGCAGTTATTGCTAACATGACTCTGACGGACTTAAGCATCCCTACGGGTGAGAATGTCTCATCATAGTCAACTCCTTGAACTTGTGAAAAACCCTTTGCCACAAGTCAAGCTTTATAAACGGTCACATTGCCGTCAGCGTCCGTCTTTTTCTTAAAGATCCATTTGTTCTGAATAGCCTTGCGGCCCTCGGGTAGTACTTCCAAAGTCCACACTTTGTTTTCATACATGGACCCTATCTCGGACTTCATGGCCTCCAGCCATTTGTTGGAATCTAGGCCCACCATTGCTTCTTCATAATTTGCAGGTTCATTGTTGTCTAACAACATGATTGACAAAACGGGATTATCGTACCACTCTGGAGCAGCACGTGGTCTCGTCGACCTGCGTGGTTCGATAGGAACTTGAACCGGAGTTTCATGATCATCATCATTAACTTCCTCCTCAACCGGCGTCGCAACGACAGGGGTTTCCCCTTGCACTGTGCCACCATCCAGAGGGATGAGAGGTTCGACAACCTCATCAAGTTCTATCTTCCTCCCACTCAATTCTCTCGAGAGAAACTCCTTCTCGAGAAAAGCTCTGTTATTAGCAACAAACACTTTGCCCTCGGATTTCAGATAGAAGGTGTACCCAACTTTCTCTTTTGGGTAACCTATGAAGATGCACTTTTCCGCTTTGGGTTCCAGCTTTTCAGGCTGAAGCTTTTTGACATAAGCATCACATCCCCAAACTTTAAGAAACGACAACTTTGGCCTTTTGCCATACCACAATTCGTATGGTGTCGTCTCAACGGATTTTGATGGTGCCCTATTTAAAGTGAATTCAGCTGTGTCTAATGCATAACCCCAAAACGATAACGGCAAATCGCTAAGAGACATCATAGATCGCACCATCTCTAATAAAGTACGATTACGACGTTCGGACACACCATTACGCTGTGGTGTTCGAGGCGGTGTCAACTGTGAAACAATTCCACATTGTCTTAAGTGAGCACCAAACTCGAAACTCAGATATTCACCCCCACGATCAGACCGTAGCAACTTGATCTTCTTGTTACGATGATTTTCAACTTCACTCTGAAATTGCTTGAACTTTTCAAATGTTTCAGACTTGTGCTTCGTTAAGTAGACATAACCATATCTACTCAAATCGTCAGTGAAGGTGAGCAAATAACGATATCCGCCGCGTGCCTCCACGCTCATCGGACCGCACACATCGGTATGTATGATTTCCAATAAGTCACTGGCACGCTCCATTGTTCCGGAGAACGGAGTTTTAGTCAAATTGCCCATGAGGCATGGTTCGCACGTGTCAAGTGAATCAAAGTCAAGTGACTCCAAAAGTCCATCGGTATGGAGTTTCTTCATGCGCTTTACACCAATATGACCTAAGCGGCAGTGCCACAAAAATATGGCGCTATCATTGTTAACTCTAACTCTTTTGGTCTCAATGTTATGTATATGTGTATCATCACTATCAAGATTCAATATGAACAATCCTCTCACATTGGGTGCATGACCATAAAAGATGTTACTCATAGAAATAGAACAACCTTTATTCTCTGACTTAAAAGAGTAACCGTCTCGCAATAAATCAGATCCAGATATAATGTTCATGCTCAAAGCAGGCACTAAATAACAATTATTCAAGTTCATAACTAATCCCGATGGTAACTGAAGTGAAACTGTGTAGACGGCGATTGCATCAACCTTGGAACCATTACCTACGCGCATCGTCACTTCATCTTTCGCCAGCCTTCGCCTATTCCGCAGTTCCTATTTCGAGTTGCAAATATGAGCAACAGAACCGGTATCGAATATCCAAGCACTACTACGAGAGCCGGTTAAGTATACATCAATAACATGTATATCAAATATACCTGATTTTTCTTTGGCCGCCTTCTTATCAGCCAGATACTTGGGGCAGTTGCGCTTCCAGTGACCCATGCCCTTGCAATAGTAGCACTCTGTTTCAGGCTTAGGTCCAGCTTTGGGTTTCTTCATCGGATTGGCAACAGGCTTGCCGCTCTTCTTTGAATTGCCCTTCTTACCTTTGCCGTTTCTCTTGAAACTAGTGGCCTTATTCACCATCAACACTTGATGCTCTTTACGGAGTTCAGACTCTGCGACTTTCAGCATCGCAAACAACTCGCCGGGTGACTTGTTCATCCCTTGCATATTGTAGTTAAACACAAAGCCCTTATAGCTTGGCGGCAGTGATTGAAGAATTATGTCAGTGATAGCCTCTTGCGGGAGTTCAATCCCCAGCTCAGCTAGACGGTTTGAGTGCCCAGACATTTTGAGCACATGTTCACTGACAGACGAATTCTCCTCCATTTTGCAAGCATAGAATTTATCGGAGGTCTCATACCTCTCGATCTGGACGTTCTTATGAAAGATAAACTTCAACTCCTGGAACATCTCATATGCTCCATGACGCTCAAAGCAACGTTGAAGTCCCGGTTCTAAGCCATACAAGACTGCACATTGAACCACTGAGTAATCCTCCTTACGTGTTAACCAAGCGTTCTTAGCATCCTGGTCAGCCGTAGCGGGTGGTTCATCTCCTAGCGCAGCATTAAGGACATAATCCTTCTTCCCAGCTTGTAGGATCAACTTAAGATTACGAGCCCAGTCTACAAAGTTGCTTCCATCATCTTTCAATTTAGCTTTCTCTAGGAACGTATTAAAATTCAGGGTGACTGTCGCGTGTGCCAGGATCTACAACACAAATATATTCAAAGTGGACTTAGACTATGTTCAAGATAATTAGAGTTTAACTTAATCAAATTACTTGCTAAACTCCCACTCAAAAAGTACATCTCTCTAGTCATTGGAGTGGTTCATGACCCACTTACACTAGCTCAAGTCCGATCATCACGTGAGTTGAGTATAGTTTCAGTGGTAAGCATCCCTATGCTAATCATATCAACTATATGATTCATGATCGACCTTTCGGTCTCATGTGTTCCCAGGCCATGTCTGCACATGCTAGGCTCGTCAAGCTTAACCCGAGTGTTCCGCGTGTGCAACTGTTTTGCACCCGTTGTATGTGAACGTTGAGTCCATCACACCCGATCATCACGTGGTGTCTCGAAACGACGAACTGTAGCAACGGTGCACAGTCGGGGAGAACACAATTTCATCTTGAAATTTTAGTGAGAGATCACCTCATAATGCTACCGGCGTTCTAAGCAAAATAAGGTGCATAAAAGGATTAACATCACATGCAATTCATAACTGACATGATATGGCCATCATCACGTGCTCCTTGATCTCCATCACCGAAGCACCAGCACGATCTTCTTGTCACCGGCGCCACACCATGATCTCCATCAACGTGTCGCCATCGGGGTTGTCGTGCTACTCATGCTATTACTACTAAAGGTACATCCTAGCAAAATAGTAAACGCATCTCCAAGCACAAACGTTAGTTTAAAGACAACCCTATGGCTCCTGCTGGTTGCCGTACCATCGACGTGCAAGTCGATATTATCTATTACAACATGATCATCTCATACATCCAATATATCACATGACATCGTTGGCCATATCACATCACAAGCATATCCTGCAAAAACAAGTTAGACGTCCTGTAATTTTGTTGTTGCATGTTTTACGTGGTGACCATGGGTATCTAGTAGGATCGCATCTTACTTACGCAAACACCACAACGGAGATATATGAATTTCTATTTAACCTTATACAAGGACCTCCTTGGTCAAATCCGATTCAACTAAAGTTGGAGAAACCAACACTTGCCAGTCATCTTTGAGCAACGGGGTTACTCGTAGCGATGAAACCAGTCTCTCGTAAGCGTATAAGTAATGTCGGTCCAACCCCGCTTCAATCCAACAATACCGCGGAATCAAGAAAAGACTAAGGAGGGCAGCAAAACGCACATCACCGCCCACAAAAACTTTTGTGTTCTACTCGAGAAGACATCTACGCATGTACCTAGCTCATGATGCTACTGTTGGGGAACGTCGCATGGGAAACAAAAAATTTCCTACGCGCACGAAGACCTATCATGGTGATGTCCATCTACGAGAGGGGATTTCCGATCTACGTACCCTTGTAGATCGCACAGTAGAAGCGTTTAGTGAACGAGGTTGATGTAGTGGAACGACCTCACGTCCCTCCATCTGCCCCGCGAACCGTCCCACGAACCGTCCCGCGATCCGTCCCACGATCTAGTGCCGGACGGACGGCACCTCCGCGTTCAGTACACGTACAGCTCGACGATGATCTCGGCCTTCTTGATCCAGCAAGAGAGATGGAGAGGTAGAAGAGTTCTCTGGCAGCGTGACGGCGCTCCGGAGTTTGGTCATGATCTTATCTCGGCAGGGCTCCGCCCAAGCTCCGCAGAACGCGATCTAGAGGTAAAACCGTGGAGTTATGTGGTCGGGCTGCCTTGGAAAAGTTGTCTCAAATCAGCCCTAATTGCTCCATATATATAGGAGGAGGGAGGGGAGGCTTGCCTTGAGGCTCAAGGAGCCCCAAGGGCTGCGCCACCAAGGGAGGAGGAGTCCTCCTCCAATCCTAGTCCAACTAGGATTGGAAAGTGGAGTCCTTCTCTCCTTTCCCACCTCCTTTTTTTTCTTTCTCTTTGATTTTCTATCCTTGGCGCATAGGACCTTCTTGGGCTGTCCCACTAGCCCACCAAGGGCTGGTGCGCCACCCCCAAGGCTTATGGGCTTCCCCGGGGTGGGTTGCCCCCCCCCCCCTGGTGAACACCTGGAACCCATTCGTCATTCCCGGTACATTCCCCGTAACTCCGAAAACCTTCCGGTAATCAAATGAGGTCATCCTATATATCAATCTTCGTTTCCGGACCATTTCGGAAACCCTCGTGACGTCTGTGATCTCATGCGGGACTCCAAAAAACATTCGGTAACCAACCATATAACTCAAATACGCATAAAACAACGTCGAACCTTAAGTGTGCAGACCCTGCGGGTTCGAGAACTATGTAGACATGACCCGAGTGACTCCTCGGTCAATATCCAATAGCGGGACCTGGATGCCCATATTGGTTCCCACATATTCTACGAATATCTTTATCGTTTGAACCTCAGTGCCAAGGATTCATATAATCCCGTAAGTCATTCCCTTTGTCCTTCGGTATGTTACTTGCCCGAGATTCGATCGTCAGTATCCGCATACCTATTTCAATCTCGTTTACCGGCAAGTCTCTTTACTCGTTCTGTAATACAAGATCCCGCAACTTACACTAAGTCACATTGCTTGCAAGGCTTGTGTGTGATGTTGTATTACCGAGTGGGCCCCGAGATACCTCTTCGTCACACGGAGTGACAAATCCCAGTCTCGATCCATACTAACTCAACGAACACCTTCGGAGATACCTGTAGAGCATCTTTATAGTCACCCAGTTACGTTGCGACGTTTGATACACACAAAGCATTCCTCCGGTGTTAGTGAGTTATATGATCTCATGGTCATAGGAACAAATACTTGACACGCAGAAAACAGTAGCAACAAAATGGAACAATCAACATGCTACGTCTATTAGTTTGGGTCTAGTCCATCACGTGATTCTCCTAATGACGTGATCCAGTTATCAAGCAACAACACTTTGTATATAATCAGAAGACCCTGACTATCTTTGATCAACTGGCTAGCCAACTAGAGGCTTGCAAGGGACAGTGTTTTGTCTATGTATCCACACATGTATATAAGTCTTCATTCAATACAATTATAGCATGGATAATGAACGGTTATCTTGATACAGGGATTATAACAATAACTATATTTATTATTGCCTCTAGGGCATAATTCCAACAAGAATCGCCTGGAGGGACGGAGCCAGGAGCTCACAAGCCCACCAGGCCCGCCCCCCTGGCATGGCGTGGCAGGCTTGTGGGGCCCACGAAGCTCCACCTCCTCCAAATCCAGCTCTATTTAGCATCTTTCGTCCGTAAAAAATCAAGGACAAGATTTCATCGCGTTTTACGATACGGAGGCGCCGCCACCTCCTGTTCTTCCTTTGGAGGGCAAATCTGGAGTCCGTTCTCGGCTCCGGAGAGGGGAGATCGTCGCCATCGTCATCATCAACCTTCCTTCATCGCCAATTCCATGATGCTCTTCACCGTTCGTGAGTAATATCATCGTAGGCTTCCTGGACGGTGATGGGTTGGATGAGATCTATCATGTAATCGAGTTAGTTTTGACGGGGATTGATCCCTAGTATCCACTATGTTCTGAGATTGATGTTGCTACTACTTTGCCATGCTTAATGCTTGTCACTAGGGCCCGAGTGCCATGATTTCAGATCTGAACCTATTATGTTGTCGCCAATATATGTGTGTTCTTGATCCTATCTTGCAAGTTGTAGTCACCTACTATGTGTTATGACCCGGCAACCCCGGAGTGACAATAGCCGGAACCACTCCCGGAGATGACCATAGTATGAGGAGTTCATGTATTCACCAAGTGTTAATGCGTTGGTCCGGTTCTTTATTAAAAGGAGAACCTTAATATCCCGTAGTTTCCAGTAGGACCCCGCTGCCACGGGAGGGATGGACAATAGATGTCATGCAAGTTCTTTTCCCTAAGCACATATGACTACATACCAAATACATGCCTACATTAGATTGACGAACTCGAGCTAGTTACTTATCTCTCCGTGTTATAACTGTTGCATGATGAATAGCATCCAACGTAATCATCCATCACCGATCCAATGCCTATGAGTTTTTCGTACTGGTCCTTGCTACGTTTCTTTGCCGCTACTGCTTTCACTGCTGCTAATGTTACTTTACCACTATTGTTGTTACTTTGCTGCTACTGGTTATTGTTGCTACTGCTTCTATCATACTACCTTGCTACTGATACTTTGCTGCAGACACTAAATCTTTCAGGTGTGGTTGAATTGACAACTCAACTGCTAATACTTGAGAATATTCTTTGGTTTTCCCTTGAGTCGAATCAATAAATTTGGGTTGAATACTCTACCCTTGTAAACTGTTGCGATCCCCTATACTTCTGGGTTATCAAGACCTTTTTCTAGCGCCGTTGCTGGGGAGACAGAGTTATATTCTCTGAGTCACTTGGGATTTACATCTGTTGGTCACTGTGAGAAACCCAATAGATCCAAGAACTAAAGTCTTGCCTTCCACTACGAGGAAAGGTAAGGAACTACCATCTAGCTCTGCACTTGATTCACCTTCAGTTATGAGTAACTTTGCGACACCACCTCCTCCTAGAAATCTTGATATGTCGCATGTGCTTGATGATGCTACTTCTGCTGCCCATGATCCTATGCTTGATACTGCTTTGCCTGATGATGCTATGCTTGATACTGCTCTGCCTGATGATGCTATGCTTGATACTGCTTTGCCACTAGGTGCATTCCTTGATGCACAAACTGCTAGAGTTGCTGCTAGATGTGATGATACTTCTGAAACTGCTGATACTATTGAAGTAGAACCTGCTATTTTGCCTGGTAGAACTAGCTCTCCTACACATGAATTACCTGATATGCCTCAGTGTTATGTTATGGAGGGAGAGATAGCTGAGGATTTTCTTGCGTGTAAGGATAGCTATGATGTTGAGAAATTACTGCTCAAGTGGAAAGAAAATCTTTAAACACTAGGATGAAATAGGACCCGAAGTTTGCTACTTCGCCTATCTTTGTGACCGATAAGGATTATGAATTCTCTGTCGACCCTGAGTTAATCACTCTGGTTGAATCTGATCCTTTTCAAGGTTATGAGTCTGAAACGGTTGTAGCCCATCTTACCAAATTGCACGATATAGCCACCCTATTCACTAGTGAGGAAAAGATCCGCCACTACTATATCATCAAGTTGTTTCCTTTCTCGCTAAAGGATGATGCTAAGACCTGGTTCACTTCTGTTGCTCCTGGTTGTGGGCGTAGCCCCCAGGATATGGTCTACTACTTCTCTAAAAAATATTTCCCTACCCATAAGAAGCAAGCTGCCTTGCAGGAAATATACAACTTTGCTCAAGCTGGAGAAGAGAGTCTCCCACAAGCTTGGGGGAGGCTCATCCAGCTACTGAATGCTTTGCCTGATCACCCTCTTGAGAAGAATGAAATACTTGATATATTCTATAATGGACTTACCGATGCTTCTAGAAACCACCTAGATAGTTGTGCCGGTTGTGTTATTAAGGAAAGAACTGTAGAACAAGCTGAGATCCTATTGAATAACATCTTGTGCAATGAGAATGCTTGGACTATTCCCGAACCACCTCCTAAGCCAACTAAGAAGAAAAGAGGTATTCTATTCCTCAGTCCTGAAGATATGCAAGAAGCTAAGAAATCTATGAAAGAGAAAGGCATTAAATCTAAAGATGTCAAAAATCTACTACCTATCGAAGAGATCCATGGTCTTGATAACCCGATATAGGTAGTAGAAGTAAATTATGTGCGTAGGTTTGATGACAGTGATATTCCTTTTGATAAGCCTGCTAGCTTATGCCTGGATGAATTTGATAACTTTGTTACCAAACAACAAAGTTTTAATGATTATGTTAGCAGACAATTGGAACAGAATGCTCGTATGCTTAGTCATTTATGTGCTTGTGTGGATAGAAATGTCAATAATCTTAAGATCCTGAGTAAACATGCCTCTATGGTTACTACTCAGGTAGAACAAGTACTTAAAGCTCAGAATGACTTGCTCAATGAGTTGAATGACAATTCTGTCAGAGTCGTTACTAGAGGCGGTAGAATGACCCAGGAACCTTTGTATCCTAAGGGTCATCCAAAGAGAATTTCACAAGATTCTCAAGGAGTTAGTATTGATGCACCTAGTCATCCTAGAAAGAAGAAGAAATATGATAGGAACCTGCACACTAGCAACCGAGATGCTGATACACCTGAGAATCCAAACGATGTCTCTGTCTCTAATGCCGAAACACAATCTGATGATGAACATGAGCCTAATGATAACATCAATAGTGATGTTCATGTTGATGCTCAAACTAGCAATGATAAGGATGTGGAGATTGAACCTGTTGATCTTGATAACCCACAACCTAAGGCTAGGAGATATGATGAGAATGACTTCACTTCTAGGAAGCATGGTAAAGAAAGGGAACCATGGGTTCAGAAACCCATGCCCTTTCCTCCCAAACCATCCAAGAAAAAGGATGATGAGGATTTTGAGTGATCTGTTGAAATGATTAGACCTGTCTTTCTGCAAAATGTGTTTGACAGATATGCTCAAAATGTCTTCGTATGCTAAGTACATGAAGGATATTGTTACTAATAAGAGGAGGATACCTGAGGTTGAGATTTCCACCATGCTTGCTAACTATACCTTCAAGGGTGGAACTCCTAAGAAACTAGGTGATCCCGGAGTGCCCACTATACCTTGCTCAATTAAAGGTAACTACGTTAGAACTGCTTTCTGCGACCTTGGAGGCGGTGTAAGTGTTATGCCTCTCTCTCTTTATCGTAGACTTGAAATGGATAAGTTGACACCCACTGAAATCTCTCTGCAAATGGCCGACAAATCAACTGCCTTCCCTATCGGCATTTGCGAGGATGTGCCTGTTGTGGTTGCCAACGTTACTATCTTAACAGATTTTGTTATCTTGGATATTCCCGAGGACAATGCCATGGCGGTCATCCTTGGAAGACCCTTTTTAAACTATGCATGGGTTTTAATAGATTGCAACAAAGGCAATGTCACTTTCCATGTCAATGGTAATGAGCATACGGTGCACTTTCCAAAGAAACAATATAGAGTACATTGCATCAATGCTATCGAAAAAACTTCATCGATTCTTATTGGGAGCTTTGAATGCCCTATAACTCCTGTCAAGATGAAGTATGATTTGATTGTCGGGGATATACACATCCCCATTGAGGTGACCTAGTGACTATTCGAAAATTCTCCGTTCTCTTTTGTGATTCTAAAAAGTTTGTCAAGGAGACTTGATCAACCTCATTGACGGATTTCTTTCGATGACCATGAGACGGATGAATCGAGGAGTCACAAACCTCTGTTCCAAGCTTTCACCTTCGTTTTCTTAGAAGAAAAATGATAGGTTTAGTTTAGTTTTCCCTGTTTTCTGTTTTAGCGTCCCATGGAAAAGTACCCCGAAAATAAAAGTTCTCCGAACGTCCTGAAAATCAAGTATGATTTTTTCTAGAATTTTTGAAAAATACTGAGACGAGGAGCTAGTCTGGGGGATGCGCCACTGGGCCACAAGCCCAGGAGCCCCCCCCCCCCCTGGCCGGGCCTGGCAGGCTTGTGGGGCCCACATGCATCCCCTCCACTCATTCTAGCTCTCATCCACTTCTCCTACCTCCAGACAAAATCGTTTCGCAGCTCAAACCCGTGTTCTTGCTCCTCTTGCTGGGATTTTCGATATCCTTGCTCAAAGCACCACCATTCTCCGAACTGTTTTGGGGAAATTACTCCTTGGTAAGTGACTCCTCCATTGGTCCAATTAGTTTTTGCTCTAGTGCATTATACTTCGCGTATTTTTGCTGCCTTGGTGACCATGTTCTTGAGCTTTGCATGCTAATTTTAGCTGGTCCCAAGTAGTTTTGGTGCGTAATATGGCCTCTAGGCACTTGTTGGAGTAGTTGCTATGAGTTTTGTTGAGCCTTGTTCACTTTTCCTTAGAGTCACTAAAAATTTTAGAAATTTTCAGAGATAGAAAAGGGAAAAGATGAGGAGGTTCTTAAGAGGCTCTTCAAGCCGTGACCCCAAGGATGATGGAAGTGAGAAGAAACCCAAGTATCCGGTCCCTCGAGTTGCAGAAGTTCGAGCGTGCTAGTGGCCAAGCGATGTGTTCTTACGCGCCGCCGGACTTTATGAGGATTTTTACTACTTGGTGGAGAATGCAAGCCTTACCGCCTTCGTTGAAGATAAGTCTCTGCAATACCTCCTCCTCACTAATATCTTCGTACAAAGCTTTAACTTCTATCCGAGGAAGAATACTCCTATGGTTGAGTTCAAACTTTATGATATCCCCAAGAGCATGTCACTCCAGGATTTTTGCAATATTTGCAAATTACCTTACGTTGGGGATATTCATGAACCTCGTCCACGGGACTTGGAAGCTTTCATCGACAATATTGCTATAGGAGAGGAGAGAGGAGTGTCTTGTGCTAGAGCTGCTAGCATTCATTTTCCCATGCTTCGGTACTTCTCATTATTTGTGGGAAAATGTTTGATTAGCCGTAGGAAAGCTGTGTCCCTTGGCTCCCCAGATCTTGCGGTCTTGCACGAAGCCCTTTATAATGATAAAACTTATAGCTTGGGCGCTATAGTATCTCAACGGTTGAACACTAACCGTTCTAAAGGCGTTGTCTATGGAGGTATCTATGCTACTCGTCTTGCTAGACATTTTGAGATACCTATTAGACTGGACGAGGAAGAAGAGATTCTTCTTCCCGAGAGATATCTAGATTATGATAGCATGGTTCGCCATGACTTTCTTGATAGAGATATAAATAGAAGGATGATTTATAACCTGGTATTTAGTCAGGGTACTCGTGAGACTATAACATTGCCTGCTCCTTCTTTGTTCAATCTTTATGCAGGCAGGTACATTATTATGCCCTCGGACATCTACGCATATTGGGGCTTAGCCCAACCACAGGTGCCCGTGCCCGAGCCACCAGTCGAGTACGAGACGCCAGTTTATCAGTGGGAGCCAGAGGAGCTCACACAACAGTGGCATCCTCAGTCCACTCCGGAATACCCCGGAGCTTATTATTTCCCTCCTTGGGAGTAGACCAACTTAGGCCAAAATCCTAAGCTTGGGGGAGTACGTGTTTCTCACCAACTTTATATTCTTGCTTATGCTTTCACTTTGTTAGTCGGTGTTCACATTTTGCCACTGTTTCTTCCATGCTAGTTTATTTCTTTTTCTAGTTTTCTTTTCGTGTGTATGTCTAGTTTGAGAAAACCCAAAAAGATTTTCTTGTTCTTCTTTTGTTTGTTGGGAGCTTTCCCGTGTAATTAGTTTTATTTTTCTTTGGGTCAAGGTAGAAGACCATGGTTACAATGTTTAGTGGCTCTCGCATGCATATCTGTTTATCTGTCAAAGAGCCATATTACTTTGTCTTCTCCTTTGTGTCTGCCTGCAGATTCCAGCTTAGTCCAATGCACGAGCACTCTTATTATTGTTCACATCTTCGGTCGTGCAAGTAAAAGGCAATAATGATGATATATGATGAAGTGACTGAGCCTGGAAAAGTTGGTATGAACTCGATCTATTTTGTTTTTGTAAATATGACTAGCTCATTGTTCCTGATTCAGCTTTGTTGTGGGAGAAACATGTTTGCAATGACAACTTAGAGATCATAGTTGCTGATGTCATGCTTAATTAGCTAGGAGCTTATAATGGTTTGTCTTGGATGCCCACATGAATGTTGAGATGACTATGATGTAGTATGATAGGATGTATCCTCCTTTGAATGATTCAAGTGGCTTGACTTGGCGCATGTTTACGCATGTTGTTAAAAAAACTCAACATAGCCTCTATGATATTCATGCTCATGGTGATTTATGTCCTACTCATGCTTGCACTCAATGTTAGTTAATCTCAATGCATTTTGATGACTGTTGTCGCTCTCTAGTTGGTCGCTTCCCAGTCTTTTGCTAGCCTTCACTTGTACTAAGCAGGAATACTGCTTGTCCATCCACTTCCATAAACCCAAAGTTGTTCCATATGAGTCCACCATACCTACCTATATGCGGTATCTACCTGCCGTTCCAAGTAAATTTGCATGTGCCATTCTCTAAACCTTCAAGAAATAATCTGTTTTGCATGCCTGAACCACTTATGTGGTGATAAGGGGCGATCAGATTCTTCCATGCTAGGCGTGTTATCCTCGATATGTGTTTATTCACTATCATTCACGAGAAAGGGGCCGGTAATTGGAATTCCCAGTTCCATGCTCAAATCGAAAAGATAATTGCAAACAAAACTCCCCGAGGATTAATGTTGGTATGGACGGCACCCGAGGATTCGGCTAGTCGTGGAGTGTGATTGATCGGTGGTGGGGGAGTCAAAACTTTACTTTTCTGTTTGGGAACCACCTATAGCATGTGTAGCGTGGAAGATGGTGAGAACTCTTAGTCATTGCGTTGACAATGAAAGCATGCCACCCAAAATTATTATCTCTGCTTTCAAAGCTTGAGTTCTGGCACCTCTGCAAATCAATGCTTCCCTCTGCGAAGGCCCTGTCTATTTATGTTCCTGTTGAGTCGTCCTCTTCTTATAAAAAGAACCAATTAGAGAGCACCTCTGTCATTTTTATGCTTTGCTTTTAACTGTGTTGAGTATGATTGTGACTGGATCTTCTTTGCCATGAAATACAATGTTTAGTCAGCCCTTGGTCTTTGAAGGTGCTCTGCATTTATGTTTTGCGGTCTCAGAAAGAGCTAGCGAGATACCATCTGTTCGTAGTGCTTCATGATTGTTTTGATTGAAGTGTTGACACTTGAAACTTATTATTATTTCTCGCTAGTTGATTATGCCATTAATATGAGTTTACCCTGAGACCTAGATGTCATTTGCTTTTGTGGTTTGCTTATGATCTTGCTGAAATTCTGGATATGAGTTAGGCATAATTGCAACAACAAGATCAAACAGAGTTCGTAAAAGTTTTTCTTTTGTCTCTTTCAGTTTGTCAATTGAATTGCTTGAGGACAAGCAAGGCTTTAAGCTTGGGGGAGTTGATACGTCTCCGTCGTATCTACTTTTCCAAACTCTTTTGCCCTTGTTTTGGACTCTAATTTTCATGATTTGAATGGAACTAACCCGGACTGACGCTGTTTTCAACAGAATTGCCATGGTGTTGTTTTTGCACAGAAATAAAAGTTCTCGGAATGACCTGGAAATTTACGAGGGTTTTTTGTGGAATATATAAAAAATACTGGCGCAAGAATCACCTGGAGGAACGGAGCCAGGAGCTCACAAGCCCACTAGCCCCCCCCCTGGTCGGGCCTGGCAGGCTTGTGGGGCCCACGAAGCTCCACCGCCTCCAAATCCAGCTCTATTTAGCCTCTTTTGTCCGGAAAAAAAATCAAGGAGAAGTGTTCTTCAAGTTTTACGATACGGAGGCGCTGCCACCTCCTGTTCTTCCTCTGGAGGGCAGGTCTGGAGTCCGTTCTGGGCTCCGCGGAGGGGAGATCGTCGCCATCGTCATCATCAACCTTCCTTCATCACCAATTCCATGATGCTCTTCACCATTCGTGAGTAATCTCATCGTAGGCTTGCTGGACGGTGATGGGTTGGATGAGATCTATCATGTAATCGAGTTAGTTTTGACGGGGATTGATCCCTAGTATCCACTATGTTCTGGGATTGATGTTGCTACTACTTTGCCATGCTTAATGTATGTCATTAGGGCCCGAGTGGCATGATTTCAGATCTGAACCTATTATGTTGTCGCCAATGTATGTGTGTTCTTGATCCTATCTTGCAAGTTGTAGTCACCTACTATGTGTTATGACCCGGCAACCCCGGAGCGACAATAGTCGGAACCACTCCCGGAGATGACCATAGTATGAGGAGTTCATGTATTCACCAAGTGTTAATGCGTTGGTCTGGTAGTTTATTAAAAGGAGAATCTTAATATCCCGTAGTTTCCATTAGGACCCCGCTGCCACGGGAGTGATGGACAATAGATGTCATGCAAGTTCTTTTCCCTAAGCATGTATGACTACATACGGAATACATGCCTACATTAGATTGACGAACTGGAGCTAGTTACTTATCTCTCTGTGTTATAACTGTTGTATGATGAATAGCATCCCGCATAATCATCCATCACCGATCCAATGCCTACGAGTTTTTCCTACTGGTCCTTGCTACGTTACTTTGCCGCTATTGTTGTCACTGCTGCTACTGTTACTTTGCCGCTACTGCTGTTACTTTGCTGCTACTGGTTACTGTTGCTACTGCTGCTATCATACTACCTTGCTACTGATACTTTGATGTAGACACTAAATCTTTCAGGTGTGGTTGAATTGACAACTCAACTTCTAGTACTTGAGAATATTTTTTGGCTTCCCCTTGAGTCGAATCAATAAATTTGGGTTGAATACTCTACCCTCGAAAACTGTTGTGATCCCCTATACTTGTGGGTTATCATCCAGCAAGAGAGACAAAGAGGTAGCTGAATTCTCCGGCAGCACGACGGTGTGGAAGCGATGGTGATGGACCTACTCTGCAGGGCTTCACCATACCGTACCGAACTAGCTACGAGGTGTCACGAAGTAGTGGAGGGAGAGAGTTGCGCCTTGGCTTGAGCTGCCAAAAGCCTCTCTCACCTCCACTATATATATAGGTGGGAAGGGTGGGGTGGCACCCTAGGCCAAGGCTCTAGGGTTCTGCCGAGCCAAGACGTGGAGGAGGAGTCCTCCTCCAATACAACTTGGAAGGAGTCCTCCTTCCCAATTCGGTTTTGGCCCTTCCTCCTTTCCTTTTTATCCCTTGGCCGAAATAGCCTCTTTAGGTTGGGCACCAGCCCACTATGGGTTGGGCACCAGCCCACTAAGGTCTGGTGCGCCACCCTTGAGCTTCTTTGGTTCTCTCCCGGGTGGGTGGCCCATCCCGGTAGAACTCCGGTACCATTCGTCACTCCCGGTACTTTACCGGTAATGCCCGAAAACCTTGTGAAAGCCAAATGGATACTTCCTATATATCAATCTTCATCTCCGGACCATTCCGGGAACCCTACTAACGTATGGGATATCATCTGGGACTCCGAACAACATTCGGTTACCAACATCAATAATTCAACTATACTGAAACGTCACCCAACCTTAAGTGTGCACACCATGCGGGTTCGAGAACTATGCAGACATGACCTGAGACACTCGTTGGTCAATAACCAATAGCGGGACCTGGACGCCCATATTGGCTCCTACATATTCCATGAAGATCTTCATCGGTTGAACCTCTATGTCAAGGATTCAGTTTATCCCGTATGCTATTCCCTTTGCTCGTCGGTATGTTACTTGTCCGAGATTCGATCGTCGGTATCTCCATACCTAGTTCAATCTCGTTACAAGAAAGTCTCTTCACTCGTTCCATAATACAAGATCCCGTGACTAACTCCTTAGTAGCATTGCTTGCAAGGCTTATTGTGATGTTGTATTACCGAGTGGGCCCCGAGATACCTCTCCGTCATACCGAGTGACAAATCCCAGTCTCGATTCACGCCAACCCAACAGACACCTTCGGAGATACCTATAGAGCACCTTTATAGTCACCCAATTACGTTGTGACGTTTGATACACACAAGGTATTCCTACGGTGTCCGGGAGCTGCATGATCTCATGGTCATAGGAACAGATACATCGATGTGCAGAAAACAGTACCAATAAACTGACACGATCATATGCTACGTTCATAGTTTGGGTCTTGTCATCACATCATTCTCCTAATGATGTGACCCCATTATCAAGTGACAACACTTGTCTATGTCCAGGAAACCTTGACCATCTTTGATCAACAAGCTAGTCAACTAGTGGCTCACTAGGGACAATGTGTTGTCTATACATGTATTTGAGTTTCCAATCAATTCAATTCTAGCATGGATAATAAACAATTATCATGAACAATGAAATATAATAATGACCAATTTATTATTGCCTCTAGGGCATATTTCCAACACACCCACCTTGCATCGGGAGCGAAGCCCTACCTAGAGGACTAATTAGAGGCGCACACTCTTATTCACATCAAGATGGTGACACAGGTGATCGTTCATTGCCAAGATCCATTTGTACATCTTGTAGCTCACATAGGTGTCTTTAATTGCGTAACAGAGGTATTCAAAAAGTTGGTTTCGTTACGAGAAACAGATGGTCATGCTTTCTTTGGATTGAAACCACATAATGACCCAGATAAGGCAACAATTGTTGCATTTCTAGTCGTGGTATCATACTGACCCAATATGAGCCTCAATTTTTAGCCTATTATTCCATCTTAGTTTGTTTAAACATGCAATTCTTGTCTTATGATTTTACGCGTTTTTGTTAAGAAAGTTTATATTCTGGCCTATCATTTCATCTCAGCCAATCAGACCACTTAGCATAGTTTACGTTTGTGTTTATGTAATCCATCCTTTTCTACAACAACTATATGGCCCATTACATCCTTCATGCAAAGACCAATTACACTCAAGAAGTCAGGCAACTTATAAATAACTTGCCTTATGAATGATCCACAAAGGGTTTCTGGTTCCCTACATGACTATGAATAAGCACAAATATAGTTACACTAAAAAGTATATGCAAAACCACATAAGAAAATATACCCATGACCACATCAATATGTATGTGGATGTATGCATAAGCATACAGTTGCAGATATGGCAGCCATGTACAAACACGAAAGGGCAGGCGGGTCAGAAGTAACGCAACCCTGATGCAAAAGTCACCTTGCAAAAGCGGTCTCGCCCACGTCATCGTGGGAGCGCCCAAGGTTCGTTGGACTTCCATGACTCTTCTTGGAGGCGCTGACGTGTAGCATGGTTTAACCTAGAGTTCTATAATCCAGACAAGCTAAGGGACTACCGATAGAGAAAGCATATATCATATCGAACATGTTTCATGTCGCTTAATATATTTGTTGCATTTGGCATATAACTTGCTTAACTTCTCAGTTGCAATTGTGTGGACCAACGTGTTAATGGATTATCACTTTGTCGGAGAAAGAGTCGCGCGCAAGTTACTTGACATTCGATTTATGCCCTACGTAGGATCAAGCAATCTATTGATGTATTTACCAAGGCTCTCACGGTTCGACGCCTCAAAGCATTCAAGCACAATCTGAATCATTGTCTCCCTTGTTTGTTATTGAGGGAGGCTGTTACAGTCATAGGCTCAACCTCATTGTAACAAACTTGTATCATGCGGTTATCTAGAAGGATCTAAAGAGGCACTAGAGATAGAGATGTAAATGTTGGAAATATGCCCTAGAGTCAATAATAAATTAGTTATTATTATATTTCTTTGTTCGTGATAATCGTTTATTATCCATGCTATAATTGAATTGAATGAAAACATAGATACATGTGTGGATACATAGAGTAAACAATGTCCCTAGCAAGCCTCTAGTTGGCTAGCCAGTTGATCAAGGATAATCAAGGTTTTCTGACTATGTGCAAGTGTTGTCGCTTGATAACTGGATCACATCATTAGGAGAATCATGTGATGGACTAGACCCAAACTATGAACGTAGCATGTTGATCATGTCATTTTATTGCTATTCTTTTCTACGTGTCAAGTATTTATTCCTATGACCATGAGATCATATAACTCACTGGCACCGGAGGAATACCTTGTGTGTATCAAATGTCACAAAGTAACTGGGTGACTATAAAGGTACTCTACATGTATCTCCGAAGGTGTCCGTTGAGATTAGTATGGATCAAGACTGGGATTTGTCACTCCGTGTGACGGAGAGGTGTCTCAGGGACCACTCGGTAATACAACATCACACACAAGCCTTGCAAGCAATGTGACTAAGTGTAAGTCATGGGATCTTGTATTACGGAACAAGTAAAGAGACTTTCCGGTAACGAGATTGAAATAGGTATGCGGATACTGACGATCGAATCTCGGTCAAGTAACATACCGAAGGACAAAGGGAATGACATACGGGATTATATGAATCCTTGACACTGAGGTTCAACCGATAAGATCTTCGGAGAATATGTAGGATCCAATATGGGCATCCAGGTCCCGCTATTGGATATTGACCGAGGAGTGCCTCGGGTCATGTCTACATAGTTCTCGAACCAGCAGGGTCTGCACACTTAAGGTTCGATGATGTTCTAGTATAGTTGAGTTATATGTGTGGTTACCGAATGTTGTTCGGAGTCCCGGATGAGATCACGGACGTTACGAGGGTTTCCGGAATGGTCCGTAAACGAATATTGATATATAGGATGGTTTCATTTGGTCACCGGAAAGTTTCGGGCAATTCCGGAGTGTACGAGGAGTGACAATGGGTTCGAGGAGTTCACCGGGAGGGGCCCACCCACCCGGGAGTGAGCCCAAGGCACTAGGGTGGCGCCACAAGTCCTTAGTGGGTTGTTGGAGTCAGCCCAAGGGCCCCATGGCGCCACATAAGAAAATACAAAAGAAAATAATAGAAAAAGGGAAAGAGAGAGGTGGAAGGAAGAGGAGGACTCCTCCTTCCCAAATCGAATTGGAGGAGGAGTCCTCCTCCTCCCTTGGCCGGCGCACCCTTGAGGCCTTGTGCCTCAAGGCTAGCCCTCCCCCTCCCTCCTATATATATTGGTGGTGTAGGGCTGGTTTGAGACACACTTTGCCACGTGCAACTCTAGCCTATTCCACATAGTTTTACCTCTAGATCGGATTCTGCGGAGCTCGGGCGGAGCCCTGCAGGAGTAGATCATCACCACCACTGGAGCGTCGTCACGCTGTCGGAGAACTCATCTACTTCTCCGTCTTGCTTGCTGGATCAAGAAGGTCGAGATCGTCATCAAGTTGTACGTGTGCTGAACGCGGAGGTGTCGTCCATTCGGCGCTAGATCGGGACGGATCGCGAGACGGTTCATGGGACGGTTCGTGTGACGGTTCGAGGGACGTAAAGACGTTCTACTACAGTAACCGCGCTTCTTAACGCTTCCCGCTGTGGCTGGAGGTCGTAGGACTATTAAGTAAAGATGGATCTTTAAAAGGAAGACAGACGATGATAGTGAAAGGTCACCATTAAGAAAAGCTCAACTTGTCGCAATGATGTTTCTGACAAGTTCAATGAATTGACTATGATGAGACTTTCCCAATCGTAGCGATGCTAAAAGTCTGTTGGAATTAAGTTAGTAGTTGTTGCATTATTTATGAAATATTGCACATAGGATGATAAAACATTGTTTCCTCGACGGTTTCCTTGAGGAAAGGTTGTATGTGATACAACCAGAAGGTTTTGTCGATCCTAAGGATGCTAACTAGTATGCAAGCTCCAGCGATCCTTCAATGGACTGGTGCAAGCATCTCGGAGTTGGAATATACGCTTTGATGAGATGATCAAAGCTTTTGGGTTTGTACAAGGTTTATGAGAAACTTGTATTTCCAAAGAAGTGAGTGGGAGCACTATAGAATTTCTGATAAGTATATGTGGTTGACATATTGTTGATCGGAAGTAATGTACAATTTCTGTAAAGCATAAAGGTTGTTTGAAAGGGGTTTTCCAAAGGAAGACCTGGATAGAGGTACTTGAACATGGAGCAACTGGATCTATGGAGATATATCAAAATGCTAAACAGAACTTTCAAATGAAATGCATGCCTTGACAAGTTTTTGAAGGAGTTCAAAATAGATCATCAAAGAAGGAGTTCTTGACTGTATTGTAAGGTGTGAATTTGAGTAAGACTCAAGACCCGACCACGGTAGAAGAAAGAGAAAGGACGAAGGTCGTCCCCTATGCCTTAGCCGTAGACTCTAAACTATGCCATGTTGTGTGCCGCACCTAATGTATGCCTTGCCATGAGTTTGTCAAGGGGTACAAGGAGTGATCCAGGATTGAATCACTAAAACAGCGGTCAAAGTTATCCTTAGTAACTAGTGGACTAAGGAATTTTTCTCGATTATGCAGGTGATTAAAGATTTCAACATAAAGGGTTACGTTGGTGCAAGCTTTGACACTAATCCGAATAACTCTAAGTAGTAAAACGGATTTGTATAGTAGAGTAGATATTTGAAGTATTTTCTGAATAGCACGTAGTAGCAGCATATATATAAGATGACATAAATTAGTTATTATAATAATTCTTTGTTCATGATAATCGTTTATTATCCATGCTATAATTGTATTGATTGGAAACACAAATACATGTGTGGATACATAGACAAAACATTGTCCCTAGTAAGCCTCTAGTTGACTAGCTGCTTGATCAAAGATGGTCAAGGTTTCCTGACCATAGACAAGTGTTGTCACTTGATAACTCGATCACATCATTAGGAGAATCATGTGATGGACTAGACCCAAACTATGAACGTAGCATGTTGATCATGTCATTTTATTGCTATTGTTTTCTGCGTGTCAAGTATTTATTCCTATGACCATGAGATCATATAACTCACTGACACCGGAGAAATACCTTCTGTGTATCAAACGTCACAACGTAACTGGGTGACTATAAAGGTACTCTACAGGTATCTCCAAAGGTGTCCGTTGAGATTAGTATGGATCAAGACTGGGATTTGTCACTCCGTGTGACGGAGAGGTATCTCAGGGCCCACTCGGTAATACAACATCACACACAAGCCTTGCAAGCAATGTGACTAAGTGTAAGTCACAGGATCTTGTATTACGGAACGAGTAAAGAGACTTGCCGGTAACGAGATTGAAATAGGTATGCGGATACTGACGATCGAATCTCGGGAAAGTAACATACCGAAGGACAAAGGGAATGATATACGGGATTATATGAATCCTTGGCACAGAGCTTCAACCGATAAGATCTTCGTAGAATATGTAGGATCCAATATGGACATCCAGGTCCCTCCATTGGATATTGACCAGGGAGTCTCTCGGGTCATGTCTACATAGTTCTCGAACCCGTAGGGTCTGGACACTTAAGGTTCGGTGACGTTTTAGTTTAGTTGATTTATATGTGTTGGTGACCGAAGGTTGTTCGGAGTCCTGGATGAGATCACGGATGTCACGAGGGTTTCTGGAATGGTCCGGAAACGAAGATTGATATCTAGGAAGTTGGTGTTTGGATTCCGGAAATTTTTCGGGCATTGCTGGAAGTGTACTGGGAGTGACGAATGGGTTCTGGGGGCCCACTGGGTGGGCCCACCATGCCCCATCGGGTCCACGTGGGTTTATTGGATGCACAATAATGTATAATGGTCTCCAAAGTCTTCCAAGGAAAGCCCATGAGGAAAAAGTGGAAAATCCAAAAGAGGTGGGAAAATAAGGAAGGAGTCCTAATCCAAGTGGGATTGGAGAAGGACTTCTCCCTTCCCCAAGTTGGCCGACCCAAGGAGGCCTTCTTGGCCGGCGCCCTAAGTGCTTGCCCCACCCCTTGGCTCCTCCTATATATACTTGAGGTTTAGGGCTGTTTGAGACACAACTTTGCCACGTGCAACTCAAACCTACACATCGTAGTTCTTCCTCTAGATCGGATTTCTGCGGAGCTCGGGCGGAGACCTGCAGGAGTAGATCATCACCACCACCGGCGCACCGTCACGTTGCCGGAGAACTCATCTACTTCTCCGTCTCTCTTGCTGGATCAAGAAGGCCGAGATCGTCATCGAGTTGTATGTGTGTTGAACGCGGAGGTGTCGTCCGTTCGGCGCTAGATCGGAACGGATCGTTGGACGGATTGTGGGACGACGGTGATTCGAATCACGAAGTTGTACCACTACATCAACCACTTTTCTTAACGCTTCTCGCTTAGTGATCTACAAGGGTATGTGGATCTAATCTCCTCTCATAGATGGACATCACCATGATAGGTCTTCGTGTGCGTAGGAAATTTTTTGTTTCCCATGCAACGTTCCCCAACAGTGGCATCATGAGCTAGGTTCATGCGTAGATGTTATCTCGATTAGAACACAAAAGGTTTTGTGGGCGTTTGTGTTCGATTTTCTGCCCTCCTTAGTCTTTTCTCGACTCGGCGGTATTGTTGGATTGAAGCGGCCCGGACCGACATTACTCGTACACTTACAAGAGACTGGTTTGATCGACTGACATGCAACTCGTTGCATAAAGATGACTCGCGGGTGTCGGTTTCTTCAACTTTAGTTGAATTGGTTTTGACCGAGGCGGTCCTTGTAGAGAGCTTAAATAGCAATTTGCACATCTCCGTTGTGGTTTTTGCGTAAGTAAGATGCGACAATACTAGATACCCATAGCAGCGACGTAAAACATGCAACAACAAATTAGAGGACGTTTAACTTGTTTTTGCAGGGTATGCTTGTGATATGATATGGTCAAAGATATGATGTGATATATTGGATGTATGAGATGATCATGTTGTAATAGTTAATATCGACTTGCACGTCGATGCTACGGCAATCGGCAGGATCCATAGGGTTGTCTTTAACTAACATTTGTGTTAGCGGATGCGTTTACTATATTGCCAGGTTGTAGATTTAGTAGTAATATCATAGATAGCACGACAACCTCGATGGCAGCACGATGATGGAGATCATGGTGTGGCGTCGGTGACAAGAAGATCATGTCGGTGCTTTGGTGATGGAGATCAAGAAGCACATGATCATGGCCATATCATGTCACTTATGAATTGCATGTGATGTTAATCCTTTTATGCACCTTATTTTTCTTAGAACGACGGTAGCATTATAAGGTGATCCCTCACTAAAATTTCAAGATGAAATTGTGTTCTCCCCGACTGTGCACCGTTGTGATAGTTCGTCGTTTCGAGACACCACGTGATGATCGGGTGTGATAGACTGAACGTTCACATACAACGGCTGCAAAACAGTTGCACACGCGGAACACTCGGGTTAAACATGACGAGCCTAGCATGTGCAGACATGGCCTCTGAACACAAGATACCGAAAGGTCGAGCATGAATCGTATAGTTGATATGATTAGCATAGATATATTTACCACTGAAGCTATACTCAACTCACGTGATGATCAGACTTGAGTTAGTGGATTTGGATCATCCACCACTCAAATGACTCTAGTGGTGGTGAAGGATCTACTCCTGCAGGGCTCCGCCCGAGCTCCGCAGAAACACGATCTAGAGGAAAAAACGTGGTGTTTGTGGTCGGGCTGCCGTGGCAAAAGTTGTCTCAAATCAGGCCTAGAACCCCACTATATATAGGAGGAGGGGAGGGTAGGCTTGCCTTGGGGTCCTAGACCCCAAGGGTCCGCCGTCCAAGGAGGTGGAGGAGTCCGCCTCCAATCCTAGTCCAACTAGGATTGGAAGGTGGAGTCCTTCCCTTCCTTCCCACCTTTTTTTTCTTTTCTCTTTGTTTTTCTATCTCCTGCGCATAGGGCCCTTTTGAGCTGTCCCACCAGCCCACTAAGGGCTAGTGCGGCACCCCTAAGGCCTATGGGCTTCTCCGATGGGCTGCCCCCCCCCCCCCCCGGTGAACATCCGGAACCCATTCGTCACTCCCGGTACATTCCCGGTAATGCCCGAAAACTTTCTAGTAACCAAATGAGGTCATCCTATATATCAATCTTCGTCTCCGGACCATTCCGGAAACCCTCGTGATGTCTGTGATATCATCCGGGACTCCGAACAACATTCGGTAACCACACATATAACTCAACTATACTAAAACATCGTCGAACCTTAAGTGTGCAGACCCTGCGGGTTCGAGAACTATGCGGACATGCCCCGAGGTACTCCTCGGTCAATATCCAATAGCGGGACCTGGATACCCATATTGGATCCTACATATTCTCTGAATAACTTTATCGGTTGAACCTCGGTGTCAAGGATTTAGGCAATCCCGTATGTCATTCCCTTTGTCCTTCGGTATGTTACTTGCCCGAGATTCGATCGTCGGTATCCGCATACCAATTTCAATCTCGTTACTGGCAAGTCTCTTTACTCGTTCCGTAATACAAGATCTTGTGACTTACATTTAGTCACATTGCTTGCAAGGCTTGTGTATGATGTTGTATTAACGAGTGGGCCCCGAGATTCCTCTCCGCCACACGGAGTGACAAATCCCAGTCTTGATTCATACTAACTCAACGCACACTTTCGGAGATACCTGTAGAGCACCTTTATAGTCACCCAGTTACGTTGCGACGTTTGATGCACACAAGGTATTCCTCCAGTGCGAGTGAGTTATATGATCTCATGGTCATAGGAACAAATACTTGACACGCGGAAAACAATAGCAATAAAATGACACGATCAATATGCTACCTTCATAGTTTGGGTCTAGTCCATCACATGATTCTCCTAATGATGTGATCCCATTATCAAGTGACAACACTTGTCTATGGTTAGGAAACCTAGACCATCTTTGATCAACGAGCTAGTCAACTAGAGGCTTACTAGGGACAGTGTTTTGTCTATGTATCCACACATGTATTTGTGTTTCCAATCAATACAATTATAGCATGGATAATAAACGATTATCATGAACAAGGAAATATAATAACAACTAATTTATTATTGCCTCTAGGGCATATTTCCAACGCAAGAGTATGTGGATCTAATCTCTTCTCGTAGATGGACATCACCATGATAGTTCTTCGTGTGCGCAGGAAATTTTTTGTTTCCCATGCAACGTTCCCCAAAATTTTATACATAAGATTGGTTTAAAAATATCCCATATTGTCCTAAAGTTTCAGAATTTTCGGAGTTACATAACTATTCAGAGTAAACAGATTGCTACAGATTGTTCTGTTTTTGACAGATTATGTTTTCTTTGTGTTGTTTGCTTATTTTGATGAATCTATGGGTTATATCGGGGGGTGAACCATGGAGAAGTTGGAATACAATAGATATTACATCAACATAAATAAATGATGAGTTCATAACAGTACCTAAAGTGGTGATTTATTTTTCTTATACTAACGGATCTCATGAGTTTTCTGTTGAGTTTTGTGTTGTGAAGTTTTCTAGTTTTTGGTAAAGATTTGATGGACTATGGAATAAGGAGTGGCAAGAGCCTAAGATTGGGGCCCAAGGCACCCCAAGCCATATTCAAGGATACCAAAGAGCCTAATCTTGGGGATGCCCCGGAAGGCATCCCCTCTTTTGTCTTTAATCCATCGATAAATTTACTTGACACTATATTTTTATTCACCACACGATATGTGTTTTGCTTGGAGCGTCCTGTATGATATGAGTCTTTAGTTTTTAGTTTGGCACAATCATCCTTGCTGCACACATCTTTTGAGAGAGAGACACGTTGAATCGTGAATTTATTAGAATACTCTTTGTGCTTCACTTATATCTTTTGAGCTAGGCAATGTTGCTCTAGTACTTCACTTATATCTTTTAGAGCACGGGCGGTGTTGTGTTTTATAGAAATTATTAAACTCTCGTACCTCACTTATATTATTTTGGGAGTTCTTTAAACAACATTGTAATTGGTTTAGGTTATGAATTTAGTCCTAATATAATAGGCATCCAAGAGGGATATAATATAAACTTTCATATTAAGTGCATTGAATATGATGAGAAGTTTGATTCCTTGCATATAGTTTTGAGATGTGAAGATGGTAATATGAGAGTCATGCTAGTAAGTAATTGTGAATTAGAAGAAATACTTGTGTTCAAGCTTATGATTCCCGTAGCATGCACATATGGTGAACCGTTATGTCATGAAGTCGGAGAATGATTTGTTTAATGATTGTTAACCTTTGTGTGGAGGTCGGGATCGCACGATGGTTAACTCCTACCAACCGTTCCCCTAGGAGCATGCGTCTAATACTTTGCTTCGATGACTAATAGGCTTTTGCAATAAGTATGTGAGTTCTTTATGACTTATGTTGAGTTCATGGATTATACGCACTCTCACCCTTCCACTTTTGCTAGCCTCTCTAGTACCACGCAACTCTCGCCGGTACAATAAACCCACCTTCCTCAAAATAGCCACCATATATTTTCCTCAAAACAGCCACCATATCTACCTATTATGACATTTTCATAGTCATTCCGAGATATATTGCCATGCAACACAACCGTCTAGTTTTTATGACACGCACCATCACTTTCATATTTCTTATAGAGTCATACTTGTTCTAGATATCGAGTTGTAATCTTCGAGTTGTAAGTAAATAAAAGTGTGATGATTTGCATTATTAGAGCATTATCTCATGTGAGAAAAGGATGATGGAAGCTATGATTCCCTCACAAGTTGGGATGAGTCTCCGGACTTTACAAAAAATAAAAGAGGTCAGCGAAGCCCATAAAACAAAGAGGCCAACGAAGCCCACCAAAAAAGGAAAAAAAAGTGAGAAAAAGAGAGAAGGGACAATGTTACTATCTTTTTCCACACTTGTGCTCCAAAGTAGCACCATGTTCTTCATAGAGAGTCTCCTATTTTGTCGCTTTCATATAACTAATGGAATTACATCTTTTGCACAACAACTTAGTTTTCTTTTTGAGCTTTCATACACTTATAGCTCTAGTGCATTTGTTGCATGGCAATCCCTAGTCACTCACATTGATATCTATTAATGGGCATCTCCATAGCCCGTTGATATGCCTTGTTGATGTGAGACTATCTTCTTCCTTTCTTTTTGCAACCTCCACCACACTCTATTCCACTTGTAGTGCTATATCCATGGCTCACACTCATGTATTGTGTGAGAGTTGAAAAGGTTTCAAAACATAAAAAGTGTGAAAAAATTATTTGATTTTGATCGGGGTTGTGCATGATTTAGATACGTTGTGTGGTGAAGATGGAGCATAGCCACACCATATGATTTTGTAGGGATAACTTTCTAAGACCATGTTATTTTGAAAGGAAGCAATTGCCTTATTAGTATGCTTGAAATATTATTGTTTTTATGTCAATATTAAACTTTTGTTTGAGTCTTATGGATCTGAATATTCATGCCACAATAGAGAATGTTACATGGATAAATATATTAGGTAGCATTCCACATCAAAAATTATGTTTTTATCATTTAACTACTCGAGGACGAGCAGGAATTAAGCTTGGGGTGCTGAAACCTCTCCAACGTATCTATAATTTTTTTATTGTTCCATGCTATTATATTATCTGTTTTGGATGTTTTATATGCATTAATATGTTGTTTTATATTATTTTTTGGACTAACCTATTAATCTAGAGCCTAGTGTCAGTTTTTGTTTTTTCCACGTTTTTGAGTATTGCAGATAAGGAATATTAAACGGAGTCCAAATGAAACAAAATCTTTGAAAAGATTTTTCTTGGACCAGAAGACAACTGGAGACTTGGAGTAGGGGGCAGGGCACCTGCCGGGAGGCCACAAGCCTGCGGGGTGCGCCCTAAAGGGGTGGTTGCACCCCCGTGGCTTGTGGGTCCCCTGCAGGCCTCCTAACCCTATTCTTTGGCCTATAAATTCCCAAATATTCTTGTATCGCCAAAAAGAAGAATGCAAATACTTTTCCGCCGCCAGGAGCCTCTCTTTCCGAGAGATCCAATCTGGGAGCCTTTTCCGGTAATCTGCCGGAGAGGGAATTGATCACGGAGGACATCTACATCAACTCCATTGCCCCTCTGATGAAGCGTGAGTAGTTCACCACAGACCTACGGGTCCATAGCTAGTAGCTAGATGGCTTCTTCTCTCTCTTTGATCTTCAGTACCATGTTCTTCATGATCTTCATGGAGATCTACTTGATGTAATACTCTTTTGCGGTGTGTTTGTCGAGATCCGATGAATTGTGAGTTTATGTTCAGATTATCTATGAATATTATTTGAGTCTTTTCTGAATTCTTATATGCATGATTACATATCTTTGCAAGTCTCTTTGAATTATTGGTTTGGTTTGGCCAACTAGATTGGTAATTCTTGCAATGGGAGAAGTGCTTAGTTTTGGGTTCAATCTTAAGGTGTCCTCACCTAGTGACAAAGTAGGGGTAGCGAGGCACGTACTGTATTGTTGCCATCGAGGATAAAAAGATGGGGTTTTCATCGTATTGCTTGAGTTTATCCCTCTACATCATGTCATCTTCTTAAATTGTTACTCTGTTCTTCATGAAACTTAATACTCTAGATGCAGGCAGGAATCGGTCGATGTGTGGAGTAATAGTAGTAGATGCAGAATCGTTTCGGTCTACTCGACACAGACGTGATGCCTATATGCATAATCATTGCCTTGGATATCTTCATAATTATTCGCTTTTCTATCATTTGCTCGACAGTAATTTGTTCATCCACCGTATTATTTTCCTTTATGAGAGAAGCCTCCAGTGAAACCTATGGCCCCCGTGTCTATTTCCATACTATATTTTCAGATCTATAAACCAAAAAAAACAAAAATACTTTGCTGAAATTTATTTACTTTTGTTTCTGCAATCTTTTTATCCATCCCTATCAGATCTCATCCTTGCAAATAACTCTGAAGGGATTGACAACCCCTTTATAGCGTTGGGTACAAGTGTTTGATTATTTGTGTAGGTACTACTATTGGAGCCTTGATTGTTCCCCCTACTGGAGTGATGCCTTGGTTCTCAACAAACTGAGGGGAATACTTATCTACTTCATTGCATTACCTTTTCTTCTTCAAGGGAAAACCAACGCAAACTCAAGAGGTAGCAGACCGCACCCAGTCTTGCACCAGCGCATGATCGTCGAGTATGTAGAAGTCTGCTCGGAGGAGGTGAAGGGTCTTCTACACACCCTCATGGCTGGCGGAGTGTGCCAGTAGAATGGTCTGGTGGCGTAGATCACCATGATCCAGCACAAAGAGGTGTCACCCTTGCAGGAGTAAACCATCGTCCAGGCGTCATGGCTCCTACAACTCGCCCGCCTGGAGGCGCTGACGGAGGTGGTGCGCATCCGCGGCAGTCGCCGTGGCTCGGTGTATGTCATCGAAGAAGGTGAAGGAGGGTCCCGAGCTGATGCAAAGGGCAGCCCCCTCGGCGTCGACGACGCCCGTGTCGTGGTCGGCGTCGCGACGAGATAGCACGTCCGCCATGGTGTTGAGGCAACCCGGCCGGTACTCGACTGTGAAGTCAAACCCGAAGAGCTTGTTGATCCACTGGTGCTGTGGAACGGTGGACAAGCGCTGGTCCAACAGAAACTTGAGGCTGCAGTGACCCATGCGAATAAGGAAAGAACGTCCCCATAGATACGTCCGCCAGTGGCGCACCGCCTGCACCAAGCCGATGAGCTCCCGCTCGTAGGCCGCAAGCTTGTGATGGCGTGCAGCGAAAGGCCTACTGAAGAACGCGAGAGGTATCAAGCCTTAATGAAGAACGACACCAAACCCCATGCCTGAGGCGTCGCATTCCACCGTGAACAGCTTGTCTAAGTCAGGCATCTGGAGGATCAGCCCCGTAGTGAGTGCCAGCTTGAGTATTCGGAAGGCCTCGGCCGCGTCGATGTCCCAGGCGAAAGCGACGTGGCGCAACATGCGCGTGAGTGGTGTCGTGATGAGGCCGAACTCCCGAATGAACTTCCGGTAGTAGCCTGCGAGTCCGAGAAAACCATGGAGGGCCCGTGGCGAGTGCGATGTCGGCCAACTCACGACGGTCGCGACTTTGTCGGCATCCATGGCGATGCCCTCCGCCGAGATGACGTGGCCGAGATACGGAACGGACATCATACCGAACGAGAACTTCGAGCGCTTGAGGTGCAGATGGTGCGCCCAAAGCTCGTTGAGAACGATGGCAATGCGCTGCAAGTGCTCCGCCCATGATGAGTTGTAGATGAGGATGTGATCGAAGAAAACAAGCACAAATCGTCGCAAGTAGGGACGGACGACGTCGTTCATGAGGGCCTGAAACGTTGTCGAGGCGTTGGCGAGTCCGAAGGGCATCACCAAGAACTCAAAGTGGTCGTAATGTGTGCGAAAGGCCGTCTTCGCGATGTCGTCCGGATGCATCCGCACCTGGTGGTAGCCGGAGCGGAGGTCGAGCTTGGTGAAGAAGCGTTCCCCATGGAGCTCGTCTAGGAGTTCCTCAACGATAGGGAATGGAAATTTGTCCTTGGACGTCTCGGTGTTAAGAGCACGGTAATCGATGTAGAAGCGCCATGAGCCGTCGGCCTTGCGAACGAGGAGCGCCGGTGTCGAGAATGACGAAGTAGTAGGCCAGATGATGTCCTGGGCGAGCATGGCCGCGCACTGCCGCTCCAGCTCGTATTTCTGCAGCTGGGGGTAGTGGTACAATCGCACAGAGACGGGTGCTATGCTCGGCAGGAGGTGAATGCGTTGGTTGTAGGCTCGAACTAGTGGGAGGCCGTGTAGCTCGTCGAAGAGGTCGTTATGCTGCTGCAAAAGGCAAGCCAACACGGGTTACGCGGGGTCGATGGAGGTCGCCATCAACTGGATCTGGGGGCTGCTAGGGCAGCGCCACCCACGCCCTCCCACCGGACGCGGCGACCCATGCGCCAGAAGATCATCGTCATGACGTTGAATTCCCAAAGGATAGGACCCAGGGTCCGCGAAAAGTCGACGCCGAGGATGCAGTCAAAGCAGCCCAAGTTGATGGCGACACACGTGATGGTGAAGTGCTCGTCGCCGATGATGAGGGGAACATGTCGAGCAATGCACTGGCAGTGGAGGCGATCCGTGTTCGCAACGGTAACCCGGAGCTGCTCCCGCCCGTCGGTTGGAGCGCCAGGCGACGCATGGTGGACCCCGGCAGGAAGTTATGGGTGGAGCCCGTATCCAACAGGGCTAGAAGGCACTCTCCGTTGATCGTTATCGGCAGCAGCATCGTCTTCTTCGTCTGTATACCCGCGAGAGCATGGAGGGAGACCACGAGGACGCTTGCGAACCCCGGCCGACCTCTGCGTCAAGTGGGGCGGCGAGATCGCCGAGCCCGGCAGCAGCGGCGTTCTCCTCGAGGTAGTCCGTAGCCTCCAAGTTGTAGCACAGCCCCTGACGACGGCACTCGAGTTGCTCAGCCGGTGTGAGCCGACGGAATGGACACGCTGCTGCCGCGGCGTTGGGTGCCGCGGGGGCCTGGCAGCCCGTCCCAGCGCGGGGGGTGGCGGCCGCCGGGGGGGAGCGGCCCGAGGCGGTGCGCCTACTGCATGGCCATCATACGGTGCTCGAAAGCTCGGGCATAATACATGGCCGTCTGGAGGTCCTGTGCCCCACGCATCTCCACGTCAATGCGGATGTGACAAGGCAGACCGTCCGCGAAGAGCCCGGCCCGCTGGCGTGCTGAGATGCCGGGGGCGTGGCATGCCAGCGCCTGGAAGCGGTCGACGAAGTCTTGCACCGTGGAGAGAAACGACAGGCGCCCATGCTCCGCCAGTTGGCTCTTGCGTATCGGCGGCCCGAAGCGCAAGAGGCACAACTCGTGGAATCGCTCCCATGGTGGCAATGCCGCCCTCGTCCTGTTCGAGGGCGTAGTACCACGTCTTGTTCGAGGACGTAGTACCACGTCTAAGCTGCTCCTGTGAGCAGGGCCACTACCAGGACGTGGTCTCAGGTTGTAGGGATGGAAGGAGGGCTGGTGAGGCTGGAGGCGCGAGCGACCGCGCTGGGAAGAAGGGCCGCAGGGGCGGCTATGGTTTTTAGGGGTCTCCGCAGAAGCCGAGCAATTACGATTGCTACTTGTTATCCCCAAAACGAGTCTTTACATATGCTTATATAATCCCTTATATGCTAATAAAAATACGATAAGTTGGATCAAGCCCCTAACTACCTGCGCCATTGGGCCTCCTCCGGCTGTAGTGTACGCCGGTCATAACAGAAACTCTGCTTCCTTGCTCTATGTTCTACTTGCTGCCTGATGGTGGAATGCAATGCCGCAATGGAGGAAGAGAAGTGCAACAAACCTGTCGTAAATTTGAACTAAATTTTATGTAATTTATATTTGATCTTTCTGCTCTAGAACTACAACAGCAGGCAAAAAGAAACGCAAACTGCGGTTATATACACTAGACGTAAAACAGCCGCAGTCTGCTTTTATTTTGCCCGACAGCAAGTTTACAGCCGTGTCCAGCCACCAGAATTTGCCACCTCGTGTTCTATCCCTGTGTACAACTTGAACGGAGGGTGTGGCTGATGGTGGGAGTACGGGTGGGATCAATGGAAGGCATGCCAATTAGCCAACTTGATTGAGGAGTCAATAACGGCTGAATAATCCCGTTATTCCAGGGTATCTGTTGGCCATAGCTGCTTCCACTTGGAGATTTCGTCCTTGTCTTGGAGCTTCCTTATTCCACCGTAGAATCCATCGCTCTCGTTGCCTTCTTCCCTGTGGTCCTTTCGATTTACCAGGGACTGCCTCCATCTCGAGCCAGGCGTGTATTGATTGAACTCCAGCACCACGATGTCTGCAATAATATACCCACACAAGAGTCTGTATGTTCAGAGATCCACTTCCATTCCGCTTAAGAGTAGCGATGTTCATGTTATATGCTATCAATAGTCATCGCAGAGTAACTGCTAAGAACTAAGATACTACTTGACCTCAGAATTCCACATGAATTTGTTGCGTGCTTATTTTTCTGAGACAACTCAACATTTACAACTCTAAACTAACCACTCAGTTTAAAATTCAACCCCTCAACTTGAAAACCGGTTGACCCATACCCCGGTCAAACCACCCGGTTTTGACTCACTGAAGCGGTTTTGACCGTGTTGAATGCTGACTGTGCAGTGCCACGTCAGCAGGGGGTGCAACTAAGCCACTAGGTCAAAGGAGAACTTTTCTTGGTCAAAAATTGCAGAAATTGAATTTTTGATGAATAGCTCAATCTGTTCCGCCCAATATGTTGAAAATTGTCACAGGTTAGTCCACATGCCATGCTTCCTGTTCTGTGAAATTGGGTCAAAATTGTAGAAATTGAAATTTTGATGAATCTCTCGGTCTGCATGGCAAGATATGTTGAAAATTTTCGATATTAGTAGAACATGCTATGCTTAATGTTATGTGCAATTTTCAGAATTTTCTGAAAACAAAATTGCCCAATTTTTTTCCCCAAAATTGCAGAAATTGAAATTTTGATGAATCTCTCAATCTATTCGACCAAATATGGTGAAAAATTTCCATGTTAGTCCACATGGTATGCTCGATGTTCTGTGAAATTTTCAGATTTTGCCATTCCTTCTACCTGCTGACATGGCACTGTCCAGTCAGACCAGTCCAATGAGTTAAAACCAGGAGGGGGTGGTTCGGCTGGTTTTGAAGTTTGGGGTTGAATCTTAAACCGAGTGGCAAGTTCAGGATTGGCAAGTGTAGAGAATAAGAGCACATCATCTATAATAAAACCATCTTCAATATAGGTAATAAAGCAAGCATAACCTAAAAGGAGGGATTCTCTTGGAACAAACACTCGCAGAAATGTTAATGTCAGCTATCTTCAAAAATATGTTAACTAGGTTATCAGCATCCCAACATAATGTATGAGTGGGGAGACAATGAATCAGTTTAGTTTATGGGAATAAACATAATATAAAACACACTCTAAAGTAAATGAAGGTCAAACATATGAGGAAGACATCATTTTGAGATTAACACTTTGCTTTTAATAACTGTATTATAATGTTCTTTTTAACTTTGCTGAAATGTTCATGGGGTCATGACTCTGAAAATCCTATGTATACGCAACTAAAACTTGCGCAGGGTACGAGGAAGGGTCCGACCACTTTGGGTCTATAGTACGCAGGCTTTCCCTACATTTCTGCAAGAGGCTGTTTCCAGGACTTGAACCTGTGATCTCATGGTCACAAGGCAGCAGCTTTGGGTCTATGTATATGCAACTAACTTTGCAATTGTTAATCAAGTCAAATAAACTAGCCCTAGAGATTAAAGCTATTCTCACCACTAAGATGACACCGACAAAAGTGCTCATTTCCATCACATGATTCCAAGTGGCCAACAACTCCATACCACCAGCCTGCCAAACATATATAGCAACACATGAATGAACACACTGTCCACCAGTATAATACTCCTCATCACTATCAGATAAGATTAGCATATCCATATGGCAATGTTTAATGATTCTTCCAACACTGTCCAAAGCGAACACTGCATTGTTGGGCGCCTGGGAACATACCATATGGGAACTCCTTGTTCCTTCTCCACTGAATCTCAATGTTATCGCCAGGCCGTAGTTCATGTAAGCAGTCAGAGGCATGCAGGTCATGTGCAAGAGTTTCGACTGGAGGTGCCCTGACCCTTTCCCATTGCACGCCATCCTCCAAGACTACAGTTCGCCGCCCGTGTGGTGGATACCTGGCACGTCAATGCTTTCTATTTTGAGTTATCTCAGATCAGATAGACAACTTGAAGATACAAGAATAGAAAAGGAAGGAAAGTATGAATCATCTCCACTAGTTGTGTGCCTAGAAACCATATAGCATGTTCACAGTTTATGCTTCATCATAAGCTAAAATCAGACAGAAATTAGTACCTTGCATGGAACGTGTCAGTGCGGAAATCATAGCTGACCTCTGCATCATAGCATGACATCATGAACCCAACATGCCCATGCTGCAAAACAAACATAGTCTCAGGATTTGTTTGTCAAACGAAACAGAAATATCGTTAGTTGAAAACTAACAGAAGACAGGAGCCCAAAGGAAGATGAACAGCTATCTAGAAATCTTTGCCATATTTAATTCAGCTGGAAACCAAAGAAGAAAATCCATCCAGCCAAATTAAGGTGCAGGCTTATATGATTGCTCTACAAGTGGTCTCTAATAATTGAGCCCTTGCAGTCTAATAATTAGCACTGACAATTATAACAAAGTGTACGTACTAGGGAGTAAATTGCATGCTTTACAATAATGATGAAACGAAACCATAGTAACTGCTCTGCTCTAAGGCCTCAAGCATGAGATTATTGTAGCACCTCTCGGTTGTAGACCTGTGCGGGGAACCAGAACTTGCCGCTCTCCATGTGAAGATAGCACGACATGATAGAATCATCCAGCACAGGGCCTGCGGACATGCCGGCGCCGCCTTCGGCCCTAGGCCGCATCCAGGACACCACCGGGCAGACGCAGGACAGTGCGGCAAGCCACCTCCGGTGCTTGCCGCTGGCAGCAGACCCGCAGTACCCCGACGCGCCGCCGCCGGCCGCGGTCGACGAGGACAGATACGCCCTCCACTCGTCCCTCGCGGCCGTACCCAGGACAGAACCCCACTTGTTGGACATGTGGCTCTCCCACAGGTGGTCGCTCCTGCACCTTTCCCGCATGGAGCGGCTGACGGCGGCCATGTTCCGCAGCTCCGCCGGCGGCAGCTTGGCGAGAATGCAGTCGATGGCCAGCTCCGGGAGGTCGAGCACCGATGGCTCGCCGGTCATATCCGTACTCTCCACCTTGGCGGCCGGTCGCTTCCTCTTGAAGGACGGCATGAGGGGCATGGCGTCGGCGGGCGTGGCCCTGGAGGCGACGCCGCCGAGCAGCCTGTAGCCGGCCAAGAATCCGAAAAGCGAGAGGGCGAGTTGTTGGGAGATGGAGGCGAGGAAGAGTCTCATGTCACGGGCGCATGGCTTGGACAAGAAGAGGAGGCAGGAGAAGACGAAGGTGGCGACCAGGGCAAGCATTGATGAGAGGCAAAGAAGCGAGGCGTGGAGCACTGCGACTGCACGCACAGTGCTCCTCGCAAATAAACAACACAAGCCACCCAGACCCAGACCCAGACCCACTGGAAAGAGATATGAGATGATGCTGCTACGACCACAGCCGCATCAACCACTTTCTCCGGCCGATCGGCGATGGAACCCACTTCACTTGAGAGTTGAGAAGGAGAAAGGGTTAGAAAAATATTGGGCAGGATTCGATCGAATCGAAGCCCGGAGAGGGGGGGGGGGGGGGGGGGCACTTGTTGCCGAGCGGGGATTTCTCGGATTGAAGCACGAACTGATGAGCAGGCACACAAAAAAAAGGTCAAGTTCGAGCTAATCACTCGGACGGGAGGGAACCGAGGTGGGATCTCCGCTGCTGGAACGGGAGTATTTGGAGCCAAGGAAAGATCAAAGAATGGTCCTAGCAAACTACTCGTAGTAGATGAAAGGGGAAAAGGGATCTTGGAAGGAGATAAGGGAGAAAGAGAGAGAGAGAGTAGGTGAGAGGCGAGCGTTGGTGGGAGCGAGTGAGCAAGAGGGAAGCGTGGGCAGGGCCCGGCCGTGCAAAGCCCCACGCGAGCAGCTTCCCTGGCAAAGCTCACCGGCGCCCTCCTCTCCGCTCCGCCCCCTCTCCCTCCCCGTCCCTCCTCTCGCTTCCAAGAAAAAGCTAGTGGGTGGAGGAAGGAGAGGAATGGGAGGATCGCAGGCCTAGGTAGGAGGCGAGTATTTATGGGTGGAACTCGTTTCTGGCGTGCGCGCGCGCGCTTCTCATCGAACCCCTCCTTGTTTGCCTCCAAACCTCTTGTTTCGTGGAGCGCCACCTCCACCTCCAGGAGGCAGGCCAATAATTGATCGGGAGCCATGCGTTTGTTAGAGCCAATCATAAGAGGTTTCTTGTATTCCACGGGGGCCAAAATGGCGGAGGTGGAGGTGGGATGGAGAATTCATGGCCAAGTTTAGGACAGGATTTTTCTTGATAGGAATTGTGTGTGCGCACATTTGCTTCTTCATCCGCGCTTCATGTTTCTCAAGGATCTCGACCTCACATTTTCTTGCCTTTGCTGCGATTTGGATGTTGAGTTGTGGCAGCTTGGGGAGGCAAGGACGGTGACGTGTTCAACAGATTTTGCCTACTTATTTCTTATTTGGGATGTAGTGAAGGGACCGAAAATGACCTCTCTTTTTTTTTGAGCGGGGACCGAAAATGACCTTGTGTCTTGTCTTGCAACGCATGTTGTATCAGTCCTATGCTAATACAGAACATGATTGCATTTTATTCCCTTCGTAAAAAAATATACTCCCTCTGTTCCAAAATAAGTGTCTTAACTTTGTACTAGTTTTAGTATAAAGTTGTACTAAGCTTGAGACACTTATTTTAAAACGGAGGGAGTATAAGAATGTTTACTGGACGCAGAATTAGTGAACATGATTTCATGCGCACCCCTTATGAATAGTAAAATAAATTAAAAGTAGAAAAAAATCAAAAAATATTAATATTTTTGTAACATACTTAGTCAACCGACATACCGTGTCTGAAATTCCATAAATAAATTACATCCTTATTATTCTGACAAAAATGAGAAAATCAAAGCTATTTAATGAACAGTAAGGTTTCAATTATATTTTCTTACTAAGAATATCACGGGTATCAATAATTCATGAAGCTTCACATGTGAGTAGAATGGTCGACAAAGTTTGTTACCCAAAAAAATAGATTTTTTTAATTTTCCTAGTATATATTTTTTAGTTTACTATTCATGGTGGATGCACGTGGAAGCATGTTCATGTTTGTATTTTCGGGCTCTTTTATTTCTTTACGGAGGAAGTAAGAAATGATAATACTCCCTTCAATCTAAATTAATCAATGCGACCTCTATACAATGTCCTTACTAGGTCGTATATCCTCACAACATGAATGCAACAATGAATATACTCGGGTGTTTTTCAAAACCATAACATCGTGTACTCCATTCTTCGATCCCACTCACAGTTGAGGATCCTTCATTCTGTCAGACAAAGAGAAGGTACAAAAAGGATTCAACCGTCAGTTTTCAAAACAAGAATGTAGTGATGAAATTTATTTTTGACTCTATTGGGGGCAATACCATTATTTCCGACTGAATGTTTGACACGCCATTTGGATGTTGATATTAGGAGCTCGAAATGGACTTCCTCATTCGGGCATCCCGAATAACGTTGTTTGGTTAGCCACAACATTCCGACGTGGAATTGAAGGCCAATATTGCATGCCCAACGACAACATGTTCCCGCCCCACTCTCCAATCTTGAGTCAAATCCCTCGGTTTTGTTACGTATTCTATGCCACTTACCCCGTCGCCCTCTCATGGGAAAAGGAAAAGAGCGACTCTCCGGGACGCGACGAGAAGCGACGTGCAATGGAGCTCGACAACGGCGTGGGTCAGTGGCCTCTCCCATGTGTCCTCCTCCTTCTCTCATTTGTCCGACGAGTTGTTACAATCAAACTATCACTCACAGCACATCGAGTAGAGTCTAGATCAATTCATCTCAAAAGAAGAACAATTGAAGATAAATGGCATCAGCCACATCAGAAAATGGAGTTTACAACTAAGTTATTCTCTTCTTATCTCTATTGTAGCCCCTTTTCCCATTACAGAGCTAAGCAGTTGGGATTTGGACGCAACTACCTTATGCATGCACACTGCACATGACTTCACTTGGGCATGTCTTGGGTGTAACGTCCAAAATACGATGCTATCCTCGTGACAGCTTAAGGGGCTAGATAAGGATAGAAGCGCATTTTGGGTCGCTTCGCAAGAATGGATATCATCACAATACATGTAATGAAGGGATGAGTATATGGAGTTGGCTTACACTCGCCACAAGCTATAACATGAATATGTCAATACATCAATACATACCAATCATCATACAGAGGAGCAGGATCCCGACTACGGCTGAAAACAAATGAAAAAGAGACGACGTCCACCATGTTATCCTAGGCTGCCGACCAGGAACCCATTATATGGTCATCAAGGAAGAATAAGAAGAAGTCCAAATAGAACAAGCATCGCTCTCATGTCAAAGCATTGCATTACCTGTACCTGCATCTGTTGTTGTAGTAATCTGTGAGCCACTAGACTCATCAATCTCATTACCAAGGGTATAAAGACTAGCAAAGCTTAATGGGTATGGAATGGTAAAATGGTGAGGTTGCAACAAGCACTAAGCATTTATTATATGGCTAACTTATGAGTAAAAGAATAAGAAGAGTGATGTACGCATAAACGGACGTGTAGTGAACTAGTAATGATCAAGAAGTGATCCTACTTACAAGTCAAACATAACCCATCGTGTTCCCTTGTTGGTTCAAACCTCACAACAAGAGACGATTACGGTTACGCACATGATTGGTGTATTTTAATTGAATTTACTTCAAGTTTTCTATAACCGGGTATTATAAAGTTTCCAAGTTGCCACATAACCGCAAGAACGGCTTTTCGAAAAATTTAACTCTGTACGGGTGCTCCAACTCATCCAACACAAACTAACCACAAGCTGCGGTGGAAAACCTTAACCTCGAGATAGCCCAAAGTGTTCTCGGAATCCCAGTGCACAAGACATTCGTTAAATGTAGAACAAATCCAGCAAGACCGCCTGACAGGGCAGATCCTGATAGGAGCCGCACGTATCTCTTTCTCAGGGGGCTTCCACATGAACACTATCTACGGTGGACTAATAGAATTCTCGGAGTTTCCCGGGATGGCCTCGCAAGTGGCTCAGTTTTGACCAACACTCATGAGGAGCACTCGCCCGAGTTGTTGATTAAATTATCCATGGGTTGATCATGCCCTATTGAAGTTCTATTAGTTAAGCAAATGTAGTACTGTTGGGGAACGTAGTAATAATTCAAAATTTTCCTACGTCACCAAGATCAAACTAGGAGAAAGCAGCAATGAGAGAGGGAGAGCATCTTCATACCATTGAAGATCGCTAAGCGGAAGCGTTACTATGAACGCGGTCGATGGAGTCATACTCGCGGCGATCCAATCCAAGCACCGAACGAATGGTGCCTCTGCGTTCAACACACCTCAGCCCGGGTACGTCTCCTCCTTCTTGATCCAGCAAGGGTGAAGGAGGAGTTGAGGGACAGCTCTGGCAGCACGACAACGTGGTCGCAGTGGACCTTGTGGTTCTCCGGCAGGTCTTCGCCAAGCGCCGCGGAGGAGAAGAGGTGGAGAGGTAGGGTTGCGCCAGGGGGTGATGTTCAAGGTGTGTGCAGCCCTCCCAAAACCCCCATTATTTATAGGAGGGAGGGAGAGGGGGCCAGCCACCCTAGGGAAACCCTAGGAGGGGCGGTAGCGGCCTAGGAGGAGGGGGCGCGCCGCCCTAGGGGTGGCTTGCCTCCCAAGTCGAAGGGAAGCAGCCCCACGCCCTAGGGTTTTTCCCTAGGCGTCTTGGGCCCTCCTCTATTGGCTCACACCAGCCCACCAGGGGCTGCTTCCCTTCCACTTTCGTCCCATTCAGCCCTTCGGGACAGGTGGACCCCCGATACCCTTTCGGTGGTCCCGGTACAATACCGATAAACCCCGAAACCTTTCCGGTGGCCGAAAGTGGACTTCCCATATATAAATCTTTACCTCAGGACTATTCCGAAACTCCTCGTGACATCCGGGATCTCATTCGGGACTCCGAAGAACCTTCGGTAACCACACATACAATTCTCATTACAGCTCTAGCGTCACCGAACCTTAAGTGTGTAGACCCTATGGGTTCGGGAACCATGCAGACATGGCCGAGACATATCTCCGGCCAATAACCAACAGTGGGATCTGGATACCCATGTTGGTTCCCACATGTTCCACGATGATCTCATCGGATGAACCACGATGTTCAATCTCGTTACCGGCAAGGCTCTTTACTCGTTCCGTAACACATGATCCCGTGGCTAACTCCTTAGTCACATTGAGCTCATTATGATGATGCATTACCGAGTGGGCCCAGAGATACCTCTCCGTCACACGGAGTGAAAAATACCAGTCTCGTTGATCCAGTTACGTTGTGACGTTTCATACACCCAAAGCACTCCTACGGTATCCGGGAGTTGCACAATCTCATGGTCTAAGGAAATGATACTTGACATTATAAAAGCTCTAGCAAATGAACTACATGATCTTGTGCTATGCTTAGGAATGGATCTTGTCCATCACATTATTCTCCTAATGATGTGATCCCGTTATCAACAACGTCCAATGTCCATAGCGAGGAAACCATGACCATCTATTGATTAATGAGCTAGCCAACTAGAGGCTCACTAGGGACATGTTGTGGTCTATGTATTCACACATGTATTATGGTTTCCGGTTAACACAATTATAGCATGAACAATAGACAATTATCATGAAGAAAGATATATACTAATAACCATTTTATTATTGCCTCTAGGGAATATTTCCAACAGTTATTGGGCACGACGCACTGGGAATCACTCCTAGGTCGGTGATGAACTCCTTCATCCAGACTCCTTCCCGCGCTGGTTCCGAAGCAACAATGTACTCCGCTTCACATGTAGATGCCGCCACGACGCTTTGCTTGCAACTGCACCAGCTGACTGCCCCACCATTCAAAATATACACGTATCCGGTTTGAGACTTGGAGTCATCCGGATCTGTGTTGAAGCTAGCATCGACGTAACCCTTTACGGCGAGCTCTTCGGCACCTCCATAAACGAGAAACATATATTTATTCCTTTTTAGGTACTTAAGGATATTCTTGACCGCTGTCCAGTGATCCACTTCGGGATCACTTTGGTACATCCCTACCAAACTTATGGCAAGGTTCACATCAGGTCTAGTACACACCATGGCATACATAATGGAGCCTATGGTTGAAGCATAGGGGACGATACTCATCTTTTCTCTATCTTCTGTCATGGTCGGGCATTGAGTTGTACTCAATATCAAACCTTGCAGTACATGCAAGAACCCCTTCTTGGACTAATCCATATTGAAATTCTTCAATATCTTGTCAAGGTATGTGCTTTGTGAAAGACTAATGAGGCGTCTCGATCTATCTCTATAGATCTTGATGCCTAATATGTAAGCAACTTCTCCAAGGTCCTTCATTGAAAAACACTTATTCAAATAGGCCTTTATGCTTTACAAAAGTTCTATATCATTTCCCATCAGCAATATGTCATCCACATACAATATGAGAAATGTTGCAGAGCTCCCACTCACTTCTTGTAAATACAGGCTTCTCCATAAGTCTGTACAAACCCAAACACTCTGATCACCTCATCAAAGCGAATTTTCCAACTCCGAGATGCTTGCACCAACCCATAGATGGAGCGCTCGAGCTTGCATACCTTGTCAGCATTTTTAGGATCGACAAAACCTTCCGGTTGTATCATATACAATTCTTCCTTAAGAAAGCCGTTAAGGAATACCGTTTTGACGTTCATTTGTAAGATCTCATAATCATAAAATGCGGCAAGTGCTAACATGATTCCGACGGACTTCAACATCGCTACGGGTGAGAAATTCTCATCGTAGTCAACTCCTTGAACTTGTCGATAACCCTTAGCGACAAGTCGAGCCTTATAGATGGTCACATTACCATCCGCGTCAGTCTTCTTCTTAAAGATCCATTTGTTTTCTATGGCTCGTCGATCATCGGGCAAGTCCACCAAAGTCCACACTTTGTTCTCGTACATGGATCCTTTCTCGAATTTCACGGCTTCAAGGCATTTGTTGGAATCCGGGCACGCCATCGCTTCTTCATAGTTCGAAGGTTCTGTATTGTCCAACAACATGATTTCCTGGACAGGGTTGTCGTACCACTCTGGTGCGGAACGTGTCCTTGTGGACCTACGAAGTTCAGTAGTGACTTGATTCGAAGTTTCATGATCATCATCATTAACTTCCTCTCTAGCCGGTGCAGGCACCCTAGAAACATTTTCCTGTGCTGCGCTACTCTCTGGTTCGAGAGGGGGTACAATTACCTCATCAAGTTCTACTTTCCTCCCACTCACTTCTTTCGAGAGAAATTCTTTCTCTAGAAAGGATCCACTCTTGGCAACAAAGATCTTCCCTTGGGATCTGAGATAGAAGGTATACCCAATAGTTTCCTTAGGGTATCCTATGAAGACACAGTTTTCCGATTTGGGTTCGATCTTTTCCGGTTGAAGTTTCGTGACATAAGCATCGCATCCCCAAACTTTCAGAAATGACAGGTTATGTTTCTTCCCAAACCATAATTCATACGGTGTCGTCTCAACGGATTTAGATGGTGCCCTATTTAAAGTGAATGCGGCAGTATCTAATGCATATCCCCAAAATGATAGCGATAAATCAGTAAGAGACATCATAGATCGCACCATATCCAATAGAGTGTGATTACGACGTTCAGACACACCGTTACGCTGAGGTGTGCCAGGCGGCGTGAGTTGTGAAACAATTCCACATTTCCTTAAGTGTGTTCCAAACTCGTGACTCAAATATTCTCCTCCACGATCAAATCATAAGAACTTCATTTTCTTGTCACGTTGATTCTCTACCTCACTGTGAAATTCCTTGAACCTTTCAAAGGTCTCAGACTTGTGTTTCATTAAGTAGACATACCCATATCTTCTTAAGTCATGAGTGAGGGTGAGAACATAACGATAGCCATCGCGAGCCTCAACTCTCATTGGATCGCATACATCGGTATGTATTATTTCCAACAAGATGGTTGCTCGCTCCATTGTTCCGGAGAACGGAGTCTTGGTCATCTTGCCCATGAGGCACGGTTCGCATGTGTCAAATGATTCAAAATCAAGAGATATGACCAAGGGGCAGTGCCACAAGTATGCAGGACTATCATTATCAACCTTACATCTGTTGGTACTCACACTATGAATATGTGTAACATCACGTTCGAGATTCATTAAGAATGAACCATTGAGCAGCGGGGCATGACCGTAAAACATATCTCTCATATAAATAGAACAACCATTATTCTCAAATTTAAATGAGTAGCCATCTCACATCAAACGATATCCCGATACAATGTTCATGCTCAAAGCTGGTACTAAATAACAATTATTAAGGTTTAAAACTAATCCCGAAGGTAGATGTAGAGATAGCATGCGAACAACAATCACATCGACCTTGGAACCATTCCCAGCGCGCATCGTCACCTCATCCTTCGCCAGTGTCCACTTATTCCGTAGCTCGTGTTTTGAGTTACAAATGTGAGAAACTACACCAGTATCAAATATCCAGGAGCTACTACGAGCGCTGGTAAGTTACACGTCACTAACATGTATATCATATATACCTTTGACGTTGCCGGCCTTCTTATCCGCTAAGTACTTGGGGCAGTTCTGCTTCCGGTGACCATTTTCCTAACAATAATAGCACTCCGTTTCAGGCTTGGGTCCATTCTTGGACTTCTTCCCGCCAACTGGTTTATCGGGCGCGACAACTACTTTGCCGTCCTTCTTGAAGTTCTTCTTACCCTTGCATTTCTTGAAACTAGCTAGTGGTCTTATTCACCATCAACATTTGATGTTCCTTCTTGATTTCCACCTCCGCTGATTTCAACATTGAATACAACTCGGGAATGATCTTCTCCATCCCTTGCATGTTGTAGTTCATCACAAAGCTCTTGTAGCTAGGTGGAAGCGACTGGAGGATCCTGTCAATAACCGAGTCGTCCGGAAGGTTAACTCCCAGCCGAGACAAGCGGTTGTGCAACCCAAACATTCTGAGTATGTGTTCACTGACATAACCATTTTCCTCCATCTTACAACTAAAGAACTTGTCGGATACTTCATATCTCTCGACCCGGGCATGAGCTTGGAAAACCAGTTCCAGCTCTTGGAACATCTCATATGATCCATGTTGATCAAAACGCTTTTGCAGCCCCGTTTCTAAATTGTAAAGCATGCCGCACTGAACCAGGGAGTAATCATCACTACGTGACCCTCAGGCGTTCATAACATCTTGAGCCGCTGGGAAAATGGGTGCATCACCTAGCGGTGCATCAAGGACATACATTTTCTTGGAAGCTATGAGGATGAGCCTCAAGTTACGGACCCAGTCCGCATAGTTGCTTCCATCGTCTTTCAGCCTGGTTTTCTCTAGGAACGCGTTGAAGTTCAGTGGGACATGTGTGTGGGGCAACGGATCTACAATATAGATAGAAAAGACAATTTTAGACTAAGTTCATGATAATTAAGTTCATCTAATCAAATTATTTAATGAACTCCCACTCAGATAGACATCTCTCTAGTCATCTAAGTGATACTTGATCCATATCGACTAGACCGTGTTCGATCATCACGTGAGACGGACTAGTCATCAATGGTGAACATCTCCATGTTGATCGTATCTCCATACGAATCATGTTCTACCTTTTGGTCTCTCGTGTTCCGAGGCCATGTCTGTACATGCTAGGCTCGTCAAGTCAACCTAAGTGTTTTGTGTGTGTAAATCTGGCTTACTCCCGTTGTATGCGGACGTTAGAAACTATCACACCTGGTCAACACGTGGTGCTTCGAAACAACGATCCTTCGCAACGGTGCACACTTAGGGGGGACACTTTTCTTGAAATTTTAGTGAGGGATCATCTTATTTACTACCATCATTCTAAGAAAATAAGATATAGAAACATGATAAACATCACATCCAAATCATAAAGTGACATGATATGGCCAATATCATCTTGCGCCTTTGATCTCCATCTTCGGGGCCCGACATGATCACCATTGTCACCGACATGACACCATGATCTCCATCATCGTGTCTTCATGAAGTCGTCTTGCCAACTATTACTTCTACTACTATGGCTAACGGTTAGCAATAATGTAAAGTAATCACATGGCGTCATACAGTAAATTAAGACAACTCCTATGGCTCCTGCCGGTTGTCATACTCATCGACATGCAAGTCGTGAAACCTATTAGAAGAACATGATCAATCTCATACATCACATATATATCATCACATCCTTTTGGCCATATCACATCAAATAGCATACACTACAAAAACAAGTTAGGTTTTCTCTAATTATTGTTGCAAGTTTTACGTGGCTGCTACGGGTTTCTAGCAAGAATGTTTCTTACCTACGTCACAGCCACAACAGTGATATGCCAATTGCTATTTACCTTTCATAAGGACCCTCTTCGTCGAATCTGATCCGACTAAACTCGGAGAGACAGACACTCGCTAGCCACCTTATGCAACAAGTGCATGTCAGACGGTGGAACCAATCTCACATAACAGTACGTGTAAAGTCGGTCCGGGCCGCTTCATCCCACAATCCGCCGAATCAAGATAAGACTAGTAACGGTAAGCAAATTGACCAAATCATCACCCAAAACTTACTTGTGTTCTACTCGTGCATAGAATCTATTAGAGAACGTAGTAATAATTCAAAAAAATTCTACGTCACCAAGATCAAACTAGGAGAAACCAGGAACGAGAGAGGGAGATCATCTTCATATCGTCTAAGATCGCTAAGCGGAAGCGTTACTATGATCGTGGTCGATGGAATCGTACTCATGGCGATCCGATCCAAGCACAGAACTTACAGTGCCTCCGCGTTCAACACACCTACAGCCCGGGGACGTCTCCTCCTTCTTGATCCAGCAACGGTGAAGGAGAAGTTGAGGGAGAGCTCCAGTAGCATGACGGCGTGGTGGCGGTGGAGTTTGTGGTTCTTCGGCAAGGCTTCCGCAAGCGCCACGGAGGAGGAGAGCTGGAGAGGTAGGGCTGCGCCAAGGGGTGATGTTCAAGGTGTGTGTAGCCCTCATAAAACCCCCACTATTTATAGGAGGGAGGGAAAGGGGGTCGGCCACCCTAGGGAAACCCTAGGAGAGGCAGCGGCGACCTAGGAGGAGGGGGCGGCAGTGCCCTAGGGGTGGCTTGCCTCCCAAGTCGGAGGGAGGTAGCCCCGCGCCCTAGGGTTTTTCCCTAGGCGCCTTGGGCCCTCCTCTGTTGGCTCGCACCAGCCCACCACGGGCTGGTTCCCTTACAATTTCGGTCCATGCAGCTCTCTCGGACAGGTGGATCCTCCCTGTGGACCCCCGGTACCCTTTTGGTGGTCCCGGTACAATAGTGATAAACCTCGAAACCTTTCCGGTAACTGAAACTGGACTTCCCATATATAAATCTTTACCTCCGGACTATTTCGGAACTCCTCATGACGTCTGGGATATCATCTGTGACTCCTAACAACCTTCGTTAACCACACATACAATTCTCATTTCAACTCTAGTGTCACCGAACCTTAAGTGTGTAGACCCTACGGGTTCGGGAACCATGCAGACATGACCGAGACATCTTTCCGGCAAATAACCAAAAGTGGGATCTGGATACCCATGTTGGTTCCCACATGTTCTACGATGATCTCATCGAATGAACCACGATGTCAAGGATTCACTCAATCTCGTATGCAATTCCCTTTGTCTAACAGTATGATACTTGCCCGAGATTCGATCATCGATATCCCTATACCTTGTTCAATCTCATTACCGGCAAGTCTCTTTACTTGTTATGTAACACATGATCCCGTGGCTAACTCCTTCGTCACATTGAGATCATTATGATGATGCATTACCGAGTGGGCTCAAAGATACCTCTCCTTCAGACGGAGTGACAAATCATAGTCTCGATTCGTACCAACCCAACAAACACTTTCGGAGATACCTGTAGTGCACCTTTATAATCACTCAGTTACGTTGTGACTTTTGATACACACACAGCACTCCTACAGTATCTGGGAGTTGCACAATCTCATGGACTAAGGAAATGAGACTTGACATTATAAAAGCTCTAGCAGACGAACTACACGATCTTGTGCTATGCTTAGGATTGGGTCTTGTCCATCAAATCATTCTCCTAATGATGTGATCCCGTTATCAACGACATCCAATGTCCATAGCCAGGAAACCATGACCATCTATTGATAAACGACCTAGCCAACTAGAGGCTCGCTAGGGACATGTTGTGGTCTATGTATTCACACATGTATTATGGTTTCCGGTTAATATAATTATAGCATGAACAATAGAAAATTATCATGAACAAGGAAATATAATAATAACCATTTTATTATTGCCTCTAGGGCATATTTCAAACAAGTACCAATATTGGCCTTTCAGGAATAGTTATACCCCAAAACGAATAGTCAAGGGGTCCCCATAACAACCCCGAGCATGTTAGAAGCACTCAATATGGAACATAACACCGGTAGTCGGAACCTAAGGTTTTAAAGGTGGAACAAAACACCGAGTAAAATGCCAATCCTTCCTCCTTTCACCAAGTATATAGATGCATTAATTAAATAACAAGAATAATTTGATATCCCAAAGATATCCATGTTATCACATGGAATAACATGCACATGCAACTAACAATACTATAAGAGGGGTTGAGCAAGCGGTAACTTAGCCAAACAATGGTTTGCTAGGATGTGGAGGTTTAGAGGCTTAGGATGGTATTTTGGGAGGCTTGATAAACACGTGGCAGGAAGCGGGACATAGCGATTGAAACGAGACAACTAGCATAGCAATGCAAGTAGTGGTATCCAAGGTAATGGCCATCTTGCGTGAAATCCTGCTTGGAAGAAGATTAAATTTGTGGTAGACGAATGGGACGTAGTCAAATGAATCCTCACACTATGATCTCTCTCGGAACTAGCGAGTAGAAGCAAATCCGAAAACATACAAATGACAAAGTAAACGCCACAACACATTCATGATATGATGCGCAAAAAATTATGATGCATGTTCAAACAATTATGCTTGGCATGGCGAAGCACAACAAGCAAGTACTAGACATTAAGTGAAGTTCAATATGTAACAGGTTACATATTGAAGTAACTCTACATTTGAATTATTTAGTGCACTCTTATTTAGTTACTCATCAATATTAAATGTTGTTTAACATGGGTGGTCATGGCATAAGGTGACGATGGAATTAAGCAATTTAAATTGAGAAGGAGAACATACATATTACAAATTCATAACTCTCCATATTAAGAGAAATGCGGTTAATGGTGTTTTAACTAAACAATCATTTTAAATGTTGTTAATCATGGTAAGAGGTGGATAATAATGAAATTACACTATCTAGGCATTTTAAATGTGGCTCGAAATAACATATAGAATTTCCGAAACGACCCCATATGCACATTTTAAATTTGGTACTGTTCTTCCCTAAACACAATTATATATTTTTTGAACAAAAAAATAAAGTACACCATGTTATTCTACACATTGTTTTACTTCATTTACATATAAATTTCATTTCATTCGGAGCTACGGTTACTTAGTTATGAATTAAACCATTTTAATAGGTCATTAATGCAAATTAAATGCAAACAACAAGTTAAACTTTTTTTTGATCATGGATGAAAGTTGGATGTCATGAAAGTACATAAAATTCTAAGCGTTTTACATAGATGACATGTTTTATTTGGGTGCACAATTAATTAGTTATTAACACTTTAAAAGTGTGGCATTTAGTGTAAGTATGAAATGTCCTCATGGAAAACACTAAATTCATAGAACGAAAAAAAGTCTAAGGGATGAAACTGTTGCATTGGCAGAACAAAGTAGGCGCAACCTAATTAAACTACAGACATGGCGTTGGATAGGAGTTGGGCCGTCCTCACTGAATTGGCTGAGGCCCGAGCTGAGCGAGCGACCTGGCATGGGGAGCGCTGGGTCGAGTGTGGCATGGGCGAGCTGGGCCTTGGTGCGCCCAACCCAGGTGATAGAGCGGAGGCTAGGCCTTGGGAGGAGGCGAGAAAGCTGGACTGGGCACCGGCCCAGCTGTGCGTTAACATGGGCTACGCTATGGATCGGGCGAGCGGGGCATCATCTCCCTCGTCCACGCACGACGCAGAGGACTTAGCAGCGGATGCTTCGGATAACGGCAACGCGGTAACATGGCGTGGAGGAAGGAAGACGGTAGGCATCGGGGACGGACAAATCCGATGGAGAGGAGGTGGATTCGGCCAACTTCGTGGAGCTCCGGGCATCACATTCATGGGGGGGCATGGCTCGTGGAAGAAAAAGAGATATGTTCGTGGGAAGAGAGACTATAGGGAGAGAAGAGAAGGACAAAGAAAGGAGGGCGGCGGGGAAGGCCTTTGGATTTCGTCGGCAGCAGTGTCATTCTTCGAGGAGGCATAGTCCGGCCAATGAGAGTTGGAGAAGACCGATGGGGCTGCACGCGGCACGCCCTCCATGGTAATGTGGGGGTGCGGGAGGAGATCCTACAAAAGCCCTTGGTGGCGGCGCCCTTTTGACCCGGGTGGGCTACAAATGGGCTCGCAGGGTCGCGACAACTGTTGGTGGAGAGGGAGCTGCCAAGTGGTGGTGGGCGGCTGGTGGGGCTCAATAAATAAGGGCGGCGGCTAGGGTTACACGATTTGGGAGGGGATGGTTCCTTTTATAGACAGGTAGGCTAGGGTTGGTGTTTTTTCTCCGTTTTTGTACCATTCAATGTCGATCAAATGTTCCAGAAGTGGAGGGGTGGCTAGGTGGACGGTGGATGTGTAGATGGGCTAGGTTTAGATAAGAGAGGGAAATGCTCGAGCGTGGCTACGGTTTTTAAAACACCAAAAAAGTCCGACAATTTACCGGCTATAACACCTTTATAGGTTAACGATTGGGGTATTAAATGGACTATGAATGCGTTGAAATTTGGCAGACGGTCTACCTACAATATAACAATACCGCATGCCAACTTTCAAGCAATTCCGAGAATATTTTATTCCCACATTAAAAAAAATGACGATGATGCGAGCGTGTGCGAGTGTGTTCGGTCTCGAAACCATCAACAACGAGGACGTGAAGAGCCGACAACTACGAACGGATGCAAGTTTTGAAATGACGGGGACTGAGTGTCAATGCAATGCGAATGATGTGATGATGAATGCGACAAACGAATAAATCACACGACAAAACTCAAAATAAATGGAAGGTGTATGGGGTGTCAGTCTGGGGCTGTTACAACTCTCCCCACTTACAAGAGATCTTGACCCGAGATCTTAGAAGGATAAGAGGAAGAGAAAGTGGAAGAAGTAAACTAAGTTGCTTCCATGACAAACGAGTGAAACCAATGAATCTTGAAGGTTGAAAAAAGATGAAGAATGGGATGAGTAACAAACAAGAATTTGAAACCACTCCGGTTGAAACAAGGTAGACAAGGAATGAGAAGAATGAATCTCGGCAATGCTTCGTTTGTAAAGAGAGACAAAGCTTGATAATAGGAAAAGAACTTGAAAAGAGGACACCACACTTCGATTAATGATAAGCAAGGAAAATAACATGATCTTGACAAAACGAGACGATGGGTCGAAGAGTGCAACATCACAAAGCCTCCGGAACAAAGCAATAAAAGCTAGATTGTTGGAAGAAAGAACAGAGAAGAAAATGATAACATCCACCACCATTGAATTGAAAAACATCCTTACAAAGAAGGATTGAACGGAGTTGTTGCAAAAACAAGAACGAAAAGAATAAGCTTATTGTAGGATTATGGAAAACATCTCAAAATTACGAGGTGACAATCGGACACTAACGAAAACAAAGATTACTTGGGAGCAACAAGATATGCAAAATTATTTCACCAAGAGGATATATTGCGAACTTGGATCATTGACAAGCACCATGATAGCAACAATCCTTAGGAAATGCTTTAGGTGAAATACATCCAAGATAGCTCCAAGGAAGAAATGATGCGTTTAAATATCTCATTCTTGGCAAATTCTCTTTGAGACTCCTCATGAACCAAGAATGCTATAACACCATCTCAAAAGATAAAGTAGAATGTATTGCACCTTGAAATGCAAAACAACGAATATTTAAGCTGCTCCAACAAGAATCTTGAAGAAAACTCCAAGAATGAATTAGATCATTCACAACCGACCATGAAGAACCTCTTGGAAGAACTCTAGAAATATAAGGATGATAGAAATAAATTAAAGGTTGCAAATAGAATAAGATTGAGGCTTTTCCATGATTTAGATGTAGCTTCGTGAAGATATACTTGAGAAAACTTGAAACTCTAGAAAAAAAGATGAACAACTAAGAATCGAGAATAACTTTGGAAGATGGATTGAAATCACCTCAAGAAAAACAAAAATAAGAATTATGTTATGATTATGCTTCATCGAGTTAATTTTGTGACCTACAATGGATTTGGCATACTACTTATTCTTCTTGAAAATGATTGAAGAGAGAATAACATGAAATTGAAGAACTCTTCAACTAAATATCTATAAGAATTTGGAACAAAAGGGGATATTACGAATGAATGGAATGCATGAGAATGAAGAGATCATGACTCGTGTAGCAGGAAACTTCAACAAGTCATTAGTAAGAATTTAGATATCAACGAATGAAGAGACATCAATTGAGAACAAAAGCTGAAAGATGAGAAGGAATAATTGTTCTGAAATGATGTCCTTCGGAGGACCGAGAAATGAAAACATCTCTCAAATGCTTCAAATACCTAAGGAAGCAATTACTTATGATTGAAAACAATTTGAAAGAACAACATCAAGCTTGAAACACTAATCTTCAAGAGAATGGACCAAAATTTAAGAGAAAATCTACTCAGTATTCAACACCAAGAATGATGAATAGAAACAACATCTTGAATTATCAATACACCCTGGAATAATGAAGAAAAAAAGGTTGAGGCATTGGTCAAATTAATTCGAAGAGATCTTTGACAAGGAATATGACTTTTGGAAAACTATCCTTGTGTCACACTTGAAAAGAACTTGAGGTGATCTCTGGAAAAGAATAGAAAGGCCAGGTAGAATCCCGGGGAAGAACCTCTGGGTGATGAGCTCACTCAAAAGAAAACATCGTTGAAACTATTGCTTAGAAGGAGAGATTGCACTGGTACAAATTAAAAACTTGATGAGGTGAGGATCTTGAAATAGCTTAAGTGGATTCAAACGGAAGCAACAAGTCTTCTAAGATATGCTAGAAACTCCGGAGAATAATAGAAAGACGCTTGGCTAAATTTTCCATCCCGGGAATACATATAGTGAATGAAAAGGATATGATGAACACAAGGAGGTTGAATGAAATCCATCGAGGAAAAAACAAGAATGAAGAATGATGAACTTAGCACTTAAGCATCTTCACAATGAATCAACAGATACACTATGGAAGAAAGTATAGCAGAAGCATCAACGAAAAGAAAGCCACTTGGATGATAATTTAATCATTGAAGAAAGAGGGCAGAGGGTGGGGAAAACAAAGAAAACTTAGGACGGATGAAACGAATTCCGAAAAAGAAAAAAATGATGATAGATTTGATATGTCTCCAACTTATCTATAATTTTTGATTGTTTCATGCTGTTATATTATCATTCTTGTATGTTTTATGGGTCATTTTATATCAACTTTATATCATTTTTTGGACTAACCTATTGACATAGTACCCAATGCGCGTTGCTGTTTTTTCCTTCATGGAAAATCAATACTAGATGAAGTCCAAATACCACGAAACTTTTTGGAGATTTCTTTGGACCAGAAGGAAACTTGGGAACCAAAGATGATCACCACACGAGGCCCAGGCGGCCCAATAGGCAATAGGGCCCGACAAGGGCCCCTAGCGCGGCTTCGTGGCTAGTGGGGGCCTCGGGCACCTCCTCCACCGCCTGTGAGCTCTATAAATACCCTAACATTCCAAAAACCCTAGAGGAGTCGACGAAAAATCATTTCAGCCACCGCAAGTTCCAGAAGCCACGATATCCAATCTAGAGCCCGTTACGGAGAGGAACACGATCACCGAGGGGTTCATCATCCTCAATGGAGCTCCTCCGGTGATGCATGAGTAGTTCATATCAGACCGACGGGTCCATAGGCAGTAACTTGATCGCTTTCTGTCTCGTTTTGCTTCTTAATACAATAGTCTCTTGGAGATCCATTTGATGTAACTCAATCTTTTGCTGTGTGCTTGTTGGGATCCGATGAATTGTGTTTTTATGTTTAGATCTATGAAATTATATCCATTATTGATTATTATAGACTCGTATTTCTTCTATGATATTTGGTTTTTTTCTGGCCACCTTGATCTTTTATCTTGCAATGGGAAGAGGTGCTTTGTGATGGGTTTGATCTTGTAGTGCTCAATCTCAGTGACACAAGGATACATGACACACATGTATCGTTGCTATTAAGGATAAAATGATGGGGTATATTCCTACATGAATAGATCTTGTCTACATCATGTCATCATTCTTAAAGCATTACTCTGTTTCTCCTTGAACTCAATACTCTAGATGCATGGTGGATAGCGGTCGACGTGTGGAGTAATAGAAGTACATGCAGGCAGAAGTCAGTCTACTTGTCTTGGAGATGATGCCTATATACATGATCATTGTCTTGGATATAATCATAATTATTTGCTTTTCTATCAATTACCCGATAGTAATTTGTCTACCCAGCGTTTTCTATTTTCTTGAGAGATGCCACTAGTGAAACCTACGACCCGCGGGTCTATTTTACATCATCTATTTGCAATCTCTATTTTGCTATTCACGTTTCAATTTTATTTTCTCTTTCATTTTCAGATCTATAGTATCGAAAACCCAAAAATACCTTGTGCGCTTTATTTGCCATCACTTTTGTTTGCATCTACCAATCTATCCTTTATTTTACCCATGAGGGATTGACAACCCCTACACGCGTTGGGTTGCGAGGATTTGCTATTTGTGTGCAGGTACCGCTTACATAGTCTTGTGGATCTTCCTACTGGATTGATACCTTGGTTTCATAACTGAGGAAAATACTTGTCGTCGTGGTGCTACATCACCCTTTAAGCTTGGAGGGAAACCAACGCAATCAGCGAGGAGTCAAGATTTCTAGCGCCGTTGCCGGGGAAGATCAAGTCAAGATCTATCATGTACCTAAAATAAACTCTCATATCCTTGCAACTACATTATTTTCCATTTGCCTCTCGTTTTCCTCTCCCCCACTTCAGAAAAATTTGCCTTTTTATTAGCCTTGTTTCCATTTGCCCTTTTCTTTCTTGCTTGCTTCTATTGCCTTCATGCCAACACTCGAAAACAAAAAATAAATAGGAAAAGTAAAGACGTATGGATCCTCATCCACTTGCTAATGTTTTCGAAAGATCTAATTATCTTGAACCAACTGCTAGTGAGTTTAGTGCTCTTGATTATATTGGTGAAGTTTTGCTTGAAAATCGTGAATCTGAATATTGTGATGAAGTGTTAAAAAAAGAAATTTATAAAGTGATTCATGATATCTCCTTGAATGAAAAGCATGATTGTGATGATATTATTATAAATTCTATTAATTTCAGTTGTGCTAATAATATGCAGAACTACAAGATTGGGGATGACAATTTTGTCATGTCCACGACTCATTGTAATGATCATGATTGGGGTGATGCTTCTTATTATCTTGAAAATTTATTTAATCCTCATGATGAATATTATATTGATAATAATGTTTGCAATAGTATTGAAAGTAGGTTTTTAAGAGTGTCAACTTTAGGTAATAATGATTCGAATATTTTGGAGAATTAGCTATCTCTTCAACTTTTCGATAAAATTGGGTTTGGAGATGTCATGACTTTAGTTAATGTTAATTCCACTATATTGGAAGATTATAAGACTTTTATGCGTGTGGATCATGAAGAGAATATTTTATGTGATATTTATATTGTTGAATTTGAATATTATCCTACTTGTAAATATTATGAGAGAGAAAATTACGTTTAGATAAATATTGATGTTACTAAATTATCTCTCTTCATTTTAAGATTACTATTGTTTCTGTCTTCTTCCATGCATGTGATAGATATTTCTTGTCTTGATAATTTGTTTGCTTATGAGGTGCCTATGCAAAATGAGAGATGGAAGTATGTTAGACTTACATGTGTTTGCCTTATGCTACATGATGCTCTATTTGTGTTTGAACTACTATCTTTCATGTGAGAATCAATAAAATCTCAAGCCTATCTTAATGGCTATAAATAAAGAGCTTGTGGGGAGGCAACCCAATGAATAAAATTTATTTTTGACTTTTGATTGATGTTATTGAGTGTTTGCAAAATTATTATATTGTAATGATTGTGTTTTTTATGTTTTAATTAGTTTTTGTGTCAAGTAAAGCCTTTATGGTCATGTGGGGTGATAGTTGCTTTGACCGTGTTAAAAACAGAATCTTTTGTGTTCAGTAGAAAAATCCTCAAAATCATAGAAACATCAAAAGTGTTTGAATTATTTACACAAGATTGATATACAAATTCCCTACGTTGACATAAGTTTTTAGAATTTTTGGAGTTACATAAGTATTAGTAAAATTTGAATCTTACACACTGTTCTGTTTTTGACAGATTCTGTTTGCTCTGCATTGTGTGCTTATTTTGATGATTCTATGGTTTGTATCGGGGGGGAGGGGGTATAAGCCATGGTAAAGTTAGAATACAGTAGGTATAATGTAAGAACAAAATTTTAATATGTTTTCAACAATACCTAAAGTAAAGTTTGATTTTCCTATACTAACGGATCTCACGAAAATTTTGTTGAGTTTTGTGTGATTGAAGTTTTTAAGTTTTGAGTGAGATAACGATGGATGAAGGAATAAGGAGTGATAAAAGCTTAAGCTTGGCGGTGCCCCATGGCAACCCAAGGTAATATCCAAGGAGTACTGAGCATCTAAGCTTGGGGATGCCCCGGAAGGCATCCCCTCTTTCTTCTAACAACCATCGGTAATTTACTTGGAGCTATATTTTTGTTCATCACATATCATGAGTTTTGCTTGAAGCGCTTTGTATTATATGCTTCATTTTCTTTGCTGGTTAGTTTTTCATATTAAACCTTGCTGGACACACCTATTTGAGAGAGCCAAATTATTCTATGATTTGTTAGTATCGCTCTTTATGCTTCACTTAAATTTTTAGAGCCATGGAATTGCTCTAGTGCTTCACTTATATCTTTTTGAGCACGGTGGTGTGCTACCTCTTGAGCTTGCGTTGGTTTTCCCTTGAAGAGGAAAGGGTGATGCAACAAAGTAGATAAGTATTTCCCTTAGTTTGTTGAGAACCAAGGTATCAATCCAGTAGGAGGAACAAGCAAGGCTCCAATACTCGTACCTAAACAAATAATCAAACACTTGCACCCAACGCTATAAAGGGGTTGTCAATCCCTTCAGTGTTCTTTGCAAGGATGAGATCTGATAGAGATAGATATAAAATATTGCGGAAAAAGTAAATAAATTGCAGGAATATATTTTTGGTATTTTTGGTTTATAGATCTGAAAATATGATATGGAAAATACACCCACGGAGCATAGGTTTCACTAGAGGCTTCTCTCATAAAGGAAAATAATATGGTGGATGAACAAATTACTGTCGACCAATTGATAGAAAAGAGAATAATTATGAAGATATTTAAGGCAATGATTATGCATATAGGTAGCACAACTGTATCAAGTACTCCACACATCGGCCGACTCCCGCCTGCATCTACAGTATTAAGTTCATGAAGAACAGAGTAACACATTAAGTAAGATTACATGATGTAGAGGGATAAACTCAAGAAATATGATGCAAACCCCATCTTTTCATCATTTATGTCAACAATACAATACGTGCCTCACTACCCCTACTGTCACTGGGTGAGGATACCGCAAGATTGAACCCAAAACTAAGCACTTCTCACATTGCAAGAATTACCAATCTAGTTGGCCAAACTAAACCATAATTCAAAGAGACTTGCAAAGATATGAAATCATGCATATAAGAATCCAGGAAATACTAAAATAATATTCATACATAATCTGAACATAAACTCACAATTCATTGGATCTCGACAAACACACCGCAAAAGAGTATTACATCGGATAGATCTCCAAGAAGATCATGAAGAACATGGTATTGAAGATCAAAGAGTGAAGAAGCCATAGCTACTAGCTATGGACCCGTAGGTCTGCGGTGAACTACTCACACATCATTGTAGGGGCAATGAAGTTGATGTAGATGCCCTCCGTGATCGATTCCCTATCTCGCAGATTACCGGAAAAGGCTCGGAGATTGGATCTCTCAGGAACAGAGGCTCCCGATGGCGTAAAAGTATTTCCGTGGCACTTTTTGGCGATACGGAAATATTTGGGAATTTAAAGGCCAAGAATTACGGTTAGGAGACCTGTAGGGGGCCCACAAGCCAGGGGGCGCGACCCCCCCAGGGCATGCCTGATGTCTACGCACGCTTCTATTCTTGTAGACTATGTTGGGTCTCCAAGTGCAGAGGTTTGTAGGACAACAACAATTTCCCTCAAGTGGATGACCTAAGGTTAATCGAACTTAGGGAAGTAGAGGTTGAAGATGGTCTCTCTCAAGCAACCCTGCAATTAAGATGCAAGAAGTCTCTTGTGTCCCCAACACACCTAATACAATTGTCAGTTATATAGGTGCACTAGTTCGGCGAAGAGATGTTAAAAGGCAAGTGATATGGATGGTAAAACAAGGTATTGTAAATCTGAAATAAAAATGGCAGCAAGGTGGCAAGTGGGAAAAGTGAGCATAAACGGTGTAACAATGGTGAGAAAAAGGGCCTAGGCTTCATACTTTCACTAGTGGCAACTCCCAACAACATTAACATAGTCTAATCACATGATATTTCCACTAAAACATGCAATGGGGACGTACTCGGAGGTCATTCCTTTGTGATCAAGAGAGGACGAGAATTACGTAGGGCTAAAAAAGCACACCTCAGAGTTCGTAGTTCTCATCTATGGATTTCCCAATGTCAGAGCGGCCATCCAAAGAGAGTACCACAATCACGACAACGTATCTCAAGGATAGTCAAAGACAAGCACGAAGAGACTCTCAATATTCAATCAATTTACAAAAGAGGAAATCACTCATGAAAATATTCTTCTAATCCATGTCCAATAGACCGTTGTTACCATGGTCTCGGGGATTATACTAGATAAGATCAAGTGAGTACATCAATCCAATACATAGAAGAAGGGGAAACATCATGGGATCACCCTAGATTAACATAGCCTATGATCACAATCAAGATCACATCATGGGAGAGAGAATTAACCACAAAGCTACTGTAGAAGACCTCAACCCTGAGGAGGAACTACTCCCGCTTCATGGAGGGAGCAAGCAACGTCGATGGAGATGAATCCGACGACACTTCCCCGTCCCGGCAGGGTGCCGACACAGGAATTCTAGTCCCCCGAAACTTGTTGGCGATGGCGGCGGAGATCGGAATTGCTTCTGGAGAAAAGGTTTTGGGAATCAGTGTTTCCTCCATGGGGGTAAAAATAGGAGCCAAGGTAGGGCACCAGAGGAGGTGGGCTCCATCCAGGCGGTCTGTGGGCGCGGCCACGGGGTAGGCTGCGTAGGGGGGCCGTCTGGGCGATGCCTGGCTCCCCTCTGCCCCACCTTTGGTGGTCTGGAAGCTTCCGTCACGCTGATTTTTATATATTTTTCTTGGGTTTTTTGGGACTCGGTAAATTGGGGTAAAAGTCCCTGCAAAAAAGATACCAGCAGACTGAAACTGGCACTGGGTGCGCTGAGTTAGTAGGTTAGTCCAAATATGTGTAAAAAGGTATGAAAGTGTAGCAAAACATATAACAATGTCACCCAAAAGATCATGGAACAAGCAGAAACTATAGATACGTTTGGGATGTATCAACATCCCCAAGCTTAATTCCTGCTCGTCCTCGAGTAGGAAAATGATAACAGAAATAATTTATGTGGTGACATGCTAACACACATATAATAACTTCAAAGTAAAGCAAGTAAGATATGCAGTTCTAGTCAAGAAAATAACAAGCAAGAGTCTATATTTAGTATTGAAAATAGCAAAGTAAGAACATAAAGGTGCAAGAGCTCTTGGTGTCCGTAACTGGAATGTCTCCAAATGGTGTTTGTGTGCAAGAAGTGGGAGATGGGTTTAGAGCATAAAAATAGTTTTTAATTGAGAACTCAATCTACTAAAATTTCACACTTGGTGTCCTTCGGAATCTTATTTTGACTCATCCCCAGACCACTGGTCAGGCACAAGTCTAAATGATCCTCTCCCTTTCGACTTTGAGCACTCATTCAATGGATGAGCGCAAGCAAGATATATTGGCACTTAGGATGGCAAATAGAATAATGATGGGGAAGGAAGACAAAAAGGTGTGAAAGGCTCACATCCATGAGGACAACCATAGGCGAGAGAAAGCCAAATGATAGATATGATGTGAGTACTAGGGATTTCCATGCAACCGATGCACATATGATGTGAGTAGTGTTGACCCCTTGTTTCTTTTTTGTGTGGCCTCTTTGGCTCTTTCTATTTGTCTCTCATTTGTCCTCTTTCAGATCTTTTCATTTGTCGTCTTTCAGATCTTTTCCTCACTTAAGGGCAACACTCTATGTTTTACAAGAATAAAAAGAAGATCTTCACACATTATAAGAAGAACTCACATAAAGACAAATGAAATCTATCATGATGTATGCAAATGAATGCATCTACCAGTGTAGCAGGATATGCAATGATACTATCGCGTCATGTAGCAATAATAAGGGCATGGCCCAACTAGCATGCGGACCCTCGATCAAGCAAAAGCATGTATGCCATGAAGATCAAGTCATGATATGGTGGATGTTGATGTCTACTACGCAACCTTATCCTTGTAGATGTTGTTAGGCCTCCAAGTGCAAAGGTTTGTAGGACAATAGCAATTTTCCCTCAAGTGGGTGACCTAAGGTTTATCAATCCGTGGGAGGCGTAGGATGAAGACGGTCTCTCTCAAGCAACCCCGCAACCAAATAACAAAGAGTCTCTTGTGTCCCCAACACACCCAATACAATGGTAAATTGTATAGGTGCACAAGTTCGGCGAAGAGATGGTGATACAAGTGCAATATGGATGGTAGATATAGGTTTTTGTAATCTTAAATGACAAAAACAGCAAGGTAACTAGTAACCAAAGTGAGCACGAACGGTATTGCAATGCTTGGAAACAAGGCCTAGGGTTCATACTTTCACTAGTGAAGTTCTCTCAACAATAATAACATAATTGGATCATATAAGTAGCCCTCAACATGCAACAAAGGTTCACTCCAAAGTCACTAATAGCGGAGAACAAATGACGAGATTATTGTCGGGTACGAAACCACCACAAAGTTATTCTTTCTGATCGATCTATTCAAGAGTCCGTAGTAAAATAACACGAAGCTATTCTTTCCGTTCGATCCATAATAGAGTTCGTACTAGAATAACACCTTAAGATACATATCAACCAAGACCCTAATGTCACCTAGATACTCCATTGTCACCTCAAGTATCCGTGAGCATGATTATACGATATGCATCACACAATCTCAGAATCATCTATTCAACCAACACATAGAACTTCAAAGAGTGCCCCGAAGTTTCTACCGGAGAGTCAAAACGTGTGCCAACCCATATGCATAGGTTCCCAATGTCACGAAACCCGCAAGTTGATCACCAAAACATACATCGAGTACTCACATGAATATCCAAACGTGTGCCAACCCATATGCATAGGTTCCCAATGTCACAAACCGGCAAGTTGATCACCACAGATAGACACGTGCAAGACATACATCAAGTGTTCTCAAAGACTCAATCCGATAAGATAACTTCAAAGGGGAAACTCAATTCATTACAAGAAGGGAGAGGGGGAAGAACATCATAAGATCCAACTATAGTAGCAAAGCCCGCGGTACATCGAGATCAAGACATCTCAAGAACACGAGAGAGAGATATCAAACACATGGCTACTGGTACATACCCTCAGCCCCGAGGGTGAACTACTCCCTCCTCATCATGGACATCGCCGGGATGATGAAGATGGCCACCGGAGATGGATTCCTCCTCCGACAGGGTGCCAGAACGGGCTCCAGATTGGTTTTTGGTGGCTACAGAGGCTTGCGGCGGCGGAACTCCCGATCTAGGTTTCTTTCTGGAGGTTTCTGGATTTATAGGACCAGATGGCGGTGGAGTTGCGACAAGTCGGCCCCTCAGGAGCCCACAAGCTTGGTAGGTGCAGCCTGGGGGGTGGCCGCGCGTACAGGGCTTGTGGCTTCCTCGGGACCCCTCTTCGGTATCTTTTTCTTCCGGTATTTTTGATATTTTCCCTAAAAAATCATCGCGAAATACTTATTCCATTTGGACTCCGCCTAAAAAAGGGTAAAACACGGAAAGAACAGGAACTGGCACTTGGCACTGAATTAATAGTTTAGTCCCAAAAAAGATATAAAAAGCATATAAAACATCCAAAGTTTGACAATATAACAACATGAAACCATCAAAAATTATAGATACGTTGGAGACGTATCAAGCATCCCCAAGCTTAACTCCTGCTCGTCCTCGAGTAGGGAAGTGATAAAGAATGAATTTTTGATGCTTTCATGCTACCTAGCATAGATGTCCTGTGTAACTCCTCTTATGTGACATGAATGTTCAGATCCGTTAGATTCAAAACAATAGTTTGCTATTGATGTGGAGACAATAATACTTCAAGCAAACTAGCAAGGTAATCATGAACTTTCAAAATAACAAGGCCAAAAGAAAGTTATCCCTACAAAATCATATAGTCTGGCTATGCTCTATCATCCTTGCACAATGAATTTAAATCATGCACAACCTCGGTATTGGCCAAGTAATTGTTTTCACACCTTTAATTTCTCAAACTTTTTCAACTCTCACGCAGTACATGAGCGTGAGCCATGGTTATAGCACTATAGGTGGAATGGAGTGGTGGAGGTTGTGAGACAAAAAGGAGAAGATGGTCACATTGACTAGGCATATCAATGAGCTATGGAGATGCTTATCAATAGATATCAATGTGAATGAGTAGGGATTGCCATGCAAGAGATGCACTAGAGCTATGAGTATGTGAAAGCTCTTAAGGAAAACTAGTGGGTGTGCATCCAACTAGCTTGCTCACGAAGATCTAGGGAAATTTTGAGGAAGACCATCATAGGAATATACAAGCCAAGTTATATAATTAAAATTTCCCACTAGCTATATGGTGGTGACAAAATGAGAGACTCTCAACATGAAGATCATTGTGCTTAATATGAAGCACAAGTGTGGAAAGGAGATAGTAGCATTGTCCCTTCTCTCTTTTTCTCTCATTTTTTGGTGGGCTCTTTGGCCTCTTTTTTTTTGGTGGGCATCTTTGGCCTCTCTTTTTTTACATGGGACAATGCTCCATCAATGATGATCATCACACTTACAACTCAAATTTTGAGCAATGATGACTCTATATGAAATGCCTTCGGTAGTGTACCGTGACAATGATCTAGCATGACATAGACATCAATGGAAACATCATGCTAGCTATCTTATGATCATGCAATGGCAATGTAGAAGTGGTGGCACATGTCATGGTGGTAGTTGCATGGCAATATATCTCGGAATGGCTTTGAAAATGCCATGGTAGGTAGGTATGGTGGCTGTTTTGAGGGAGACTATATGGTAGGTTTGTGCACCGGTGAAAGTTGCACGGTACTAAAGAAGATAGTGATGGTGGAAGGTGAAAGTGCATCTAAACCATGGACTCAACATTAGTCAAGAAGAACTCATATACTTGTTGCAAAAGTTTTATTAGTAATCAAAACAAAGCATTCAACGCATACTCCTAGGGGAAGGGTTGGTAGGTATAAACCATCGCGCGACCCCGACCGCTACACAAAGGATGACAATCAATAAACTAATCATGCTAAAACTTCATCACATAGCGGTTCACCATACGTGCATGCTACGGGAATCACTAACTTCAATACAAGTATCTCTAGATTCACAACACCATACTAACATAACTTAAATATTACCACAACCACATCTCAAAACTAATTGAGAGGAATCAAGCTTCTCTTTCTACTCAATGCACATGAATATGGAAGTTTTCGTAACCCTTTGGATAACTACCACTTTTGGGACTACTTTCATAGCATAAGCCAACTACCAAGCCACGCACCGTTGTGCTCTAAAAGATATAAGTGAAGCACATGTGAGCTAAATTACCTAACTAAAAGGATATAAGTGAAGCTCGACAAAATCACGGTGAGCGCATGTCTCTCTCTATAGGTGTGCAGCAAGGAATATTGTTCCACAACAAAAATAAAAGACTCCTACAATACAAGATGCTCCAAGAAAAACATATATCATGTGGTGAATAAAAATATAGCTCCAAGTAACATTACCGATGGATTGAAGACGAAAGAGGGGATGCCTTCCCGGGGCATCCCCAAGCTTAGGATTTTTCGGCATCCTTGAATCAACTTGGGGTGCCTTGGGCATCCCCAATCTTGAGCTCTTGCCACTCTTTATCTCTTTGTCCATTAGAACTTCACCCAGAACTTGAAAACTTCACAACACAAAACTTAAACAGAAACTCGTGATATCATTAGTATAAGAAAGCAAATCACCACTTCCTTAGGTACTGTAGAAAACTTGAATTCTACTTATGTTGGTGTTGGGTTGCTCTATTTTCACTTTTCCATGGCTAGTACCCTCTGATACTATCCATAGTTTCATCAAAATAAGCAACCAACTCAACAAAAACTGAATCTGTTAACAGCAGACTAGTCTGTAGCAATCTGTATACTTCATATACTTTTGTTACTTCAAAAAATCTGAAACATTACGACAGTCTGAAGAAATTGCATAGAAATCGGCAGAAAAAATAATCAACTCGAAAGCTCTTACGGAATAAAAATGAAAATTCTTTTCATGAGCAGAAAGTTTCTGTCGTTTTCCAGCATGATCAAACAATCATCACCAAGACTAATCATAACGGTTTTGCTTGGCACAAACACAAAAAGAAACACAAAAGACACAATCATAACAGAATTATGATGGTGTGGAGAAAACAAAACAGGAAGCAAAAAGCAAATACAAATTTATTCATTGGGTTGCCTCCCAACAAGCGCTATCGTTTAACGCCCTAAGCTAGGCATTGATTTCAATGATGCTCAGATAAAAGGTAAGGATTGAAACACAACGAGAGCATCATGGAGCAAATGGCTAGCACATTTAAGTCTAAACCACTTCCTATGAATAGGGATTTTGTGATCAAACAATTTATTGGAGCAAGAATCAACTAGCATAGGAAGGCAAAACAAGCATAGCTTCAAAAATTTCAACATATGGAGAGGAAGCTTGATACTATTGCAATAAGTAGAAGCATATGATCCTCTCTCATAGTAATTTTCATTAGCATCATGAATGAATTCAACAATATAACCAGCACCTAAGGCTTTATTTTCATGATCTACAAGCATAGGAATTTTACTACTCTCCACATAAGGAAATCTATTCTCAAGAATAGTAGTGGGAGTATCGTAAAGGACTTGAATGCTACAAATAGTTTCCACATTGAAAAAGCAAGGTTTAGCGAAGGGGTACTCAAGAGTATGACAAGTTTTATAATCCCTCTTCTTTATAGCATAAGTAACCTCACAATAATCATCATAGATAGGAGGCATGCAATAGTCATAGTAAATTTGATCACTCAAAGTGGGGGAACTAAAAGGATCATCTTCACATAACGAAGCATCCCCAAGCTTGGGACAAATTTTAATTGTAGCAAATATATTCTTAAACATGGCATCCCCAAGCTTGTGCTTTTGCAAATCATAGACATAATCACTCTCATCATTAATAGCATGAATAGCACCAAGAATATAGCAATTATTATCATCCTCCACATTTATACCATTTGGGAGAGATACCTCTTTACCTTTACTTTTTCTTCTTTTCTTCTTCTTCACCCCATGTGAAGATTTACTTAATTCTTCCAAGATTCCTTTTGGAGAGGTTGGCTGAATGGAGAGCTCCTCCTCGTTACCTGATTCATCATAAGAAATAATAGGAGGGTATTGGAAAACCTCTTCCCCTTTGTTAGTATTATCTTTATCTTCCATTTGTTTTCTTTCCTTTAAGTAATTGGCAATATAAGGATTCTCAATGCAATTCACCGCACAATATAAATAAATTTCTTCTAGATCATAATCAAGCATTTTCATGACAGCCCAATCTGGAAGGTGCTTAGTTATACGTTTCATTTCTTCATATCTCAGAAGCAAACTAAGTTCATTGTGATACGCAAGGGAAATCAAGTCATCACAATTTTTGGACACGATTTGATCATGAAATAATTTGCATTGCAGATTTAAATGACCACGTTCATTGCAAAGTTCACAAGGACGGCTATCAATATTAAATATTTCAGCATAATCATCTAGCCTCACATGCAACGACTTAGTTTCTAAATACTTATGCGTCTTGCAAAACCTATCTTCTCTTTTTGGTATATATTTGCAAACTCTATGTATACCACAAAAATCAACATGCTTATAGGAGACATTTTCATCATGAATAGTGAAATCGCAATTAGCATCATGGATATTCAAAGTATTCATGCTAAGGACATTGCAATCATGCTCATCGTTCACATATTCTATGCCAAGCATTCTATGTAATTCTTCTTTCAGCACTTCAGCACAATTTTCCTTCCCATCATGCTCACGAAAGACATTGAAAAGATGGAGCATATGAGGCATAATCAATTCCATTTTTTTCTAATTTTCAGCGAAAGAACAAGAAAGAAAAAGATTCGATTGCAAGATCTGAAGATATACCTTCAAGCGCTAACGTCCCCGGCAACGGCGCCAAAAAAGAGCTTGATGTCTACTACGCAACCTTCTCCTTGTAGACGTTGTTGGGCCTCCAAGTGCAGAGGTTTGTAGGACATTAGCAATTTTCCCTCAAGTGGGTGACCTAAGGTTTATCAATCCGTGGGAGGCGTAGGATGAAGATGGTCTCTCTCAAGCAACCCTGCAACCAAATAACAAAGAGTCTCTTGTGTCCCCAACACACCCAATACAATGGTAGATTGTATAGGTGCACAAGTTCGGCGAAGAGATGGTGATACAAGTGCAATATGGATGGTAGATATAGGTTTTTGTAATCTGAAATTACAAAAACAGCAAGGTAACTAGTAACAAAAGTGAGCACGAACGATATTGCAATGCGTGGAAACAAGGCCTAGGGTTCATACTTTCACTAGTGAAGTTCTCTCAATAATAATAACATAATTGGATCATATAACTAGCCCTCAACATGCAATAAAGATTGACTCCAAATTCACTAATAGCGGAGAACAAACGAAGAGATTATTGTCGGGTACGAAACCACCACAAAGTTATTCTTTCTGATCGATCTATTCAAGAGTTCGTACTAGAATAACACCTTGAGATACATATCAAACAAGACCCTAATGTCACCTAGATACTCCATTGTCACCTCAAGTATCCGTGGGCATGGTTATATGATATGCATCACACAATCTCAGAATCATCTATTCAACCAACACATAGAACTTCAAAGAGTGCCCCGAAGTTTCTACCAGAGAGTCAAAACGCGTGCCAACCCATATGCATAGGTTCACAATGTCACAAAGCCCGCAAGTTGATAACCAAAACATACATCGAGTACTCACATGAATATCCAAACGTGCGCCAACCCATATGCATAGGTTCCCAATGTCACAAACCCGCAAGTTGATCACCACAGATAGACACGTGCAAGACATACATCAGGTGTTCTCAAAGACTCAATCTGATAAGATAACTTCAAAGGGGAAACTCAATTCATTACAAGAAGGGAGAGGGGGAAGAACATCATAAGATCCAACTATAGTAGCAAAGCCCGCGGTACATCGAGATCAAGACATCTCAAGAACACGAGAGAGAGAGATCAAACACATAGCTACTGGCACATACCCTCAGCCCCGAGGGTGAACTACTCCCTCCTCGTCATGGAGATCGCCGGGATGATGAAGATGGCCACCGGAGATGGATTCCCTCTCCGACAAGGTGCCGGAACGGGCTCCAGATTGGTTTTTGGTGGCTACAGAGGCTTGCGGCAGCGAAACTCCCGATCTAGGTTTCTTTCTGGAGGTTTCTGGATTTATAGGACCAGATGGAGGTGGAGTTGCGTCAAGTGGGCCCCTCAGCAGCCCACAAGCTTGGTAGGTGCGGCCTGGGGGGTGGCCGCGCCTACAGGGCTTGTGGCTTCCTCAGGACCCCTCTCCGGTATCTTTTCTTCCGGTATTTTTGATATTTTCCATAAAAATCATCACGAAAGAATTATTCCATTTGGACTCCGCCTGAAAAAGGGTCAAAAACACGGAAAGAACAGGAACTGGCACTTGACACTGAATTAATAGGTTAGTCCAAAAAAAGATATAAAAGGCATATAAAACATCCAAAGTTTGACAAGATAACAGCATGAAACCATCAAAAATTATAGATACGTTGGAGACGTATCAGATGTTGCATGGCAATGTATCTCGGAAAGGAGATGGAAATGCCTTAATATGTAGGTATGGTGGCTGTTTTGCGGAAGGATATAATGAGGCTTATGATGACAGAGCGTATCATGCCAAGGGTTTGGATGCACCAGCGAAGGTTGCACCAACTCTCAAGATGAGAAAGGGCAATGCACGGTACCGAAGAAGCTAGCAAAATATGGTTGGTGGAAGTGCCAACAATCGAATACTTACATTAGTCCGAAGAACTCATGCACTTATTATCGGTAACTCTTTATCTAGTCAGGAGATTCACAAAGAGACAAGTACCCCGAGGAGGAGTGTTTGTGGGTTTGGTTATCTTTGCGCGACCCATGGTAACGTGAGGTTACTCTATATATTCCAACCCCTCCAGAGGTTAGCGATCAATCTAGTAGCTAGAGTTCTCAACTAATTTTTAGTTTTTAAAAAACAAACGGATTCCCCAAAATACGACACCTATTACTAATAGGCTCAAGCTCTTGGCACCAATAGTCCAAACATTACTCAAATCAATACCTAAAAACTATTGCAGGTTACTACTATACTTAAATAGCAACCTCAGTTACCTACTCATGCAAGACACACAACTCGGTGCAACGAGCCAACTCTCTAAACAAGATAAGCATGAAAACTCAAGAGAGTTCCAAAATCAACCTAAATAATAGCTCTTAAAAATATATAGCATGAAAACTAAGAGCTAAGCATGACAGTAGCTAAAAAAATAAAGAACACACAAAAAAGATAAGCATGAAAACCTATGTTGTGTTCTAGAGTGGAATGGATCGTGTTTCCCTCCCAAACAAGGTAGGCTAGGTTCCGACTTGTTGTGAACAGCAAGCAAAACTAAAACAAACTAAAAAGTAAAGAGCGGGATGCTCCAAGCATAGCACATAACATATGAAGTGATAAAAATATAGCATGGAGATGGACGAAGTGATGATTTTTGATAGAGAAGGGGATGCACGGGGGGCATCCCCAAGCTTAGACACTTGAGTCTCCTTGAATATTTCTTGGGGGTGCATGGGGGCATCCCCAAGCTTGAGCGCTTGACACTCCTGGATCTTCTTTCATCATCTTCCACCGCATACTTGAAAACTCCCTTCATACAAAACCCATCATAAGCTGATTAGAGTGGTTAGTACCCATGATAAAATAATTCATTACCGACTGGAAACAATTATTTTCATGAAAATCTACTATTTCTCATGATTGCCAAAAGGTTTTTGCAAAGGAAAAGCAAGCTTAAGATTTGCAAAATGATGAAAACGCAAAACGTGACAGAATCCGTGAAAAACAGAACAACAAGTAGTAAATAATTTTTTCGGGGTACTTGTGCCACTCAAATAAAAAATCTGAGAACATATGCCAGAAATACAATTATATAGAGCATGCTTTCAAAAACATTCAGATAAAAATTCATATATGGTGATATTTGGCAAAAAATTTCGTCAAGTACACAGAATCTGTTTCTGGACAACATGTCACAACTTTTGAACTTACTTGCAATCAGAGGCTAAAACTTGGCACAAAGCTTAAAAATAAATATACAACGATGTTGCTACAGTAGTAACACACATCAAGACCACTAAAAACTGAAAGTAAAAAATCAAAGTAAAGATAACAAGGGTTTTCTCCCTAGAGGTCTTTCTTTGTAGCCATAAAGATAGGCTTAAGCTTTTAATGATGCTCTCGTAGGAATAAGAGTTGGAACCAAAGAGAGCAACAAGAAGCAAATACCAAACACATTTAAGTCTAACATGCTTCCTATGCATAGGAATATTGCAATAGAATAATTCATTGAAGCACAAAGCAATAAGCATAGGAGGGCAAAACAAGTGCAGCTTCAAACCTTTCAACATAAAGAGAGGGAACTTGATATTATTGAAATATCTATAAGCATATGTTCCCTTCTCATAATAATTTTCAGTGGGATCGTGAATAAACTCAACAATATAAGTATCACATAAAGCATTGTTACCATGATCCACATGCAAAAAGGTACTCTTACTCTCCACATAAGCATAATCTTTCTCATTGGTAATAGTGGGAGTAGGACTATCATAAATAACCTGAACACTATAGATTAATTGTGTATTGGGGAGATGGTGTTCAGCGAGGGAGTAATTCCCTCCATGATTATGACAAGTTTCATATGGATAATTTCTCCTTATGTCATAGGTATCTTTACAATCACTATAGATAGGAGTTATAACATCATCATGGTAGAGAAGAGCATTATTATTGCTTGCAACTATATGTGTAAACATGTTGTCTTTGTTCTTACTAGCAAAAGAATTATCGATTATCACATAACTAATGGGTAAAGGACTTGCAATCCTATCATCCCCAAGCTTAGAGCTTCCCATATCATCATTTTCAAAGTTGGTACCAAAAAGATTTTCAAGATCATAAGTAGCATTATCATCATCATCCCAATCACAATATGTACCATGCATATCATAATCAAAATCATCTTAGTACCTACGGACTTATCGATAATATAATAACAATCAAGCTCACCATCCTCCATAAATTTATGTCTGTTGGATAAAAGTTGATGCGAGAAATATGCTTAGGCCAGGTTGATACCCATTCTTCTTCCTTCTTGTTCCTCTTCCTCCTCTTCTTTTTCTTCTTCTTCACCTTAGGAGGGAGTGGTTGGAGAGGAAGCTTCTCCAAATATTCTGGGTTATCATTAGAAACAATTGGAGAAACTTGGGAGAAAGTCTCCTTTTTATTAGTGGAAACATAAGAGATATTTTTATGCTTTGGTAAAGTTCCCTCCTTATTAATCTTACTTATGTAATCATTTTCATGGCAATCACAATAGAGATGGCATTTCTTCAAAGTGTTGTTTATTCCTAAGGCATTATCATCTAGCCAAGAAGTTTTTTCTGATAACTATTCACACATCAAAAATAATGTGAGTTCATCATAAAGATTAGAAGTGATCATGCTATCACACAACTGGTTAATAGTTATGTTTTGAAAGTTCATGCATTGAAAATTAAAGTGACCCTCTATACCACAAAGTTCACAAGTAAAAGGATAAAGGTCACACAATTCTGTAGCAATTTCATTTAAATCTCTAACCCAAGTGATTGTTCGTTCATGCTTATGTTGCTTACAATACTTCTCTTCTTCAATCATAGGCCTTTCACAAGGTCTATCCACTCCTCAAAAATCAAGATGCTTACATAAAAATTCATTTTCAGGAATTGGATCATGCATGTTGCAATTATCATTAACAATTTCATTTTCTTTGAAAATATCTTTAAAAGGTTCATGATGCTTGATCCAATTATCCTTAGGCATATTAAGCTTTGAAGCAATAGATTTGAGGAAATCAACAAGGAGGTGAGAATCAAGCCCAAATTTAGCAGTAAACTTATTAAAACTTTCATTTTCAACAAAGGCCTTAATGCAATCATACTCATAATTTATAACTGACTCTTTACCTGTGTCGATCTCCCAATCTTCAGTATTGCGTTGAATTCTTTCAAGGAGTTCCCATTTAGCATCAATCGTTTCATTTGTGAAAGAACCCATAGAGGAAGCATTGAGCATCTCTTTATCTTGACGAGAAAGCCTTGCATAAAAATTTGTAAGAATGATTTCCTTGGGAAGATCATGATTGGGACATTTGAGCATTAGGGACTTCAATCTCCCCTAAGATTGAGAGATGCTTTCTCCGTCACGAGAACAAAAGTTATAAATATAGTTCATGTCTCGATGTATTTCATGAAGAGGATAAAACTTTGCATAAAAGAGATGTTTAAGATCTTGCCAATTTAGAAAATGAGAGTTATCAAGAAGCCTATACCAATCCAAAGCCTTATCTTTTAATGATAGAGAGAATAGTTTTCTCATAACAAAATTCATCGATATACTTGCAAGCTTAAATAAGGAGCATAGTTGTGAAAGATATAGCAAGTGTTTGCCTGGATGTCTATCTCCTGCATATCGATTAGCCAAAACACGATCAATAATACAAGTTGGTATTTTAAAGGGCACAATTTCCGTAGGTGGGGGAGGCTTCTCCACAACAATAGCGGTGGAGCGGTTCCCCACAACCAACAAACCAAGAGCAGAGTTGTCCATAAGCCTAACTAGTGAAAATAAAAATAAAAACAAGAAACAAAAAGATTTAGTTGCAAGATCTAAAGTTATACCTTCAAGCACTCACCTCCCCGGCAACGGCGCCAGAAATAGCTTGATGTCTACGCATGCTTCTATTCTTGTAGACTATGTTGGGCCTCCAAGTGCGGAGGTTTGTAGGACAGCAACAATTTCCCTCAAGTGGATGACCTAAGGATTATCGAACTCAGGGAAGTAGAGGTTGAAGATGGTCTCTCTCAAGCAACCCTTTAATTAAGATAGAAGAAGTCTCTTGTGTCCCCAACACACCTAATACAATTGTCAGTTGTATAGGTGCACTAGTTCGGCGAAGAGGTGTTAAAAGGCAAGTGATATGGATGGTAAAACAAGGTATTGTAAATATGAAATAAAAATGGCAGCAAGGTAGCAAGTGCCAAAAGTGAGCACAAACGTGGTAACAATGGTGAGAAACAGGGCCTATGCTTCATACTTTCACTAGTGGCAACTCCCAACAACATTAACATAGTCTAATCACATGATATTTCCACTAAAACATACAATGGAGACGTACTCGGAGGTCATTCCTTTGTGATCAAGAGAGGACGAGAATTATGTAGGTCTACAAAAGCACACCTCAGACTTCGTAGTTCTCATCTATGGATTTCCCAATGTGACCGCGACCATCCAAATAAAGTACCACAATCAGCACTACGTATTTCAAGGATAGTCAAAGAGAGGCACCAAGAGACTCTCAATCTCCAATCAATTTACAAAAGAGGAAATCACTCATGAAAATATTCTTCTAATCCATGTCCAATAGACCGCTGTTACCATGGTCTCGGGGATTATGCTAGATAAGATCAAGTGAGTACATCAATCCAATGCATAGAAGAAGGGGAAACATCATGGGATCACCCTAGATTAACATAGCCTATGATCACAATCAAGATCACATCATGGGAGAGAGAATTAACCACATAGCTACTATAGAAGACCTCAGCCCCGAGGAGGAACTACTCCCGCTTCATGGAGGGAGCAAGCAACGTCGATGGAGATGAATCCGGGGGCACTTCCTCGTCCCAGCAGGGTGCAGACATAAGAATTCTGGTCCCCCGAAACTTGTTGGCGATGGAGGCGGAGATCGGAATTGCTTCTGGAGAAAAGGGTTCGGGAATCAGCGTCTCCTGCACGGGGGTACAAATAGGAGCCAAGATAGGGCACAAAGGAGGTGGGCTCCACCCAGGCGGCCTCTGGGCGCGGCCAGGGGGTAGGCCGCGTAGGGAGGCCGCTTGGGCGACGCCTGGTTCCCCTCTGGCCCACCTTTGGTGCTCTCTAAACTTCCGTCATGCTTATTTTTATATATTTTTCTTGGGATTTTTGGGACTCGGTAAATTTGGGTAAAAGTCCCTGCAAAAAAGACACCACTAGACAGAAACTGGCACTGGGTGCACTGAGTTAGTAGGTTTGTCCAAATATGTGTAAACAGTATGAAAGTGTAGCAAAACATATAATAATGTCACCCAAAAGATCATAGATACGTTTGGGACGATCAGCGCCCTGCAGGCTTGTGGCCTCCCGACAATTGCCTTGCCCCCTACTCTAAGTCTATTGCGTGTCTTCTGGTCCAAGAAAAATCTTTTCAGAGATTTTATTCTGTTTGGACTCCGTTTAATATTCCTTACTGCAATATTCAAAAACGTGAAAAAACAGAAACTGGCACTAGGCTCTAGATTAATAGGTTAGTCCCCAAAATAATATAAAATATCATATAAATGTGTATAAAACATCCAAAACATATAATATAATAGCATGGAACAATAAAAATTATAGATACGTTGGAGACGTATCATGTTGATCTTATTTTGACGAAATTTGCTCTCATGCTTCACCTAGATTATTTTGATAGTTAGTATAAATTTTGAAGAAATCCTCTCTTGCTTCACTTATATTATTTTAAGAGTTGAAATTTTTAAAGAAACTTTTTCTCTCGTTCTTCACTTATACTTGTTTGAGAGCTTGTTATTTGCAACGACACTTTGCTTTAAATGAAATTAGTCCCAATGTGACAGATATCCACGGAGGATATAATAAAACCTTCATGAAAATCCTTGGATATTAAACTTGATTCTTTGCAATAGTTTTGAGATATGAAGATAGTGATATGTTAGTTATGTTGATGAGTAATTATACTTTAGTAGGAATATTGGTGTTAAGGTTTATGATTCCCTATGCATGCACATGAAGTCAATAATTATGATATGAAATTACATCCTACTTTTGTTGCATTATTCGGTGTTAGTTATGTTTAATGTCCGCTTATGATGATTTTTGTTTCTTGGTTCGGCGCTTCTCAATCTATTTGCTAGCCTTCACTTGTACTTAGCGGGAATACTGCTTGTGCATCCAAATCCTAAAACCCAAAGTTGTGCCAAATGAGTCCAAATCCTATATGCGGTATTTCAACGCCGTTCTAAGTAAATTTGCAAGTGAAAACTGTAATGTTCAAAATAAATTTTTGTTTTGTGTGCACGTACCGCTCATGAAGCGGCGAGGGGTGGCCCGTATCTTCCATGTTAAGTAGGTTATTCTCAATATGAGTGTTTATTCACTTGTCATTGCATGAGAGTATGGCGGTAATAGGGATGTCCAGTCCCAAAATGGAAAGAAAATTTATTTTATGTTGTCAAATAATAAGTTCCTTTGAAAGTGTTGGTATGGACGATACACGTGGATGCGGATAGTCGAGGAATGTGAAATAATGGTGGAAAAAGAATGAACTTTATTCTTAGTCTCGGAACCGCCTATGATTTGTTTAGCTTGGGAGATATTGGAAACTCTTAGTCGTTTTCGTTGACAGGAAAAGCATACCACCCAAAATATTTTATCTCTAAATTTTTCACTTTGACCTGTGGCACCTCTACAAATCTCTGCTTCCCTCTGCGAAGGGCCTATCTATTTAATTTGTGCAATTTTTATTTTCAGTTTGAGTCTCCATCCTCTCTTATAAAGCACCAACTAAGGAACACTATAATAATACTTGAGCATTGGATGTAGCTAATATTTGGGTATGTGTCACATCCCTAGTTTTACCCTTGTTTGCAAAGCATTCATGCATGAATTTTCATTTTCTTTTGAATTTGAAATGAGGAAGTGATAAAGCCTCACACATCTTTTTGCCAAAATAAGAAATATAAAAATTGCTTCAAAATGATCCAAGAAAATGTCCCTGGTTTTCTTTTAAAATATTGGCATGATGAAAAAATGTCAACCAATATTTTTGTATCACACGAACATTGTATTTTGGGCATTTGAATTAATACAATAAATAGATGCGTTGGATTTATATATTATATATATAATATAAGTCCAATAATTCTGAAAATTATTGTGTGGCACTAGTTAACTCCATTTTGTCCATATAATTAATTTTCAGGTTTTATATAATGGTTTGATATTATTTTCAAACCACAACAAATGTTAGAAAATAGAGAGAAGAAATATAAAAAGAGAAAGGCCACCTGGCCACTCACCTGGTGTTGGGGATATTACCTGCGGTATGACCCGCCCTATTGGGCCGGGTCAGGAAAGCGACGACTCATACATACATGACCAATGTTAGCCTTGATTTGGGCCTGGGGCATGTTGAGAGATCTTGTCAGAAGGCCGCCAAAGCCCATGAGCCGGATGGCGGTTCAAGATTGACGAAGAAGATAAGTCGCGAAGGAGTTTACCTTGGCTTGATGAACACAACGACTTAGAGATAAGGAAGGCCATGATTTGTAACGTGGCCATGAATTCGTAAACCATGGGGCCACGAGCTGTATATAAGGGCGAGTCTCTGGGACAGATAGATCATGTTAGAAATCATCGGAGCTAGGTCAGGCGAGTTACGCCCTCCTTGTAATCGAATCCCCCATCAATATACACAAAGCATGACGTAGGCTTTTACCTCCACACGAGGGGCCAAACCTGGGTAAATCTGATTCTCGCTTTCCGCTCACCCCCTTTGAGTCGCCACCAAGGTGCGATGGCTCCTTCACTAAGTCTTTTCAAGAGGACATCTGCCGTGACAAAACCACGATAGTTGGCGCCCACCGTGGGGCTTGCGCATGGTGGATTTGAGTTCTCAAAGGGAGCCCTTCCAGGGTCACGAAGCTACGCGGTCGGCATCATGACGAAGAGCTGCCGGGGAAATACTACATCGACAACTCGCAGTGGGGGCTTGAGGACGATTCAATCGAATTTGGATACAGGGCCCCTTCGCCAAGATCCACGTCTTCATCGGCAAGGTTGGGGCGCCCGTACCAGAGCCGGACACCTTCACCGACACCGTCGAGACGGCCCGGTATGCCCATCCCACCAAACATCAGGTCGGGGGACGCCACGTTTTCGTTGGTTTTACGCAGGGAACCGACCTACCGGACGTGCCGGTGATCCAGGAGATCACCCTGTCAACACGGACGACGAGTCATCCATGGGTGACACAAATTCAATCTACCCTCTCCTCGAGGGACAACTCGGAGGGTTACCGCAGGCCGTGACCTGTGAGGACTTTGCGGGGCCACATCAACAAGACACCATCTACATGGAGGGGGCAGCGCCGCCTCAACCAAACCCGGTGGACAACAATGAAGCTGGCACGTCGAGGAAGACTCCGGCTCAAGCCATGGCTGACCTGGTCGCAGAGACGGCCAAACTCATGGCAATCACTGTGACGGCAGAGAACCAGGAAACAGTCAACGCCGAATTGACAAAGCTAAGCGAGAAGATGGCCAAAATTCAGCGGGACGTAGAAGCGGAAGCCGCCAGGATAGCAACACAGCAGGCCCAGATCGCCGCGGAGACAGAGCGTTTGAATACTGAGGGCTGGCGGCTTGAGCGACAACAACGTGCCTCCGATGCGATCCATCAGAGGAGACATCACGGACGCCTTCCAGCCAATTTAAACCCAACTCGCCTCTTCGATAGCCCGCATACCCCCGGGATGGAACCTGATCGGCCTTGGCAGGTCGCCCTAGGAGGCGACCCGGCTCGGCCACCGCTTAAACCGCAACCGCCTCAGTCAACGGAGGCCCGTGCGCTCCGTTTTCAAACACCACAGGGTCACTTCTCGAACCCCGTGGATAACGTGTTGGCAGCAACCCGCCACCCGGAACCTCTCCCGATTCACGGAAACTCCCTCACTGAGATGGAGGCGAGAAACACCATCGAGATGGTGAAAACAGCGGTGGTGCATGATACGTCTCCAACGTATCTATAACTTTTGATGGTTTCATGCTATTATCTTGTCAAACTTTGGATGTTTTGCATGCCTTATATATATATTTTGGGACTAACTTATTAACTCAGTGCCAAGTGCCAGTTCCTGTTTTTTTCCATGTTTTTGACCCCTTTCAAAGGAGATTTTGAAAGGGAGTCCAAACGGAAGAAAATCCCCGAAAATATTTTTTCTGGAAAATATCAAAAATACCGAAAGAAAAAGATACCGGAGAAGAGTCCCGAGGAAGCCAAAAGCCTTGGAGGCGCCCCCACTCCCCGGCCGCGCTCCAAGGGCTTGTGACTCCCTCGTGGGTCCCCCTGACTTGTGCTCGACGCCATCTCGTCTTATAAATAAAGAAACCTCCAGAAAGAAACCAGAGTTCCGCCGCCGCAAGCCTCTCTAGCCACCAAAAACCAATCTGGAGCCCGTTCCGGCACCGTGCCGGAGGGGGAATCCATCTCCGGTTGCCATCTTCATCAACCCGGCGATCTCCAAGACAAGGAGGGAGTAGTTCTCCCTCGGGGCCAAGGGTATGTACCAGTAGCTATGTGTTTGATCTCTCTCTCTCGTTTTCTTGAGATGTCTTGATCTTGATGTACCGTGGGCTTTGCTACTATAGTTGGATCTTATGATGTTCTTATCCCTCTCCCTTCTTGTAATGAATTGAGTTTCCCCTTTGAAGTTATCTTATCAGATTGAGTCTTTGAGAACACTTGATGTATGTATTGCATGTGTCTATCAGCTGTGATCAACTTGCGGGTTTGTGACAATTGGGAACCTATGCATATGGGTTGGCACGCGTGGATTCATGTGAGTACTCGATGTATGTTTTGGTGATCAACTTGCGGGTTCGTGACATTGGGAACCTATGCACAGGGGTTGGCATACGTTTTGACTCTCCGGTAGAAACTTTGGGGCACTCTTTGAAGTTCTATGTGTTCGTTGAATAGAGGATTTTGAGATTATGTGATGCATATCGTATAATCACGCCCACAGATACTTGAGGTGACAATGGAGTATCTAGGTGACAGATACTTAAGGTGTTATTCTAGTACGAACTCTTGAATAGATCGATCAGAAAGAATAACTTTGTGGTGGTTTCGTACCCGACAATAATATCTTCATTTGTTCTCCGCTATTAGTGACTTTGGAGTGACTCTTTGTTGCATGTTGAGGGCTAGTTATATGATCCAATTATGTTATCTTTGTTGAGAGAACTTCACTAGTGAAAGTATGAACACTAGGCCTTGTTTCCCCGTATTGCAATACCGTTCGTGCTCACTTTTACCATTTGTTACCTTGCTTTTTTTGTAATTCCAGATTACAAAAATCTATATCTACCGTCCATTTTGCACTTGTTTCACGATATCTTCGCCGAACTAGTGCACCTATACAACTTACCATTGTATTGGGTGTGTTGGGGACACAAGAGACTCTTTGTTATTTGGTTACAGGGTTGCTTGAGAGAGACCATCTTCATCCTATGCCTCCCGTGGATTGATAAACCTTAGGTCACCCACTTGAGGGAAAATTGCTACTGTCCTACAAACCTCTGCACTTGGAGGCCCAACAACGTATACAAGGAGAATGATGCGTAGTAGACATCAAGCATTTTTCTCGTGCCGTTGCCGGGGAGGGTAGCGCTTGAAGGTATATCTTTAGATCTTGCAATCAAATCTTTTTGTGTCTTGTTCTTTTGCTAGAAAACTACAAAAAATGGAATTGAGGATTCCTCATACGCTCCATCTTGTCAATGTCTTTCGTGAGCATGATGGGAAGGAAAATTGTGCTCAAGTGCTGAAAGAAGAATTACATAGAATGCTTGGCATAGAATATGTGAATGATGAGTATGATTGCAATGTTGTTAGCACAAATTCTTTGAATACCCATGATGCTAATGATATGCAAAGCCACAAGCTTGGGGATGCTATATTTGATGAAGATGATCTTTTTAGTTCTTCCACTTAGAATGATCAAAATCATTTTGATGAAAGCATGCCCCCTATCTATGATGATTATTGTGAGGATACTTATGCTCTGAAGAAGAGGTATGATAAAACTTGTCATACTTTCAAAAACCCCTTTGCTAATCCTTGCTTTTTCATTGTGGACACAATTTGTAGTGCTCAAGTCTTTTACGATACTCCCACTACTATTCTTGAGAATAGATTTCCTTATGTGGAGAGTAGTAAAATTCCTATGCTTGTAGATCATGAAAAGAATGCCTTAGGTGCTGGTTATATTGTTGAATTCATTCATGATGCTACTGAAAATTACTATGAGAGAGGATCATATGCTTCTACTTATTGCAATAGTATCAAGCTTCCTCTCCATGTGTTGAATTTTTTGAAGCTATGCTTGCTTTGCCTTCCTATGCTACTTGATTCTTGCTCCAATAAATTGTTTGATCACAAAATACCTTTGCATAGTAAGTGGGTTAGGCTTAAATGTGCTAGACATATGCTCCATGATGCTCTCGTTGTGTTTCAATCCTTATCTTTTATGTGAGCATCATTGAAATCAATGCCTAGCTAAGGGCGTTAAACAATAGCGCTTGTTGGGAGGCAAGCCAATGAATTTATTTTTGATTTTTTCTTTCTGTTTTGCTTTTTACACACCATCATAATTCTGTTATTATTGTGTTTTTCATGTTTTAATTAGGGTTTGTGCCAAGTAAAGCCTTTATGATAACTTGGGTGATAATTGTTTGATCATGCTGGAAAAAGACAGAAACTTTCTGCTCACAAAATTATTTTTCATTTCTATCCAGAAAGAGATTTTGAGTTGATTATTTTTTATTCTAATTTATATGCAAATTTCCCTTACTGTCGTAATGTTTCAGATATTTTGGAGGTGCATAAGTATGGTGATCATTCAGATCATTACAGACTGTTCTGTTTTTGACAGATTCTGTTTTCAATGCATAGTTTGCTTGTTTTGGTGTTTCCATATATTATATTGAGTAATATAAATTGTGGAAATGATAAGATACAGTAGGCATTGTTTGAAAATAATTATGAGTCTTTTTTTGACAGTACCCAAGTGATTGATTTTCTTGTTATCATACTAACCCATCTCATGAAGTTCCGTTAAGTTTTGTGTTGTGAAGATTTCAAGTTTTAGGTAGAGTTTCGATGGACTTTGGAACAAGGATTGGCAAGAGCCTAATCTTGGGGATGCCCAAGGCATACCAAGCCATATTGAAGGATACCAAAAATCCTAAGCTTGGGGATGCCCTGGGAAGGCATCCCCTCTTTCGTCTTCAATCCATCGGTAACTTTACTTGGGGCTATATTTTTATTCACCACATGATATGTGTTTTGATTGGCTCGTCTTGTATCTTAGGAGTCTTTTCTTTTTGTTTGGTCAAAATAATCCTTGATGCACACCTTTTTTAGAGAGAGAGACATGCACTCATCGTGATTTTTCTAGAATGCTCATTGTGCATCACTTATATCTTTAGAGCACGGCGGTGCGTGATTTGGTAGTTGGCTTATGCTATGAAACTAGTCCCAAATGTTATAGGTACCCAAAGAGGATATGAAAACCTCCATCTTCATGTGTATTGAATAGAAAGAGAATTTTTGTTTCCTCTCAATTAGTTTTGAGACGTGAATTCGGTAATATTAAGAGTTATGTTAGTAGGGTGTTGTGAATCTAGAAATACTTGTGTTGAAGTTGGTGATTCCCGTAGCATGCACGTATGGTGAACCGCTATGTTAGGAAGTCGGAGCATAATTGATCTATTGATTGTCATACTTTGTGTTGAGGTCGAGATCGCGCGATGGTTAACACCTACCAACCCTTCCCCTCGGAGTACGCGTTTAGCACTTTGTCTCGATTACTAATAAAAACTTTCGCAACAAGTATGTGAGTTCTTTATGACTAATGTTGAGTCCATGGATTATACGCACTTTCATCCTTCCACCATTGCTAGATTCTCTAGTACCGCGCAATTCTCGCCGATGCACAAACCCACCATATGCCCTTCCTCAAAACAGCCACCATACCTACCTACTATGGCATTTTCATAGCCATTCCGAGATATATTGCCATGCAACTCCCACCGTTCCGTCTCATGACTTGTGTTATCACTCTCATATTGCCATTGCATGATCGTAAGATAGCTAGCGAGATGTTTCAACGTCATACACCACGCTAGATCATTGCGCGAGGCGTTTCCTATGGAGTCATCCTTGTTCTAAGCTTTGAGCTTTGAGTAAATAAAGAGTGTGATGACCATCATTATTAGAGCATTGTCCCATGTGAGGAAAAAAAAGAGTCCAAAGAGCCCAAAAACAAAAAAAAAGAAAAGAAACGAAAAAAGAGAGGCCTAAGAGACCAAATGAAAGAAGGAGAGAAAAAGAGAGAAGGGACAATGCTACTATCTTTTTCCACACTTGTGCTTCATAATAAGCACCATGTTCTTCATGATTGAGAGCCTCTCATTTTGTCACCACCATATACACTAGTGGGAATCTTCATTATATAACTTGGCTTGTATATTCCAATGATGGGCTTCCTCAAAATTGCCCTAGGTCTTCGTGAGCAAGCAAGTTGGATGCACACCCACTAGTTTTCCTTTTGAGCTTTCACATACTTATAGCTCTAGTGCATCCTTTGTATGGCAATCCCTACTCATTCACATTGATATCTATTAATGGGTATCTCCATAGCCTTTTGATACACCGAGTCAATGTGACCATCTCCTCCTTTTTGTCTCACAACCACCACCACACTCTATTCCCCCTATAGTGCTATATCCATGGCTCACGCTCATGTATTGCATGATAGTTATAAAAGGTTTGAGAAAGTAAGAGTGCGAAAACAATTACTTAGCCAATACCGGGGTTGTGCATGATTTACATTAGTTGTGTGAGGATGATGGAGCATAGGCAGACTATATGATTTTGTAGGGTTAACTTTCTATGGCCTTGTTATTTTGAAAGTTCATGATTACCTTGCTAGTTTGCTTGAAGTATTATTGTTTTCATGTCAATAGCAAACTATTGTTTCGAATCTTACGGATCTAAACATTCATGTCACATAAGAGAGGTTACAAAGGACAACTATGCTAGGTAGCATTCCACATCAAAAATTCATTCTTTATCACTTCCCTACTCGAGGACGAGCAGGAGTTAAGCTTGGGGACTAACTATGCTACGTATAATTTTTGATGGTTTCATGCTATTATCTTGTCAAACTTTGGATGTTTTGCATGTCTTTTATATATTTTTTGGGACTAACTTATTAACTCAGTGCCAAGTGCCAGTTCCTGTTTTTCCATGTTTTTGACCCCTTTCAGAGGAGATTTTGAAACGGAGTCCAAACGGAAGAAAATCCCCCAAAAGATTTTTTCTGGAAAATATCAAAAATACCGGAAGAAAAAGATACCGGAGAAGAGTCCCGAGGAAGCCACAAGCCCCAAGGGCTTGTGACTCCATCGTGGGTCCCCCTGACTTGTTCTCGATGCCATCTGGTCTTATAAATACGGAAACCTCCAGAAAGAAACCTAGATCGGGAGTTCCGCCGCCCCAAGCCTCTGTAGCCACCAAAAACCAATCTGGAGCTCGTTTCGGCACCCTGCCGGAGGGGGAATCCATCTCCGGTGGCCATCTTCATCATCCCGGCGATCTCCATGACGAGGAGGGAGTAGTTCTCCCTCAGGGCTGAGGGTATGTACCAGTAGCTATGTGCTTGATCTCTCTCTCTCTCGTGTTCTTGAGATGTCTTGATCTCGATGTACCATGGGCTTTGCTACTATAGTTGAATCTTATGATGTTCTTCTCCCTCTCCTTTCTTGTGATGAATTGAGTTTCCCCTTTCAAGTTATCTTATCAGATTGAGTCTTTGAGAACACTTGATGTATGTCTTGCACATGTCTATCTGCTGTGATCAACTTGCAGGTTTGTGTCAATTGGGAACCTATGCATATGGGTTGGAACACATGGATTCATGTGAGTACTCGATGTATGTTTTGGTGATCAACTTGCGGGTTCGTGACATTGGGAACCTATGCATAGGGGTTGGCACACGTTTTGACTCTCCGGTAGAAACTTTGGGGCACTCTTTGAAGTTCTATGTGTTGGTTGAATAGATGATCTTGAGATTATGTGATGCATATCGTATAATCCTGCCCATGGATACTCGAGGTGACAATGGAGTATCTAGGTGACATTAGGGTCTTGGTTGATATGTATCTTAAGGTGTTATTCTAGTACGAACTCTTGAATAGATCGATCAGAAAGAATAAATTTGTGGTGGTTTCGTACCCGACAATAATCTCTTCGTTTGTTCTCTGCTATTAGTGACTTTGGAGTGACTCTTTGTTGCATGTTGAGGGCTAGTTATATGATCCAATTATGTTATCTTTGTTGAGAGAACTTCACAAGTGAAAGTATGAACCCTTGGCCTTGTTTCCACACATTGCAATACCGTTCGTGCTCACTTTTACCATTTGTTACCTTGTTGTTTTTGTAATTTCAGATTACAAAAATCTATATCTACCGTCCATTTTGCTCTTGTTTCACCATCTCTTCGCCGAACTAGTGCACCTATACAACTTACCGTTGTATTGGGTGTGTTGGGGACACAAGAGACTCTTTGTTATTTGTTTGCAGGGTTGCTTGAGAGAGATCATGTTCATCCTACGCCTCCTGCTGATTGATAAACCTTAGGTCACCCACTTGAGGGAAAATTGCTACTGTCCTACAAACCTCTGCACTTGGAGGCCCAAGAACCTCTACAAGGAGAAGGTTGCGTAGTAGAAATTAGTGCAACACACGCAGTATTCACATAGCTACGACCGGCTACACTCCATGCCCCACGTGAGTCACACCAGGAGTCGCTATGATGAACTGCGTGCGGTGACCGGCGAGCAACGACGCTTGCCGTAGACCAATCCGCTCGAGATGCTCGATACATGGGCTACAGATCTTGTGGATGCGGCGCGAGCCACCCACTTGATGGAAACAACAGTTGCGGCGGGTTAGGGCTATCTGGCTTACACCCTGCCTCCTCCCACGTTGACCGAGACAGGCGGTAGGCATGTCGGGGTGCCTTGTCTAACGCCCGCCCTTCGTAACGAGCGTATGCCGAAGGATTTCAAAGGACCACGGAAGGTACCCAATTAAACACCAGACCTCGAGCCAGGGTCGTGGATTCAAAGTTACGAGCTTGCAATGGACATGCTCGACGTGAATGAGGGGGTCTGAGCTAAGTATTTCACCATGATGCTTGAGGGAATGGCGCGCACTTGGCTGAAAAACCTACCAGCCAATTCCATCAACACCTGGGGCGAGTTGAAGGAACGCTTAATCAAAAAGGGCGGAACAACCAGAACCACGCGGGACAAAGTAAAAGGCGATAGCAGGAAGGCATCACGGACTTCGTCGCTAACACTAATGCTGGCAACGGGAACCAAAGCCAGAAGAAAAGGGGCTTCAGCGGGAAGAAACCAAGCAACTATCATGAGATGCTCAAAGGTCCCTGCCTGCAGCACGCCACCGTCGAAGGTCCGTCTACCCACTTTTGGGAGGATTGTTATGTGATGCAGGAATTCCGAGCTGAGGTGCTCAAGAAAGGTCAAGGAGGTAACCAAGGTGGACATCAGGAACAGTTCGGCACGCCCGAGTCACACCGAAGCCCTTTCGGTGGGTTTCCTAACCTGGGTCGGCAGGGCGGGTCATAGTCTAATGCCAGGTAGTACCAGGTTCACAACAATCAGCGATACAACACTCATGGCGTGTTTCAGCAACCACCACCGCAAGCTGATCCCCAGCGGCAGGATGACAATGGTGGTTTTCAGAATAATCCTAAGCAGTTGAACAACGAGCAATATCACGTGTTCACCACCACCACTTGCAAACGGGACCGGAAGGTGAAAGACATGGATTTTAGCGTGGTTGAGCCGGCGCTCCCTAGGTACCTCAATTGGTCTGAACAACCCATTATCTGGAGTAGGGAGGATCACCCGCCCCGGGTTGATAATCCCGGCGACTTGGCTTTGGTCGTAGCCCCCCAGGTCGGAGGCTACACCCTTTCCAAAGTCCTTATGGACGGCGACAACAACTTTAACATCTTATATTTGGACACCTTTCAGCGGATGAATTTCTGAGAAAGCGACTTGATGCCATCTTCCACGGTCTTTCACGACATTGTTCTGGGTAAGTCGGCTTATCCTGTTGGGCGAATCAAACTTAATGTTGCGTTTGCCACGGAGTCCAATTACAGGAGAGAATCCCTCATGTTTGAGGTGGTCAAGATCAAGAGCCCTTACAACGCGATGTTCGGAAGGCCGGCTCTTGCTCGTTTCATGGCCCGCCCATGTTACGTCTACCTCAAGATCAAAATGTATGGCCCTAAGGGGACCATCACGATTAATAGGGACAGAAGATAGCTCCAGAATGTGAGGAAGGAGATGAGGCTTATGCCGAGTCGGCTTGCACGTCCGAGGAGCTCAAGTTTCACCAAGCCAATGTTGACCCGACAGATATGACACCACTCAAGAGACCCACAATCGACTCAGAGCCGTCCCTCAAGTTTAAACCGACGGATGATACGAAGGTGATAGTGTTCACGCCTAGCGACTCATCCAAGCAGTTCACCATCGGGACGGGCCTAGATCCCAAATAGGAAAGCGCACTCATCGAATTAATCCGTGAGAATCGGGACATCTTCGCATGGAAACCTTGAGACATGCCGGGTGTATCGAGAGAATTCACTGAGCACCATCTTAATATTGATCCTAAAATAAAGCCGATTCGGCAGTATCTTCGCCGGTTTAACAAAGAACGACGTAAGGAAATTGGGGAGGAAGTCGCCCGACTTTTGGCCATTGGGTTCATCATTGAGGTTTTCCATCCTGAATGGTTGGCTAACCTGGTCTTGGTGCTCAAGAAGAATGGCACTTTCAACATGTGCATCGATTACACCGACCTCAACAGGGCCTGCCCAAAAGACCCTTTCGCCCTCCCTTGCATTGATCAAATCATTGACTCTACGGCGGGCTACGAGCGGTTGTGTTTTCTGGATGCTTACTCAGGATACCACCAGATCAAGATGGCTGTGGCGGATGAGGAGAAAACTTCATTCATAACCCCCTTTGGAGCCTTTTGCTATGCATCCATGCCGTTCGGAGTCAAGAGCACGGGGGCGACTTGTCAGCGTTGCATCCAGAACTGCGTGCACAGCCAGATCGGGCGCAATGTTCATGCCTATATTGAAGATATGGTTGTCAGATCCCAGAAGAAAGAATCACTTTTGGAAGACCTCAGGGAGACTTTTGACAATTTGCGCGGGTACCAGATGAAACTTAACCCTACCAAGTGTGTTTTTGGTGTTCCTGCAGGAAAATTATTGGGTTTCCTCGTGTCAGAACAACACATCGAGGCTAACTCGAATAAAATTGAAGCGATCACTTTGCTAGGCAAGCCGGCCAATATCAATCAAGTCTAGCGCATGGCGGGTCGCATTGCGGCTTTAAGTCGATTCATAAGTCGCCTTGGGGAGAAAGCCATCCCTCTTTATCAGTTGCTCAAGAAGACTGATCGCTTTGTTTGGACGGATGAAGCCAACGAAGCTTTCGAAGCCTTGAAGCAACAACTAGCTAAGCCGCCCGTATTGGCTTCTCGGACTAACAAAGAGCCTATGTTCATGTACATCGCGACCAATTCTAAGGCGGTAAGCATGGCAGTGGTCATCGAGCACAAAGAAGAAGGAAGAGAATACCCGGTTCAACGACCAGTTTACTTTATCAGCGAAGTCCTAACCCTCTCCAAACAGCGCTATCCACATTGGCAGAAGTTGGTGTTCGTGGTGTTTATGGCAAGTCGTAAGTTGAAACACTACTTTCAAGAGCATCCTATCACGGTGGTCAGTTCTGCCCCCCTCGGTGATATCATACAGAATCGAGAGGCGACTGGACGGATCGCTAAGTGGGCCATCGATCTAGGACCTCACCATGTGCGGTATACCCTCGCACAACCATTAAGTCCCAAGCACTCGTAGATTTCATCAATGATTGGACCGAGCTGCAGATTCCGAAAGACAGACCGGATCACACATATTGGACTATCCATTTTGATGGATCTAGGCAACTCGAGGGCTCGGGGGCTGGCATGGTTTTGACTTCGCCTCAGGGTGACAAGTTTTGCTATGGTCTTCGACTCATGTTCCCATGTACCAACAATGCGGCGGAGTATGAAGCTTTGCTACATGGGTTGTGAATCGCCAAAGAGATGAACCTCGGCTGAGTCAGATGTTTGGGCGACTCAGATCTAGTAGCACAACAAGTCTCTGACACGTGGGATTCAAGAGATCCCTTGATGGTGGCTTATAGGCGAGCCATGTCGGACGTGACAGGTCATTTTCATAGCTACCAGGTAGATCACATTGATCATCAATTCAATGAGGCGGCGGATGCTCTTTCATGACTCGGTTCACAGCGTAAGTCAGTTCCCGCTAATGTCTTTTTGGATGTATTGCATAACCCGTCGGTAAGACTGCCTTCAGAGGAAGACTTGGCGGTTCCTGATCCTGAGTCTCAATTGGTGGCGGCTCTCCGTGCTACCCCAGATTGGGCAATCCCCTACATGGCGTATCTGGGGCGCGGAGAGTTACATACTGATGAGTTGTTGGCCCGCCAAATTGTTCGTCGATGCAAGTCCATGGTCATACCTAAAGGCGAGTTACACAAGCGAAGCACTTCTGGAGTTTTGAAAAGGTGTGTCTCTTCTGAGGAAGGGTGTGCGGTTCTCAACGAGATTAATGCAGGTGACTGTGGTCATCACGCCGGGTCACGCTCTCTAGTATCCAAGGCCTTTAGGCATGGATTTTACGGGTTGACAGCTCATGCGGATGCCGAGGATATAGTTCGTCAATGCGAGGGTTGCCAAAAATTTGGACGTTAGATGCATGTGCCGCCTCAGGAATTACGGATGATCCCAATTACATGGCTGTTTGCAGTCTGGGGGCTGGACATGGTTGGTCCTGTCAAGATGTCGTCCAATAAAAAGACTCACCTATTGGTGGCAGTTGACAAGTTCACCAAGTGGGTTGAAGCAGAGCCGGTTAGCAGCTATGATGCAGACACAACCGTCAAGTTCCTAAAGAAGTTGATTTTTCTCTTCGGGTATCCTCATAGTATTATTTCTGATAATAGTACTAACTTGTCAAAAGGCGCATGCAAGAATTTTGTGCAAGGGAGCACATCCGGCTTGACATTTCTGCGGTTGCACACCCCCAGTCCAATGGATAGGCTAAAAGGGCGAATCAAGAAATATTGCGAGGAATCAAGCCCCGACTTATGGTGCCTCTGGAACGTACCCTGGGATGTTGGGTTGAAGAACTGGCTTCAGTTTTATGGAGCATCAGAACCACCCCAAATTGATCTACTGGTTTCACGCCCTTTTTCCTGGTCTACGGGGCAGAGGCAGTATTACCAAGTGACATCAGACATGATTCACCACGAGTCACCGCCTATGTGGAACAAGACAACGAGTTAGCATGACAGGACTCGTTGGACGCCTTGGAAGAGGAGCGTGATTTGGTCGCGTCATGATCGGTGAGTTATCAACAAGACTTACGACGCTACCACATCCGCCGAGTCAAGAGCCGAGCTTTTCAAGACGGCGACTTAGTGCTCCGGTTGATTCAAGGTCATACTGGTATGCATAAGTTGTCCCCTCCATGGGAAGGACCCTTCGTCGTCAACAAGAATCTCCATATCGGGTCATATTACTTGGTGGATCTTCGCCCGGATAGGCCAACAACAGGGGTTGAGACAACTCGCCCATGGAACATCGCCCACTTGCGGCCATACTATACTTATAGCCACTGGCTCCTTACCTATGTTTACAATTTAGAATTTGTAATCCTTTATTTTATTTATAAAGCAATAAAGCCGGCGCCCACGAACGTCAGGGTCCTTTGCCGTTTCAGCTTCTTGAAAGCATGAGTATTTATTGTTCTACAAGTCGTCCAAGCATGGACGCTATGAGCATCAAAGAGCATAAGTCGCCACGTCGCGCTTATTTCAAAACTGGATGTTGATACGCCAAAGAGGACCAAAGTTGCCACGCTGCACGGTTCAAACATGGGCACCTTATATGGTTTTGAGAACTAAGCCGGCTTACTTGGGGGATACTAGCTCCCAAGTCGTTTTGCAGTAAGAGCGTATACGCTTATGCAATCCTATGTCTTGCTTTTCCTTAATCATAGGTCATTTGGGGGCTTCCACTCACTGAGTTCAGCCTGAATACCCTCTTGGCTAGCGAAAAATTAACGCATTACATTGGTTATACTGGACTGTGTGTTTAACGATTCGCCCTATGGTCCCATGTACTCTTGGCGAGTCAATCCACTTTTAGACCCTGAACTTGCCTTGGTTAAAACATGAAAGGTACTGGCGATATTCGACACATGGAAAATAGACAAACCATGGGTTCACTGAACCTGCTTCACTGAAGCTTGACTTGCGCCTGATCAGCCGGTCTAAACAACTAAAGGATGTTGCAAAAGCCTTCTTGGGGTAGCACTAGAGTTTTGCAAACTCGTCCTATCCCGTCATAACTCATCGAGCCGACGAACTTTATGACTATCTTTGTGGCATCACCCAAAGGTTTCATAAAATTTCTATAACCCGTCGCAACTCACTGAGCCGGCTTATTGTTTATAACCCGCCGCGGCTCACTGAGCCGTCTTATTGTTTTCTTTGATAAACAGGGCAAATGACATTTTTTGTCAAAACATGACAAAGCATTGGGAAAGGCGATTCATATTAATGAAGGCTGAAATTTCCAAACACAAATCGCAAGGTACGGTTATCATACTGTTTTCCTGAATCCTAAGACAATTACATGGCTCACCAGGCCATACGGGGCATCATATCCCGGTCAGAAAGGGATCAAAGTATTCTTGGAGAATCGATTTTATGACAAGTCAGTTCAAGCCGCCTCCGAGTCACCTTGCTTCGAGCTTTCGCCGTCTTCGATGTGTAAGTTGCCCAATTTCCAATTGCAATTGGTCAAGGCGACGAACTCATCTTCATCACTCAATATGGCGGACAGATCAATGTCAAAGTCAAAGGGATTCTTACGACCTCGTGGAGTCAGCCTGGTGAGTTCATACGAAGGAGGAGTCACCTTTTTGTTGCTTTCATCATAAGCCGTCTTGTATTTTCCTAAGTCCAGGCTGGCTGCTAGTTGAGTCGCCGCTGAGCGAGACTCTTTCACAAAATGATGGTAGTCCTCCTCAGTGAACTCTGACGCATCATCTTTTAACTGTGGGAAGCCAGCAGCTACTTCCTCCGGCTTAAGTTCGGGAGCATAGGCCAGACACCGGCTTAGGGTGGTCAGTGCTCCTTTATGGGCGGCTGACCTTTTTAATTTTTTCTACCTGAGGCGGCAATGTTGACACGCAACCTAGCATGTGCTTGATGGATTTTATGGGCTCCCTGTTTCCCATCACGGCCTTCATAGTCATCATGCCTCCCGTGTATAACTGCCCCATGAAAGTATAAATTGCTTTCAGCTTTAGAATATAGTCATTCTGCAGGGTGGCGGCTCGTGGACCTACGAATGGAATAACGAGATAATTAGCATTTGCAATATGCTTTGCCACACTTTCCGGAGGAAGGGAATTGACCCTTACCAAATATAGCTTGGGTCATGTTGGATATAAGATGCTTTAAGCCGGAGAGTTCTTGAAGAGCGGCTTTTAGCTTTTCTTCGGCTTGTTCTGCCTGTTTCAAGATGGCGACTTGTTAAGCATGGGCCTTCTCTTCAAACTTTTGGTGTTCATCTTTCATCTTCTCCATGTCAGCAAGGGCCAGACGATATTTTTCTTCAGACTTAGCCCGAGCATCCTGCTGTTCGGCTAAGTTTTGTTTTAAACCGGTCAAGGTTGAGTCGGCCCGAGTCAAGTATTCCTGCAAACAAAAAATGGGGAAGCAAGTTTCAAGACCTTTGCAAGCAACATCCCTCATACTTCGGGGCTAATGTATGACTTAATTCTTTTAAGTCATGTCTTCATTCAAGACCCGACTCATCTTTCACAAGATGAGCCGGCCCTTGGGGACTACAGGTTGAAGAAATTTTATATTCAAAAACCCGGCTCATCTTTCAAAAGATGACCCGGCCCTGGGGAGCTACAGGTTGAAGAAATTTTATATTGAAAGACCCGACTCATGTTTCAAAAGATGACCTGGCCCTTGGGGGCTACACATTGAAGAAATTTTATATTCAAAGACCCGACTCATCTTTCAAAAGACGACCCGGCCCTTGGGGATACAGGTTGAAGAAATTTTATATTCAAAGACCCGGCTCATCTTTCAAAAGACAACCCGGCCCTTTGGGGCTACATGTTGAAGAAATTTTACAAGACCCGACTCATCTTTCGAAAAGATGACCCGACCCTTGGGGGCTACACATTGCTGAATGATGCAAAAGTACGATTCATCATGGATGACCCACCCTTTCGAGGGCTAATGGGAGGATATATTCATAAAAATAAAGATGTCATACCTCGTGTTTGACTCGCATCACGTTGGCCAGGCTTTTCTCCATCTCACGGCTTCCTTCCAGGCGGCTCACAAAACCGGAATATAACTCTTCAAACTCCAATTTTTCATAATGAGGAAGCTTCAGCTTGGTGATATCCTTCTATGCAAATGTTTGGGCATCTTTTGGCGTATGTCTGGTTAACACCATGGTTGCAGGCTTAGAGTAACCAATACTAGTAACAATGACTTCGTCTGGATCTTGAGGCGTCTTAGCAAAACTGGGCGGGTTGATGTTTTCAATCACCTCCTTCCGAGGGCTCGAAGGCTCGACCCGGATATCAGGAATATCATCAAAAGTATCGCCCTTGATTTTAGTTGGATCTTTTGGAGCCTCTCGGATGGAGTCGCCTTTACCACACATTTCAGCCACTTTGGTAGCTGAAGATGAGTCGCCTGTCTTCCTCTTGTTTGCTTGTGATGTGAGAAAAAAATGTACCAATATTGGAACAAAAGGCATTGATGATTGAAAGAACATGTTAGTAAAGAAATTTACCACCGAACACTAATCATCGGGGGGAGGTTCGATATTGCTGAGTCGCCGGACGAAGGAGGTGAAACCTGATGAATAAGAATTCAAGGATTGAATAAATTGCGAAAATATCTTACAAAAGAAGGAAGAGATACTCGCGAAAACATACCTCGCTTTGCCGTTTTCGACGAGTTGCTCTTTCAGGTAACCCGGACACTAGGTCTCCAGAATGGCTTCGAGTATGGGTTTTAGGTGTGTAACTCGCCTTCTTCAAAAGGAAATCGGCGTCCAGATGAGCATCCGGGTGAGACATGGGAACTTTCTTACAAATTCTTCTGGCCGGCTTGGGGAGGGAAGAAGTTCAGTCAGAATAAACATAAATTACCTCGACATCTTCATCCTGGCTCTCATAGTCATCATCCTATAAACAAAAGGCGGTAAAGCATAAGTACAAGTCAAAATGAAGCAATAAAGACGAGGAATTTTACCTCTGACTACTCCTCAACAACACGAGACTCGCCAACGACAGATGACTCTTTGGCTGCAGCTTTGCCTTTGCTCTTCTTCATCTTCTTCTTCGTTTTGGAGGGAGGTTTGGTTGTCTTCTTGACGATAGTCTTGGTTCCCCGGGTCCAGAACACCGAATCCCTCTGATTAAACATGATGAAAGGCTCAGGACCACAAATATTCATGAGTATATGAAAGAGTTGCATTTTGGAGCCGGGTTGTTTACCTCTGGAGCCGGGTTGGTGATGCACAAGGGTTCGAGCCCAATTTGGGAGCAATTTTCAATTGGCTTGCCACATAGCGTCTTTATGATATTGACAATGTCTTCTTCCGAGAGCCTCACATTGTAAAAGCATTGGGGGTGGTTCAAGTCGCCATCATACTCACATATCAAACCATTTCGGCGGCTTAAGGGCAGAATCCTCCATTCTACCCAACACCGGATCAAGTCGATGCCGGTAAGACCGTTGGTGTTAAGAGCCCTCAGCTTTCGAAAGATGGGAACGAATGTGGCTTCTTCTTCTTCAGTCAACTTTTCAGGCAACTCGAAATCCATAGGAAGGCGATCTTCCCTGAAGCCTGGCAGAGGGTTTTTGTTGGGTGGAGAAGTGTCACGGCAGTAGAACCAAGTCTTTGCCCAGCCTTTGGGATGACTAGGCAAAGTGATAGCCGGAAACCCGCATTCATGACGCCGTTGAATATTGACTCCCCCCATCTCTAAGCTAGGTCCATGGGCAAATTCTGTTTGGCGGTTCAGATAGAAAAATTTCTGGAACAACAACACGGTGCGCTCGATTTGCAGATAAGCATCACAGAAAACTTGAAACTGGCATAGATTACTGATGGAATTTGGTCCCAAGTCGTGAGGATGAAGGTGGAAGAAATGTAGGGCGTCTCTAAAAAACTTTGAGCCGGGGGGCTTGAAACCTCGCTCCAAGTGATCAGCAAACGCAGCTACCTCTCCTTCGGCGGGTTGGGGAATTGTTTCCCCGAAGGCAGTCCGCCACCCAATAACCTCCTTGGGATCTAGATTACCCATTTTTACAAAATTGTCAAGATAGGCATCATTGACCTCTGTTGGCAGCCAGTTTCATTTCGAGATAGTACCCATAACTATGAAAGGAAAGAGTAGGGCGGGTTGTCAGGAACTACAGAATGGTGACTCGCCAGCCAAAATGATCTATGGTGTATCTACGGGACAACTCGCCATCTAAATAATCAACGATGTATCTACCGGGATATTCTAACTCGCCATGGCAAAAGGAGACACGTTACGACTCTAAAAGGGTTTTTCCTTAGGGATATTCTCGATTGGAGGACAAACATGTTTCTAACGTCACGCGATAATTTACGGATCTACGGGCATTTTCAATGGAAAAAATAATGCTAGCTGAAGGATGGAATACTGCAGAACACAACACAACACTATGTAAAATGGTGCGTAGGTTTATGAGCAATGGAGGAACAACGTATTAATAGGGAACATAACAAGAACTACCGCCATTATCATTTCCTATATGGGTCTACGATACCGCATCCAAATGGGCTAAAAATCAAGGGGGATGCGGCGTTCATGGAGTTCTGGTGCTGACCTAAGAAGTACAAGGATTCATATCTCGTCTTAATCGGAGAAGGGGATTTACATGAAAGAAGGAGATGTGAGGCGAGGATTGAGGAAGTCCCGCGATGGCGGCCGTGCCTTTGAGTGGCTCACGAAGCGGCTGGACGGCAACGATCTGTGACAAGGCTTTGGCGGCGATGAGGTGGTCGAGGTGCGCCTGGAGAAGACGATGTGCGTGAAAGGAGGAAGTGGGGGTAGGTGGCTGATACGTCTCCATCGTATCTACTTTTCCAAACTCTTTTGCCCTTGTTTTGGACTCTAATTTGCCTGATTTGAATGGAACTAACTTGGAGTGACGCTGTTTTCAGCAGAATTGCCTTGGTGTTATTTTTGTGCAGAAATCAAAGTTCTCAGAACGTCCTGAAAATTTATGGGTAACATTTTTGGAAAATATGAAAAATACCTGCGCAAAGATCCACCTGAGGGGGTGGGCCAGTGGGCCACAAGCCCTGCCACCGCCACCCCCTGGTGGCGGTGGGCAAGCTTATGGGGCCCACGTGGCTCTGCTGCCCCCAATCTCAGCTCTATAAGTTCACTTTCGTCCCAGAAAAAATAAGAGAGAAGATTTCGTGGCGTTTGCGATATGGAGGCGCCGCCACATCCTGTTCTTCTTCTGGAGGGTAGATGTGGAGTCCGTTTTGGGCTCCGGAGAGGGGAAATCGTCACCATCGTCATCATCAACGTTCTTCCCTCTCCAATTCCATGAAGCTCTTCGTCGTTCGTGAGTAATCTATTCGTAGGCTCGCTGGGCAGTGATGAGTAGGATGAGATCTATCATGTAATCGAGTTAGTTTTGACGGGGATTGGTCCCTAGTATCCACTATGTTCTGAGATTGATGTTGCTACTACTTTGCCATGCTTAATGCTTGTCACTAGGGCCAGAGTGCCATGATTTCAGATCTGAAATTATTATGTTATCACCAATATATGTGTGTTTTAGATCCGATCTTGCAAGTTGTAGTTACCTACTATGTGTTATGATCCGGCAACCCCGGAGTGACAATAACCGGAACCACTCCCGGTGATGACCATAGTTTGAGGAGTTCATGTGTTCACCAAGTGCTAATGCGTTGGTCCGGTTCTTTATTAAAAGGAGAACCTTAATATCCCGTAGTTTCCTTTTGGACCCCGCTGCCACGGGAGGGATGGACAAGATATGTCATGCAAGTTTTTTCCCTAAGCACGTATGAAGACACACGGAATGCATGCCTACATCACATTGACAAATGGGAGCTAGCCACATATCTCTCCATGTTAGAACTCTTGCATGATGAATATCATCCAAACAAATCACTGACCCATTGCCTACGAGTTTGTCCTACTACTGCTGTTACTTGTCTTGCTCTGCTGCTGTTACTTGTCTTGCTCTGCTGCTACTGTTGCTACTACTGTCGCTTACTACTGTTGCTACTTGCTACTTCTGTTACTACTGCTGTTCCTTGCCAGTTCTGTTAATCGTTACTTTGCTGTTACTACTTTGCTTGCAGATACTAATCTTTCAGGTGTGGTTGAATCTGACACATTCAGCTCCTAATACTTGAGAGTATCCTCTCACCTCCTGTTGGCGAATCAACAAATTTTGGTCGAATACTGTACCCTCCAAAACTACTGCGAACCCACGCGCTGGTGGGCCGTCAACAACATTCTTCTACTTTCATTGTCGGGGAGTGCTAGCAGCATTCTTCTGGTGCCGTTGCAGGGGAAGGTGTTGTCACAGAATCAACATTCGTCTAGCTATTGCCAGAGAGTGCCAGTCAGTGGCGTTGTCCTCCCACTCCCCCGTGACTATTTAAAGGCCCAAGGCAAGAGAAGGAAAAAAACGAAAGGCACGGGAATCGAAGTGACGGATTGAAACCTGGAGATGATGGCGCCTAAATTTTCGGGATGATAAGATAAGGACGAAAAATGATCCGTTGGGAATTGATGTCATCAGAATTCCAGGAATAGTGGAGAAGGTGACATCATGAGAAAATGAACTGGCGACTCAAGCAAATTGAGGAAACTCGCGGCTTGTCATTCATTGAAGGAAATATGGGAGTGAGATGAGTCACCGAGGAAAAGAGTGAAGATTTGTTGGCATGAATAAATTCAAGTCAAACTGGGGCCTAATGTTGGGGATATTACCTACGGTATGACCCGCCCTATTGGACCGGGTCAGGAAAGCGGCGACTCATATATACATGACCAATGTAAGCCTTGATTTGGAACTGGGGCGTGTTGAGAGATCTTGTCAGAAGGCCGCCAGAGCCCATGAGACGGATGGTAGTTCAAGATTGACGAAGAAGATAAGTCGCCAAGGAGTTTTCCTTGGCTTGATGAACACGACGACTTAGAGATAAGGAAGGCCACGATTTGTATCGTGGCCAGGACTTTGTGAACCCTGGGGCCTCGACCTGTATATAAAGGCGAGTCTCTAGGATAGATAGATCAGGTTAGAAATCATTGAGAGGTAGGTCACGCAAGTTACACCCTCACTACAGGAATCACCTTCTTTGCCGTCTGTCATCACAGACGGCAAAGACAAATACCCGGACGGCAAAGACAGTACCACAGACGGCAAAGATTGTCACGGCCGGCAAATTTTCTACGTCAGCCTACGTCGGCATAGGACCTTCTTTGCCGTCAGCTTTCCTGAGCAGCAGTCGGCAAAGAGTTTGGGACGGCAGCCGAGAGGCGTTGCCTCCGTTAGGGGTTAACGGAGCCTTTGCCGTCTGCCTCCTTAGCAATCTTTGCCGTCTGCCTCCCGGTCAAGCTTTGCCGTCCGCCTTCTCCTCTCCTCCCCTCCCCCTCCATCTTTGCCGTCTGCCCCCTTGACTATCTTTGTTGTCTGCCGTGTCCTCCCCTCCCCCCTCTCTCCACTTTTGTCTTCTGCCCCCTCCTCTGTGCCCTCTTCTTTGCCGTCTGCCCACCCAGCAGGCAGACGGCAAAGAGACTATATGGCCAGCTACTACTGCCCAGGTTGCACAGCTGGGCGCCACGTGGCACCTTTGCCATCTGCTGGCTGATGGAAAAGGCCTTTGCCATCAGCTGGCAGACAGCAAAGATCCTATATTGTCCCATTCTTATTTATTTTTTCTATTTCACATCACATATACATATAATTCAGAGCACATATATCATAAATAGATCACAACACATATATGACATACATATAAAGCTCATCAATGCCATTTGTTCATCAACGTACATCCCATATATCAAAAGAACCAACACATACGAAGTTTCATCCATATATACATACATATAGTTGCACATATATTGTTCATCAACACATTGTTCATCAACACATACAAAGAACCAACACATTGTTCATCAACTCAAATAAAAACGGAAACTAAAGCACTCCAACGCCAGCTTCCATGCATGTAGTACATCCAATCTGCAAAATGGGAATAAAAGTAAGTAGAAGAAGAACAACAACATATATATGACAAATAAGCTAAATTGAAGAAGAAAGAGAAGAAGCAATAAGAGAACAAGGAGAAGAAAAACAAGAAGGACGAGGAGGAGGAGGGGAAGGGGAAGGAGAAGGAGAAGGAGGAGGAGAAGAAGAAAAAAGAAGAGAAGAAGAAGGAGAAGAAGGAGGAGAAGAAGGAGAGAAGAAGAAGGAGAAGAAGGAGGGCTCCTTCTGCCCTCCTTCTTCTCCTTCTTCTTCTCTCCTTCTCCTCCTCCTTCTTCTTCTTCTCCTCCTCCTCCCTATTCTTCTCCTTCTCCTTCTATTCTTCTTCTCTTCTTCTTCTTCTTCTTCCTTCTCCTTCTTTTTGAGCTAAATATTCCAATTATTTCATTTTAGAGGAAAACAAGCTAAGTATATAATATTCATGAGCTAACCAAGGTTCTTATGCCATTTTGAGCTTATTATGGTATTTTGGAGCTAAATGGGCTCATTATGTCATTGTTGGGTTAATTAAAGCAAGGATAATATGAAAGAGGAGAAGAAAGAGGAGGAGGAGGAGAAGAAGAAGAAATCAAGAAGAAGGAGGAGAAGGAGGAGGAGGAGAAGGATAGAAGGTCCTTGGCCTTCTCCTCCTCCTCCTCCTCCTCCTCCTCCTCCTTCTTCTCTTCTTCTTCATCTCTTCTTCTTCTTTCTTTTCATTTTGCCTATTTCTTCTCCTCTTCTCCTCTTGTTGGAGCTAAATTACCTAATTATGTCTTTTTTGAGCTAAATGGGCTAATTATGTCATTTTAGAGAAAAACAAGCTAAGTATATAATATTCATGAGCTAACCAAGGTTCTTATGCCATTTTGAGCTTATTATGGTATTTTGGAGCTAAATGGGCTAATTATGTCATTGTTGGGTTAATTAAAGCAAGGATAATATGAAAGAGGAGAAGAAAGAGGAGGAGGAGGAGAAGAAGAAGAAATCAAGAAGGAGGAGGAGGAGGAGAAGGAGGAGGAGGAGAAGGATAGAAGGTCCTTGGCCTTCTCCTCCTCCTCCTCCTCCTCCTCCTCCTTCTTCTTCTCTTCTTCTTCATCTCTTCTTCTTCTTTCTTTTCATTTTGCCTATTTCTTCTCCTCTTCTCCTCTTGTTGGAGCTAAATTACCTAATTATGTCTTTTTTGAGCTAAATATTCCAATTATGTCATTTTAGAGGAAAACAGGCTAAGTATATAATATTCATGAGCTAACCAAGGTTCCTATGCCATTTTGAGCTTATTATGGTATTTTGGAGCTAAATGGGCTAATTATGTCATTGTTGGGTTAATTAAAGCAAGGATAATATGAAAGAGGAGAAGAAAGAGGTGGAGGAGGAGAAGAAGAAGAAATCAAGAAGAAGGAGGAGGAGGAGGAGAAGGAGGAGGAGGAGAAGGATAGAAGGTCCTTGGCCTTCTCCTCCTCCTCCTTCTTCTCTTCTTCTTCATCTCTTCTTCTTCTTTCTTGTCATTTTGCCTGTTTCTTCTCCTCTTCTCCTCTTGTTGGAGCTAAATTACCTAATTATGTCTTTTTTGAGCTAAATGGGCTAATTATGTCATTTTAGAGAAAAACAAGTTAAGTATATAATATTCATGAGCTAACCAAGGTTCTTATGCCATTTTGAGCTTATTATGGTATTTTGGAGCTAAATGGGCTAATTATGTCATTGTTGGGTTAATTAAAGCAAGGATAATATGAAAGAGGAGAAGAAAGAGGAGGAGGGGGAGAAGAAGAAGAAATCAAGAAGAAGGAGGAGGAGGAGGAGAAGGATAGAAGGTCCTTGGCCTTCTCCTCCTCCTCCTCCTCCTCCTCCTCCTCTGTTATGACCGGCTTGGCCTATGGCCGGCGTAGGCCCATTGGGCGTTAATATTAGCGGCTTGGCCGGCAATTTATGTTAGGTAAATTACTTTAGGAAAGTTATCTTAAGCTCGAGTTATAAATACTAGTTGTAAGACATCAATTGAGATCAAGCAATAAAGATATTATCTTCTGTTGCCCGGCTCTCCAAGGAGCCGGAACCCTAGCCTCCGCCGCACCTAACCCTAGCCGCGACGGCGCCATCTCGCCGGCGCGTCCGCTCCAGCCCTCGCTCCCCTCCTCCCTGCCCTTACAACCTACGCCGGAGGCCTGGTAGGAACCCTAGTCCTTGGTATCCAGAGATTCCAGGCTGATCATGTCGCTCCCTCCACCACCGCCGCCGCTCAACACCACCACCGCCCCACTGCCGCAAACCACCACCACCGCCCCGCCGCCGCTGCCGCTCACATCCGGGACCGCTCCCTCGCCAGTGCCGATCATCACCGCGGAGGAGCCGCTCCCCATACTCTCGCCCGAGGCGATATCGGGCACCCTGCAGGAGCTTGTCCAAGCGGTCCGAGGCATCAGCCTCTACCTCGCTGGGACCCAACCCCCGCCGCCGAGCGTCGCCCCCACTACCTATGGGCCGCCGTCGCTGCCGTGGGCCACCCCAGCCTTCCAGCCACTCCACGGAGGGGCGCCGCCGCCGCAGCTGCTGCTGCAGCACTACCATGCCGCGGGCACTCCTTGTCCGGTGTGGCCGGCCACCACCGCGCCGCTGGGGGGCTGCCCTACGAGTCGCTACCGGCCACCATGGCGCAGGCTCCGGCGCCGCACCAGCAGCCGCCGCCGGCATCGACAGCAGCACCTCCAGCGCCCCGAACCACCGGCCGGCCCCTGCACCAGGTGCAGTTCCCGTCATCGCCATCGCCAATTCCCGCGTGGGCAGCCGGATCATCTTCGGGTCCGATCTATACCCCGGCACCGGAACACTCGGCGCCCTCTCTGCCGTTCGAGCGGTCCTCCAGCTCGATGCCTTACGGCCCGGAGTTTCCCGACCCGGCATACGCGAGGCCACCGACATCAGCGGCTCCCAGACACGGCGGGCCGACATCTCCTCGGTTCGCTAAGCTGAACTTCACCACTTACGACGGCGCGGAAGACCCCCTCAACTGGCTCAACCAGTGCGAGCAGTTCTTTCGGGGGCAGCAGACGCTCGCGTCGGATCGCACCTGGCTCGCGTCCTATCATCTCCGTGGTACTGCCCATACTTGGTACTACGCCCTCGAGCAGGACGAGGGCGGCATGCCACCGTGGGACCGCTTTCGCGAGCTCTGCCTTCTCCGGTTTGCCCCCCCATCCGTGGCAGCCGACTGGCAGCCCTCGGCCGCTTACCGTTTACCTCAACGGTCTAGGACTATGCCGACCGATTCCAAGCCCTGGCATGCCACGCGCCAGGCATATCCGTGTCTCAGCGCGCTGAGCTCTTTGTGAGTGGCCTACCGGACCATATTCGCGTGGATGTCGAGCTCCGGGAACCCCCCGACCTTCAGTCCGCCATGTACTACGCCCGGGCCTTCGAGCAGCGGGCCCAGGCACTGCAGCAACCGCCCGGACGGGGCGGCCGCCAGCTCAGTCGACCCGTGCCGACCCTTCCAGCACCGGGCCGGCCTCCGCCAGCCGCAACGTCCGCACCTCCGGCCGCCACACGGACCTTCCGCAGGTTGTCCCCGACCGAGCAGCAGGAGCGTCGACGTCAGGGTCTCTGCTTTAACTGCGATGAGCCCTACACGCCGACACATGTCTGCCCCCGCCTCTTCTACTTGGAGACGGTCGACTACACCGAGGCGGACGAGACGAACGACGCACCAGAACCGGCCGCAGATTCTACGGCGACGGCCTGCGTCGTCTCTCTCGACGCCCTCGCCGGCATCCGCCATGAGCAGACCATGTTGCTGCCCGTGACGATCCATGGCGAGCAGCTGGTCGCCCTGCTGGATACGGGCTCCACACATAACTTCCTACCCGAGGCAACCATGCGTCGTCTAGCTATTCCGACCACGGGCGGGGAGCGCCTTCGGATCACGGGGGCCAACGGTGACCGCCTCTAGTGTCATGGACTCGCCCGCGACGTTCCCATCACCATCGGGGGCAAACACTTTTCCATTAGCTGTGCCGGCATCGACCTCGGCTGTTTCGACTTCATCCTCGGTGTGGACTTTCTCCGGACCCTCGGGCCCATCGTGTGGGACTTCGACGCCCTCACGATGACATTCTGGCGGCTGGGACGCTAAATTGGCCTTGGCCTCCTCCTCCTCCTCCTCCTCTTTATGTCTTTTTTGAGCTAAATTACCTAATTATGTCTTTTTTGAGCTAAATTACCTAATTATGTGTTCTTGGAGCTAAATTGGCTAATTATCTCATTTTAGAGGAAAACAAGCTAAGTTTGGAGGAGAAACTTACCGTAGTGGTCATCAAGGAGGAGAAACACCACGGTTGCTCGCGCCGGCTTCCTTTGGAGACGGTTGCCCTGGAGAAGGGTCGTGCGATGCCGCTCGGGAGTTATTCTACAGAAAAGATATTTTGCAATGTCTCAGTTAGCATGATGACACTCAATTATTAATACTAGTTTATAATGAAACTCACCGTGCCAATCGAAGAGAAGACGGGCATCGGCGGAGGGACTTTACCGCTCTTCTCGCACAGACCCTGAAGAGTGGGTCGTATTAGTTAGTATTGAAACAGACATTACACACATGATTTGACTAATGTGAAAAAAACATACCACAAAAAGCTCGTACAGGGCCCGTTGACCCGCCTCATTCCGGGCCCTCTCCTCCTCAAGCAATCGTGCCGTGCTCTGGTCCCTCTCATCAAGAGCAGCCTGAAGAGCAGCCTGGCTTGCCAATCTCTCTTTCTCAAGAGCAGCCTGGTTTGCCGCTCTCTCTTTCTGAAGAGCAGCCTGAAAAACCATTCCTCGTTACCACAGTAATGATCTATGGTGACACACATAATGAAATGGATGAAAGTGTTCTTAGTCCGTACAACTAACCTCGATGGCAAGTTCGACTGGCCGTGGACAACGCTTTATCTCAGGACAGTTGCTCGACTGGCGCGCCTTGATCTCCGGAAGAGTGAGTGGACAACGTATTATCCCATCTCCAATGGCTATCGAGCCATTGGGCCTCCCGCCACCAGATATCATCACCAACTCTGGATCCAAAGGTTCCTGACTAGGGTTAAAGTCATCCCCTTTCGTAGCCTTCCCCGCGTCCCTGTATGCCACGAGCTTCTGGTGGGATGATATGTTGGTGAAGTTACTGGGATCATCCAGGTCAGACTCAGAGAATGCCTTCGCCTTCTTGTACGAGGCAGTATGGGCCATGCCATAAAGGTCGTACAAGTGTGGCATCTCAGTCTTATTGTGATGCGCCTAAAAGAGAGGAACAAAATATTAGCATAAGAATGAATTGCATGAATCATGAAGCAAATCACATACCCAGTTTCGTCCAAACTGAAGTAAGTTGGCGCTGCCTTGATGGTGTGGCACACCAACCATTTGGCTACGCCGATCCTTCGCATTATCGTGGACGGTTCGCCAGCTGCCTGTGCACCACTCATCAACCAACGCCTCCCAACAATCCATCTTATCCGCACACCATCTTGGGGGCACCTGTAAGTTATTAGAAAGAATTTTCAGCGCTACACCTATGAATGAAATCAAGAAAACTACGTAGAAGGACTTAAGAATAGGTAATTACCTTCATGTATTGCTCCTTCTTCAGAAACTTTCCGCGGCAATCCTTCTTCTCCTTCTTAATACCACGCGTGGCGTAGTAATCTCGAATAGCCTGCGGCCGAGCCTCGTGGCGCAAGTTCTGTAGTAACCGCCTACACTCGACCTCAAGAACCCTGGCCGCCGCCTCCTCATATCCATCCTCACACCTATAGAAGGTCTGCAATCAAACGTGAAAACACCGATTAGTACCATAATTAGCTATATTGTTAATTTTAGATTATGTAAAAGGATAATTTACCCCAAAGCTCCTGATCACCATCTCGGCCCTCGTGTGGCACAAGACACCATCTATAATCTCCTCCGGCGGGGCCTGCGCAGCCTAGTAGTGCTCCCAGGTAAATCCTAGTGTAGGAACCTGACCCTCACCAGGCAACGTGACAAACCCCGGGAAATTTGTCCGGCAAAGCACACCAAGGACGGAGTTCGGCCTACGGACTCCAAGAGGGTGTACCCATCCCCTGCAGTATGATAAGGTCAGTGCATTAGATATTTGAACAAACTTGAAGGCAAAAGCTAAAAAAAGGGAAAATGTACTTACCTATCTCCTTCAGGTTTAATCACCAGCCTCTGCTCGCGGGTAGCCGGGCGATCGGGAGACGTGTACTACCACGCTTGTACACGGTAGCCGGGGCCCCGTCCACCTGCACATCGCCCTCGCTATCCGTAAGCTCATCCCCGCCATCCCCGCCCCCTGAGCCACCCGGACCCTCGGTCCAATCCGGCAACTCGGTACGATCCGGCCAAGGCTCCCATCCGGACCTCTCCACGTCGGGTGAAGCCTCCGGAACCGTAGTCTCCTCCGGCTGCTCCTGGGCCGAGTGCACCTCGACCCGAGGCTGCTCCTGGACCGGAGTCTCATGGGACGAATGCCCGTGAACACCAGGCTCCTGGACCGGAGTCCCCGTAGCCTCCTCCGCAAACGGGTCGACCATACTAGTCCTATGCTCGGGTGAATGAGCTGGTGGTGGTGGCGAGGACGGCTCAATAGTCCTCCCGGATCTTCCGCGGCCACCACCTCTCCCTGTACCCTTCCCCTTCTTCCCTACCTGACCAGCACCTCTCCCAGCGGGCAATGCCGCCGACGAAGAAGAACCCACGGCTGGTGTCGAAAGACTGTCTGCCAAAGCTCTACGGAGAGATAGGGGTGGAATGGAAGTACCACCCCTCGTGCGGGGCGCCTGGGAAGAACCCGTCAAGCGATCTGGACCCGCGCCCACCATCTTTCAACACCTGCCATGATAAAGATTAAAAGAAATTAGTACAACATAAAAAAATTGAATGACTGACATGAATAATAATATGTACATGAATAATAAAGATTAAAATATATATAATTTAAGTTGTGAATCTTACAAACTAATAATCATCATCAATAAATGCATCATCATCATCACTATCACGCATGTCTTCATGAATGACGTGCCCATCGGGTTCAACGGTGTGAAGTTGTGAAATGCCTTCCTTTAATCGTTGAAGCATTGACAGGTCATCCGCATCAGTAACCTCTACGAGTTCCAGGTCTTCTGGTTCCGGCTCAGGGCTGGAGTCGGATTCATTGTCGCTGTCTAATTCCATGTTCTTGGATGAAGCACGGCGGTTCTTGAAACGTTTCTTGGAAAGACGTGTTTCTTGGAAGAATTCTCCATCATATGTGTCTGGGTTAATGTGAGGTTCATAATCCTGTTCATTTGGGAGAGGTGGTCTGACATGTGGCGGCACTTCATAAACAACATACCAACCTTCCAGATTCTTATCCGTTTGGCATGCCCACGGTAGGTAGAAAACTTGGGTCGCCTATTGAGCCGTAATATAGACATCGGGAACATCTAAATGGGTGTTTGGATTGATCTCGACTAGTCCTATATGTTCATGAGTCCTTCTAGTCTCCTTCGGCTGGAACCAATAACATTTGAAGACTACGACGTTCGGTGGGTTTTCACCATAGAATTGAAGTTCATAAATTGCTTCAACTCTTCCATAATACTCGATAACACCTTCGCCGATAGCAGAGACACCACAATTTCTAGATTTCCGATCGGGCATAGATAGCTCTTTGCCAAAGGTACGAAAGAGATACCCGTTGATGTTGTATTTCTCAAATGAACGGACCTTATAGTCAAAACCATTAGCGACTTGTCTCAATTCGGCGTCCATAGACTCTGAATTAGCCTACAAGTTTAATACGAAACGGTTGTTGCATTAGCCGCAAGTTAGACCAAGAATGAAATGGTCCATTATTGATAATTACCGTTTGTTTGAACCAAGAGATGAAACCGGGATAGCCGTCTCCTGTCTTTGACAGAAGCTCGTACTCTTCGACGGAATCATTTTCGATCACCGCTCCATCCGAGAATTTGACGACGTAACGGCTGTTTGAAATATCCGGGAATAAGAGCAGTTCAAATGAATTAGAGGTTACGGGAAAATTTGCCGAGAACTCACTCGATGTACGGCCGCACTTCTGTTAGGTTGTCGAAGATATACAACGAAATGTTCCGCCATTCTTCGATATCCAACATTATTGGTTTCGAAGCACCGGCTGGTGCGAGCTTCCCTTTGAATAGGCTGAGGTTGGACCCACCTTTTGTAGGGTCTCCATCATTGTGCCGAGGCTTCGGATTATGCAAATGATGATTTTTGGCTTCGTAGTGTGCTGTCACAAAGTTTGCCACCTCCTCAGTAATGAATGCCTCAGCCATCGATGCTTCAATTCTACGCTTATTTTTACATTTAGCTCGAAGGGTCTTCTGCATCCTCTCAGTTGCAAAGCACCAACGATTTTGCACGGGCCCACCCAATCTTGCCTCGGTCGGTAGATGTAAAATCAAATGCTGCATTGGATTAAAGAAGCCCGGTGGAAAGATCTTCTCTAACTTGCACAACAACTCCGGTGCAAACTCCTCCATGTCTTCTACCACGCCAGCCGACAATTCTTTCGCACAAAGAACACGGAAGAAATAGCTCAGCTCCGCCAGTACTAGCCATTCATCCTCAGGAATAAAGCCACGTAACATCACCGGCATCCAAGTGTGCATACTCCTTCCTAAATAAGACACATCCTTTCTCACATGCATCTATCTTCTCTTAGGGCATCTTAAGTACACGAAGTATTTTGTCCGACTGGTACAGGTTTGCAGGCATGACATGGCCCTTGGGTAGGAAACGTCCAAATAGTGTCATCATCGCGTCGTAGCATTCTCTTCCCAAGTTGAACTGAGCCTTCATAGCCATTACTTGTGCAATTGCATCCAGCTCACAGAGCTCGGTGTGCTCATGGAGAGGACGTTTTGAAGACTCCAACATTTCATAAAAGGCCTTTGCAGATTCCTCCATCTCATCTTCCGAATCCCGAGCATCATCAAAGTCTTGCACCATGTCTTCGATCCCAGTACCATGCTCGTCCGTGCGACGACGGACCACCTCAGCTCTTGTGCGTTGTATAGACTCACCATGAAATGTCCACACCGTATAATTAGGCTTAAAACCCCTCCTCTACAGGTGTTTAATCATTACAGCCTCTGTCGTCATTTTATAGTTGTCGCATCCAGGACAGGGGCAATAGTTTCTTTCCTGGCCATTTGCGAATGCGGCTTTCACAAATTCCTTTGTTTTTAAAAACCATTCTTTCGTCATCTCTTTCTGACTAGGGTGACCGGTATACATCCACGCACGATCACTCATCTTGCATAGCTACTAAAGACAGAAGAAATATATTTATATAAAATTTAGCATTTATATTCATCTTTCGCCATTTTTATTACGTCCAGGCAACCTACACGCTAATAGGTAAAGATAGGTCCTAATCCCACCCGAGTATGTGTAGATTGGGTTCGTTTTCCCATGCTCTGCTCCGGATCCAACGCAATATTTCGGCAGCACCTCCCCGCTGTTCTCCTGATACACATCTCCGCAATAAACAGAGAGGATGTGCATCCGGAGAACAACAGAGAGGCACTGACGAAATTCCGCATCGGATCCAGAGCACATCATACGGGAAAAGGAACCCAATCTACACATACTCGGGCTGTCCATGGATAATGTTGGACAATTCGAAAGGATGGCGGTTATAAATATGCAAAGACATGCATATTTATAGATGTCGCCCTTTCGAATGGGAGACGCATATTGGTCACGCATACTGATAAACTAATTGAATTACCTAAATCTAGAAAGTTGCATCCGGAAACCGAGCCACAGTAAATGAAGGGGCGGGGAGGAGATGAAATTTGTACTGACCCACGAATGCAGGGGCAGAGCTCGTACAACAATTACCTAATTATGTTGGAGCTAAATTACCTAATTATGTCTTTTTTGAGCTAAATGGGCTAATTATCCCATTTTAGAGGAAAACAAGCTAAGTATATAATATTAATGAGCTGGGTTATGTCATTGTCCTATACTACTTCTTTTCTTCTTCTCCTTCTTATTTTTGTCTTCTCCTCCTCCTCCTCTTCTTCTTCTTCTTCTTCTTCTTCTCCTCCTCCTCTTCTCCTCCTCCTCCTCTTCTTCTTCTTCCTATTCTTTCTATTAAGCAGGTCCAGAAGTTGCCCTTTTGGTCCAGAGGACTTTCCAGGTTACCTATACTACTTTTCAGGTTATGTCATTGTTGGGTTAATTAGCCCATTTTGCCTATTTCTTCTTTTCTTCTCTTCTTCTTCTCTTCTTCTTCTCTTCTTCTTTTCTTCTTCTTTTCTTCTTCTTTTCTTCTAGTAAATCTACTAATTAACTAACAGAATCTACCACTAAAACTACTAATTAACTACTAATCTACCACTAAACTACCTACTAAATCTACTAATTAACTAACAGAAACTACCTACTAAATCTACTAATTTATTCTTCTTCTTCTTCTTCTTATTTTCTTTTTTCTTTTTTCCTCTTATTCTTCTTCTCCTTCTTCTTGTTTTCTTCTTCTCTTCTTCTTCTTCTTCTTCTTCTTCTTCTTATTTTCTTTTTTCCTCTTATTCTTCTCTTCCTCTCCTATTTTTCTTCTTCTTCTTCTTCTTGGTTCTTCTCCTTCCCTTCCTTTTCCTTCTTCTTCTTTTCATTCTTCTTATTTTTTTCTTCTCCTTTCTCCTTCTTCTTCATCTCCTTTCTCCTTCTTCTTCTTCTTCTAAACCTAAACTAACTAAACCTAAACTAAAACTGAAACTAAAACTAAAACTAAACTAAAACTGAACCTAACCTAACTAAAACTGAAACTAACCTAACTAAATCTGAAACTAACCTAACTAAAACTGAAACTAACTAAACTAAAACTGAAACTAACCTAACTAAACCTAAACTAAAACTGAAACTAAAACTAAACTAAAAGTAAGAACTAATTAAACAAAAACTATTAAAAAAAAGAAGAAACATAAACTTACCAGGGGGAGGAGGGCCGCAGGGGGAGGAGGGCGGCGGTGGAGGAGGGTGCAGGGCGGCGGTGGGGTGGGGTGGGGGTGGCGTCGGCGGCGGCGGCGGCGGGGGCGCAAGGAGGAGAGGAGGGCCGCAGGGGGGGGGGGGCGTAGGGCGGCGGTGGGGTGGGGAGGTGGGGTGGTGGTGGCGTCGGCGGCGGCGGCGGTGGGGCGGCGGCGGTGGTGGGGCGGTGGCGGCGCTGGGGGCCGGGGGCTGCTGCGGCGGCGCTGAGGGGCTGCGGCGGCGCTGAGGGGAGAGCAGTGAGAGAGAGTGCGTGGGAGAGAGGAGAGAGGTGGGGCGCGCGGGGACCGTTAACGTTTGGGGGGTCCATCCCCTTTGCTGTCTGCCACGGACGACAAAGCTAGTCAGGCAGACGGCAAAGGGGTGGATGGGGCCGGGGTGGGATGGGGAGAGAGGAGGGGTGGGGTGGGATAGCTTTGCCGTCTGCCATCAGCAAAGAGGTGGCTGATGGCAAATATGTATTTTGCCATCAGCCTCCTCTTTACCGTCTGTTTTTTGCCAACACACGGTAAAGAGGTTCTTCGCCGTCTGCTGGCTAATGGCAAAGATTTGGCAGACGGCAAATATAGGAATTCCAGTAGTGCCTCCTTGTAATCGAATCCACCATCAATATACACAAAGCAGGACGTAGGCTTTTACCTCGACACGAGGGGCCGAACCTGGGTAAATCTGAGTCTCGCTTCCGCTCACCCCCTTTGACTCGCCACCAAGGTGCGATGGCTCCTTCACTAAGTCCTTTCACGAGGACATCTGCCGTGACAAAACCACGACACCTGGCATACCTGGCCAAGGAGGGAAGCCAGCCCAGCCCACCAAGGGCAGGGGGTCTTCTTTCTCCTTGTGCTAGGAGGACAGACATGTGCGCGGCGCTCGCGGCCACATCGCCGGCCACCTCTTGCTTCCACGAGGAGGTCCCGAGCCCTCCAAACCGTGCCAGAACAACGGCCCCGATGTCCTCATACCATTCCCCCTCTCCCCATAGTTTCCCTCCCTATGCCGCTTTGTCTCTCACCCGGACCCGAGCACCGCTCACCATAGTCACGGTTACCAGCCACTGCTTACTCGCCCGTGCATGCCAGAACAACTGCCGCGTCACCCGCATCCTTTCAGCCAGAGGAATCGGAGCCAGAGGCCCGGCAATGCCATCGCCTCCATCATTTCCAACTCCGGCCACCAGAGTTCATCGCGTCGGATTCGTTGCCTCCAACGCCTCCCCGACCCATCTAAGCCCCTCTTCCGGTCCGCAGTGAGCTTCTCATCCCTCTCCCTCTCTTCCTAGGCCTACCCGTGCACAGCAGCCTCACTACCATTGAAACCGAGCCCCGGCCGCCACACACCTCGTTGCCGACATCGATTCTGGCACCCCCGCGACCAGCCACCGCCTCCTCTGGATGAGTCCGAGCCTAGGCTTCGTCCTAGTGCTCTCGGCATCTAGATCCGACGCTAGAGGGCCATTCCAACGTGCCTCCGCCACCTTGGGTGGTCGCAGGCGATGAGCCGTCGCCCAAACCCCGTGTTTAGCATCTAATCACCCCTCTGGGTCCATGACAGGTGGGCCGAGATCCCTTAGTATCCTCGGTAGTTTAATTAAATAACGTTAATAAATAGATTCACTAACATACGGGTCCCACCTACCAGGTTTGACCTGGACCGGCTCGTTTGACCTGGTGACGCGAGGATGACATCACCTCGACGCAATAAGTCAATTTCTGAAATAAATTAATTCAGTAAAAGTCGATAAATTAGTATAAACTTCAAAAATTCATTGAAAATAATATGTAAGTGAGATTGAAATAATTTATATATGAAAAATTATCAGAAAAATCCAATGAATATGATGGTACCACTTTCATTCATGTTTGAAAAAATTATAACCACTGTTTAGGTCAATTTCATTAAAGGCATTTAAATGGTTATGAATGGAGTTAAGATTTATCTACATGGATCAAATAACTTCCATTTAAATTGTGGTCACTTGCATTATACAAAACCAGCAACATGTTAACATGCCATGATCATGCATCATTGTGAAGCATTTCCCGTGCTTAAATTGTTCTTGTTTGATCTTGTTCTGGTAGATGCTTGAGTCATGTTGTGCCATTACCTTGTTATGCTTTCTATGCTTAGAGTTGAGTGGTTTGATCATCTAGATGATGAATTGGAATGATCATGTCCTAGATGATGAATTGGTTTGATCATCTACATGGTGGGTTATCTCATTCACGTCGCAGTTAGGACCCGAGATCTTGTGTTGGTATTCCAAGACTAGCTACTGCCGTGCATTGGGCTGTGGTAACTCGAGCTCTCTCAGCCTATTAACTACTCTGTTCTCAGTCCAGGAGTCGTAGTAGTTTGAAACGTTTATAGGTTGTGGCACAACCTGATAAGTGGATGAACGGCCCTCGGGACCGGCTTGGGGCCCTGCTCACATCGTTTGAGGTCATGTTGGAAACCTCGGCCAAACTTCCATTGTGGGTTCCAACTCAGATAGGCGACTGTTGTGGACGTGAGTCATTGTAGGTTAATGTTCGTGGCGGACTCCCTCGTTGGAATTCCGCTTGAAGGTTGCCGGGGTGCTTATTTTAAGTGGCGGGAGCATGTGTGATGATGTACACCCCTGCAAGGTAATTATCTATTCGAATAGCCGCGTCCTCCAATATGGACTACTTGGATACTTGCGTGGTTCATAGACAACTTTAACGGATACTCTAAAATTGTCCACATAAGTGTGAATGCTATGGATGACCTTCTCGTAGGACGAGAAGAGAGGATCCATGGTGGTGTATTGATGGGTGGATATATGGAATCATGTGTGCTCTCTCATACGGAGACTGGAGAGGTATGAAACATTGTCGCAGTCTAGGTTAGCCAATGGTCAAAGCTGGCGTTTCTATAGTAAATCCCACAACCCGTTCATTGATACATGATGCATATGTAGTTAGTTCTCATGTAAGTCTTGCTGAGCACCTTCGTCCTCAGTGTTGCTTATTTACATTTTTGTAGAGATAAACATTATTCTCTCTATGTTTTTCTCTTGACGTTAACATCGATGGATTAGCTTCAGAACCTCGATAGCGGTCTGGCTCCTATGGTAGGGTCGTTGTAGCTTTTTACGCTATTCCAGCCGCTTTTAGTAGATGTCTGTACAATTACATGCAACTTCCGCTTGTTGTTTGTATGCTCTGAATGTTGGGTCATGTGACCCCCCTGTTTGTAACATTATATTATGTTGGCTCCTCGGAGCCTACTAAATAAATGATGTGTTGTAGAGTTATGTTGTGTTGCCATATTGTATCTGCACATATCGTGCATATTGTGTGTATGTTTGAAATGCATTGGTATGTGTGGGATACGACACCTAGTTGTGCGCCTATGATAGCCTGCTCTACATGAAAATGCCTCTTTGTGCTTCCACTGAGCCTTGGTAGCTTGCTACTGCTACAGACACATTGATTGACCGACATGTATCCTTCTTTGCTATTGTGTCTGTCTCCACGAGGAAATGCCACGCGGTGTAATGGACTCCATGTAGCTTGCTATGACTCATCTACGCACGCTGATTACCGGCACCTGCATTGCTGGGTTATGGATGCCTATTCCTGTATGGTTGTGCCACTTTGTAGGATCGAAAGTATGTATAGAGGGGGGAGGGTGATTAGACTACTTGGCAGGATATATTTTTTGCCTTTTCCCAATTTTACTTATGAGGCACCTACGACAGTTATAACAAGTCAAGTACACCCTACACATGCAGTCCTAATAGTATAGAAGCGGAAAGTAAACATGCAAGTGTAAAGTAGAGGAGTAAGGTAGGGAGATCAAACACACGAGGTTGACCCGGGATTTTTGGCATGGTTATGATAGGTGGCGCTATCGTACGTCCGTGTTAGTGGAGACATCAACCCACGGAGGGTAATGGCTGCGAGAGTCCACGGAAGGCTCCACCCATGGAGGATCCACAAAGAAGCGGCCTTGTCTATCCCACCACGGCTTACGTCCACGGAGGACTAGCCTTACTCACGGTAGATCTTCACGAAGTAGGTGATCTCCTTGCCATTACATACATCTTGGTTCAACTCCACAACACGAAGTAGGAGGCTCCAAAGCGACACCTAACCAATCTAGGAGGCACCATCCTCACAAAGGTAATAGATGGGGTAGATCAATGAACTTATTGCTCTTGTGCTTCTAAATATAGTCTCCTCAACACAAATCACTCTCTCACAAATATGAATGGGTAGCAGAGGTTGATTTGGTGGGAAGCCGTTTGGGGAGGCTAGAGATCAAGTTTCAAATGATTGGATTGGAGTTTCTTGGTCTCAACACATGAGTAGGTGGTTCTCTCTCAGAAAATGGATCTAGAAGTGAAATGTGTGTTCTGTGTGCTTCTACCACAAATAAGAGGTGGCTGAAGAGGTATATATAGGCAGCAGCCAAAATCCAACCGCTACACATAAAAGTTGTCACACCCTGTTTTCACTTTGCCTCAAGTGTAATATTTTCAAATTTGGATTTAACTAAAACTTTTTAAGCAAATGCTATGAGTGCCATGATTGTCAGTGATTGTATGTATGCTTGAGTGTGTGGATGTAAAATTAATTTTTACAACATAATATTTCCATAAATAAATCTTCTTTCTCATTTTTGTTAATTCAAAACCTTGCTTTGGGGTTGGCACTGCAAGTCCCTCATTTCAAGGGGTGCCTTCACCAAAGATTGTATTCTGATTCTAGCACTATTATAACTCTCCAAAATCATAAAATAGTTATTTTATAAAATATTTTCCTATTTTATGTGCATGTCCTTTTGTGAGGCCAGAATGGTATTTGTGAGTTGAAAATTATTTTTCTACCTTAGAAAAATTAAAGGAAATTTGGAGATAATCAGGGAACATATATTTTCCATATATAAGATTTTCAGCCCCTATTTATGTTCAAAATATTTGAGCAAACCTTTGAAAATCAATTCTGTCTGTTTTGACCTTTTGAAATAGTTTCAAAGGAAATATTCTCAATATATTCCTAGATAATTCTAGCATGTTCCCCAAGCTATACTTGGTGATAATGCCAAGTTTCACCTCATTACAAGGTGTTTGGTTTACCAAATAATCCTAAAACCTTCCTGTCCAGATTCAAGTTGAAGCAACTCTACATTACAGAGTTTGTCCAAATGGCCTAAAACTTTGTAGGAGTGCTCAATACCCCAAATGACGAGACCCTACCAAGAATTAGATTTGTGGGGATTAATTTGCTCACATTTCCTCTTAATCAGGCAGAACTTTCCAATTGAGGGTGTTTTCAAGTTTACATTGCGAAACTTCACAAATGGAGCTCAAATTTGGTAGAGCATCCTCATCTTGCCTAAAAATCAATCCTGATAACTTTCAGAATCATTGGTAAAGGTTAGGTGCCCCAAACAAATATCAAACACCTTCAACCAGATTTGTCAAACAACATCTTTCACTCTCTACACCCACTCCCTTCTCTCCAAACACCTAGCACAGACTGCGAGCACCACTCCTGAACTGCAGATGAGTGGTCCCTCCCTAGTTCAAAGTGAGTAAGCCAAAACCCTAATTTAGCTCCTGGTTCAATGCTGGAAGTGCCTCTTTAAGCACCTCCCTTTGACTAGCATTGATATTCTCGGTTCCTAGCAAATGAAGGGCATCTAACCCACCCCTCAGACACGCCACACAAGGCCAAAGCGTACCAGAGCGCGCCAGCATGCTGTGGCATGCCAAAACTGCGCTCTGGACGCGCTACAAGGCACACCCCGAGGTTAGGGAGGCTAGCCCTGGCCGGTTCTCACCTCCCCTCGATGTGTCACCTTGCCCCGACAACGACCCGACTCAGGGCAGCCTCAGGGCCCCTTTCTTCACCTCTCCACTAACTCAGGCGACGCGTGCCCGCGCGTGCCCAATTCAGTCAGGAGTGCGTAGCCCCGCAACACGCGTGCACATCTGCCCCCGCTCCTCCTGTTGCATCCACGGAGTCCTAAACGACGTCCTCAAACCATGGTTTCGTTCCCTCTCTCCCTCTCTTGAAGCCGTGGCTAAAACCACCGGCGCTCCCCGCCCGGTACCCCATCGCCAGCCTATAAATTGGCTTCCCCCGTCGTTCTAGCACCTTCAATCGAGCCCTAGCATCCCCACTTGAGTAAGGAGAGCCCCGGTGCTCGAGATTGATTGAGGCACCGCCGCGTCGGAGCTCCGTCGATCTCAGGTTATACGCTCACTCTTGAGCTCCTCTCACTTTCCCCGTGACCACAACAAGCTCAGGAACCTTCTCCACCACTCCCCCTAGCTTCTCCCCGCTCGGAACACCCTTCTCCATCACAACCCGAAATTCCTCCGCCCCGATCTCGTGCTCGCCGGTGAGACAGGTCCTCCCCGTCGGTCCCTCGACCCCTACCAGGTAGGCGGAGACGCCACGAGCCCATTTCTGTGCTCACTTGGCCACGAGGACGTCGGAGCCGCCGCCGTTGTGCCTCCCCTCCTCTCTTCCTGGAGGTGGAAGACGACCCCGACAAGAGGGTCCCACCTGTCGGAAGCCAGTCTCTCCCCCTCTCCACCCTCTCTGTCGCTGACCACACGGGCCCTCACGTCCGGTTTAAACATGATAGCGCTCGTGCTTGGGTTGGCTGGTTGGCTAGCTAGGCGAGCCGGGCCACAGGCTGAACCCTTTTTCTTTATCTTTTAAACCAGTTTCTTAGATTATTTCAGCAGGATAAAATATTTAATTAAAATCAAATATTTTTTCCCCATAATTCCTTTAAAAATATGTATAATTTATTAGTGATGTTGTGTAAATATTTGTAAAGACTTTTATGCAAAACATTAATTAAATACCTAGTTTGGGTATTTTTAGCTCGTGTTAATAAGACTTTAAAAATACTTTTTTACTTCAAAAAGAGAAACAAACATTTTTAAAACTAAAGATATAATTTCTCAGAATAGATTAACATTTTTAAAATGACTTTGTGCTTTGTTTTTGAGTGTGCTTATTATTATTATTACGATGATAGATCACATGTTTGACGAAGGACTTGGACCTGAAGACCTCGAAGACCCCGGATACCTAGTTGATCAAGGCAAGCAGCCCTTTGGCCATGTCTGAGAAAATGTTTTTTGCATGACATGTTGATTACTTTATTCCGATGCATGTAGTCACGATTAATCGGTACACCCCCATATGGTGATACCGATGGCTCCTCTGGAGCACTTGCACTGAGCATAACCATATCATCTATGAGGGTCACGCTGATAAAATGTTGACAAGTAGACAGTAGTGCTACACATAGGATGAGCATATGCATGATCATGGTAAAACAAAGGTGATAAAAAAGATTTTAGGAAAACCCCGTCGGGTGCCACTAATGCCCGAGGGTGATGGTGTTGCGCTGGATGACCACTTGAGAAAGAAGTGGTGTACCGGAAAGTTTTTGTGTGAGTGGTTTCAGAAATGCGATTAGATTTGAGATTTGTCGACCGTCCCAACCTTACATGTTCGACCATGATACCCCTTTATGTGACGGGCTTGTGTTGAATACTCTAGTTGTGCTAGCAAGGAGCCCGCATTACTAGTGGCGGGAGTGATATGGTCACTCTCGTGACGGGGTCGTGCCAGGTAGGACGACTATGTCGTTTTTACGTGTTCCAAGCACACCGTTGGTCCCGGCATGGATGATACGGTCTAGAGTTAGTGCTCGTAAGACATACATCATGTGGGCTGGGTACCAATCGAGTGGACTCTTTGTCTAGCGTCATCAGAGGAAAGACATTGATCGGGTACTTACCTCGGGTATGTTATATACCGCTAGTCGTGGTTGACAGAAAGTTCCCCGGATCTTGTGGGTACATCGTACAACCTCTGTAGAGTGTTACAACTATTCAAATAGATGCGTCCACGGTCAAGGATAGTTGGGTGCTGCTGCTTAAACTACGTCCAGTCGTTTCCGCATAAACCAGGTGTGCGAGTGTGTAAAGGTGTTATCTGAGTAAGATGATATGACAAGTCTGGAGACTTGGGAAATAGGGTGAACCTGTGGTGTTGAACCCTCCGTAGATATTTCGATATCTATGACCTATATCCACGATTACCATCTCGCTTATGATGCATATCCATACAAGTATTTGACCATTCTCATTTTGAATTAAAACATGCTTTCCGCAAAGGTTGCATATCACTTTATTATCGTATCAACTTCATTATCCATATCATGGGCTGTTTGCGAGTACATTCAAAGTACTCATTGGCTTGCCACTGGTTATTTTATTGACCAGACATGGAGGAACCACAGTATGGAGAAGAATTCATGATCGGAGAAGGACACAAGAACTAGTAAGCTTCCGAGTCAGAATGCATGTTGGTTAAGGCTGATGGCATGGGTTCCCGTTTACTATCAAGTATTCCGCTAGTAGTTGTGTTGGTGTTATTGGCCTTCTTGGCCTATCTATGTAAGACTTGACCATGATGGTACTTTATTGTACTAGACGTTAATTTCGGATGTAAAACTCTTGTTATTCAGTATCTGTGTGTTCAGTGAGCATTGATCTCTGGGATCACTTTACACGTGCATTTGGCGATCTCGAACCGTAAGTCGGGTTCCCCACAGAGCTGGTACCAGAGCCATCCTGACTGTAGGAAGTCTAAGGTAGCATGGACGATAGCCGAGACGATGACACTCTTGGCCTTTACACTTGAGATTTTCTACACCCTACTACCTTTTCATCCACCCACAAATTTCTAACCCTCTCTTAAAAACCTTGTAGTTGGTCGTCGTACCTGAGACGCTTCTGGAAACTGGCTTTCCCCTACTCTTGGGAGATAGCTTGGAAAAGTGTCAAGTATGCCGCACGCCCGTTTTTCTCTACCGAGAGCACTGGGTCAATGCCAGCACAAAGGAATATCACGTGGACATGATAGTGAAGGAAAACGACTCCCCAACTAATTGGTTCTTTGAAGGACCACAAATGGAGACTCTGGTATTGGCAGTGGAACAACAACACAAGAGGCGCTTGTGCATCTTCGCGACTCCTTCCCGAGATGGTCAATGAGACGGCTACTCGTCACCTACCTTTTGTTAAGGACGGACTTGACGGGAGTTGCACACTTAACCCATCCCAGGAGGAAGGAACACAACTCCGCTTTCAGACCTACTTCAGCCTCTCTACCAACACTCTAGCTCACATTCTGATCAAGGAGTCCGTGACGGTCCGCCAAGAACTTCATCAAGTCAAGGACCTACTCTGCCTAGAGAAGACGGAGACACGTAGGATTAAGAAAGAAGGAGCACCCAGAGGGCAATCTGCCATCGCCTTCCGAGGAGGAATACCACCACTATAGGCCACTCCTATACAGAGTCGCCGCCTGACCGCTGAACTCCTCACCGCTTCACCGACAAAACGTTGTCGTGATGGACCTCTTCTTTCCCCCACACCCCTGAAGGAATATGATACCCACACAGATGAGGATGAGGAGGAAGAACCTGAAGAACCTGTGTACGAGACCGAGCAATCTGTTTCTTAGGATGGATGTATTAGGACAAATTAGGAGTCCCCATGCAAAGTCGAGTCCGTATAATGGTTCATATGAAATCATGAATGCTTGTGGTGTGTGTGCTTTCTGTTTTTGTCTCGATGCAAGCCGCGCTTCTGCCTTAGGGTTCTTCGACCCTTCTTGTTTGACACACTTGCACCATACCAAGTCTAATTGATGTATTTGCATAGGGTTCTTCGACCCTTCTTGTTTGACACACTTGCACCATGCCAAGTCCCCTTATATAGGCACGCCATCTCTTTATGCTTTCCTCTCGACCACTTCGGAGTATTGACCTGACTGCTCCAAACATGATGGTGACTACTACTCGCACCAGTACCTTCGGCAACCCCAACACTAGTGAGTTTAGCCAGCAGCCAGGAGCCGGTGGGTTTGCCCAGGGTGGAGATCACCCAGCGCAGGAGCAAGGCGACATTCCCCCACAACCGCCTCCTTCGGAGAGCATGATTGTGGCTCAGTTCCTCCAGGCTCTCCGAGAGGAACGCCAAGCCAACATCGCCGCCATCCAGCAGATAGCTCATGCCCTGGTGAACAACCCACATAGGGAAAAATGGCAATGGTAGCTCTCCCCTGTCTGAGTTCATGAGGACTTCTCCCCCAACATTCACTGAGAGAACTGAGCCCCTGGATGCCGATGACTGGATCCGCACCATTGAAGACCTCCTCGCGCTGGTTAAGTGCACCGATGATCATGAGAAGGTCCGTTATGCTTCTCACTGTCTCGGAGGGACAACCAAGGCTTGGTGGGACGGGTTCCAGATTATGCAAGGCGCGCAGGCTATCACTTGGGCTGTCTTCAAAAACGGGTTCCGCGCTGCTCACATTCCCCTTGGAATGACGACTATCGAGAAGCAGGAGTTCCGTGCTCTGAAGCAAGGCAGTAGCACAATCAAGGAATACCTGCAGAAGTTCAACCTTTTGTCAAGTTATGCGCCAGAAGATGTCAGCATTGAAGCCGCTAAGGTGGAACGCTTCATGCAAAGACTTCAGCAGTCGCTACAATATCAGCTTGTTGTGTGTGACTGCCAGACCTTCTGTGATCTGGTAAACAAGGCTCTCATGCTGGAAGACAAGCGTCGTGCTATGGATGATACTCGCAAGCGTAAGCCGATGGGCAATGGTGGTTCCAGCAACCAGAAGGCTCGTCCATGGCAATCCGCCCTCGCAAGGCCTAACTATCAGCAGCAATAGTACAAGACTCCTGCATTTCGCCCAAACTATCAGCCTCAGCAGCATGCCTACCCCAAGGCAGCAATCAATTTGCTCAACAATAGTGGGGGCAAGCCCAACATCCGAGGGAAGGTCATCTTCTTTGGGTGTGGTTAGCCTGGACACTACTCCAGTCAATGCCCCAACAAGAAGCCCGATGCACCGTGCCCCAATGCGCCAAATCAAGGACAAGGTCATGGAGCACCAAACAAGAATCAGGCTCCCCACAACGAGCACTATCACAGCAGGGGACGCGTGAATCACATATCTGCTGAGGAAGCCTAGGAAGACCCGGACTCCATTCTGGGTATGTTCCTCGTCAACTCCATCCCATCAACAATATTGTTTGATTGTGGTGCTTCACATTCCTTTCTTACCCAAAAGTTTGCTGCAAAATATGGTTTGAAGCCTACCCTCCTTAATGGGAAAATGGTAGTATAGACCCCGGTAGTAGTGCTAAGGACCAACCTAGGATGTAGAGGAGTTGGGATCAGCATTAGTGGGATAGAGTTCGTAGCAGATCTCATCGTTCTTAAGTCGCAAGGCTTGGACGTAATCCTTGGTATGGGTTGGTTGGCCAAACACCAAAGCATACTGGACTGCGCCAAGAGGGCTATTACCATGAGAAGTGACCAAGCGGTCAAAGTCAAATATGTCCCTAAGCCTACCTCCACTCAAGTACCTCAGGTTAATTGCCTTTAGGAAAAAGAGTTGGATCATGTCCCAGTGGTATGTGAATAGCCGGACGTCTTTCCTGATGAGCTGCCTGGGATGCCTCCTGACCGAGAGATCGAGTTCATCATTGAGCTCATGCCCGGGTCAAGGCCTATCTATAAGAAGCTATATAGGATGGGATCCGAGGAGCTGCCAGAGTTGAAGAAGCAGTTGGCCGAGCAGCTCAGGAAGGGATTCATATGTCCAAGTGCCTCACCTTGGGGATCACCTGTCTATTCATGTCCAAGAAGGATGGGACTATCAGGCTCTGCGTCGATTACCCCTCCCTCAATGAAGTCACGATAAAGAACAAGTATCCACTCCCCAAGATTGAAGACCTATTCGACGAGTTAAATGGTGCCAAGGTATTCTCCAAGATTGATCTCAGATCTGGGTACTACCAACTAAAGATTCAGCCCAAGGACATACCTAAGACGACATTCGTGACCAGGTACGGTCTATACGAGTGCACGGTCAAGTCGTTTGGGTTGACCAATTCCCCAACATACTTCATGTACCACATGAACAAAGTCTTCATGGAATACATGGATAAGTTTGTTGTCGTCTTCATCGATGACATTCTAATCTTCTCCAAATCCAAAGAAGAGCATGAGCAACACTTGAGGATGGTGTTGGAAAACCTTCGAGAGCACCTACTTTATGCCAAGTTTAGAAAACGCGAATTCTGGATGCACAAAGTTGGATTCTTGGGTCATACCACGATCCCGCCAAGTTTACTATGGTAAGTAACTGGGAGTCGCCAATCAATGTGAAGGAAGTTAGAAGCTTCCTCGGACTCATGGGATACTACCGCAAGTTCGTGGAAAGGTTCTCCCGCATCGCCCGACAAATGACTCAGCTCTTGAAGAAGGGCAAAAAGTTCGAATGGACGCCGGAGTGCGAAGAAAGCTTCCAGGAAGTGAATAAGAGATTGACCACCGCACCGGTGTCGTGGTAACGATTCCGACAATAGAAAGGGGGTAGGATAATGGATCATGATCTATCGAGATGCAAATGGGTGACACGGTGATTTTAGCGAGTTCGACATCTCGCGGTGGAGATAACAGCCCTACGTCTTGTGCTCCATAAATGCTTTGCATATCTGTCATGAACACTGAGTTACATGGTGTATTAGAGAGAGAGAGAAAGGGGAGAATGGATGTCCAAACTAAGTCCTGAGACTAGAGAGAGACCAGGCCAGAGCTATGTGGTGAAGGGTGGCTTATATAGAGTGCGCCATCCCCTCACCTATTATGTTATAATGTGAGGCATTTATGCCATGATGCCAGCTCATTACGAAACCTACACTATAAAGACAATCCTCCGACTGCCTTGCTGAATGTTGATCCTTGCATATCCGAGTGGATACAGAGTACTCGTCCGAGTGGACAGAGTGTACTCGTCCGAGTGGAGAATGTACTCGTCTGAGTGGATAGAGTGTACTTGGCCGAGTGGATAGACTGTACTTGTCCGAGTGGATAGAGTGTATACTTGTACGGCTGGATAGAGTGTACTCGTCCAAGTGGATAGAGTGTACTTGTCCGATTGGATAGAGTGTACTCGTCCGAGTGGATAGTATGCCTGTATTTGTCTGGACCCACCTCATGTGTGGTCCCCATGTTATTATGGTATTTCGACCTTTCATGGGCCTACCCGTTTTGTGTATCCCCAACAGTAGCCTCTGAGACTCTGACTTATTGCTGGTAGTCGGTTGGAGTCTGTAGAGTTTGTTGAACTTGAATGTTGTTCCTGGACCTGACCGAGGAGAATGTTTCTTTTTTGTATTTATCTTCCAGTGGGGGAACGCTCAGTGCACCCACTGGGTGTAGTCCCCGAGCCTTTGTCGGACTAGATGAGTCTGGCAGAGGGTTTTAGTCTTCTAGTGCTCGTCATGCTGAATGTTTGTTGAGTCTACCTTATATGATTTCTGGATCAAGGTCGAGTCCCCAAGTATATTTTTTAACTTAGGCGACATGGGGTTGCAACCAAGCCCCCGAGTATGGATGATTTTTGTACTCGGAGTAGTTTTTAACTTAGGCGAAGTCAGGTTCACAGCTAAGTTCCCGAGTGTGGAGCATGTCCGCCCTCGAAGTTGTTTTTAACATAGGCGAAGTCAGGTTCGCAGCTAAGTCCCCGAGTTTGGAGCATGTCCGTACTCGAAGTTGTTTTTAACTTACGCGATACAGAGTCGCAACCAAGTTCCCGAGTATGGAGAGTGTCCGTACTCGGAGTGTTTTTTACTTAGGCGATATGGAGTCGTGCTAAGCCCCCGAGTCTGGAGCATGTCCGTACTCGGAGTAGTTTTTTACTTAAGCGATACAGAGTCGCAGCTAAGCCCCCCGAGTGTGGAGCATGTCCGTACTCGGAGTGGTTTTTCACTTAGACCATACGGAGTCACAACCAAGTTTCCGACTGTGGAGCGTGTCCGTACTCGGAGTAGTTTTTTACTTAGGCGACACAGAGTCACAGCTAAGCTCCCGAGTGTGGAGCATGTCAGTACTCGGAGTGGTTTTTAACTTAGGCGATATGGTGTCGTAGCTAAGCCCCCGAGTGTGGAGAATGTCCGTAGTCGGAGTGATTTTAAACTTAGGCGATATGGAGTCGCAGCTAAGTCCCTGAGTGTGGACCATGTCCGTACTCGGAGTGGTTTCTTACTTAGGCGAAGTCAGGTTCGCAGCTAAGTCCCTGAGTGTGGTGCATGTCTGCACTCGGAGTTGTTTTTAACATAGGCGATATGGAGTCGTAGCTAACCCCTGAGTCTGGAGCATGTCTATACTCGGAGTGATTTTTAGCTTAGGCGATATGTACTCGTAGCCATGTTCCCGAGTGTGGAACGTGTCCGTACTCTGAGTAGTTCTTACTTAGGTGATACAGAGTCACACCTAAGCCCCCGAGTGTGGAGCATGTCCGTATTTAGAGTGGTTTTTAACTTAGGCGATATGGAGTCGCAGTTAAGCCCCCCGAGTGTGGAGAATGTCCGTACTCGGAGTGGTTTTTTAACTTAGGCGATACATAGTCACAGCTAAGTCCCCGAGTGTGGAGCATGTCCGTACTCTGAGTCGCAGCTAAGCCGGTCACCCACTCGGGGTTGAGGTGTAGATGTGTTCAGTTCGAGTGATGAAGAAATGCTCAGCGGAGTGACGATGCACGAGACCGTCGAGTGATGGAGACGCGTCCAACCGAGTGGTGACGTGTTGTGCGACCAGGTGATCAAGACGCGTCCAACCGAGTGACGACGCGAGACTGCTGAGTGATGAAGACGTGTCTCGCAGAGTGGCGATGGACGGAGCTGCCGAGTGACGACGACACGTCCAACAGAGTGACGGCGCGTGGGACAGCCATGTGATGATGGAGCGTCCAACAGAGTGATGGCGTGCAGGGCTGCCGAGTGATGATGCCGCGTCCAGCAGAGTGATGATGTGCATGGCGGCCGAGTGATGAAGGCGTGTCTCGCCAAGTGGCGACGTGCGGAGCTGCTGAGTGACGACGACGCATCTAGGAGAGTGACAGCGCGCGGGGCGGCTGAATGACGATAGAACGTCCAGCAGAGTGCGGCGAGCGTGGCAGTCGAGTGACAATGGCGTGTCTCGCAGAGTGGCGATGCGCGGAGCTGCCGAGTGACGATAACGCGTCTAGCAGAGTGGCAGCGGGCGGGGTGGCCGAGTGATGATGTAGTGTCCAGCAGAGTGACGGCGTGCAGGCTGCCGAGTGATGACGACGCGTCCAGGAGAGTGACAGCACGCGTGGCGGCCGAGTGATGAAGGCGTGTCTTGCCGAGTGGCGATGCACGGAGTTGCTGAGTGACGACGACGTGAGTAACGGCGCGCGGGGCGGCCGAGTGACGATGGAATGTCCAGCAGAGTGACGGCGCGCGGGGCGGTCAAGTGATGATGGAGCATCCAGCAGAGTGATGGTGCACGGGGCTGCCGAGCGATGACGACGCGTCCAGCAGAGTCACGGAGCCTGGGGCGGCCGAGTGACGAAGGTGTTGGAAATATGCCCTAGAGGCAATAATAAATTGGTTATTATTATATTTGCTTGTTCATGATAATCGTTTATTATCCATGCTAGAATTGTATACATGTGTGGATACATAGACAACACACTACCCCTAGTGAGCCTTCATCCCTAGTTGACTAACTCGTTGATCAAAGATGGTCAAGGTTTCCTGGCCATAGACAAGTGTTGTCACTTGATAACGGGATCACATCATTAGGAGAATGATGTGATGGACAAGGCCCAAACTATAAACGTAGCATATGATCGTGTCAGTTTACTGCTACTATTTTCTGCATGTCAATGTATTTGTTCCTATGACCACGAGATTATTCAACTCCCGGACACCAGAGGAATACCTTGTGTGTATCGAACGTTGCAATGTTACTGGGTGACTATAAAGGTGCTCTAAAGGTATCTCCAAAGGTGTCTGTTGGGTTGACATAGATCAAGACTGGGATTTGTCACTCCGTTTGACAGAGAGGTATCTCGGGGCCCACTCGGTAATACAACATCACAATAAGCCTTGCAAGCAATGTGACTAAGGATTTTGTCACGGGATCTTGTATTATGGAACGAGTAAAGAGACTTGCCGGTAACAGGATTGAACTAGGTTGGAGATACCGACGATCGAATCTCGGGCAAGTAACATACTGAAGGACAAAGGTCCCACTATTGGTTATGTAGGAGCCAATATGGACATCTAGGTCCCACTATTGGTTATTGACCGGGGAGTGTCTCAGGTCATGTCTGCATAGTTCTCGAACCCGCAGGGTCTGCACACTTAAGGTTCGGTGACGTTTACGGTATAGTTGAGTTATAGGTGTTGGCAACTGAATGTTGTTCGGTGTGCCGGATGAGATCCTGTACGCCACAAGGAGCTCCGGAATTGTTTGGAGGTAAATATTGATATATAGGAAAGTGGTTTTTGAACTCCGGAAAAGTTTTGGACATTTCTGGTAGTGTACCGAGACTGACGAATGGGTTCCGGGGGTCCACCAGGTGGGCCCACCCACCCCAACGTGTCTCATTAGCTGTGGGAGGATGTGGACCAGCGCTTAGTGGGCTGGCCGAAGCCTCCACTAAAGCCCAAGGCAGATTGGAGGTGGGAAGGGAATAAACCCAAAGGTGGAAAAGGTGGAAAGGGTTTCCAAGTGGAGGGAAGGAATCCTACTCCTAGTAGGATTGGAGTAGGACTCTTCCACCTCCAATTTCGGCCAAACCTTGAGGGTTTGAGGCTGCTCCTCCCCTCCCTCCCTCCTATATATACTAGAGGTTTTAGAGGTGATGGATAACCCTAATTGCCATGTGCTCCCTCTACTTCTCTCTAGATCTGTTCTTCCTCTAGATCAGTTTTTCAGCAGCGCTTAGGCAAAGCCTTGCTGGAATAGATCCACCACCACCACCACCATGCCGCCGTGCTGTAGAACTCATCTACCTCTCCGCCCCTCTTGCTGGATCAAGAAGGCGGGGTTCGTCATCGAACTATACGTGTGCTGAACGCGGAGGTGCCGTCCATTCGGCACTAGATCAGGATGGATCATGATGGGATCGCGGGACGGATCGTGATGAGATCGCGGGACAGGCTGCGATTTGGATCACGAAGATGTTCCACTACATCAACCAAGTTATATATGCTTTCGCTTAGAGATCTACAAGGGTATGTAGATTTACTCTCCCCTCTCATAGATGATCATCACCATGGATAGGTACTGCGTGTGCGTACGAAATTTTTTGTTTCGCATGCAACGTTCCCCAACAGAAGGCGTGTCTCGCCGAGTGGCGATGCGCGGAGGTGCCGAGTGACGACGACACGTCGAGCAGCGTGACGGCTCGCGGGGCGGCCGAGTGACGATGGAGCATCCAGCAGAGTGACAGCGTGCGGGGTTGCCAAGTGATGACGACACGTCCAGTAGAGTGACAACGCGCGTGGTGGCCGAGTGACGATGACGCGTCCAGCAGAGTGATGGCGCGCGTGGCGGCCGAGTGATGATGGAGCGTCTAGCAGAGTGACGGCGCGTGGGGTTGTCGAGTGATGACGACGTGTATCGCCGAGTTGTGATGTGCGGAGCTGCCGAGCGACGACGACGCGTCGAGCAGAGTGATGACGCGCGGGGCGGCCAAGTGAAAGTGTAACATGTGTATGAAAATTAGCACAAGCCAACGTAAACATTTCTCAAAATAATATGAGTTTCCTAAAGTGATTTGTGTAAATAACACCCATTTGCACCCGCTGGGTGTGCCAGGTGATTGCTTGTTCGAAACCAGCAAGAGTCTAAAAGAGTGAAGGATTGGAGTGAACTCGTGGAAGTGAAGGATCTGATTGAACTCGTTTGAGTACTGGACCCATAAGAAGCGGAACTGAAGTGTTCCGATACGAAAATAAACAATCGAGCGCAGGAGGTACACTCCATGGCGTGGCCTCCGAGTGGACATCATGCGCGACTTCAAGTGCCACTCGCTAATGGGGAAATTACTATTTAATTGAATGCGGTCTGTGAAGAATGACTTAGCTGTCTGATGACTCGCCGGGTGGTCGAAAGAAGTAGACACGTCCCGTTGAGTGGCGATGCAAGGGGCGGCCAAGTAACGAAGATGTGTCTCACCGAGTGGCGATGCGTGGAGCTGTCGTGTGATGACGACGCGTCCAACAGAGTGATGGCGCGCAGGGCGGCCGAGTGTCGATGGAGCGTTCAACAGAGTGACGGCACGTGGGGCGGTCGAGTGATGAAGGCGTGTCTCGCCGAGTGGAGATGCACAGAGCTTCCGAGTGATGACGACGCGTCCAGCAGAGTGACGACATGCGGGGCAGCCGAGTGTTGACGGAGTGTTCAGCATAGTAACGGGTGCGGCGCAGTCGAGTGACAACGACGTGTTTCGCCGTGTGGCGATGAGCGGAGCTGCCGAGTGATGATGACGCATCCACCAGAGTGACGGCGCGCGGGGCGGCCGAGTGTCGATGGAGCGTTCAACCGAGTGACGGTGCGCGGGGCGGTCGAGTGACGAGGGCGTGTCTCACCGAGTAGCGATGCGCAGAGCTGCCGAGTGATGACGACGCGTCCAACAAAGTGACAGTGCACGGGGCGGCCGAGTGTCTATGGAGCGTTTAGCAGAGTGACGGCACGCGGGACGGCCAGTGATGAAGGCGTATTTCACCGAGTGGTGATGAGCAGAGCGGATGAGTGATGACGAAGCGTCCAGTAGAGTAACGGCGTGCGGGGCGGCCGAGTGTCGATGGAGCGTTCAATACAGTGACAACGCGTGGAGCGGTCGAGTGACGAAGGCATATTTCACCGAGTGGCGACACGCAGGACGGCCGGGTGTTGCGGACCATGGCATGTCCGTCGTCGATGGAGTTGATGAAGATATGGCTGGACGTTGTTGGATGGCTGAGCAAATACGACTAGGAAAATTCCATCAAAATGAACCTTGGTCCTGTAAATTCGCAGCCGTATTTGTTGTTGATGATGTTCTTGATGTTAGCCAGTTGAGTAAGAGGTGAATCGGCGGAGTGAACCCAGAAACTTCACGGCCGAATGAGTGTCGTTCGAGTGGACGCCTCATCCGAGTGCGCCACCCATCCGAGTGAACCAAGGCTGGGGTGCAATCCGATCGGTGTTGAGGTGGCAGGGCAGGCTGTGCTCAGAGTGCTATGCTCGGAGGCGTTGCTGAGCTTCGGCTTGAGTATGCCCATGAGAGCATGAGCACCCCTCCCTTTGTTGGTGGCGGGCTGATGCTTGCGGCCTCGGACACCATGCAACGGAGGTAACGAGGTGCGACGAGGCTTGAGGTGGGTGTAGGCGGCAAATGATGAGGTCGACCTGGTGTAGAGCTCGGACAGCCATAGAGCAATAAATCCTTGGTAATTAGGCGCACTAATTATTTGGCTAACCGACGCATTAAAGGAGTTGCCCTCATGTCTAAGGCATTAAGGGAGTTGCCCCACGTCTTGAACTGCATGCAAGAGGATTTAGTGGAAACGACCAGTCTGGCCGGTCTAGCCATGAACATAATTAAGCTGAAATTAAAACATGAAAGTTGCTGAATGCATGCAATGGGAGTTTTAGAGACAACGTGGAGTCCTGAGAGCTCCGTTGCAGAAGAAACGACCTGTCTGAACGAAATCAGTTGGCATCCGAGAGATATCGACGAGGTAGACGAGCGGCTGACCGTAGCTCAGGCACCGGAGACGCAGGCCAGCACAACCAATGGCGAGGCCAACACGAGCACTGGTGGTCGCGTCTCACTACTCGGGGAGCCGAAGCTGGTGATCGATGCTGCATGAGAGTCGCGGACATCCGAGTGGCCACGCTGGGCGGCCGAGTCGGAGATGTTGATGAAGCTGAGGACTTCCGAGTGGTGACGCGCGGAGCGGCCAGATCGAACATGCGAATGAAGTCGCAGACATCTGAGTGGCGACGCGCTGGGTGGCCGGATCAAACATGTTGATAAAGTCGTTTAAACACAAATTTCATTCACGTGTGTTCGTGTTAGCAATTCGAATGAAATATCCGTCCGACTAAACTATTGTCCGAAGACGATGATAGACAAACCATCCTGCAAGTTAGTAGCTAGTACAACCATGCATAAATGTTTTTGGTGGACAAAAGGATTCATGTATGGATGCATTTTACAAGTAGTAATATTAAACACCACGTATAGTTATGCATGCATGCATGCACAATTCACTGTTTATGAGAATAGCATGGCGGAAGATTTAACCACAGTAATTAAAAAACTGATGCCATCAGAGAAAGTACAATAAGGTACAGTCAGCAGGCTGTAAGGATTAAAATACTATATTTTTGCTGAGTTGGATGAGAGAGAAGAGGAAAGAGAAAGGTAGCGGGCTCTTCGTGAAGAGCGAGATCTACACGTGCTCCTAGGTGCTTTGTGACAATGAAAGGTGAACCATATATGATAAAATTAGTATTATTTTATAGCTAAGAGGGTGATTGGATACGTTTTAGTCCCATGACTAAAAGTAATGAGACTAAAACTTGCTAGCCTCATCCATGCTTGGATCCAAGTACTAAAGAGACTAAAATCAAGTTAATGAGCATTTATTATCCTCCAAACCCTCCAATCCAGAACTTGCATGAGGAGTTAAATGAGGAGAGAGAGGACTAATGCACATTTTAGTAGGGGTACCCCTGACTCAAAAAATTTAGCCTCAAGGCTAGTTTTAGCCTCTCTTTAGTCAGGGGTGCTTGGAACTTTAGCCTCTTAAAGAGACTCATTTTAGTCAGACTAGTTTTAGTATCTTGGATCCAAGCACCCTCTAACTATTGTACAAGCTAGCTATAAGATAGCCTATAAGATTGCTTATAGCCAGCAGTTGACTATACTATTAACCATGCTTTCAATCCTCACTTGGTTAGCCTTATGGAAACGGTTAACCCATCCCACGAAGAATTATGAGCGCCATGTCCTTCGTTTCCATTTTTCCCGCATGTAGTTAATTAATCAAAGAATAAACCCACTTAATGCATGCACTTACGAGGCATTGGACGGCCATCGGTTGCAGCCTTGCAAGTTGAGGCTGATTTGTAGGTCGCCATCGCTGCATGCCTCAACCACACAGACTTCGTTGGCGGCCAGCAGCGGAGGCAGGAGCGACGCGCACCCGCGCATCCAACGTGGAGGTCGCCGTCGAGTGGCCGAGAACACGAGGCTGGTGTCGACGACGAGGCGGATGGTGTCAGCGGTCGTGCGTGGGGGCTCAACAACGTGGTTGGAGACTGAGTTGAGGCAGACGGCGCCGACGGCCGCGCATCACGATGATAAGGTCGCCGGTGGCGGTGGCTGCACGTGGGCACTTTAAGGCGACATCGCAGACATCGCAGACGAGGTGCAGTCGGTTGCGCTGATGTCGATGACGATGACGGGGTGGACGATGCCGGCGGCCGCGCGTGACGACCATGAAGCGGACGATGCTAGGGATTGAAGAAAAACCATATGCATCATGGCTCGGCAGACGCCATGCCACACGCTGGGCACCAACTATCATGGTAACGATTCGAACAATAGAAAGGGGTAGGATAAAGGAGCATGATCTATCGAGATGCAAATGGGTGACATAGTGATTTTAGCGAGTTCGGGCCTCTCGTGGTGGAGATAACAACCATACATCTCGTGCTTCGTAAAGGCTTTGCATATCTGTCATGAACACAGAGTCACATGGTGTATTAGAGAGAGAAAGGGGGGAATAGATATCCAAAATAAGTCCTGAGACTAGAGAGAGACCAACCCTGAGCTATGTGGTGGAGGGTGCCTTATATAGAGTACGCCATCCCCTCACCTATTATGTTACAATGTGAGGTATTTATGCCATGATGTCAGCCCACTACGAAACCTGCACTATAAAGACGATGATCCGACTGCCTTGGTGGGTGTTGATCCTTGCATATCCGAGTAGATAGAGTGTACTTGTCCGAGTGGATAGAGTGTACTCGTCCGAGTGGATAGAGTGTACTTGGCCGAGTGGATATAGTGTACTTGTCCGACTAGATAGAGTGTACTCATCCGAGTGGATAGAGTGTACTTGTCCAACTGGATAGAGTGCACTCGTCCGAGTGGATAGTATGTCTGTATTTGTCTGGATCCACCTCATGTGTGGACCCCATTCTATTATGGTATTTCGACCCTTCATGGGCCTACCCGTTTTGTGTATCCCCAACACCCGGTACCGGCCACTTCAGATATCAACAAGGAGTTTGTAATATACTATGATGCCTCAAGAATCAGGCTCGATGGCGTTCTGATGCAAGACGGCAAAGTCATGGCATATCGATCACGGCAACTGCGCCCGCAGGAAGAGAACTACGCCACTCATGACCTCGAGTTAGCAGCTGTAGTTCATGCCTTGAAGACATGGAGGCATTATCTCCTGGGGAAGCGATGATAAATATACACCGACCACAAGAGTTCAAAGTATATTTTTACCCAAAAGGAGTTGAATATGAGGCAGCCAAGGTGGTTGGAATTGATTAAGGACTACGACCTCAGCATTCAATACCACCCCGGTAAGGCCAATGTGGTGGCCAACGCCTTGAGCCGTAAGGCTTGCACTTTGAATGCTATGATCAAGGAAAGGCTATCCGCCCTGTATGATGAGATGGAGAGCTTCGGGTTAGAGCTGGTTGAACAAGGATTATTGGCTAACCTCGAAGTCAAACCCACTCTAGCAGACGACATTAAAAAGGCCCAAAAGGGACACGACAACATCGAAGGCATCAAGAAGAAGGTCAAGGAAGGAAAGGCCCCAGGATTCTCAGTGGATGAACAAGGAGTTGTGTGGTTTGGGAAACATTTATGCGTACCCAACAAGGCTGATATCAAGAACTTAATCTTGCAAGAGGCCCACGACACTCCCTACTCAATCCATCATGGTGGGACCAAGATGTATCAAGACCTTAGAGAAAGATTCTGGTGGCATGGCATGAAGTGAGAAATAGCTTCCTATGTCGCCAAGTGCGACGTATGCCAGCTGGTCAAAGCAGAGCACCAAAGCGACCTATTGGGCTACTACAACCTCTCAAGGTGCCCGAATGGAAATGGGACAAAGTCGGTATGGACTTCATCACCGGTGTGCCCAAGTCAGGCAAAGGACATGACTCCATATGGATCATTGTTGACCACCTGACCAAGGTGGCCCATTTCATCCCTGTCAACACCACGTACGATGGTAGACAGCTGGCCAACCTATACATCCATCATATTGTGAGCCTCCACGAAGTTCCCAAGGAGATTGTGTCCGACCGAGGCACGCAGTTCACCTCAAGATTCTGGAAAAAGTTCAAAGAAGCTCTAGAAACCATGCTCTCCTTCAAGATCACCTTCCACCCATAGTCAGGCACACAGAAGGAGCGAGGAAATCATATACTTGAGGATATGCTCCGCGCTTGTGTCTTGGCACATGGGACCAAATGGGAAGATTGTCTGGCTTTCGCAGAGTTCTCTTACAACAACAACAACTATTAGTCCAGTCTCAAAATGGCCCCATTCGAAGTGTTATACGGACGTAAGTACCGCACTCCACTCAACTGGTCCGAAACTGGTGAAGGGTTAATTTTTGGGCCAGACGTCCTTCGTGAAGCAAACGATAAGGTGCTGCTTGTCAGGGAGAACCTAAAGGCTGCCAAGTCGCCGCAAAAGAGCCATGCGGATTCCCACCGCTGGGAAGTGGAGGTCAACCCTGGATACCATGTGTACCTCCGTGTCACACCTCTCAAGGGGAATAAGCGTTTCCACGTCAAGGGGAAACTTGCTCCAAGATACATTGGACCTTATAAGATCATGACCAGGTGTGGGGAAGTTGCTTACCAGTTGGAGGAACCCCCAGAACTTTCGGTGTGCACAGCATCTTCCACATGTCACAACTTAGGAAGTGCCTTCAAGAGTCAAACCGTCCAGATATTTATAAGGGCATCGACCATCAAGCCATTGACCTTCACCCTGAATTCACTTATCACGAGAGACCGATCCGCATCCTGGACGAAGTCGAGCATTGTATCAGAAGCCGCACCATCAAGTACTACAAGGTCTAGTGGAGAAACCACGCCGAAGCAGAAGGAACATGGGAGCGTGAAGACTATCTCACATCCGAATTTCCGTACCTTTTTAGCACCTAGCTTAGGAATCTCGGGGACGAGATTCTTGTAAGGGGGATAGGTCACTCACACCCTGTTTTCACTTTGCCTCAACTGTAATCTTTTCAAATTTGGATTTAATTAAAACTTCTTAAGCAAATTCTATGAGTGCCATGATTTTCATTGATTGTATGTATGCTTGAGTGTGTTGATCTAAAAATAATTTTTATAACATAATATTTCCATAAATAAATCCTCTTCCTCATTTTTGTTAATTCAAAACCTTGCTTTGGGGTTTGCTCTAGAAGTCCCTGATTTCATGGGCGTGCCTTCACCCAAAGATTGTATTCTGATTCTAGAACTATTATAACTCTTTAAAATCATAAAATAATTATTTTATAAAATATTTTCCTATTTTATTTGCATGTCCTTTTTTGAGGCGAGAAGTGGTATTTCTGAGTGGAAAATTATTTTTCTACCTTAGAAAAATATGAGGAAATTTGGAGATACTAAGAGGACATATATTTTCCATATATATGATTTTAAACCCCTATTAATGTTCAAAATATTTGAGAAAACCTTTGAAAGACTATTCTGTCTGTTCTGACCTTTTGAAATAGTTCCAAAGGAAATATTCTCAATATATTCCCAGAAAATTCTAGCATGTTCTCCAAGATATACTTGGTGATCATGCCTAGTTTCACCTCATTCCAAGGTGGTTTGATTAACTAAATAATTCTAAAATCCTTCCTTTCCAGATTCAAGTTGAAGCAACTCTACATTACTAAGTTTGTCCAAATGGCCTATAACTTTGCAGGAGTGCTCAATACACCAAATGAGGAGGACCCTGCCGAGAATTGGATTTGTGGGGATTAATTTACCCACATTTCCTATTAATTAGCTAGAACTATCCATTTGGGGGTGTTTTCAAGTTTACATTGCCAAAATTGTCCAATGGAGCTCAAATTTGGTAGAGCATCCTAATCTTGCCTAAAACTCAATCTTGTTAATTTTCAGCATCATTGGTAAAAGTTAGATTCCCCAAACACATATCAAACACCTTCAACCAGATTGGTCAAACATCGTCTAACACTCTCTACACCCACTCCCTTCTCTCCAAACTCCTAATAACCCACATGTATAGGAGATCGCAAAAGTTTTCGAGGGTAGAGTATTCAACCCAAATTTCTTGATTCGACATAAGGGGAAGCCAATGAATATTCTCGAGTATTAGCAGTTGAGTTGTCAATTCAACCACACCTGAAAGACTTAGTATTTGCAGCAAAGTTTCAGTAGCAAAGTAGTGTGATAGTAACGGTAGCAGTGGTAACAATAACATTAGTGACATCAGTAGTGTTAACAGTAGCAGCAGTGACAGCAGTAGCGGCAAAGTAACATAGCAAGGACCAGTAGGAAAAACTCGTGGGCATTGGATCGGTGATGAATAATTATGCTGGATGACATTCATCATGCAACAGTTATAACACAGAGAGATATGTAACTAGCTCCAGTTCGTCAATGTAACGTAGGCATGCATTTCGTATATAGTCATACGTGCTTAAGGAAAAGAACTTGCATGACATCTATTGTCCGTCCCTCCCGTGGCAGCGGGGTCCGAATGGAAACTACGAGATATTAAGGTTCTCCTTTTAATAGAGAACCGAAACAAAGCATTAGCACTAGTGGTTCCGGCTATTGTCACTCCGGGGTTGCTGGGTCATAACACATAGTAGGTGACTACAACTTGCAAGATAGGATCAAGAACACACATATATTGGTGACAACATAATAGGTTCAGATCTGAAATCATGGCACTCGGGCCCTAGTGACAAGCATTAAGCATGGCAAAGTAGTAGCAACATCAATCTCAGAACATAGTGGATACTAGGGATCAATCACCGTCAAAACTAACTCGATTACATGATAGATCTCATCCAACCCATCACCGTCGAGCAAGCCTACGATGAGATTACTCACGAACGGTGAAGAGCATCATGGAATTGGCAATGAAGGAAGGTTGGTGATGATGATGGCGACGATCTCCCCTCTCCGGAGCCCAGAACGGACTCCAGATCTGCCCTCCAGAGGAAGAACACGAGGTGGCAGCGCCTCCGTATCGTAAAATGAGATGAACTCTTCTCTTTGATTCTTTTCCGGTCGAAGGAGGATATATAGAGCTGGAATTTGAGGCAACCGAGCCCCGAGGGGCTCACAAGCCTGCCAGGCCCGACCAAGGGCGGCCGGGCCTGGTGGGCTTGTGTGCTCCTGGCTCCGTCTCTCCAGGTGATTCTGGCGCTAGTATTTTTATATATTCCACATAAATTCCTCGTAAATTTCCAGGTCATTCCGAGAACTTTTATTTCTGCTCAAAAACAACGCCATGGCAATTCTGATGAAAACAACGTAAGTACAGGTTAGTTCCATTCAAATCATGCAAATTAGAGACCAAAGAAAGGGAAAAAGAGTTTGGAAAAGTAGATACGATGGAGACGTATCAACTCCCCCAAGCTTAAAATTTGCTTGTCCTCAAGCAATTTAGTTGACAAGCTAAAAGAGACAAAAGAAAAACTTTTATGAACTATGTTTGATCTTGTTGTTGCAATTATGCCTAACTCATATCCAGAATTTCAGCAAGATCATAAGCAAACCACAAAAGCAAATGACATCTTGGTCTCACGGTAAACTCATATCAATGGCATAATCAACTAGCGAGCAATAATAATAAGTTTCAAATGTCAACACTTCAATCAAAACAATCATGAAGAAGTACGAACAGATGATATCTCGCTAGCTCTTTCTGAGACTGCAAAACATAAATGCAGACCACCTTCAACGACCAAGGGCCGACTAAACATTGTAATTCATGGCAAAGAAGATCCAGTCACAGTCATACTCAACATCAGTCAAAAGCAAAGCATAAGAATGACAGAGGTGCTCTCTAATTGGTGCTTTTATAAGAAGAGGATGACTCAACAGAAACATAAATAGATAGGCCCTTCGCAGAGGGAAGCATTGATTTGCAGAGGTGCCAGAGCTCAAGCTTTGAATACAGAGATAATAATTTTGGGTGGCATGCTTGCATTATCAACGCAATGACCAAGAGTTTTCATCATCTTCCATGCTACACATACTATAGGCGGTTCCCAAACAAAAAAGTAAAGTTTTGACTCCCCCACCACCGATCAATCACACTCCATGGCTAGCCGAATCCTCGGGTGCCGTCCATACCAACAACAATCCAGGTGAGTTTTGTTTGCAATTATCTTTTTGATTTGAGCATGTAATTGGGCATCCCAATTACCGCCCCCTTTCTCGTGAGTGATAGTGAATAAACACATATCGAGGATAACACGCCTAGTCTGGAAGATACTGATCGCCCCTTGTCACCACATGAGCGGTTCGGGCATGCAAAACAGATTATTTCTTGAAGTTTTAACGAGTGGAAGATGCAAATTTACTTGGAACGGCTGGTAGATACCACATATAGGTAGGTATGGTGGAATAATATCGAACAACTTTGGGTTTATGGAAGTGGATGCACAAGCAGTATTCCTTCTTAGTACAAGAGAAGGCTAGCAAAAGACTGGGAAACGACCAACTAGAGAGTGACAACAGTCATCAAAATGCATTGAGATTAACCAACATTGAGTGTAAGCATGAGTTGGACATAAATCACCATGAACATGAATATGATAGAGGCTATGTTGATTTTGTTTCAACTACTTGCATGAACATGAATATCATAGAGGCTATGTTGATTTTGTTTCAACTACATGCATGAACATGTGCCAAGTCAAGCCACTTGAATTATTCAAAGGAGGATACCATCCTATCAAATTACATCATAATCATCTCAAAATTCATGTTGGCATCCAAGACAAACCATTATAAGCTCCTAGCTAATTAAGCATGGCATCAGAAACTATGATCTCTAGGTTGTCATTGCAAACATGTTTCTCTCACAACAAAGCTGAATCAAGAATGATGAGCTAGTTTACAAAAACAAAATAGATCGAGTTCATACCAGCTTTTTTAGGCTCAGGCACTTCATCATATATCGTCATTCTTGCCTTTCACTTGCACGACCGAATGATGTGAACAATAATAAGAGTGCTCGTGCATTGGACTAAGCTAGAATCTGCAAGCAAACACAAAGGAGAAGACAAAGTAATATGGCTCTTTGACAGGTAAACACATATGCATGCGAGAGCCACTAAACATTGTAACCATGGTCTTCTACCTTAACCCAAAGAAAAAGAAACCTATTTACACGAGAAAGCTCCCAACAAGCAAAAGAAGAACGAGAAATCTTTTTGAGTTTTATCAAACTAGACAAACACACGAGAAGAAAATGAGAAAAATAAAATAAACTAGCATGGATGATATAGTGGCAAGGTGTGAACACCGACTAACAAAGTGAAAGTGTGAGCTTGAATATAAAGTTGGTGAGAAACACGTACTCCCCCAAGCTTAGGCTTTTGGCCTAAGTTGGTCTACTCCCAAGGAGGGAAATAACCGTCTCCGAGGTACTACGGAGTGTACTGAGGGTGCCACTGCTGTGTGATACGTCTCCGTCGTATCTACTTTCCCGAACTCTTGTGCCCTTGTTTTGGACTCTAATTTGCATGGTTTGAATGGAACTAACCCGGACTGACGCTGTTTTCAGCAGAATTGCCATGGTGTTGTTTTTGTGCAGAAATAAAAGTTCTCGGAAACTCCTAAAAATTTACGGAGATTTTTTTCTGGAATAAAAGAAAAATACCTGCGCAAAGATCCACCGAAGGGGGCATGCCAGTGGGCCACAAGCCGTGAGGGCTTGTGGGGCCCACGTGGTACCACCGCCCCCAAACTCAGCTCTATATCTTCCGTCTTGCCCGGAAAAAGCAGGGAGAAGGATTCATCGCGTTTTACGATACGGAGGCGCCACCACCTCTTGTTCTTCATCTAGAGGGTAGATGTGGAGTCCGTTTTGGGCTCCCGTGAGGGGAAATCGTCGCCATCATCATCAACAACCTTCCTCCATCGACAGTTCCATGATGCTCTTCATTGTTCGTGAGTAATCTCATCGTAGGCTTGCTGGACGGTGATGAGTTGGATGAGATCTATCATGTAATCGAGTTAGTTTTGACGGTGATTGATCCCTAGTATCCACTATGTTCTGAGATTGATGTTGCTACTACTTTGCCATGCATAATGCTTGTCACTAGGGCCCGAGTGCCATGATTTCAAATCTGAACCTATTATGTTGTCGCCAATATATGTGTGTTTTAGATCCTATCTTGCAAGTTGTAGTCACCTACTATGTGTTATGACCCGGTAACCCCGGAGTGACAATAGCTGGAACCACTCCCGGAGATGACCATAGTATGAGGAGTTCATGTATTCACCAAGTGTTAATGCGGTGGTCCGGTTCTTTATTGAAAGGAGAACCTTAATATCCCGTAGTTTCCATTAGGACCCCGCTGCCACGGGAGGGATGGACAATAGATGTCATGCAAGTTCTTTTCCCTAAGCACGTATGACTACATACGGAATACATGCCTACATTAGATTGACGAATGGGAGCTAGTTATATATCTCTCCGTCTTATAGCTGTTACATCACGAATCACATTCGTCATAGTCATCTATCACCGATCCACTGCCTACGAGTCTTTTACTACTGGTCCTTGCTATGTTACTTTGTCTAGGCTTGTACCTTGCTACAAAAGGGATTGGGCTACTCTGCTGTTACTTGCAGCTGCTGTCACTACTGATGTTCCTTGCTACTTTACTGTTACTTGTTGCAAGACCCTTTTCCGACACCGTTTCCGGGAAAGAATAGTTCCCCGTCCACGTTCAACTTACTGGCGCCATCGATATAACACTTAGGAATAGTTTGTCGTCAACAGATCTTTTCTGACACCGTTGCAATCATACTACTTTGCTACTGATACTTTGCTTGCAGACACTAATCTTTCAGGTGTGGTTGAATATGACAAACTCAGCTGCTAATACTTGAGAATATTGTTTCGCTTCCCCTTGAGTCGAATCAATTGATTTGAGTTGAATACTCTACCCTCGAAAATTGTTGCGATCCCCTACACTTGTGGGTTATCAAGACTATTTTCTGGGGAGGCACAACTATATTCTCCGAGCCACTTGGGATTTATGTCTGCTGGTCACTATGAAGAATCTGAGAGATCCAAAAACTGAAATCTTGCCTTCCACTACAAGAAGAGGTAAGGAACTGCCATCTAGCTCTGCACTTGATTCACGTTCAGTTATGAGTAAGTTTGCGACACCGCCTCTTGCTAGAAATCTTGATATGTCGCCTGTGCTTGATGATGCTACTTCTGCTGCCTATGATGCTTATGATGATAATATGCTTGATGATGCTATGCTTGATACTATGCCTGATGATGCTATGCTTGATACTGCTTTGCCACTTGGTGCATTCCTTGATGCACATATTGCTAGAGTTGCTGCTAGATGTGATGATACTTCTGAAACTGCTGATACTATTGAAGTAGAACCTGCTACTATGCCTGAATTGCCTGATATGCCTGATACGCGCTATGTTATGGAGGGAGAGATAGCTGAGGATTTTCTTGCGTGTAAGGATAGCCATGATGTTGAGAATTTACTGCGCAAGTGGAAAGAAAAATCTCTGAAAGCTAGGATGAGATACGACCCAAAGTTTGCCACTTCGCCTATCTTTGTGACTGATAAGGATTATGAATTCTCTATCGACCTCGAGTTAATCACTCTGGTCGAATCTGATCCTTTTCATGGTTACGAGTCTAAAACGGTTGTAGCCCATCTTACCAAACTTCACGACATAGCCACCCTATTCACTAGTGAGGAAAAGATCCGCCACTACTACATACTCAAGTTGTTTCCTTTCTCGCTAAAGGATGATGTTAGGACTTGGTTCACTTCTCTTGCTCCTGGTTGTCTGCGTAGCCCCCAGGATATGGTCTACTACATCTCTGAAAAATATTTCCCTGCCCATAAGAACCAAGCTACCTTGCAGGAAATATACAACTTTGCTCAAGCTGAAGAAGAGAGTCTCCCACAAGCTTGCGGGAGGCTCAACCAGCTACTGAATGCTTTGCCTGATCACCCTCTTGAGAAGAACGAAATACTTGATATCTTCTATAATGGACTTACCGATGCTTCCAAAGACCACCTAGATAGTTGTGCTGGTAGTGTTTTTAGGGAACGAACTATAGAACAAGCTGAGATTCTATTGAATAACATCTTGTGCAAGGAGAATGCTTGGACTATTCCCGAACCACCTCCCAAGCCAACTCCGAAGAAAAGAGGTATTCTATTCCTCAGTCCTGAAGATATGCAAGAAGCCAAGAAATCTATGTGAGAGAAAGGCATTAAATCTGAAGATGTCAAAAATCTACCACCTATTGAAGAGATCCATGGTCTCGATAACCCGATACAGGTAGTAGAAGTAAATTCTCTGCGTAGGTTGGATGAGAGTGATATTCCTTTTGATAAACCTGCTAGCTTATGCATGGATGAATTTGATAACTTTGTTGCCAAACAACAGAGTTTCAATGATTATGTTAGCAGACAATTGGAAAAGAATGCTCGTATGCTTAGTCATTTAAGTGCTTGTGTAGACAGAAATGTCAATGATCTTAAGCTTCTGAGTAAACATGCCTCTATGGTTACTACTAAAGTAGAACAAGTACTTAAAGCTCATAATAACTTGCTCAATGAATTGAATGACAATTCTGTCAGAGTCGTCACTAGAGGCGGTAGAATGACCCAGGAACCTTTGTATCCTGAGGGTCATCCGAAGAGAATTGAACAAGATTCTCAAGGAGTTAGAACTGATGCACCTAGTCATCCTAGAAAGAAGAAGAAAGATGATAGGAACCTGCACGCTAGTAACCCTGTTGCTGCTACACTTGAGAGTCCAAACGATGCCTCTGTCTCTGATGCTAAAACACAATCTGGTGATGAACATGAGCCTAATGATAATATCAATAGTGATGTTCATGAAGATGCTCAACCTAGCAATGATAAGGATGTGTAGATTGAACGTAGTGTTGATCTTGATAACCCACAACCTAAGACTAAGAGATACGATAAGAATGACTTCACTGCTAGGAAGCATGGTAAAGAAAGGGAACCATGGGTTCAGAAACCCATGTCCTTTCCTCCCAAACCATCCAAGAAAAAGGATGATGAGGATTTTGAGCGCTTTGTTGAAATGATTAGACCTGTGTTTCTGCAAATGCGTCTGACAGATATGCTCGAAATGTCTCCGTATGCTAAGTACATGAAAGATATTGTGACTAATAAGAGGAGGATACCTGAGGTTGAGATTTCCACCATGCTCGCTAATTATACCTCCAAGGGTGGAACTCCTAAGAAACTAGGTGATCCCGGTGTGCCCACTATACCTTGCTCCATTAAAGGCAACTACGTTAGCACTGCGTTATGTGATCCTGGAGCCGGTGTTAGTGTTATGCCTCTCTCTCTTTATTGTAGACTTGAACTAGATAAGTTGACACCCACTGAAATCTGTCTGCAAATGGCCGAAAAATCAACTGCTTTCCCTATCGGCATTTGGGAGGATGTGCCTATTGTGGTTGCTAACGTCACTATCTTAACAGACTTTGTTATCTTGGATATTCCCGAGGATGATGCCATGGCTGTCATCCTGGGAAGACCCTTTTTAAATACTTCAGGGGCAGTTAGAGATTGCAACAAAGGCAATGTCACTTTCCATGTCAACGGTAATGAGCATACGGTGCACTTTCCGAAGAAACAATATCGAGTACATTGCATCAATGCTATTGAAAAAACTTCATTGATTCTTATTGGGAGCTTTGAATGCCCTATTCCTCGTGTCAAGATGAAGTATGATTTGCTTGTTGGGGAGATACACATCCCCATTGAGGTGACCTAGTGACTATTCGAAAATTCTCCGTTCTCTTTTGCAATTCGAAAAGCTTTGTCGAGGGAACTTGATCAACCCCATTGACGGATTTCTTTCGATGACCATGAGGTTGATGAATCGAGGAGTCACAAACGTGTGTTTGAAGCTTTCACCTTTGGTTGCTTAGAAGAAAAGTGATAGATTTAGTTTAGTTTTCCCTGTTTTCTGTTTTAGCGTCCCGTGGAAAAGTACCCCGAAAATAAAAGTTCTCCGAACGTCTTGAAAATCAAGTATGATATTCTTTGGATTTTTTGAAAAATTCTAAGATAAAGAGTTTGTCTGGGGGCTGCACCAGTGGGCCACAAGCCCTTGGGGCGCGGCACCCCCCTGGCTGCGCCACCCAGGCTTGTGGGTCCCACAGGCAACCCCTCCACTCATTCTTGCTCTCATTTGGTCCTCCTACCTCCAGAAAAAACCGTTTCCCAGCTCAAACCCGTGTTCTTGCTCCTCTTGCTGGGATTTTCGATCTCTTTGCTCAAAGCACCATTCTCTGAACTGTTTTGGGGAAATTACTCCTTGGTAAGTGACTCCTCCATTGGTCCAATTAGTTTTTGCTCTAGTGCCGTATACTCCGCGTATTTTTGCTGCCTTGATGACCCTGTTCTTGAGCTTTGCATGCTAATTTTAGCTGGTCCCAAGTAGTTTTGATGCGTATTATGGCCTAGGCACTTTTGGGAGTAGACCAACTTAGGCCAAAAGCCTAAGCTTGGGGGAGTACGTGTTCTCACCGACTTTACATCCTTGCTTATGCTTTCACTTTGTTAGCCGGTGTTCACACTTTGCCACTGTATCATCCATGCTAGTTTATTTTCTTTTTCTTGTTTTCTTTTCGTGTGTCTGTTTAGTTGGAGAAAAACCAAAAAGACTTTATCTTCTTGTTTTGCTTGTTGGGAGCTTTCCCATGTAGATAGTTTTCTTTTTCTTTGGGTCAAGGTAGAAGATATTGGTTACAATGTTTAGTGGCTCTTGCATGCATACCTGTTTAGCTTTCAAAGAGCCATATTACTTTGTCTTCTCCTTTGTGTTTGCCTGCAGATTCCAGCTTTAGTCCAATGTACGAGCACACTTATTATTGTTCACATCATTCGGTCGTGCAAGTAAAAGGCAATAATGACGATATATGATGAAGTGACTGACCTGGAAAAGATGGTATGAACTCGGTCTATTTTGTTTTTGTAAATATGACTAGCTCACTGTTCCTAGTTCAGCTTTGTTGTGAGAGAAACATGTTTGCAATGAAAACTTAGAGATCATAGTTTCTTATGCCATGCTTACTTAGCTAGGAGCTTATAAGGGTTTGTCTTGGTTGCCAACATGAATGTTGAGATGACTATGATGTAGTATGATTGGATGGTATCCTCCTTTGAATGATTCAAGTGGATTGACTTGGCGCATGTTCACGCATGTAGTTGAAAGAAAATCAACATAGCCTCTATGATGTTCATGTTCATGGTGATTTATGTCCTACTCATGCTTGCACTCAATGCTAGTTAATGTCAATGCATTTGCATGACTATTGTCTCTCTCTAGTTGGTCGCTTCCTAGTCTTTTGCCAGCCTTCACTTGTACTAAGCGGGAATACTGCTTGTGCATCTACTTCCATAAACCCAAAGTTGTTCCATATGAGTCCACGATACCTACCTATGTGCGGTATCTACCTGCCGTTCCAAGTAAATTTGCATGTGCCACTCTCTAAATCTTCAAGAAATAATCTGTTTTGCTTGCCCGAACCGCTCATGTGGTGACAGGGGGCTATTGGTATCTTCCATGCTAGGCGTGTTATCCTCGATATGTGTTTATTCACTATCATTCACGAGAAAGGGGCCGGTAATTGGAATTCCCAGTTCCATGCTCTCAAAAAGATAATTGCAAACAGAACTCCCCCAGGATTGATGTTGGTATGGATGGTACACGAGGATTCGGCTAGCCGTGGAGTGTGATTGATTGGTGGTGGGGGCGTCAAAACTATACTTTTCTGTTTCGGAACCGCCTATAGCATGTGTAGCGTGGAAGATGTTGAGAACTCCTAGTCATTGCGTTGACAATGAAAGTACGCCACCCAAAATTATTATCTCTGTTCTCAAAGCTTGAGCTCTGGCACCTTTACAAATCAATGCTTCCCTCTGCGAAGGGTCTGTCTATTTATATTCCTGTTGAGTCATCCTCCTCTTACAAAAGCACCATTTAGAGAGCACCTCTGTCTTTTTTATGCTTTGCTTTTAACAATGTTGAGTATGACTGTGACTGGATCTTCATTGCCATGAATTACAGTGTTTAGTCAACCCTTGGTCAGTGAAGGTGCTCTTCATTTATGTTTTGCGGTCTCAGAAAGAGCTAGCGAGATACCATCTATTTGTACTGCTTCATGTTGTTTTGATTGAAGTGTTGACGTTTGAGACTTATTATTATTTGCTCGCTAGATGATTATGCCATTGATATGAGTTTACCGTGAGACCTAGATGTCATTTACTTATGTGGTTTGCTTGTGATATTGCTGAAACTCTGGATATGAGTTGGACATAGTTGCAACAACAACATCAAACAGAGTTCGTCAAAGTTTTTCTTTTGTCTCTTTCAGTTTGTCAACTGAATTGCTTGAGAACAAGCAAGGCTTTAAGCTTGGGGGAGTTGATACGTCGCCGTCGTATCTACTTTTCCGAACTCTTTTGCCCTTGTTTTGGACTCTAATTTGCATGATTTGAATGGAACTAACCCGGACTGATGTTGTTTTCTGCAGAATTGCGATGGTGTTGTTTTTGTGCAGAAATAGAAGTTCTCGGAATGTCCTAAAAATTTACGGAGAATTTTTCTGGAATAGAAGAAAAATACATGCGCAAAGGTTAACCGGAGGGGGCGTGCCAGTGGGCCACAAGCCCCTGGGCCGCGACCACCCCCCTGGCCGCGCCGTGAGGGCTTGTGGGGCCCACGTGGCACCACCGCCCCCAAACTCAGCTCTATATCTTCCGTCTCGCCCTAAAAAAATCAGGGAGAAGGATTCATCGCGTTTTACGATACGGAGGCGCCGCCACCTCCTGTTCTTCATCTGGAGGGCAGATCTGGAGTCCGTTTTGGGCTCCGGAGAGGGGAAATCGTCGCCATCGTCATCATCAACCTTCCTCCATCGACAATTCTATGATGCTCTTCATCGTTCGTGAATAATCTCATTGTAGGCTTCCTCGACGGTGATGAGTTGGATAAGATCTATCATGTAATCCAGTTAGTTTTGAAAGGGATTGAGCCCTAGTATCAACTATGTTCTTAGATTGATGTTGCTACTACTTTTCCATGCTTAATGCTTGTCACTAGGGCCCGAGTGCGATGATTTCATATCTGAACTTATTATGTTGTCGCCAATATATGTGTTTTTTAGATCCTATCTTGCAAGTTGTAGTCACCTACTATGTGTTATGACCCGGCAACCCCGGAGTGAGAATAGCCGGAACCACTCCCGGAGATGACCATAGTATGAGGAGTTCATGGATTCACCAAGTGTTAATGCATTGGTCCGGTTCTTTATTAAAGGGAGAACCTTAATATCCCATAGTTTCCATTAGGACCCCGCTGCCACGGGAGGGATGGACAATAGATGTCATGCAAGTTCTTTTCCCTAAGCACGTATGACTACATACGGAATACATGCCTACATTAGATTGACAAACGGGAGCTAGTTACATATCTCTCTGTTTGATAGCTGTTACATGATGAATCCCATCCATCATACTCATCCATCACCGATCCACTGCCTACGAGTCTTTTACTACTGGTCCTTGCTACGTTACTTTGTCTAGGTGTGTCCCTTGCTACAAAAGGGATTGGGCTACTCCGCTGTTACTTGTTGCTGCTGTCACTACTGCTGTTCCTTGCTACTTTGCTTTTACTTGTTGCAAGACCCTTTTCTGACACCGTTTCCGGGAAAGAATAGTTCCCCGTCCACGTGAAACTTACTGGCGCCATCGATACAACCGTGAGGAATAGTCTGCCGTCAACAGATCTTTTCTGACACCGTTGCTATCATACTGCTTTGCTACTGATCATTTTCTTGCACACACTAATCTTTCAGGTGTGGTTGAATCTGACAAACTCAGCTGCTAATACTTGAGAATATTCTTTCGCTTCCCCTTGAGTCAAATCAATCAATTTGGGTTGAATACTCTACCCTCGAAAACTGTTGCGACCCCTACACTTGCGGGTTATCACTGAGTGAGCTCCTCTGGCTCCCACTGATAAACTGGCGTTTGGTACTCGACTGGTAGCTCGGGCACGGGCGCACGCGGTGGTGCTATGCCCCAATATGCGTAGATGTCTGAGGGCATAATAATGTACCTTCCTAGATGAAGATTGAACAAAGAAGGAGCAGGCAAGGTAATAGTCTCACGAGTAGCCTGACTAAATACCAGGTTATAAATCATCCTCTTATTTATATCTTTATCAACAAATTCATGGCGAACCATGCTATCATAATCTAGATATCTCTCAGGAAGAAGAATCTCTTCTTCCTCGTGCAGTCTAATAGGTATCTCAAAATGTCTAGCAATAGCATAGATACCTCTATAAACAATGCATTTAGAACGGTTCGTGTTCAACTGTTGAGCTGCTATAGCTCCCAAGCTATAAGTTTTATCATGATAAAGGGCTTCGCGCAAGACCGCAAGATCTGGGGAGCTAAGGGCCCCAGCTTCCCACGGCCAATCAAACATTTTCCCACGAATAATGAGAAGTACTGAAGCACGGGAAAATGTATGCTAGCATCTCTAGCGCAAGACACTCCTCACTCCTCTCCTACAGCAATAGTATCTATGAAAGCCTCCAAGTCCCATGGACGAGGTTCATGAATATCCCCAACATAAGGTAATTTGCAAACATTGCAAAAATCCTGAAGTGACATGCGCTGGGGGATATCATATAATTTGAACTCAACCATAGGAGGACTCTCCCTTGGATAGAAATTAAAGCTTTGCACGAAAATATTAGTGAGTAGGAGGTATTGCGGACGCTTATATTCAACGAAGGTGGTAAGGCCCGCGTTCTCCACCAAGTAGTAAAAGTCCTCATAAAGTCCGGCGGCGCGTAAGAACACATCGGTTGGCCACTCGCACACTCGAACTTCTGCAACTCGGGGGACCGGATACTTGGATTTGTTCTTCTCATGTTCATCATCCTTGATATCACGGCTTGAAGAGCCTCTTAAGAACCTCCTCATCTTTTCCTTTTTATAACTCTGAAAATTTCTGAAATTTTTAGTGGCTCTAAGGAAAAGTGAACAAGGCTCAACGGAACTCATAGCAACTACTCCAACAAGTGCCTAGAGGCCATATGACGCATCAAAACTACTTGAGACCAGCTAAAATTAGCATGCAAAGCTCAAGAATAGGGTCACCAAGGCAGCAAAAATACGCGACGTATAGGGCACTAGAGCAAAAACTAATTGGACCAATGGAGGAGTCACATACCAAGGAGCAATTTCCCCAAAATAGTTTGGTAAATGGGGCTTTGCACAAGGAGATCGAAAAGCGCAGCAAGAAGAGCAAGAACACGGGTTTGAGGTGCGAAACGATTTTTTATCGAGGTAGGAGAAGGAGATGGGAGCTAGAATAAGTGGAGGGGGGACATGTGGGCCCCACAAGCGTGGTAGGTGCGGTCAGGGGGTGCCCGCGCCTCGACGGCTTGTGGCCCACTCGTGCAACCCCCTGACTAGCTCTCCGTCTTAGAATTCTTTAAAAATTCCATTAAAAATCATACTTGATTTTCATGGCATTCAGAGAACTTTCATTTTTGGGGTAATTTTCTACGGGACGCTAAAAGCAGAAAACAGGGAAAACTAAACTAAATCTATCATTTTTCTTCTAAGCAACCGAAGGTGAAAGCTTGGAACAGAGGTTTGTGACTCCTCGAGTCATCCATCTCATGGTCATCGAAAGAAATCCGTCAATGAGGTTGACCAAGTCTCCTTGACAAACTTTTTTGAATCGCAAAGGAAAACAGAGAATTTTCGAATAGTCACTAGGTTACCTCAATGGGGATGTGCATATCCCCAACAAGCAAATCATACTTCATCTTAACAGTAGGTATAGGGCATTCAAAGCTCGCAATAAGAATCGATGAAGTTTTTTCGATAGCATTGATGCAATGTACTCGATATTGTTTCTTCGGAAAGTGCACCGTATGCTCATTACCGTTGACATGGAAAGTGACATTTCCTTTGTTGCAATCAATAACAACCACTGCAAAGTTTAAAATGGGTCTTCCAAGGATGACCGCCATGGCATCATCCTCGGGAATATCTAGAATAACAAAGTCCATTAAGATAGTAACGTTAGCAACCACAACAGGCACATCCTCGCAAATGCCGATAGGGAAAGCAGTTGATTTGTCGGCCATTTGCAGAGAGATTTCAGTGGGTGTCAACGTATCCAGTCCAAGCCTACGATAAAGAGAAAGAGAGGCATAACACTAACACTGGCTCCAAGGTTGCATAAAGCAGTTCTAACATAATTGCCTTCAATGGAGCAAGGTATAGTGGGCACTCCGGGATCGCCTAGTTTCTTAGGAGTTCCACCCTTGAAGGTATAGTTAGCAAGCATGGTGGAAATCTCAACCTCAGGTATCCTCCTCTTATTAGTCACAATATCCTTCATGTACTTAGCATACGGAGACATTTTGAGCATATCTGTTAAACGCTTTTGTAGAAAGACAGGTCTAATCATTTCAACGAATCGCTCAAAATCCTCATCATCCTTTTTCTTGGATGGTTTGGGAGGAAAGGGATGGGTTTCTGAACCCATGGTTTCCTTTCTTTACCATGCTTGCTAGCAGTGAAGTCGTTCTTATCGTATCTTCTATTCTTAGGCTGTTGGTTATCAAGATCAACTGGTTCAATCTCCACATCCTTATCATTGCTAGGTTGAGCATCAACATGAACATCACTATCGATATTATCATTAGGTTCATGTTCATTGCCAGATTGTGTTTCGGCATCAGAAACAGAGACATCGTTTGGATTCTCAGGTGTAGCAGCAACAGGGTTGCTAGCGTAGAAATTCCTATCATCTTTCTTCTTCTTTCTAGGATGACTAGGTGCATCAGTGCTAACTCCTTGAGAATCTTGTTCAGTTCTCTTACGATGACCCTCAGGATACAAAGGTTCCTGGGTCATTCTACCGCCTCTAGTGAAGACTCTGACAGAATTGTCATTCAACTCATTGACCAAGTCATTTTGAGCCTTAAGTACTTGTTCTACTTGAGTAGTAACCATAGAGGCATGTTTACTCAGAAGCTTAAGATCATTGACATTTCTGTCCACACATAATCATTGAAACTTTGTTGTGTGGCAACAAAGATATCAAATTCATCCAAGCATAAGCTAGCAGGTCTATCGAAAGGAATATCACTCTCATTGAATCTACGAAGAGAATTTACCTCTACTACCTGTATCGGGTTATCAAGACCATGGATCTGTTTGATAGGTGGTAGATTTTTGACATCTTCAGATTTAATGCCTTTCTCTTTCATGGATTTCTTAGCTTCTTGCGTATCTTTAGGACTGAGGAATAGAATACCTCTTTTCTTGGGAGTTGGCTTTGGAGGTGGTTCGGAATAGTCCAAGCATTCTCATTGCACAAGATATTATTCAATAGGATCTCAACTTGTTCTATAGTTCGTTCCCTAAAAACACAACCAGTACAACTATCTAGGTGGTCCTTAGAAGCATCGGTAAGTCCATTATAGAAGATATCAAGTATTTCATTCTTCTCAAGAGGGTGATCATGCAAAGCATTCAGTAATTGTACAAGCCTCCCTCAAGCTTGTGGGAGACTCTCTACTTCAACTTGCACAAAGTTGTATATTTCCTGCAAGGCAGCTTGCTTCTTATGGACAGGGAAATATTTTTTAGAGAAGTACTAGATCATATGCTGGGGGCTACGCACACAACCAAGAGCAAGAGAAGTGAACCAAGTCTTAGCATCATCCTTTAGCGAGAAAGGAAACAACTTAAGGATATAGTAGTGGCGGATCTTTTCTTCATTCGTGAATAGGGTGGCTATATCATGCAGTTTGGTAAGATGGCCTACAACCGTTTCAGACTCATAACCATGAAAAGGATCATATTCGACCAAAGTGATTATCTCAGGGTCGACAGAGAATTCATAATCCTTATCAATCACAAAGATAGGCGAAGTAGCAAACTTCGGGTTGTATTTCATCCTAGCGTTCAAAGATTTTTCTTTCCACTTGCGCAGTAAATTCTCAACATCATAGCTATCCTTACACGCAAGAAAGTCCTCAGCTATCTCTCCCTCCATAACATAACCCTCAGGCATATCAGGCAATTCATATCTAGGAGAGCAAGTTCTAACAGGCAAAATAGCAGGTTCTACTTCAATAATCTCAGCAGTTTTAGAAGCATCATCACATCTAGCAGCAACTCTAGCAATTTGTGCATCAAGAAATGCACCTACTGGCAAAGTAGTATCAAGCATAGCATCATCACAAGTATCATGGAGAACAGAAGTAGCATCATCAAGCACATGCGACACATCAAAATTTCTAGCAGGAGGTGGTGTCGCAAACTTCCTCATAACTGAAGGTGAATCAAGTGCAGAGCTAGATGGCAGTTCCTTACCTGTCCTCGTAGTTGACGGCAAGACTTTAGTTCTTGGATCTTTTGGATTCCTCATAGTGATCAGCAAATGCAAATCCCAAGTGACTCAGAGAATATAGCTATGGCTCCCCGGCAACGGCGCCAGAAAAAGGTCTTGATAGCCCACAAGTATAGGCGATCGCAACAGTTTTCGAGGGTAGAGTATTCAACCCAAATTTGTTGATTAGACATAAGGGGAAGCCAATGAATATTCTCGAGTATTAGCAGTTGAGATGTCAATTCAACCACACGTGAAAGACTTAGTATCTGCAGCAAAGTAGTGTGATAGTAACGGTAGCAACGGTAAAAGTAACAATAGTGACAGCAGTAGCGGTAACAGTAGCAGCAGTGACAGCAGTAGCAACAAAGTAACGTAGCAAGGACCAGTAGGAAAAACTCGTAGGCATTGGACCGGTGATGGATAATTTTGCCAGATGACATTCATCATGCAACAGTTATAACACACAGAGATATGTAACTAGCTCCAGTTCGTCAATGTAATGTAGGCATGCATTCCGTATATAGTCATACGTGCTTAAGGAAAAGAACTTGCATCACATCTGTTGTCCATCCCTCCCGTGGTAGCGTGGTCCTAATGGAAACTACGGGATATTAAGGTTCTCCTTTTAATACAGAACCGGAACAAAGCATTAGCACTTAGTGAATACATGAACTACTCATACTATGGTCATCTCCGGGAGTGGTTCCGGCTATTATCACTCCGGGGTTGCCGGGTCATAACACATAGTAGGTGACTACAACTTGCAAGATAGGATCAATAACACACATATATTGGCGACAACATAATAAGTTCAGATCTGAAATCATGGCACTCGGGCCCTAGTGAAAAGCATTAAGCATGGAAAACTAGTAGCAACATCAATCTCAGAACATAGTGGATACTAGGGATCAATCCCCATCAAAACAAACTCGATTACATGATAGATCTCATCCAACCCATCACCGTCGAGCAAGCCTACGATGAGATTACTCACGAACGGTGAAGATCATCATGGAATTGGCGATGAAGGAAGGTTGGTGATGACGATGGCGACGATCTGCCCTCTCTGGAGCCCAGAACGGACTCCAGATCTGCCCTCTAGAGGAAGAACAGGAGGTGGCGGCGCCTCCGTATTGTAAAATGCAATGAACTCTTCTCTTTGATTTTTTTCCGGTCGATGGAGGATATATAGAGCTGGAATTGGAGGCGGCGGAGCACCGAGGGGCTCACAAGCCTGCCAGGCCCGGCCAGGGGGGGGGGGCTGGTGGGCTTGTGAGCTCCTGGCTCCGTCTCTCCAGGTGATTCTTGCGCCAATATTTTTTATATATTCCACTAAAATTCCTCGTAAATTTCCAGTCATTACGAGAACTTTTATTTTTGCGCAAAAACAACACCATGGTAATTCTGCTGAAAACAGCGTCAGTCCGGGTTAGTTCCATTCAAATCATGCAAATTAGAGACCAAAACAAGGGCAAAAGAGTTTGGAAAAGTAGATACGATGGAGACGTATCAACTCCTAGCACAGATAGCCATCACCACTCCTCAACTGCAGTCGAGTGGCCCCTCCTTGGTTCAAAGTGAGTAAGCCAAAAACCCCAATTTAGCTCCTGGTTCAATGCTGGTAGAGCCTCTCTAAGCACCTCCCTTAAACCAGCATTGATATTCTCGGTTCCTAGCAACCGAGGGGCATCTAACCCACCGCTCAAATAGGCTAGACAATGCCAAAGCACGCCAGAGCATGCCAGCATGCCGTGGCATCCTAAAACTGCGCTCTGGACGCACTACAGGGCCACCCGAGGCTAGGGAGGTCTGCCTCGGCCGGTTCTCACCTCCCCTCGATGTCTCACCTCACCCCCGACAACGAACCGACTCAAGGCAGCCTCAGGGCAAAACTAGCCCCGCTCCTCCCATTGCGTTCTCTGAGTCATAAACCACGATATCAAACCGTGGTTTCGGCCCCGAGCCCTCTCTTCCTCTCGTGTAGCCGTGGCGAAAACCACCGGCGCTCCCCCGCCCGGTGCCCCTTCCCTCATCGTTCTAGCACCTCACTCCTCTCCTCCAAACCTTCAATCGAGCCCCTAGCATCCCCACTTGAGCAAGGAGAGCCCACGTGCCCGAGATCGATCGAGGCACCGCCGTATTGGAGCTCCATCGATCTCGGGTTACAAGCTCACTCTCTTGCTCCTCTCACATTCCCCGTGATCACAACAAGCTCAGGAAGCTTCTCCACCACTCCCCCGAGATTCTCCCCGCTCGGAACACCCTTCTCCATCACAACCCGAAGCTCCTCCGGTGTGGTCTCGTCGGCGGCGTCCTGCTCGTTGGTCCCTCGACCACTACCAGGTAGGCGGAGACGCCACGAGCCCATTTCTATGCTCACTTGGCCACGAGGATGTCGGAGCCGCTGCTGGCTTGCCTCCCCTCCTCTGTGTGTGGAGGTGGAAGATGACCCTGACACGAGGGTCCCACCTGTCGGTGTCCAGACTCTCGCCATCTCCCCCTCTCTGTCGCTGACCGTAGGGGCCCGCCTGTTAGGTTTAAACCTCAGAGTGCGCACGCGCCTGGGCTCGCTGGTTGGCTAGCTTTCCAGTTGGCTAGTTGGCCCGGCCCACCTGCTGGACGTGCCGGGCCAGGGGCTGAACCCTTTTTCTTTATCTTTTAAACCAGATTCTTAGGTTATTTCGGCAGGATAAAATATTAATTAAATTCAAATATTTTCCCACCATAATTCCTCTAAAAATATGTAGAATTTATTAGTGTTGTTGTGTAAATTTTTGTAAAGACTTTTATGCACAACATTAATTTAATACCTAGTTTGAGTATTTTTAGTTCATGTTAATGAGACTTTAAAAATACCTTTTTACTTCAAAAACAGAAACAAACATTTTTAAAACTAAAGATATAATTTCTTAGAATATATTAACATTTCTAAAATGAGTTTGTGCTCCGTTTTTGAGTGTGCTTATTATTATTATTATTATTACTATTATTATGACGATAGATTACGCGTTTGACGTAGGACTTGGACCCGAAGACCTCGAAGACCCCGGATACCTAGCTCATCAAGGCAAGCAGCCCTTTGACCATGTGTGAGAAAATGTTTTATGCATGGCACATTGATTACTTTATTCCGATGCATGTAGTCGGTATTAATAGGTACACCCCCATATGGTGATACCGATAGCTCCTGTGGAGCACTTGCAGTGAGCATGACCTTACCATCGATGAGGGTCACGCTGATAAAATGTTGACAAGTAGACAACAGTGCCACACATAGGATGAGCATATGCATGATGATGGTAAAACAAATGTGATATCAAAGGTTTTACGAAAACCTCGTCGGGTGCCACTAATGCCCGAGGGTGATGGTGTTGAGCTGGACGACCACTTGAGAAAGAAGTGGTGTACCGGAAAGGTTTTGTGTGAGTGGTTTCAGAAATGGGATTAGATTTAAGATTTGTCGACCGTCCCAACCTAACATGTGTGACCACGATACCCGACTACTCTGTCCATGCTAGCAAGGAGCCCACATTAAGAGTGGCATGAGTGATACAGTCACTCTCGTGACGGGTTCGTGCCAGGCAGGACCACTATGCCATTTTTACGTGTTCCAGGCACACCTTTGGTCCCTGCATGGATGATACGGTCTAGAGTTGGATTTGTAAGATGTACATCATGTGGGATGGGTACTAATCGAGTGGACTCTTTGTCTAGTGCCGTCAGAGGAAAGGCATTAATCGGGTACTTACCTCGGGTATGTTATATACCGCGAGTCTTGGTTGACATGGAAGTTTCTCAGATCTCGTCGGTACAACGTACAACCTCTGTAGAGTGTTAAAACTATTCGAATAGCCGTGTCCACGGTCAAGGACAGTTGGGTGGTGCAGCTTAAAGTACGTCCAATCGTTTCCGCATAAAACCAGATGTGCGAGTGTGTATAGGTGTTATCTGAGTAAGATGATATGACAAGTCCGGAGACTTGGCATATAGGGTGAACCTGTAGTGTTCAGTGCTCCGCAGATATTTTGATATCTGTGACTTGTATCCATGATTACCATCTAGCTTATGATGCATATTCATACAAATATTTGACCATGCACATTTTCAATTAAAACATGATTTCCGCAAAGGTTGCATATTACTTTATTATCGTATCAACTGCATTATCCATGTCATGGGCGTATTGCGAGTACATTCAAAGTACTCATTAGCTTGCCATTGGTTATTTTATTGACCAGACATGGCGGAACCAGAGTATGGAGAAGAATTCATCGTCGGAGACGGACACGCGACCTAGGACACTTCCCAGTCAGAATGCTTGTTGGTTAAGGATGATGGCATGGGTTCCCGTTTACTACCAAGTATTCCGCTAGTAGTTGTGTTGGTGTGATTGGCCTTCTTGGCCCTATCCATTATTGCACCAGACGTTAATTTCAGATGTAAGACTCTTATTATTCAGTATTTGTGTGTTCAGTGAGCATTGATCTCTGGGATCACTGTACACGTGCATTCAGCGATCTCAACGCGTAATCCGGGGTCTCCACAAAAGTGCAAACTCCGTGACACTGAAGTGGACAACTCGGTGGTACCGACTAGTACCAAAGGTGTGAACTTTCGAATCTCGGTGAGACCGATATATAGAACTCGGTGGCACTTAAAAGGTGACTAACGGTCAGATGGCCAAACTCGGTGGCACCGATACTAAAACTCCAAAATTCTGATTCTGTGTATCTTGGCAACGGAATGTTGGTCGCACTGAACTCGATAGCACCAATGCAGTTTCGGTTGCACCAATTTGGTGGGAATGGCTAGGGTTATGCCTGAGGATCAAACTCGTTGGGTCCGATGTGGAAATGTTGGTGACACCGAATTTGCGAATGTGGAACTTGACAGAGTAGATATGTGGGAAAAATGACTGAGCGTTTTGGTGGCTAGCTTTTCGCATTTTAGCAATCAGTTCATTTTACTACCTCACCCGCTTTTAATAGTATTTGCTTTCCTATGGACTCAAAATTGATTTCTCACAAATATAAAATGAAGCGTCTTCTAGCTTTAAGCTTGAGCCAATATTATTCCTTTCTTGCATCAAGGGGTATCTCCACATAAACCTTAAGCCATAGCATCTTTTGAACTTTTCTGAAATATACTTGGAAAACACATTAGTCCTAGGATGCATATGTTGTGATCAATTATAAAAACCACCCTAGGGATCAATTGTGCTTTCAATATCCCCCTTTTTGGTAATTGATGAGAACATATAGATAAAAGCTTCGATAAAAGATATAATCAAGGATTAGCATCAATGCTTTGAGAAGTATGTGAAAAGCAAGAGCTCCCCCTAAATTTGTGCATTATTTAAAATTTGCATTTGAATGCAAATGCACAATCGATTAGGATCATGGGTTACTCTTCCATGTCTCATACATCTTGGTGGTGCGTAAAAGTAATAGCAATACACATGACACCAACAAGATAAGTGAGTGATCATGACAAGGATAGCCAAAAGATGACATCATAGCATCACACAGGATAAAGCGTATGATCAATCAAACAGATAGGACAAAGTCATCCAAAAACCAAAGTTTTTAAAACCAAATGAGAGGAAATAAAGTCAAAAGCTATTTCACATGAAGTCTATGATCTATACATTTATCCCCCTTTGGCAACAAGTTACCAAAAAGTTCAAAAGTATAGAACTACTCATCTCTTTGGGCAGTTGAAGATGAAGTTGAGAGAAGAGCGTATGCGAAGGTTCTGCTGAATGTCCTTGAGCTGGAGGAGTTGATACTGAAGGAGCTTGAGTTGGAGCTGGTGTTGAAGGTGCTGAAGCTTGTGCTGAAGTTGTCTGTCTTGTCTCCTGAGCTGGAACAACAGCTGACTGAGGCCTGGCACTGAACATAGTGGTAGTGGGAGGAGGAGACTCATCCTCGTCATCATCATGATCTTCGTCTTAATTTTATTTCTCTCAGCGGGGAATCTCCATAGAGTTAACTTCATGTTGAAGTTGTCTAACAATGGTGGTCAACTCAGTTACCTTCATGTCCATGTTGTGGAATTTTGTCTCCACAACTCTCTCAAGACTCTTCTGATTTTGCATGATCTATTGGATGTTCTTCTCCATGCCTTGAACAATGATCACTGGAAATGCCATTTGCTCAGCTTGAGTTCTGAGCTGTGGAACTGGAGGTGGCCTATTTCTAGCGGCTTCAGCCTCTGTTGCCATTCTTGCTACAACTGAGTTGGGATCATTTTCATCCATCACAACCTCATTATCTTCAAATTCAGGCTAAAGAGGTAGATGGGGACGATCAAGCAGATATGCATGCTTGCCTAGCTTGGCACTGATGAGCATCTCGATGTAGGGTGCATATCCACATGATATCTTCTTATCTGTAGTAGTCCTTTGGATAGTATCAACTATCAAATCCATCACACGAAATCTGGTATGGGTATCAAGCAAGTGCAGCAGGTTGATAGAATATCCTCTGATCATCTTCTCATCACCTGACTTTGGCATGAGAGTGTATCGTAGTATAGTGTTTGTCGTGGGAATACCAGCTTGCAGAAAATATACTGAACCAAACTTGCGACTGGCCAAATACTGATGAGGAATGGTCTTGTACATACTGGCCATGGAGTTGTGATTCTGCTTAGCTTTTCCATACACATCTACATCTGCTTCTTCCTTCTTCGGAACATCAATGATTGCAGTCCATTCAGCAATTGTGGCTTCATACTTGTGACCATCAGTCCTCCACACTAGAGAGTCATCTTATAAGTGAACAGTCGCATAGAATTGCATGATTAGCTCCTCATTCTTTGGGGTCATCTCTTGCCCAAAAAAATCTTCTATGTCAACCAACCTGAAGTTCTCTTGAACATGTGGAAAGAAATTCTCGTTTTCCTTGATGTATGCCCAGTCGACATACCTCATATCGCTGACAGCAAACTCTTGTCATACAAGACAGTCTCTTAAAAATCTTGTTGTTCCTTGGTGTGAAACCTTGGATCAACAACAGTTCTTCTTCCGACAGTGTATGGATAAATAGCTCTCCACTTTCTTAGTCTGACATCCTTCCTCTTCTTCATATCTTCTGCTATAGGATGAGCATCATTGTGGAGTGGAAGGGTTGGTTCGAGCATCCTGAGAATTGGAGCATTCTCATCTTCTTCTTTCTCTGCAACATGGGCACTGGTTGCAGGGCCTTTCCTCTTAGCAGCTGCAGGTATATCTTTGGTGTTCTTCCTGGAAGCTGGAGCCTTCTTTGCTTTAGCATCTGGCTTAGGGGCAGACTTCTTTGCATCAGCCATCAACTTCTTCTTCTTGGGGGGAAGTGGGATCTCCTCTGGAGCTTCTTGCTCAACTTCTTTTGGATCTTCGAACACATAAGTCTTTCTGCCAACAAGAGGAATAGTTCTCTTTCTCGGTCTTTTCACACTAGCCTTATTTGCAGGTGCATCCTTGAAAATTGCTTTGCCCTTCTTGGGATATTCAGATGCCCTTAGATTAGCAGCACTAGTAGATATCTTCGTGACAACTTTACTTGGAGGAGCCTTAGGAGGAGCTGATGTTTCCCCTGGCAGGAAGTATGAGTCCTCTTCATCAGAAACTATCTTCCTTCTTTGCGTGGTGGCTGCCTTGGGAAAACCATGGGAACTGGGAGAACTTGGGTCTGAGGAAGTATTCTCTGGACTAGTGCGTGAGTGCATCTCGACACTCTGCTCTGTGAAGTCATTGTGACTGTCATCTGATCCTCGCATATTGAAAGACAGCTCAGCACCAAACAACAGAACCTGTGAAGTGAATATAGGAAATACACAATGGATGAGCATCACAAAATTCAGATGTTTTGGAAAATTTGAAGTTTGAAACTTAGGGCATGATCTTCTACAGGATGTAAATCAGTGGTACCGAGTTGGCAATTTCGGAGTCACCGAGAAGGCTTACTCGCTTAACAGAGACTTGGCAGTCATTTTCGGTGGCACCGAAAAGAGCTGCTCGGTCGCACCGAGTTGCCTCTCAAGAACTCTAAAACAAGAATCGGTGGAACCAATTTTGCAAACTCGGTCTCACCGAGTTGCATGCTGCGCCAGATCAGATCCAAAATTTCTACTTCTTCTACGCTACGATATTCATCTGGTGGAAGGAAGGGTTTGCAGATGGTGGCTCAAAGAAAAACTATCCCAATGCGTAAGAATCAGATAGGGAAACACAAAGGGGATCGAACCATACCTGTTGGGGATATTACCCACGATATGACCCGCCCTATTGGGCCGGGTCAGGTGCACGGCGATTCAACATTCATAATCAAGATAGGCCTTGGCCCAGGGTATGAGAGGTGCAAGGAGAACTTCAACGGAGAGCTGGTCGGGCCCATGAGCCTAGATGGCGGTTTAAGACCTACGGAGAAGATGAGTCGTCATGACCGTTTCCTTGCTTCGAAGATACGACGAGTTGGAGATATGGGAGGCCACGATTTTTAATGTGGCCTGGACTTTTATAAAACCTAGGACCTCGACCTGTATATAAAGGCGAGTCTCTAGGGCAGATAGATTAAGTTACTATCCGTCGAGATCTAGGTCAGGCGAGTTACGCACTCCTTGTAATCGATTCCACCATCAATATACACAAATCATGACGTAGGGTTTTACCTCCATCGGAGGGGCCGAACCTGGGTAAACTCGAGTCTCACTTCCGCTCAACCCCTTTGAGTCGCCACCAAGGTGCGATGGCTCCATCACTATGTCCTTTCACAAGGACATCTGTCGTGACAAAACCATGACAGTTGGCGCCCACCGTGGGGCAACCCAACGGTGGAGTTGAGTTCTCAAAGGGAGCCCTTCCGGGGTTTGGGAGCTATGCGGTCGGGCTCATGACTAAGAGCCGTTGTGGAAAGTACTACATCCACAACTCTCAGTGGGGGCCTGATGCCGATTCAATCGAGTCTGGATACAGGTCCCCCTTCGACAAGATTCATGTCTTCATTTGCAAGTTTGGGGCTCCCGTACCTGAGCCGGACACCTTCACCGACATCGTCGAGCCAACCCAGTATGCCCATCCTGCCAAACATAAGGTCAGGAAGCACCACGCCTTCATTGGTTTTACGCAGGGAATTTACCTACCGGATGAGCCGGTGATCTCGGAGAACACCCCTGTCAACTTGGACGACGAGTCGTCCATTGGCGACATAGATTCGATCTATCCTCTCCATGAAGGGCGGCTCGGGGGATTGCCTGAGGCGGCTATCTCCGATGACGTTGAAGGACCCCATCGTCAGGTCGCCATATACATGGCGGGAGCAGCGGCACCCCAGCCAACCGTAGCTGGCAACAACGAAGCCAGCGGATCACGAAATACTCCGGCTCAAGCCATGGAGGATTTGGTAGCAGAGATGGCCAAACTCACGGCGATTACTATGAGAGCGGAGAACCAAGAACAGGTCAACGCCGAGTTAGCTAAACTAAGGGAGGATATGGCCAAGATCTAACGCGACATTGAAGGTGAAGCCGCCAGGATGGCAACCCAACAGGGCCAGATCGCCGCAGAGACAGAGCGGCTAAGTGTTGAGGGATGGCGGATTGAACGACAACAACGCGCTTTCGATGCGATTTACCAGAGGAGGCATCGCAATCATCTGCGAGCCGATCTAAACCCAACTCGACTCTTCGATAGCCCACACACACATGGGATGAAGACTAACCGGCCATGGCACGTCACCCAACGCATTGACGCGACATAACCGCCGCCCAACCCTCACGCGCCTTAGCCGACACCGGCTCAAGCACCATGCTTTCAGATGCCATGGGGTCACATTTCAAACCCTGTTGATAACGTGCTGATGGCGACCCGCAACCTCGAGTCTCTTCCCATCCATGGAAATTCTCTGGCTAAGGTAGGGGGAAGGAACACCATTAAGATGTTGAAAACGGCGGTGGTCCAACAGACGCGGTATTCATATAGCCGTGAGCGGCTACACTCCACACCTCAAGCAAGTCACACTAGGAGCCATCATGATGACCCGCTCGCGGTGTCCAGCAGTCAACGAAGACGGTCCCGCAAATGAACCCGCCTGGGATACCTGATACCCATGCTCAAGACCTCGTGGATGCAGCACGAGCCGCCGCCTGATGGAGATGGCGGCAGTGGAGGGTCAAGGCTATCCGACTTATGTGCTTCCTTCCCCCATGCAGGCCGAGTCAGGTGGTAGGAACATTGGGATACCCTTTTTGTCACCCGCCCTCCGCAATGAGCGTATGCCGAAGGATTTCAAAGGCCCGCGCAAGGTTCCCAATTACACGCCGAATCTAGAGCGAGGGGCGTGGATCGAAAGCTATGAGCTTGCAATTTATATGCTTGATGTTAACGAAGCACTATGTGCCAAGTATTTTACAATGATGCTTGAAGGGACGGTGCACACTTGGCTAAAAAACCTGCGTCCCAACTCCATCAACACCTTGGCCGAGTTGAAGGAACGTTTTGTCAAAAACTTCAGAGGGACCTGCAAGCGCCCGATGACTATTGTTGACTTACAACACTGCATCCAACGCCCAGATGAGTCGGCCCATCATTGGACGTGGTGGGTTGCAGAGGTGATCCACTCATCAGATGGTATTTCGGCGGCTCAGGCCGTGCTGATCTTGGAGAAAAACTGTCACTACCAGCCTTTGGTGTTGAAGCTTGGGCGACTCAAGCGCAAAGTGCAAGATATGGGGGAACTGATGGACACTTTGACTAGGTATGCCAAATTAGATGATACTAAAGATCCCGAGGAGGATGATGATAAAACCATTACCACCAGAAGGGGGGAGTCATCCAGAGGCCAGTCTCAGTCTCAGGGGCGAGGCAACTACAACCCCGTGGGTCAAGGGAAGAAAAGGCAGCAGGAAGGCACCATCGACTTTGTTGCCAATACTAACACTGGGAATGGGAACCAATGTTAGAAGAAAAGGGGCTTCAGTGGGAAAAAATCATACAACTATCACGATATGATCAAGGCCCCCTGCCCACAACATACCACAGCGGCAGATCCATCCACCCGTTCTTGGGAAGATTGTTATGTGATGCAGGATTTTTGTGCCGAGGCACTCAAAAACGGCCAATGAGATAATCATGGCACACGCCCGGATCAGTTTGGGTCCGGCGGCTCACACATAAATTCGTTTTTCGGTTTTCCTAACCCAGGTCCACGCGATGGGTCGTAGGCTAATGGTGGGCAGTATCAAGTCCACAACAGCCAGCAGTATAACGCATAGGGCGGTGTTCAGCATCAACTTCAACAAGGCGGCTCACAGTAGCAACATGACAGCGGCAGCTTCCAAAACAAGCCTAAGCAGTTGAACAATGGGCAGTATCATGTGTTTACCAGTAGTACTTGCAAAAGGGACAAAAAAGTCAAACAGAGAACCTTCAGCGTCATTGAGCCGCTGCTCCCCGGGTATCTCAATTGGTCCGATCAGCCCATTATCTGGAGCAGGGAGGATCACCCGCCCCGGGTTGATAACCATGGCGAATTAGCATTGGTCATGGTGCCACAGGTAGGGGGCTATACCCTCTCCAAGGTCCTCATGGATGGAGGTAGCAGCATCAACATCTTATACTACGACACCTTCCCAAGAATGAATTTCTCGGAAGGCGATTTGGTGCCATCCTCCACGGTCTTCCATGGTATTGTCCCGGGTAAGTCGGCATACTGACGACCCACAAGTGTAGGGGATATATCGTAGTCCTTTCAATAAGTAAGAGTGTCGAACCCAACGAGGAGCAGAAGGAACACACAAGTGGTTTTCAGCAAGGTATTCTCTGCAGGCACTGAAATTATCGGTAACAGATAGTTGTGTGATAAGATAATTCATAGCGAGTAGCAAGTAACAATAGTAAAAAAGGTGCAGCAAGATGGCCCAATCCCTTTTGTATCAAGGGACAAGCCTGGACTAACTCTTATATGAGGTAAAGCGCACCCGAGGACACATGGGAATTTCTGTCAAGCTAGTTTTCATCATGTTCATATGATTCGCGTTCGCTACTTTGATAGTTTCATATATGGGTGGACCGGTGCTTGGGTGTTGTCCTTACTTGGACAAACATCCCACTTATTATTAACCCCTCTCGCAAGCATCCGCAACTACGAAAGAAGAATTAATACAAAGTCTAACCATATCATTAAACTAGTGGATCCAAATCAGCCCCTTACGAAGCAACACATAAACTAGGGTTTAAGCTTCTGTCACTCTAGGAACCCATCATCTACTTATTACTTCCAAATTCCTTCCTCTAGGCCCAAATAATGGTGAAGTGTTATGTAGTCAACGTTCACGTAACACCACTAGAGGAAAGACAACATACAACGCATCAAAATATCGAAAGAATACCAAATTCACATGACTACTTATAGCAAGACTTATCCCATGTCCTCAGGAACAAACGTGACTACTCACAAAGCATAATTATGTTCATGACCAGAGAGGTATTGAATAGCATTAAGGATCTGAACATATGATCTTCCACCGAGTAATCCAACTAGAATCAACTACAAAGAGTAATTAACACTACTAACAACCTTACAAGTACCAATCGGAGTCGCGAGAAGGAGATTGGTTACAAGAGATGAACTAGGGTTTCGAGATGAGATGGTGCTGATGAAGATGTTGATGGAGATGAGTCCCCTCCGATGAAAGGAGTGTTGGTGATGACGATGGCGACGATTTCCCCCTCCAGGAGGGAAGTTTCCCCGGCAGGACGGCCCTGCCGGAGCTCTAGATTGGTTCTGCTCAAGTTCCATCTCGTGGCGGCGGCGATTCTTCCCGAAAGCGTTCTCCTAGTTTTTTCTGGGATGAAACCCTCCTTATAGAAGAATATGGGAGCCTGAGGGGTATAGGGGGCCCACAAGCCACCCAGGTGCGGCGAGGGGGTAGGCCGTGCCTGCCAGGCTTGTGGCCTCCTGGTGGCTCCCCTCCAGTATTTCTTCCGCCCAGTATTTTTTATAAAATCCAAAATAATTCCTCATTGATTTTCAAGGCTTTTGGAGTTGTGTAGAATAGGTATCTCAAACTTGCTATTTTTTCAGCCTAGAATTCCAGCTGCCGACATTCTCCCTCTTCATGTAAACCTTATCAAATAAGAGAGAAAAGTCATAAGTATTGTACCGTAATGTGTTATAACAACCCATAAAGCGATAAATATCAACATAAAATCATGATGCAAAATGGACGTATCTCATACCCTTTGGGGCGGATTAAACTTAACATGGCTTTTGGCACCGAGTCTAACTACAGGAGCTAGTCCCTCATGTTTGAGGTGGTCAAGATCACGAGTCCTTACCACGCGCTTTTTGGTCGGCCGGCTTACGCCCTTTTTACGGCCTGCCCATGTTATGTCTACCTCAAGCTCAAGATGCTAGGCTCTGAAGGAACTATCACGATTAGTGGAGACCGAAGGATAGCTCAGGAATGCGAAGAGGGAGATGCGGCTTATGCTAAGTCATCCTGTGTAGCTGAGGAACTCAAGTTTCATCAGGCCAATGTCGACCCGGCGGACATGACTCCACTCAAGAATCCCACAATCGATTTAGAGCCTCCCCATAAGTTCAAACCAACAGATGACACTAAATAGGTGGATTTCACGCCCGCCAACTCTTCCAAGCAATTCACCATTGGGACGGGTCTGGATCCCAAATAGGAAAGCGCGCTCATCGAATTCATCCATGAGAATCGGGACATCTTTGCATGGAAACCTTCTGACATGCCGGGTGTACCGAGAGAATTCGCTAAGCACCACCTTAACATTGATCCCAAGATGAAGCCGGTTCGGCAATATCTTCGCCTCTTTAACGAAGAAAGGCGTAAGGCAATAGGGGAGGAAGTAGCCCGACTCTTGGCCGCTGGTTTCATTGTGGAGGTTTTTCATCCAGAGTGGTTGGCCAATCTTGTTTTGGTACTCAGGAATAATGGGAACTTCCACATGTGCATTGACTACACCGACCTCAACAAAGCTTGCCCGAAAGACCCCTTCACCCTCCCTCGTATTGATCAAATTATTGACTCTACAGCTGGTTGCGAGTGGTTGTGTTTTTGGATGCATACTCAGGTTACCACCAGATCAAAATGGCTTTGGAGGATCAGGAGAAGAAGTTGTTCATAACTCACTTTGGTGCCTTCTGTTATGTGTCTATTCTGTTTGGGCTAAAGAGCGCGGGGGCGACTTATCAACGCTGCATCTAGAATTGCCTACACAGTCAAATTGGGCGCAACGTTCATGCCTATGTTGATGACATAGTGGTGAAATCCCAAAAAAAGAGTCACTCTTGGAGGATCTTAAGGATACTTTTGACAATCTGCGCGTGTATCAGTTGAGGCTTAACCCGACCAAGTGTGTTTTCAGCTTTCCTGCAAGGGAAGTTATTGGGCTTCTTGGTGTCCGAGCAAGGCATTGATGCTAACCCGGACAAAATCAAGGCGATTACTTCACTTGGAAAGCCAACCAATATCAACCAAGTTCAGCGCATGGAGGGTCGTATTGCAGCTCTAAGCCGTTTCATAAGTCGCCTTGGGGAGAAGGCCATCCTTCTTTATCAGCTGCTCAAGAAAACAGTCCGTTTTGTCTGGATAGATGCCGCCAATGAAGCTTTCGAGGCCTTGAAGAAACAACTGGCTGAGCCGCCCGTTTTAGCCGCTCCTGTTGACAAAGAGCCTATGCTCCTGTACATTGCCGCCAACTCTAAGGCAGTAAGCATTGCAGTGGTTGTCAAGCACAAGGAAGAAGGAAAGGAATATCAGGTCCAAAGGCTGGTATACTTTGTCAGCGAAGTCTTAACACTCTCCAAACAACGTTGGCCACACTGGCAGAAGTTGGTTTTTGGGATGTTCATGGTGAGTCAGAAACTGAAGCACTACTTCCAGGAGCACCCAATCACGGTAGTCAGCTCTGTGCCACTTGGCAACATTATACAAAACCGTGAGGCAACCGGGCGAATTGCTGAGTGAGACATCGAGCTTGGTCCTCACCATGTGAAATATACGCCCCACACGGCCATCAAGTCTCAGGTCTTAGTGGATTTCATCAACGATTGGACCGATATGCAAATTCAAGAAGACAGACCTGAAAACACGTATTGGACTATCCATTTTGATGGGTCTAGGCAGCTGGAAGGCTCGGGGGCTCGCGTGGCACTAACTTCACCTCAGGGTGACAAGTTTTGCTATGTCCTCCGACTCATGTTTCCATGTACTAACAAGGTGGCGGAATATGAAGCTTTGCTCCATGGGCTTAGAATCGCCAAAGAGATGAACCTCGGTCGAGTCAGATGCATGTGCGACTCAGATCTGGTGGCACAACAAGTCTCTGGAACATGGGATTCCAGGGATCCTTTTATCGCGGCTTATAGGCGTGCTGTGTCAGACATGGCGGGTCACTTTCATGGTTATCAGGTTGATCATATCGATCGTCGACTCAACGAAGCAGCTGATGCTCTTCCACGACTCGGGTCACAACGTAAGCCCGTACCCCCTAATGTCTTTTTGGATATTTTGTATAACACGTCGGTGAAATTGCCTTCTAAGGAGGATATAGCAGTTCCTGACCCCGAGTCTTAACTCGTGGCCGCTCTCCATGCCACTCCGGGTTGGGCGGTCCCTTACATGGCGTATTTGGCGCGATGCACGTTACTTTCTGATGACTTGCTGGCCCGCCAAATTATCCGGCGATGCAAATCCATGGTTATACATAAAGGCGAGCTGCACAAATGAAGCACTTCTGGAATTTTTGAAAGGTGTGTCTCGTCTAAAGAAGGGCGTGCGATTCTTAATGAGATCCACACTGGCAATTGTGGATTCTACTGGTGTCCAAAGCCTTTAGGCATGGATTCTACTGGTTAACGACAGACGCAAACGCTGAGGACATAGTGTGTATATCTGATGGATGCAGGAAATTTGGACGTGAGATGCATGTGCCGGCTCAGGAATTGTAGATGATCCCAATTACATGGCGTTTTGTGGTCTGGGGGCTGGACATGGTTGGCCCCTTCAAGATGTCCTCCAACAAAAATACTCACCTACTAGTGGCAGTCGAGACATTTACCAAGTGGGTTGAAGCAGCGCCGGTCAGTAGTTGCGATGCAGACACGGTCGTCAAGTTCCTCAAGAAGTTGATTTTTCGCTTCGAGTATCCTCACAGTATCATTACTGACAATGGCACTAATCTATCCAAAGGCGCCATGCAAGAATTTTGTGAAAAAGAGCACATCGGCTTGATGTGTCTGCAGTTGCACACCCCCAATACAATAGAGAGGCGGAGAGGGCGAATCAAGAAATTTTGCGGGGGATCAAGCCCTGACTTATGGTTCCTGTGGAATGAACCTCGAGATGTTGGGTTGCAGAGCTTCCTTCTGTTCTGTGGAGCATCAGGACTACCCCTAATCGATCCACTGATTACACACCATTCTTCTTGGTATACGGAGCTAAGGCGGTGTTACCAAGTGACATCAGGCACGACTTTCCACGAGTCGCCGTTCATGTTGAGGAAGACAACGAGCTGGCGCTTCAAGATTCGTTGGATGCTTTGGAGGAAGAGCGTGACTTGGCAGCATTACGGTCGGCGATTTACCAGCAAGACTTGTGATGCTATCATAGCCGCCGAGTCAAAAGCCGAGTCTTTCATGAGGGCGACTTAGTGCTCCGTTTGATTCAGGATCATACTGGTATGCATAAGTTATCCCCTCCGTGGGAGGGACCATTTGTCATCAGCAAAAGTCTTCATAATGGTTCTTACTACGTGGTGGATCTTCATCCAAATAGGACAACTACAGAGGTTTAAACAACCCGGCCTTGGAACATTGCCTACTTGCGGTCTTATTATAATTTGAGCCACCTGCTCCTTATCATTGTACATAGTTTAGTCATTGTACTCTCTTTCTATATATGTATAGCAATAAAGCCGGCGCCCACGAACTTCGGTGTCTTTGCCATTTCAGATTCTTGACAGCATGAGTCTTTATTGTTTCATAAACCGTCCAAGCATGGACGGTACTAGTATCAAAGAGCATAAGTCACCATGCTGCACTTATTTCAAAACTGGATACTGGTACGCCAAAGAGGACCAAAGTTGCACATTGCACGGTTCAAACACAGGCACCCTATATGGTTCTGAGTATCAAGTTGGCTTACTTGGGGGCTACTAAGTCCCGAGTCGTTTTGCAGTAAGAGCATAAACGCTTCTGCAATCCTATGTCTCACTTTTCCATAATCATAGGTCATTTGGGGGCTTCTAGTCACTTAGTTCAGCCTGAATACCCTCTTGGCTAGCAAAAAATTAACGCATTACAATAGTTATACTCGATTGTGTGTTTGGAGACTCGCCCTATAGTCCCATGTACTCTTGGCGAGTCAATCCACTTTTTTGACCCTAAACTTGCCTAGGTTAAAACATGGAGGGTTCTAGCGGGAGCCGTCACATGGAAAATAGACAAACCATGGGTTCACTGAACATGCTTCACTGAAGGTTGACTCGCGCCTGATCAGCCGGTCTAAACTACTCAGGCTGTTGCAAAAGCCTTCCTGGGGTACCACTAGAGCCTTGCAAGCTCGTCCTACCCTGTCGTGACTCATTGAGCCGGCAAGCTTTATGACTACAAAGTATCTTTGTAGCGTAGCTAAGAGTTTTATAAAAATTCATTCTAAATCGCCGCGTCTCACTGAGCCGGCTTATTATTTCTTTTCTACCAAACAGGGGGAGTAATTATGTGTCAAAGACATGGTAAAGGAGCCTAGTAAAGGCGACTCAAATTAATGAAAGGGTGAGACTTCAAAGTCAGCAAAAGGTACAGGTGTATCATAATGTTGTTTTCGTCTCTAGCCTATTACATGGCTCGGAAGGCCATAACAAATTACATAACCCGGCATTGGATTTTTAAATTGATCTCCGCTGGTGATCTTCAAGTAACTCCTGGTTCAGGCCGCCTCTAGATTATCCTGGTTCGAGCTTTCACCATCTTGGATCTGTAAGTCGCCCAATTTCCAATTGCAATTGGTCAAGGCATGGAACTCATCCTCGTCAGTCAAGATAGTGGACAGGTCGGCGTCAGAGTCAAAAGGATGCTTACTGCGATGCGGAGTCAGAGCGGTGATTTCATACGTGGGAGAAGTAACCCGCTTGCCGTGCTCATCATAAGCCGTCTGATACTTGGTTAAGTGCAAGCCGGCTTCCAGTTGAGTCGCTGCGAAGTGAGATTCCTTCACACAGCGATGGTAATCTTCTTCAGTAAACTCTGACCCGTCGTCTTTATACTCTGGAAATCCCCCAGTCACTTCCTCCGGCTTAAGCTCTGGAGCATAGGCCAAGCACCGGCTCAGGTTGGTCAGTGCTCCTTTCGGGGCGGCTGACCTTTTCAGCTCTTCTATTTGGGGTGGCAGCGTGGACAAGCATCCCAGCATATACTTGATTGATTTTATGGGCTCTTTGTCACCCATAACGACCTTCATAGACATGGCACCACCAGTGTACAATTTCTCTGTCAAGGTATAGATTTCCTTCAATTTTAAAATACAATCAATCTGAAGAGTGGCGGCTCGAGGACCTGTAGTAAAGATGCACGATCATAAGTCGCCGGAAGCTCTTACAAACACGACTTTAGAAGGAAATGGTGGACACTTACCAAACACAGCATGGGCCATTTTTGAGATATGATGTTTTAACCCGGACAGTTCCTGCACGACGGCTTTCATCCGCTCCTCGACCTGTTCCACCCTTTTCAGTAAGGCGGCTCGCTCTGTGTCGGCCTTGTTTTCATGCTCTTTGTGCTATGCCTTCATTTTTTCCATATCAGCCAGTGCAAGGCGAAGCTTTTCTTCAAATTTAGCTCGAGCGTCTTTCTGCTCAACCAAACTATGCTTCAAGCCGACCACAGTTGAGTCGGCCCGAGTCAACGATTCCTGCAAACATCAGGGGAAAGCAAGTTTCATGCACATTGCAAGCAACATACCTGACACTTGGGGGCCAATGTATGATTCATTTTTTCTAAGGTAATACCTTAAAGCAAGATCCGTCTCATCTTTAAAAAGATGAGCCAACCCTTGGGGGCTACAGGTTGAAGCTTTCTTCAAATATATGCTAAAGACGCGACTCATCTTTAAAAAGATGACCTGGGCCTTGGGGGATACATGTTGAAGCTTTCTTCAAATATATGCTAAAGACCCGGCTCATCTTTAAAAAGATGACCTGGCCCTTGGGGGCTATAGGTTGAAGCTTTCTTCCAACATCTGCTAAAGACCTGGCTCATCTTTAAAAAAATGACGTGGCCCTTGGGGGCTATAGGTTGAAAGTTTATACAAAGCACGATTCGTCACAGATGACTCGCCCTTTGGAGGGCTAATGGGAGGACATGTCAAGAAGGTTAACATGTATCAGACCTCATGTTTTCTTCGCATCATGTTAACCAAGCTTTTTTCCATATCATGGCTCGTCTCCAGGCGACTCACAAAGCCAGAGTATTGTTCATCAAACTCTAGCATCTCAAAATTGGGAAGTTTCAGTTTGGTTAAGTCCTTCTCTCCAAAGACTGGGGCATCTTTGGGTGCATGCTTGATTAAAACCGCGGATGCAGGTTTGGAAAAACTGGTACCAACGACGATGACTGGATCAGGGTCAGGCATCACATCTTCAGCCGCCTTGTGAGAACTTGGCGGATTGAGGTTTTCAGTTGAGTCTGTCTGAGGACTTGGAAGCTCGTCCCGGATGTCAGGGAAATAGTCAAAGGCCTCGGCATGAGTCTCAGCCGGCTCGGCTTGAGCTTCTGCGATGGAAGTACTCATTCCAAATATTTCAGCCGTCTTGGAAGCGCATGATGACTTGCCGGTTTTCCTCTTCTTCGCTTGATCCCTGCGGAACGATGGTCAATATGTTAAAATAGAAACATTGGCACCCAAAAGAGCATGTTTATGAAAGAAGTTACCCCTGAAGGCGAATCAATGGGGGAAGAGCTGAGGCAGTTGAGTCACCACAGGAAGGAGGTGAAACCTGTTGGATGTAGGACTTAAAAATTGAGTAAATCGTGAGAATGATTTGCACAGGAAGAAAGGACGTTTAATAAAATGTACCTCGCTCTGTCGTTTACGGCCAACCGTTTTCTCACGCAAGCCGGACAACAAGTCCCCAGAGTGGCTTCGAGTATGACGTTTGGGCGTAAAACTCGCCTTCTTCTAAAGGAAATTGGGATCCAGATAAGCATCCGGCTGAGACAGGGGAACTTTCCTACAGATTCGCTTTGCCGGCTTGGGGAGAAGAGTTTGAGTTGGAAGAAATGGAAATTACCTCGATGTCTTCATCTTGGCTCTCAATGTCATCATCCTATAAATGGAAGCGGCAAAGCATGAGTGGAAGTCAGATTAAAATAATAAAGACAAATAGTATTTACCTGTGATTGTTCCTCGGTGATCCGAGACTCGCCCACAACGGATGACTCCTTTGTGGTGGCCTTGCCCCTGGTTTTCTTCTTCTTTGGGGCGGGTTTCGATACTTTCTTGATGACAGTTTTGGGTCTTCAGTTCCAGAAGGCCGAACCCCTCTGATTGACATGATTAAAGCCCGGATTAGAGACAAGCTTGAGTATCCTAAAAGCTAGAAGGGCGAGTTGGGATGTTTTACCTCTGGAGCCGGATTAGAAACGCAGAAAGGTTTTAACCCGATCTTGGAGCAGTTTTCAACAGGCTCACCGCTTAACTTATTCACAATTTCAACAACTTCTTCTTATTCAAGCCTCACGTTGTAGAAACATTGTGGATGGTTTAAGTCGCCATTGAACTCACACATTAAGCCGCCCCGACAGCTCAAGGGCATAATTCTCCACTCCACCCAACAGCGAATTAGATCAATGCCGGTAAGACCGTTGGTGGATAAGGCCCTGAGCTTTGCAAAGATAGGGACGAATGAATCTTCTTGTTCCTCAGTTAGCTTTTCAGGAAGCTTGAAATTCATGGGCAGACGTTCCTGCCTAAAACCTGGTAAAGGATTCTCATTGGATGGAGAGGTGCCACGGCAGTAAAACCAAGTTTTTGCCCAACCCTTGGGGTGACTGGGCAGGGCAGCAGCCAGGAACCCGCATTCTCTTCGCCTCTGGATATTAACTCCCCCAAGCTCTAGGCAGGGCCCGTTGGCAAACTCTGTTTGGCGGTTCAAATAAAAGAACTTCCTGAAAAAAAGTACAGTAGGCTCTGTGTGTAGATAAGCCTCACAAATACTTGGAACTAGCAAAGGTTGCTGATGGAGTTTGGGCCTAAGTCTTGGGGATAGAGATCAAAGAAATGAAAGGCATCCCTGAAGAGCTTTGAGCTGGGTGGTGTAAAGTCTCGCTCGAGGTGATCAGCAAAAACGACTACCTCCCCTTCGGAGGGTTGCGGGCGCTGCTCTCGTGGGGCGGTTCGCCAGCCGATCATTTCTTGCGGCGCGAGATCGCCCATTTTGACGAAGTTCTCATGGTAGGCATCGTCAAATTCTGTTGGTAACTAGTTGCATTTAGAAATGGAGCCCATGACTCCAAGCTTAAAGGATGGGGACAGGGATCTGCATAAGAATGATTGGCGGGTCGTAAGGACCTACAAAGTGGTGACTCGCCAGCCAACAACTTAAAAAAATCTAAAAGGACATTGTGACTCGCCATTGCAATAAGGGCGGGTTACGTTTCTAAAATTTCCCTTAGAAGATTACTGGTCGAGGATAAATATGTTTCCAATACCATGATAGAGTTCACGGATCTACGGGTGATTTTATTAAAATAACTTGCCAGAATAAAAGTGCTAAGAACACAAGGACACTATGGAGCTGTGTGGTGGTCCTATGAAACAATTGGGGGAACAACAGATCTACCGAGGAGTGTTGACGGGACTACCGCAGTTCTTTGCTAAAATACAAGATCCAAAAATAGTGCCTATGTGGACCGATGGTGCAATATGCAAATGCTCGAGGAGCTCCGATGCTACCCTAAAAACTAGGGAAGTTCGATATTTGGATCTGCTGGAAGAGAAAGAGTTACCTGTTGAATGGGGGCGACGACGGAAGCAGGCCGCGGAGGTTTGCATCGAAGACCACGCCCAAATCAGTCCGGGAAACAGCTCGTCCGAAGCAGAGGTTCGATGACGGTGCGACGTTCGTGGCGCGAGCTCGAGGAAGAAGACGTAGTGGGGGCGATGGAATAGAGGTCGGTGTGGATACTCCTTTCCCCCTGTGGCTATTTAAAGGCCTAGGAAAAATATTGAAATGGCAGGCGCGGGAGTCAAGGAGGCGCATTAAAAATCGAAAATGATGGCGCCTAGATTATCGGGATGACAGGATAAGACGAACGATCCATTGGAAATGACGTCATCAAGATCCGTGGAATAGTGGAGAAGATGACATCACCAATTAAAGACCTGGCGATTCAGGCGAATCACGAAGATTGACGGCTTGTCACTCATTGAAGGAGTAAGGTCAGAGATCATGTGTAAGTCGCCGTAGAGAGGTATGAAGGTTTATTGGCGTGAATGAATTCAAGTCAATCTGGGGCCTAATGTTGGGGATATTACCCGCGGTATGACTCAGGTGCACGGCGATTCAACTTTCATAATCAAGATAGGCCTTGTCCCAGGATCTGAGAGGTGCAAGGAGAACTTCAATGGAGAGCCGGCTGGGCCCATGAGCCTAGATGGCAGTTCAAGATCTATGGAGAAGATGAGTCTCCGTGACCGTTTCCTTGCTTGGAAGACACGACGGGTTAGAGATATGGCAGGCCACGATTTGTAATGTGGCCTGGACTTTTGTAAAACCTAGGACCTCGACCTGTATATAAAGTCGAGCCCCTAGGGAAGATAGATTAAGTTACAATCCGTCGAGAGCTAGGTCAGGCGAGTTACGCCCACCTTGTAATCGATTCCACCATCAATATGCACAAAGCAGGACGTAGGCTTTTACCTCCATCGGAGGGGCCGAACTTGGGTAAACCCGAGTCTCGCTTCCGCCCAACCCCTTTGAGTCACCACCAAGGTGCGATGGCTCCATCACTAAGTCCTTTCACGAGGACATCTACCGTGAAAAAACCATGACAATACCCTAGCACGGCGGCTGTTTGGCTACGGCGATGACAGCGAGGCAGATTGCGTCGATAGCGGCGAATCCCTAGAGGCGGAGATGGTCGAGGAGTCAAGGGCGGTGACCTGGGGTCTCGGGGGCAGTGAGGGTTTGGCAAACGAAACGGTTTTGACGAAGTGATATCAAAGATTCGGTCTGCGGATATATGTACCCGTGCATTGTCGGTGTCACCGAGATGGCAAAATCGCTGTGACCGAGTTCCTCAACTGTCCGTAGACACGGAAACTCGATGAAACCGAGTTGGCGATTTCGGTGGTACCGAGATTGAAAATATGATAAACTTTGAAAAATCGGTGGCGCCGAGTTTCTGGAGTTGGTCTCACCGAGTTTTTCAAAGAGGTTATGGAAGGCAGTCTTTGAAAATACGGAACTCCGAGTGCACCTTCACACAGAGGGATTGACAAGTTCTTGTTTAAGTTTTGTGATAAATCAAGAATAGAACTTGAGATGCGATAGCATCGATAACTAGAGAAGGGTCCTACTCATTCTTGTCCATCCAATTGGAAAAAGATAAATCAAAATCCAAATAACAACAATTGGATGTCCTCGAAAGATCAAACACATGCAGACCTACATTCTCACACAATAGGAATGATGAATTAAACATGGTGAATGTGCAGAAACATCCTAGCAGCTATCAAGCACTTGGGTGATGACAAAGTCATCTATAGATGAGTAAATTGACATAGGAGCCAAGTAAGAATACTTGATCATAGGTCATACTCATCGTTAAGTACAAGTGGGTTGCCACTTTTACATAAGCATTAATGTGTTCATATCCTTAGGAGATGCTTAAATTCAAGTCTTAGAGTAAAGCTCCCCCTTGATATGACATCCCCACTAAGAGGGATCAACTAACCTTCAGTTTTCTTCTAGAAGACTTCGAGTAGGTGAAGTAGTGGTGGATGCTCAATGTCGATGAAGATCATCTTCAGTTGGGAGCAATCCTTGTTGTTTTCATACTCTTCTCACCTACATGGGTTAGTCCCAAAGCATAAGGAACATATGCAAGAATATCTATGGACATGGAGTGAAGCACACATGGGATAATGTCCAAAGATGCATTAATTACCTTGTACATTGCTTACCTTTGAGGGAATGTGTGACTCCTTGAAATAATACATATGGTTGAGTTTGATTGCATATAGTTCTTGCCAAAATGAATAAGAGTGAATTTCATTGGTAGAGTCACCCCTCAATAAATTCTAGTTCTTCCTCTTGGGAATCCACACCAAATTGATTGGAATCCTTGAAGTTGTGTTAGGACTTGTTAAGGTAGAGCTAGTAGTATCCTTGGGAATCCACTTGGCCTTGGAATGGGGTTCTTCTCCAAATAGGTCAATGTCATCTTGAAGCTTTCCCTTGCATTTGTGGTCTTGTGGTAGAAGGCCATCTTGTGAGCTTGTTCCTTCGGAAGGAGTGGACTTCTCCTCTTGGGCAACAAACTTGGGAGTGGGATATGGACCTTCTTCCCAAACATCTCCGTTGACATTGAAGTAGCCAACACCTTGTTTCTTCCAATGTCCTCCTTGCTTGCGCACAATTATCTCAAATTTCTTACTTCCGGTAAGACTCTTGAAGACACCTCTTTGTATAATCCCTTTAAATAGATCATTTTCTTGTTCAAGTGTAACTTGGCTAAGAGAATCATTAGTTGAATCAATAGAGGTACTAGCAACAACATTGTTGGATTTAGCTTTAGCATTGTTGTTACTAGATGAAGAAACCTTCTTGCCTTTGTTACTAGTGTTCCTAGGTTTATCTTGTGGAGCAAAGTTAGCCAAGAGTAATCGTTTGGCTAGATAAGAAGAACTCTTCTTCCGAAGATCATCATTGATTGATTTTAAGAACTCATGATCTTGCTCCAAGTTGAGCTTCTCGAAGTGTAGCTTCTCAAGGATTCTTGCAAGCTCTCTATGATCTTCTAGAATAGTCTCATGAGCGAAGTTAAGAGTTTCTAATTCTTGAGTTAGTCGTTCAATTTCTTTCTTATCATCAACATCATTCGATTTCTCTTGACTAGGATGATAAATAGAAATTTCATTTTGAGTGCATTCACTACCTTTATCTAGAAGCAAGGCATCTTCTCCTAACAAGTCATCCTCATCACTATTGAAATCAAGATACTCAAGATGTGATACCTTGGGGTCTTTATCCTTGAAGCAGTTTCCGACTCCCTCATTTGGTGAATCAAATAAGTCATAGGAGTTGGTGGAAACAAGCACAATTCCGGCAACACCATCATCTTTACTATAGTCGGAGTTGGAGTGATAGCTTCTCTCGGAGTGGTGATCAGACTCGGAGCCAGAGACCCATTCACCAACATGAGCTTGATGTCTTCTTCTTGAACTGCTCTCGGTGTATTTTTGCTTCTTCTCCGATTCCTTGCCTCTCTGTGAGTGTCTTCGTTCATAGTGATCTTCTCTACTCCTTCTCTCCCTACGAGGTGACTCATCTCTTCAGCTTCATCTTCGTGGTGACTCTTCACTTCTTTTGTAGGGAGCCGAGCACGCATTTGAGTAGTGTCCGGGCTTCCCACAATTGTAGCAACTTCGGTCACGATTGGACGAATGCTTCTCATCATGTCTTGAACTTGAGATTCTATCTTTGCCTCTACTCTTGTAGAACCTTTTGAATTTGCTAATCATGAGGCTTATCTCTTCATCATTGACAAGATTGTATTTTGAAGAAGCGGGAGCATCACATGCAACTTTACAAGCATCGCTTGACTTGTTGTGCAGCTCATCTTTGTCCTTGAGTGACATCTCATGAGCAACAATCCTACCAATGACTTTAGTTGGTTTGAGATCTTTGTAATTTGGCATTATTTGGATCAATGTGCACACTGTGTCATACTTGCCATCAAGAGCTCTAAGTATATTCTTGACGATGAATTTGTAGGTCATCCCTTCGCTTCCTAAGCCGGCAATATCATTGGTGATGAGAGCTAGCCTAGAGTACATTTCATTGAATCCTTCACCATCCTTCATGAACTTGTCACGCTGACTTTGAAACACATCCAACTTAGATTCTCTGACAGAGTCAGTACCTTCGTGCATATCAACAAAAGTATCCTAAATTTCTTTTGCATTCTCAAGACGACTGATATTGTTGAATTCTTCGGGGCATAGGCAGTTGAAGATAATATCGCAGGCTTGAGGATTAGTTGCAACATCTTCAGTTCATCAGTTGTCGCATCACGATGTGGTTCATGCCCTTCTCCAAAGAAGTTACCTTGCAAACCAACACGTATAACAACCGAAATATGAGTATTAAAGCCAAGTATATGCATTTTCATTTTATGCTTCCAACTAGCAAAATTAGTGCCATTGAAGTAAGGACCTCTACGGTTATAATTTACCTCACTAGATTCCATACTCTCCTAGGTTACTAAACTAATGAAATGGAGACCAAAGTTGTGATACCACTTGTAGGATTGAAAGTATGTCTACAGGGGGGTGATTAGACTACTTGACAGGATAATTTTTTGCCTTTTTCCCAATTTTACTTATGAGGCAGCTACGACAGTTATAACAAGTCAAGTACACCCTACACATGCAGTTCTAATAGTATAGTAGCAGAAAGTAAACATGCAAGTGTAAAGTAGAGGAGTAAGGTATGGCGATCAAACATATGAGGTTGACGCGGCGATTTTTGGCATGGTTCCGATAGGTGGCGCTATCGTACGTCCATGTTAGTGGAGATTACAACCCACCGAGGGTAACGGGTTCGAGAGTCTATAGAGGGTCCATAAAGAAGCGACCTTGTCTATTCGACCACAGCTTACGTCAACAAGGACTAGACTTACTCACGGTAGATCTTTACGAAGTAGGCGATCTCCTTGCCCTTACAAACATCAATGTTGAACTCCACAACACGAAGTAGGAGGCTCCCAAGAGAGACCTAATCAATCTAGGAGGAACCACCCTCCAACAGGTAATAGATAGGGTAGATCAATGAACTCCTTGCTCTTGTGCTTCTAAATATAGTCTCCTCAACACAAATCACTCTCTAACAGAATATGAATGGGTAGGAGAGGTTGATTTGGTGGAAAAGCAGTTTGGGGAGGCTAGAGGTCAAGTTTCAAATGATTGGATTGGAATATCTTGGTCTCAACACATGAGTAGGTGGGTCTCTCTCAGAAAAAGGATCTGGAAGTGAAATGTGTGTTCTGAGTGCTTCTCCCACGAATGAGAGTGGGTGAAGGGGGTATATATAGGCAGCGGCCAAAATCCAACCGTTATACACAGAAGTGCAAACTCGGTGACACTAAAGTGGACAACTCGGTGGTACCGACTAGTACTAAAGGTGTGAACTTTTGAATCTCAGTGCGACCAACATATAGAACTCGGTGGCACCGAAAAGGTGACTAACTGTCAGATGGCCAAACTCGGTGGCACCGATGCTCAAACTTGGAAATTCCGATTTTGTGTATATTGGCAACAGAATGTTTGTCACACTAAACTCGGTAGAACCGATGCAGTTTTAGTTACACCGATTTGGTGGGAATGGCTAGGGTTTTGTCTGAGGATCAAACATGGTGGGTGCGATGTGGAAATGTTGGTGACACCGAATTTGTGAATGTGGAACTTGACAGAGTGGATATGCGGGAAAAATAACTGAGTGTTTTGGTGGCTAGCTTTGAGCATCTGAGCAATCAGTTCATTTTACTACCTCACCCCATTTTAATAGTATTGGCTCTCCTATGGACTCAAAAGTGATTTCTCACAAATATAAAATGAAGAGTCTTCTAGCTTGAAGCTTGAGCCAATGTTATTCCTTTCTTGCATCAAGGGGTATCTCCACATGATCCTTTAGCCACATCTTTTGAAATTTTCTGAAATATACTTGGAAAGCATATTAGTCCGATGATGCATATGTTGTGATCAATTATCAAAACCACCCTAGGGAGCAATTGTGCCTTCACACTTGGGTTTATAACAAGTCATGTCAAACCGGATTCTCTGACGTATGATTGATGGCAACATAGTCATATACGTTAGCAAAAAGGCGCAAATGTTCCCAACCAAGGTAGGTGGTGACCGTTGTGATTACTGTGCGTGAGTCCACTAAGTGATATGATGTGTTACAAGCTGGAATTGTATGGCTTAGGATCGGGGTCCTGACAGTGTGTTGCATGAATGGATAAATGATGGAGCATGATGGGCTAGGGATAGCGTTGTTTAGCGTTGATATTATGAAAGACTTGGTTACTTGTTGATATGGTTGAGTATTGAGGTTTTCATGTAAAATTGTAGACCAATGCTTTGAATCATCTACAAGTCCATATGTCCATGATAAAAACAAAAATAATATGATGAACATGTTAGTCAACATTCCACATCAAAAATTATGTTTTTATCATTTACCTACTCGAGGACGAGCAAGAATTAAGCTTGGGGATGTCGATGCGTCTCCAATGTATCTATAATTTTTTATTGTTTCATGTTGTTATATTATCATTGTTGGATATTTTATGATCATTTTATAGAAACATTATATCAATTTTTGGGACTAACCTATTGACATAGTGCCCAGTGCCAGTTGTTGTTTTTAGTTTCTTTTTTCCTTCACAAAAAATCAATACCACATGAAGTACAAATGCCACATAACCTTTTGTAGCTGTTTTGGACTAGAAAGAAACTTGGGAACCAAGGATGATCACGAGAGGAGGCCTAGGCGGCGCACTAGGTACGAGGGCATGCCCAGGGCCCCTGGCGCAACCTGGTAGCTAGTGGGAGCCTCGGGGGCCTCGGGCACCTTTTGCAATGCCTCTGAATTGTATAAATACCCCAATATTGCATAAACTCTACAAGAGTCGATGAAAAATCGTTTTAGCCGCCGCAAGTTCCAGAGGCTATGAAATCCACTGTAGAGTCTGCTCCGGAAAGGAGTACGATCACGACGGGGTTCATCATCCTCAGATGCCCTCCTCCTATGATGCGTGAGTAGTTCATATCACACCTACGGGTCTGTAGGCAGTAGCTTGATGGCTTTCTCTCTCATCTTGCTTCTCGATACAATGGTCTCTTGGAGATCCATTTAATGTAACTCAATCTTTTGCAGTGTGTTTGTTGGGATCTGATGAATTGTGAGTTTATGATCAGATCTATGAAATTATATCTATTCTTGATTATTATAGCCTTGTATTTATTATCCAATATTTGGTTTTTGTGTGGCCAACTTGATCTTTTATCTTGCAATGGGAGCAGGTGCTTTGTGATGGGTTTGATCTTGCGGTGCTCAATCTCAATGACAGAAGTATACACAACACGCATGTATATATCATGAATGGATCTTGCGGTGCTTTTAAGGATAAAACGATGGGGTCTATTCCTACATGAATGGATCTGGTCTACATCATGTCATTGTTCTTAAAGCATTATTCTGTTTCTCCATGAACTCAATGCACTAGATGCATGCTGGACAGTGGACGATGTGTGGAGTAATAGAATTAGATGCATGCACAAGTCGGTGTACTTGTCTTGGATGTGATGCGTGTATACATGATCACTGCCTTGGATATCATCATAACTATTTTCTTTTCTATCAATTGCCCAACAGTAGTTTGTCTACCCACCGTTTGCTATTTTCTTGAGAGAAGCCACTAGTGAAACCCAAGGCCCGCGTGTCTATTTTACATTATCTATTTGCAATCTTTTTTTCTATTCACGTTTCCATTTTATTTGCTATTTTATTTTTGATCTATATTATCAAAAAACCAAAAATACCTTGTTGCATTTTTATTTTCCATCACTTTCTTTGCATCTATCAATCAATCCTTTATTTTACCCACGAGGGATTGACAACCCCTACACGCGTTAGGTTGCGAGGATTTGCTATTTGTGTGCAGGTACCACTTACATAGTCTTGTGGATCTACCTACAGGATTGATACCTTGGTTTCATAACTGAAGGAAATACTTGTCGTCGTTGTGCTACATTACCCTTTACACTTGGAGGGAAACCAACGCAATTAGTAGGGAGTCAGATCTTCCTAATATTGGTGAGGATTAAAATTTCTTGAAGAGAAGTATTCTGGATGGAAAAGAATTGACATGACAATTTGATTGAGCAAATATGTTAACACTCCCTTAGAAATATGAGAATGCCACTAAGGAAAGATATGAAATTAATATTTGACATCGAAGCAACTTGAATTACCATACTCAAACAAAACAAATGACGAGGCTTACAAATTACGCCGAAAACAAATACATAACCTATTATTCATTTTTTGGGATGATAATCCTAGGTAACTACTTTAATTCCCACCCAAGAACTCTCAAAATCTCTCTGGTTATGCAATCTGGTCCAACGGATACAAGGAGCAATTACTGTAATAAATCACTCACCTCCTAGAAATAATGCTAGGCCTCCAAAGTATCACATCCGTCAACACATAACCAAAGAAACCTCGGAAACTTATCTACCATAGATCCTCATAATCAGAATGATACTAAGTATGACAGATACATGTGATCCCGCTCCCCAGTAGTGGGTGCCGCCACACTCTTCGCGCCACAAATAATATTGATGTTGGGGAAGTTCCATGCGAAACAATTTTTTCCTACGGAAAACCCAAGATCTGTTCTATGGCGATGCTAGAAACGAGAGGGAGAGGTTTCTGCATACCGTTGTAGACCGAAAGTGTTAACGATCTAGAGATTCTGGTTGGTGTAGTCGTACTCGCGTCACGATCCAATCCGATCCAAGCACCGCATGTACGGCACCTCCGAGTTTAGCACACGCTGACTCGGTGAAGTATCCTCCTTCTTGATACAACAACAAAGGGAGAATAGGTAGATGAGATCTGAACCGAAACAACGACATGGTGGTGGTGGTGGCAACGAAATTCTAGCAGGACTTCGCCAAGCGCGTACCGGAGAAACCTGGGAGGAGTTGGGAGAGCCATTGGCCAAGGGTGAATGGTTGGCTGCCCCCATGCACATCCCCCATCTATATATAGTCTAGAGGGCACGGGAGGGCGTCCAAAACCCTTATAGGGACCGCCACAAGGGAGAAAACCCTTTAAACATGAAGATAACATCTTCTCTCTAGATTCAACCCTTTATATTTAGAGATAAGATTTATCTCTAGATTTAAATGACATGTTGTGACACCCGGGTAGTTAAGCTATAGTGATCCCATGCTAATGATGCCATGTCATCATGATTTATTAAGCCAAAATGCCACTTGATAAAAATAAAAGACAAATTTAAAATAAAGAGAAATAAATTATTTCTTCAAACATAAAAACAATTTTTTTTCTTATATTGCAAATAATACATAGTTAATATTGATGGAGAAACCAACATTTTACACGGTGTGTAAATGCCCCGATTTAAATAAAACAAAAGCCAAAAAAAATTTAAATGCCCTTTAAAGTATGGAAAATCCAAGACATTTCAATTTACTCCCAAAACTTGTGTGCTAGTGCCTAAGAACGAAATACTAATTTTAGGCCAAGTTTTATATTTTTTGAACCTAGTTGCCTTTGAAATAAAATACAAAACAAAGTTAAATAAAAAAAGGTAAAAGAGATTAAAAAAGAGAGGAAAATCCCCTATCCCCCCTTTGACTGGGCATAGGCCCATCTCCCCTTCCCCAGCCGGCCCAACCTCCCCCACTCATCTCCTTCCTCTCCTACACGGGGCAGAGAGGGAGCCGTGGCAACCATGCCGCCGTGGTGACCATCCATCAGCCGCCACCCACCTATAAGGCACCATCGAGCGCTTCCTCACTAACCCTAGCCCCCCTCCATTCTTTCCCCTCATGTCCCTGCTCCTCCCCACGTTCCTGCCTGCCATCGCCGTTGTCATGACCGCCATTTGACCGCGTCTCCCGTGCCTCTCTCGACACGCCACCATGTCCGCAAGACTCGTCTTGTCCCCCTACATCGTCGGTGCTAATCCATTTGAGTCAGGGGCACAACATCAACGCCATCGCCTCTTCTTCCTCCGCCCGATGCCACCACGCTCCAACGATAATTCCGACCACACTGGCCCCTCCCCGAGCATGCCTTGCTCATCTACAGGTTGCTGGTGAGCCACCACGCCTCCTCCTCTCTCTTACCGAACCCTCTCCGGCCCCGTACCCCCTGCCACCATGATCGCAACGGAGCTCCGCTCGGGCTCGTCGCCGACGAGAATCCGGTGGCCTATTGGCCCCGGACTCATGCCCATCATCTTCCCTGCGTGGCGTAGGACACAATATGTTAGCTAGATCGGCCGCTGGCACACCGCAACACTGTCCCTATTAGGTGATGTCTCCGATCGTGCCAGCTCGCCTCGATGGCAGGAATGGAACGATGACAACACTAGCTGCTCGTGGGTGCTCGAAGTGCTCGAAACGGTGACCAGAGCTGTGATTTAGAGCTAGCCCACCATCCCTGGTGCTTGCCGGAGCAACTCTGACACGCCATCGCGCGGGCGAACACCGGCCACGCACATTGGGTCACTGACCCGTGGGACCAGTCGTACTTAGGTTAGGTTAAATTAGTGGTTAGTTAAAACAATATTACTCAGTGACGATAGGGCCCCACTTCATTAATTAAATCGGGTTTTTAAAATGAACCTAATTAAAGTTCCACTCACTAACAGGTGGAGCCTACCCACTGTTCTAGTGGATAAGACTGGCCTAGTCAGCTTGCTGACTCAGCATCATCGCCCACGAGTCACCGTGAGTTGACTAATCAGTTGACCAGTCAACTCGGCCCCTTGGTGAGCCTCTGCCACACTTTTGGGTGCACTCGACCAGGTGCACACAACAATTTCCCCTATTTTGCAAATTAATATTAATTCTGTTAATTTTAGAAAATCTTTAAAACTTTCAAAATTAATAGAAAATAAATCGTAAGTCAGATGAAGATATTTTATAAATAAAAATTGATCAAAAAAAATCCCACGAATTCGAATACGCTATCCGTTCATCTCTCACATGCTCCTAGCATGATGAACATGGAACTTTCCTCCCCGTTTCATCTGTCCGGTAGTAGCGAGAGACCGCAGAAATATCATCAGATATTTTCCTCATCCGTCTATTATGGGTGATACTGCGTTAGCTCATGCCTAGCCTTGCATATTGCCATATCATGCATCGTGTTGCCTTTGTGCATTATATTTATTGTTTCTTCCCCCTCTTATTACTGGTACACCCCGAGAGTGACGCTGCGGCCGGGTACGACTAAGCTCCTGACAACCAGCCCTTTGCCGCAGAGCAACAAGGCAAGCAAAACACCCTTGATCATTCCTATATCGCCTATTTCTTTTTCCGTGATGCTTGCATTAGATTTTGCTACTGTTGTAGTTAACTCCTATATCTGATATATAACCTGTTTTTTATGAACTGTTATCTTATTGAACCATACTTTAAACTGCTGAGTATAGGTGGAGCAGTGACCCCCTTTGACCATTAATCCAGTTGCCCTTGCTTTTTCATCAAGCCTCGATCATCTGATCAACGAGCCAAGACCCGTCACAGCACTCACACCCCCATAGTTGTACGACCCTTTAGGGCGACTATTGAGTATCGAGGGTGACACCTCGATACGTACTCCTAATGTTAGCTCTGAAGTTTAGTTGACCGACGGTGGTTCTCGGAGGGTGATTCCTCCTTCACCACCTCCGATAACGACTCTGTCATACAACCCATCAGGCGTGATCCATCGAGGGTGATTCCTCCCTAGCCACCTTGATGATTTTGTCATTCGGAACCCATCGAGGGTGATACCTCGGATCCCTCTGATATTACAACCACACAGTTACTTGACCATGCTACTGGGAACATGAAAAGGTGTGTTGCGGGTGGATTCCCGCATGGATGTGACGATGTTTTAATTTAAACGCTAATGGATTTGGGTATCTGATCTGGGTTGGTTGTAGACCTTTTCACATTCACCATCCACATGGGAGAAGTTATGGGTACTCGACGTCGTGGTATCAGCCGCAGCTCTTTAGACGTCAACATTGAGTGGCGTGCGCCTAAGTGGTTTGGATAAGCATCGTTCTTGTATAAGACATGCCAGGACTGACACCAGCCGCCGATGCAACGTGCATAAGCGCAAAGGGTTATGGGCCCAGGAACCCTGTGCGTTTAGGATTTAGACCGGTGGGCTGGCCTCTCTATTGAGCCTAGGTAGAGCTGCGACCTGTTGATGTTCCAAGGCCGGGCATGAACCTGGAATGTGTGTACGGACAGAGTTTATCAAGCGTGACGGGTAAGATGGTGCAACCCTACAGGGATGAAAATTTACTATTCGATTAACCGTGTCCATGGTTACATGACGACTTGGAGTTGTGCCCCAATCTCTTACAACTACAACTATTACTTAACTGGAATGTTTGCTTCGGAATTGCTTCCTTGCAGGGAGTCGAGGAAGAATCTCTGGGCATGACCTTAATTAATATTGCTGCAACAATATGAGTATTCATTTCTGTTACTTGCTCTACTATCGTCTATTGCTGCAAGACGCTGAAGATGCTAGTCTTCGTTAGGAGTAGTCCCCTCTCTCTATTCTCGCATTGCTATAGTCAGTCCACATATAACCCCTTCCTTTTGGTACTGATGCATACTTAGCATAGTTCTGATGTCAGTCTTGAGAGTACTTTGGATGAGTACTCACTGTTGCTTTGCTCCCCCGTTTTCCCCTTGATTCGAGTGTTGCGACCAGATGTTGGAGCCTAGGAGATGGCATATCCCACCGACAACGACTGCTATCCCCGACGGTGACGACTGCTACGTGGAGGCCACTGATGGCCAGGAGTAGTTTAGAAGGTTACCAGACAAGTGGCCTCGCCTCGTTCGATCGTAGTCCCTTTTGTGCTAGCCTTCTCTAAGGCATTATCATGTTTTTGTATGTACTCAGATATTTGTGCTTCCGCTGACTCTGTGTTTATCGAGCTTGTGTATTCTAGCCCTTGAGGCCCCGGGCTTGTAATATGAAGCTTGTATGTTTTAGTTGTCTCTAAAGTTGTGTTGTGATATCTTCATGTGAGTCCTTGAGCTTTGTCGTACGCATTTGCGTATATTATTAGCGTACGCTCAAATCGAGGGTGTCACAAGTTGCTATCAGAGCTGACTGTGTGTAGGTAGCCCCCTTTCCAACTCCTTGTCCGAAGTTGAGTCTAGTACTTGAAAAAGTTTTACTAACATTCTTGTGTGGCTTATGGGCTCTCATCTCAATCAGGTGGTATTAATATCTTTTACTCCTCTTCTATACCCTGGGTTCTAATCTCTCTTCTCTTTCGGGTTAAATATTTTGCTAACTCTAACTCTAGTTTCTCATAAATACTTCCTCCCGGAGAGCCCCCCATTCCAGGCGATGGCTTGATTCGTAAGAAGACTATGAAGATACTCTCTTATGTTCTCTCGAGAACTTGTGCTCATCGCTTTTGCGATTCCCTTATTCCGTCAACCCCTATGGATGACTACATACAAATGTCGTTCATATTTTCTTTACAGTTGCTCTTATTATACAAGGTACAACAAATTATCTTACAAGAGATTTGTTCATCCTAAGTTGCCATGGGTTTCACAAGTCCCTCGAATTACTATTCGATCTTCTGAAACCCTCAGCAGCCTATTGTTCATGACCTTTTTCACCTGCTTGCATTATGGTTAAATCCATATGTCTAGCAACATTCGTGAAAATCCTCTATCATTTTCCTTTGATGTTATTGATTCAACCTTTTTGTGAATGCACACAATCATTAGTTGATTCTCATAAAATTATAGGAGCTGGTTCTCGGCAAATCAACCCTGATTGATTGTCCATTTGGAAATTATAGGAGCTGATCCTTTGAATTTGCTTGTATTTGACCGGAGCATCTAATTGTGATACACCAACGTGGAAATCATAATTCCTTTGGTATTTAAGTACCGATATTATTTAGATGTCCTATAATCTTATGCCTTGCATTCTATCTCCCTCTGATTGAGTACTGATACTCACATGAGGTCCTTTGTTGTGCGAAAGACCAATATTTGGGTTATTATGCGACGATATCCTTTACATTCAATAATTATTTTGATATTCCTCCCCTGATACATAATGCCATTGGTAAACTGTGTCTTCCCCCTCTGATAAGTTGTATCCTATGCTTTTGACAACCATGCTCTTCAAGCATGTGTTAATTACTCTTGAAGTTTGTCGTATATGTTCCTAAGATGCCCAGATGGGTTGAACCTATGCCTTCCTTAATCCGTGTGAACCCAAGAGTTTTCATGATTCTTACTCTTGTGGTGTTTTTCCATATAATATTTCCAAGCTACAACTTCGTAAAAGGCGAGGAGTAAATGGTAGGAGACGCATTGATGAAGTGGGAGTCGACCTTGAATTTTTGTTCATGCCCATGGACCCGATCTCTGACTTCTCATGGAAGCTTCTCATAAAAAATAAAATTCCCTTGGTATAAATCGATTTGGTATCTGTGATGTTGTCCTTTGCAATCATGGTTCCAACCATGTTGTTCGACTTTGATTTCATTCTGACAAGTTAAAGTGCTTGTCTTCCACATGTCAACACAATGTTCTAACCTCTATTCTGATCTACCTCCGGTTTTTATCCTTGGTATCTCGAGAATATCACGGAGCTATATAACTTCTTAACACCTCCTTATTAAATATGATATTTTGTTTATTCTAGTTTCCTCGTGTTTTCCGTTGTTGGACACTCAAGGAAACCCATAACTGAATCGAGTATGCATTGCGATTCAACAACTCTTACTGATCTTCTTGCTTATGAGATTGTGCTTGATCATGTCTATCCAAGCTGTTAGGCAACATCATCATCATCATGCTAGCGCTTTACCATGCTTTATGTATCCTTCATCCCCGAGACACATTTTTAATGGTACCTTCAACTTATATTGAGCTTTCAACATCATGTTGGTTGTCTTGTTAGGTAATTTCGACTTTGAGCTAGCAAACTTATCTGTGTTTCTGACAACCTTTCGCTTCACCATTCCATTGCTTGATCTTGTTGCTGATCGATTACATCTTCATGTAACTTCTTGACAAATGTGTCATGATAATCACCAGCTTTTTGAGATCTTTCGGAATATCGATCAAATTCATGATGAGGAATACCATCCTCGCTCCTTGAGGATTTTTGTTATCATCGACAAACCTTATTTCCTGCGCTCCAACACAAACTCGATCATGTTTTGTGCTATTCCCTTGAGTTCCTTGCTATCTAGCTTATGTTATCTTCTACCTTGGGGTACTACAATTTTTTATGTCGTGAAGGTTGTGAGAATTTTTTTGCACCTCTTAAGAATTCTAGATATAGTATACTTCTTGCCATCACCATTTATTTCTTGGCCCCGTGTTGTTTCTAACCGGATTAGCAACAAGTGAACTCTGATGTGTGATTCCAATACTTTTGGCAACCCTATTGCTTTGAAGTTAATGACTGATAGTTTCTTTCTTGGTGTGTTGGTTGTTGACTCACCATTCTAGCATTGGTCGTGCTACTCATTCTGTGTTTCGGACTGCACTCTTATTCCATGTTTAATTGTTGATGTTTCCTAGAGCATACATCATTATATCATTCGATCTGACAAATGCTATCTCCTTGTTCTTTTTCATTTTGGAAACTCATCCCTATCGAATTCTTGAGGGATTGCTGCTGAGCCCATCGGCCACACCCTCAATTTCTCAGTGTTCCATAATGAAACTCTTGAAACCATTTTCTTTGTACCTAGCTCATGAAGAATGCGTTTGATAGAAGACGTGTTTTCCCAAAGTTCACGTGCATTCTTGCTGCCGTGAATATGAGAAAGTTTAGATTCGCTTCCTCTAAGATCATCCCAAATCATTCACGCATGTACGAAGTGTTATATGTGTTGAAGATTTGCTATCTTCACTTCATATGCAGGCTTACACAAGGACCTTGATATCCTCGATCATGGTTCCCAAATCATAACTCAGATGCACTTCGTTGTAAGGATTCCATGTGGGCACGAATTTCTTGTCATTGTGTTCATGTGTCTTACAATCCAACTCATGATTCAAGACATGCTTCCGTAGTTCATATCCCGAGGATCTTGCATCACCATCTTCTCGATTTGTGTTGCCTCCTTTTCTTCTCAAGCATCCTGAGTCTAAGGTGTCCTGACACCAATGAGATCTGAATCTCGGGTGGATATGATGGTTGGAACATTTCCCAATAATTATAAATTTGGTCTTTATGTAACCTCGTATGGTGATGTCTTGTATAGGACACCGGGTTGAAGGACCTATTGTTATATTTTCTTCCATATGTATGGTTATCCATTATACCACGAGGAAATTGTATGACTTAGTTTTATAAGTTGTTCCTCATGGATCCTTTTGTATGCCCAAAGTCTGAGCTTTACGTGATGACCATGTCGATGCTACCCCGAAGCACGGATGTGGTACTTCAAATTTCAACAGGAACATTGGAAGCACAATGCTAAATTGGTGCTGAACAATTATCCAAACCATATGGTATGGGTAAACACCATGATTCTCATTGCCCCTTTATCAAAGTGGTTATGAACTTGATGACCTATCATGTATACCATACTCTATTTTCCTCGGGGATAGCATACCCTAATACTTGTGTGTGTGAGCATATTTTCCTTTCCATTTGTTTGTTTAACCTTTTCTTATAATCTAACTTATCTGAGCGGTGGTAATTCGCTGCTTAGGTAAAAACCTCGATGAACAACTTTGTCAGTAAGACCGTGTTACTATTGTGGATAACATTCCGGTAGACGCCAGTGGACGGGAACTTTGCCTATTGGTCTGCCTCGTTTCAAAGAGCATGAAAATGGTTGTATTCGTCCCCCGCCCTTGGTACTGATGTTATTTCCAACATAACTAACAAGCTATCCTCTGACATGTGTTGCAAACAAGACTATGCAAGATGTCACCGCTCTGTCTTCTCTTAACCCAGTTGGTACGCCCATAACCCAAAGTTCCACAGGATCGAAATCTGACTCTCATGTACATCTTTGACTCGAAAGTATTTGTTGCACTTGGCTTCATGTGGAATTTCTGAGCCACCATTCAATGGGACGATCTATTCTTGTATCGGACACAATACTTATTTCTGTTGCTCTAAACCCCCTTCCATATCTGTTTAGGCATCATAGGATTGCCTAACCGTTTGAAACCTTTGTACCATCGATTGTTACTCTCAATGAATTCCGTGAATTACAACTTGAGGAATAATTCATGTACTCTTTTGTGAGTTCGCTGTCAGATGCCTTACTCTTTTCTCCCAAAGTTTTCACGTGTTATCGCATTCGAAGGACGATGGAGATCCCAAAGGAAGGCTGGCGAATTCATCAGGATGTCCTAAGTTAGAGAATTGAATACTTCAACAAAAGGACGAATTTCTTAGATAAGGACAAACAAGACCAAGAAGACTCGTTCGAATTTCGTAGCCAAACATTTCCCCCTTACCTCTACCTCTGAATTGTCGGGATGAGAATTTCTGTTAGTGGTGGGGAGTTGTGACACCCAGATACTTAGACTACAGTGATCCCGTGCTAATGATGCCATGCCATCATGATTTATTAAGTCAGAATGCCACTTGATAAATATCAAAGACTACTTAAAATTCAAATTTAAAATAAGGTGAAATAAATTATTTCTTCAAACATAAATACAAAAATGTTTCTTATATTGCAAATAATCCATAGTTAATTTTGATGGCGAAACCAACATTTTATAAGGTGTGTAAATGCCCAAAGTTAAACAAAACAAAAGCCAAACAATAAATTAAATACCCTTTAAATTATTGAAAATCCAGGACATTTCAATATACTCCCAAAACTTGTGTTCGAGTGCCAAAAAATGCAATACTAATGTTAGGCCAAGTTTTATATTTTATGAAACTAGTTGCCTTTGAAATAAAGTACAAAATAGAGTAAAATAAATGAAAAAGGTAAAAGAGATTAAAAAAGTGGGAAATCCCGTGTAGCCGTCTCACTGGGCATAGGCCCATCTCCCCCTCCCCAGCCTGCCTAACCTCCCCCACTCATCTCCTTCCTGTGCTACATGGGGCAGATGGGGAGGCGTGACAGCCATCGGCCGGCCATGGTGAGGCTATGCCGCCGTGGTGACCATACACCGGCAGCCCCCGACCTATAAGGCGCCGCCGAGCCTTTCCCCGCTAACTCTAGGCCCCCTCCACTCTTTCCCCCTCGCGCCCCTGCTCCTCTCCACGTTCCTGCTCGCCTCCGTCGTCGCCATGAACGCAAGTTGACCGTGGCTCCCGTTCCTCTCTCAACGCGCCATCGTGTACGCAAGACTCGTCTCGTCCCCCTTCATCACCGGAGCTAAGCCATTTGAGTCGTGGGGCACAACATGAACACCATCGCCTCTTCTTCCTCCTCCCGACGCCACCGCGCTCCGGCGATGATTCCGACCGCACCGGGCCCTCCCTGAGCATGCCTTGCTCATCTACATGCTCCTGGTGAGCCGCCACACCTCCTCCTCTCTCTTCCCGAACCCTCTCAGCCGCTGTACCCCCTGCCGCCATGGCCAAAACCGAGCTCCGCTCGGGCTCGTCGCCAGCGAGGTTTCGGTGGCCTATTGGCCCCGGGCTCATGCCCATCATCTTCCATGCATCGCGTAGGACCCTGTAGGTTATGTAGGTTGGCCGCCGACACGCCGCAACACCATTCCCGTCGAGGCCCAAATTCCGGCCGCCGCCCCCTTCGTCGCCGATGTAGTTTCCGGCCATCCCAGCTCCCCCTGATGGCCCGAATGGACGACCGCAACACCAGTTGCTCATGGGTGCTCGTAGTGCTCGAAACATTGGCTGGAGCTTCGATTTCGAGCCACCCCGTCGTCCCTGGTGCTCGCCAGAGCAACTCCGGCGTGCCACCGAACACGAACACTGGCCACGCGCACTAGGTCACTGTCCCATGGGACCAGTCGGTCAGATACTTAGGTTAGGTTAAATCACTGGCTAGTTAAAACAACAGTACTCACTAACGACAGGGTCCCACTTCATTAATAAAATCAGGTTCGAAAAATGAACCTAATTAAAGTTTCACTCACTGACAGGTGGGGCCTACCCACTGTTCGAGTGGATTAAGATCAGCCGAGTCAGCCTGTTGACTCAGCAGCCTGGCCCACCAGTCACCCTCTACCACCCCTTTGGGTGCAGTGGACCAGGTGCACCCAACAATTGCCCCTATTTTTGAATTCATACTAATTCTGGTAATTTTAGCAAATCTTTAAAACTTTGAAAATTAATAGAAAATAAACTATAATTCGCATGAATATATTTTTATATGAAGTTGATCAAAAAATCCCCAGGAATCCGAATTCGTTCATGTGTCACATGGTCCTAGCATGATGAACATGTAACTTTCCTCCCCATTTCATCTGTCCGGTAGTAGCTAGAGACCCGAGAAATATCATGAGATATTTTCCAATCTATCTATGACGGGTGATACTCCGTTAGCTCATGCCTAGCCAGACATATTGCCATGTCATGAATCGTGTTGTCTTTGTGCATTATATTTATTATCCCCCCCCTCTTCTTACAGATAGACTCCGAGACTAACGCTGCTGCAGGGTACGACTACCCTCGTGACAACCAACCCTTTGTCGCAGAGCAACAAGGCAAGCAAACCCCCCTTGATCATTCCTATATCGCCTATTTATTTCTTCTTCATGCTTGCATTAGATTTTGCTATTGTTGTAGATAGCTCCTATATCTGATGCATGGCCTGTTTTTGTTGAACTATTACCATATACTACCGTACTTTAAATTGCTTAGTATAGGTGGAGCAGTGATCCCCTTTGACCATTAGTCTAGTTGCTCCTGCTTTTTCATCAAGCCTCGTTCATCTAATCGACGAGACAAGACCCGTCACAACACTCACACCCCCTTAGTTGTTAGACACTGTAGAGCTACTAGTACCGAGGGTGACACCTCGATATGTACTCCTAATGTTAGCTCTAAATTGTAGTTGACTGGCGGTGGTTCTCGGAGGGTGATTCCTCGTTCACCACCTCCTATAACAACTCTGTCGTACTACCCATCAGGCATGGTCCATCGTGGGTGATTCCTCACTGGCCACCTTGATGATTACGTTGTTCGGAACACATCGAGGGTGATACCTCGAATCCCTCTGATGTTACAACCACAAAGTTACTTGGCCGTTCTACTGGGAACATGAAAGGGTGTGTTGCGGGTGGATTCCCGCATGGATGTGACGAAGTGTTAATTAAAATGCTGATGGATTTGGGTATTTGATCTGGGTTGGTTGTAGACCTTTTCGGTCTCACCATCCACATGGGAGAAGTTATAGGTACTCGACGTCGTGGTATCAGCCGAAGCTCTTCAAACGTCAGCATTGGAGTGGAGCACGGACGAGTGGTCTAGATAAATATCTTTCTTGTATAAGAGGTGCCAGGATTGACATGGACCGCCCATGCAACATGCAGAAGCGCAAAGGGTGATGGGCCCTATGCATTTAGGATTTAGACCGTCAGGCTGACCTCTATCTTGAGCATAGGTAGAGTTGCGACATGTTGATATTCCGAGGCCGTGCATGAACTTGGAAAGTGTGTCCGGCCAGAGTTTATCAAGCATTACAAGTAATATGGTGCACCCGTGTAGGGATGAAAATTAACTATTCAAATAGTCGTGTCCACGGTTACAGGACGACTTGGAGTTGTGCCCCAATCTCTTATAACTACAACTACTTAATTGGAATCTTTGCTCCGGGATTGCTTTCTCGCAGGGAGTCAAGGAAGAATATCTGGGCGTGACCTTAATTAATATTGCTGCAACAATATGAGTATTTATTTCTGTTACTTGCTCTACTCTCGTCTATTGCTGCAAGACGCTGAAGATGCTAGTCTTTGATAGGAGTAGTCCCCTCTCTCTATTCTTGCATTGCTGCAGTCAGTCCACATATAACCCCTTTCCTTTGGTACTGATGCATACTTAGCATAGTTCTGATGTCAGTCTTGCGAGTACTTTTGATGAGTACTCACCCTTGCTTTTCTCCCCCTTTTACCCCTTGATTCGGGTGTTGCAACCAGATGTTGGAGCCCTGGAGATGGCGTATCCTACCGACGACGACTGCTACCCCTGATGGTGTCGACTGCTACGTGGAGTCCGCTGATGACCAGGAGTAGTTTAGGAGGTTCCCAGGCAGGAGGCCTCGCCTCGTTCGATCGTTGTCCCTTTTCTGCTATCCTTCTCTAAGGAATTATCATGTTTTATGTATGTACTCAAATATTTGTGCTTCCGCTGACACGTGTGTTTATCGAGCTTTTGTATTCTAGCCCTTGAGGCCCCGGGCTTGTAATAAGAAGCTTGTATGTTTTTATTTGTGTCTAAAGTTGTGTTGTGATTTCTTCCCGTGATTCCTTGATCCTAGTTGTACGCATTTGCGTGTATGATAAGCGTACGATAAAATTGAGGGTGTCACAAGTTGGTATCAGAGCTTACTGCCTATAGGTAGCCCCCTTTCCAATTACTTGGCCGAAGTTGAGTCTAGTACTTGAATTTTTTTGCTAACATTGTTGTGTGGCTTACGGTCCCACATCTCAATGGGGTGGTATTAGTATCTTGTACTCCTCTTCTATACTCTGAGTCCTAATCTCTGTTCTCTTTCAGGTTAAAGATTTTTGCTAACTCTAACTCTAAGTGCTCATAAATACTTCCTCCCGAAGAACCCCGCGTTCCAGACAATGGCTTGATTCGTCAGAATACTACGAAGATACTCTCTGATATTCTCTCGAGAACTTGTTCTCATCGCTTTTGTGATTCCCTTCCTCCGTCAACCATTATGGATGACTACATACAAATGTCGTTCATATTTTCTATACAGTTGCTCTTTTTATACAAGGTACAGCAAATTATCTTAAAGGAGATTTGTTCGTCCGCAGTTGTGATGGGTTTCACAAGTCCCTCAAATTACTCTTCGATCTTCTGAAACCCTGAGTAGCCTATTGTTTATGTCCTTTTTCACGTGCTTGTATTATGATTAAATCCATATGTCTAGAAACATTTGTTAAAATCCTTTGTGATTTTCCGTTGATATTATTGATTCAACCTCTCTGTGAATGCATACAATCATTAGTTGATTCTCGTAAAATTATAGGAGCTGGTTCTCGGCAAATCAACCTTGATTGATTTTCCCTCTAAGTCCTTTGAACTTGCCTGTATTTGACCGAATCATTTAATTCTGATACACCAACCTAGAAACCATAATTCCTTTGGTAATTAAGTATCGATATTATTCAGGTGTCCTATAATCTGATGCCTTGCATTATCCCTCTGACTGAGTACCGATACTCACATGAGGTCCTCTGTGGATCGTCAGACCCATTGTTGGGTTCTTATCTGCTAGGATCCTTTACATTCAAAAATTATTGTGATATTCCCACTCAGATACATGATGCCATTGGTAAATTGTGGCTTCTCCCTCTCATAAGTTGTATCCTATGCTTTTGACAGCCATGCTCATCAAGCATGCGTTAATTACTCTTGAAGTTTGTGGTATATGTTCCTAAGATGACACGATGGGTTGAACCTATGCCTTCCCTAATCCGTGTGAACCTGAGAGTTTTCATGATTCTAACTCTTGTGGTGATTTTTTTCGTGTCTAGAGTTGTGTGTGATATCTTCCCGTGAGTCCTTGAGCTTAGTCGTACGCATTTGCATGTATGATTAGCGTACAATCAAATCGAGGGCATCACACATGTGCCTTGGCGAATGGTGCAGCGATCTCATGTCTGCTATAGTTCCACCCCTCCGTCCATGTGGGCCCTTCCCGGGTTATTGTGACCCATTGTGGAGCCCAAGAACCTTCTAGAACCTTTTGTGTACTCTACCAAAAATTCTCGAACATTTTCGAAACCCTAAATATGACTTCCCATATATAAATATTTACCCTCGGAACATTATAGAGCTCCTCGTGATATCCCAGATCCCATTCCGGACTCCGAAAAACTTTTGGACTTTGCACTATTAATACATCAAAATTACCCTAGCGCTACCGAACGTTAAACGTACGACCCTACGGGTTCGAGAATCATGTAGACATGACCGAGACACCTCTCTGGTGAGTAACCAATAGCGGGACCTAGATGCCCGTACTGACATAGTTTATAAAACCGAAAAAACTTTCGATGAATAAACCAATGACGATGCCGCTACAATCAACCGTTCGGGTGTTAAACATACTCCGATTGCGACGAAATTTGGTAGGCGGCCTACCTACACTATTACAAGGCCGCACAAAATGTTTCAATGCAATGTGAGAAATTTTTATACAAACTTTTAAAAACAATATTTAAATGGTGCCGCGGGCGTGTGCATGTGTGGTTGGTCTGGAAACGGTCAACAACAAAACAGGGAGAACCGACTACTAATAATGGATGCAAGTTTTGAAAAAAATGACGACAACTGAGTGTGATGCAATGTGGATGATGCGCATGATGCAATGATGAATGCGACAACCAAATAAATCACACAACAACAATGTAATAACAGGGGAATCTTCTGTAGCGTCGGTTCCGGGCTGTTATACTTTTTGCACCAATGACAACTTACTTGAAGGATCTTACTCAATCCATAGGTAGGTATGGTGGACTCTTAAAACATGGATTTGGATTTAAGTTTTTTATGCACAATTAGTATCTCTACTTAGTGTGTAATCTTGGCTATCAAAGATATTTGGCAAGCACCATATGTCACAGGACCTATAACAATATAACTTCTATGTGAATGTAAACAAACATAAATCATTACGTTGTCTTACTTGTCTAACGTCAACAGTTTTGGCATATTATAATTAATGGAGGCTCACAATCATAAAAAGATGTCAAGGATAATGTATTTGCATGTAAATCTTGTCTTCCCTTATTAATTCTTTCATGTTTTGCATCACTCACCAATGGTATGTTTGTCATGCTTGAACAAATTCTACCAGTTATACTTTTCCGTATGTAGTGTCACTACTTACTATAAGATTAACATAAGATCTTTTTATTATTTTCTTTTATTTTTATTGCAACAAGAAAGTAAAGAATCAAAAACTCAAACTAAACTTTATTATATAACTCTCACTCGATTACATAGATGAATAGATCACGAAACTAGCACTCAAAAGATGGATTGAACTAAACTTTTATTTGACTAAATCATGAAATAACTAGGGATCGAACTAAGATGGAAAAATATAATAAAAAGGTGATGGTCATACGATACCGGGGCACCTCCCCCAATCTTGGCACAAGCCAAGGGGAGTGCTCATAACCGTGTACTCAAGTCTCCTTTGGCGGGGAAGATGAGGATGGTGGTGTATAGCATTTTTCTTATCCAACTTGCGTCTGAGGCTAAAATTATATTCCCTGAGATCCTCATTGTCCAATTATAGATTTAATATCATTTTTCATAATGTCGTCTTTCTCTCCTGTAGAAAAAGGGAAGAGATAAATTGGACCTTAGGTTTGTCCCCTTTTTTAGGGAGGCTTGACTTTTCGAATTCCACATGCATATCTCCGGGTTGAGGTAGTACATCTTCCACCTAATGATTCTAGGTTTAGCAACTTTATTTCCCATAAGATATTTAGTAATGGCATGATCAGTGTGAACAATTACTTTTGAATCAACAATGTAAGATCTGAATTTATCACAAGCAAAAACAACTGCTAAAAATTCATTTTCAGCTGTAGCATAATTTATGTGGGCAATGTCTAGAGTTTTACTAGCATAATGAATAACAATTAATTTTTTTATCAACTCTTTGTTCCAGAACAACACCAACAACATACTCACTAGCATCACACATAATTTCAAAAGGCAAGTTCTAATCATGTGGTTGAACAATAGGTGCACAGGTTAAGGCTTTCTTAAGTGTTTCAAAGGCTTCTACACAATCATCATAAAAAACAAAAGGAACATATTGTGTAATAAATTGGTAAGAGGCCTAGAAATTTTAGATAAGTCTTTAATAAACCTCCTATAGAAACTAGCATGACCAAGGAAACTACGAATATCTTTAATATGTTTAGGACATGTCATCTTGTCAATTGCATCAACTTTAGCTTTGTTCACCTCAATACCTCGCTTAGAAATTTTATGACCCAAGACAATACCTTCATTTAACATAACGTGGCACTTCTCCCAATTTAAGACAAGATTAGTTTTCTCACACCGTGAAAAACTCGATCAAGGTTTCTTAAGCAATCATCAAAAGATGTTCCATAAACGGAGAAATCATGCATGAAAACCTCAACTATCTTTTCACAAATATCTGATAATATAGCAATCATACATCTTTGAAATGTAGCAGGTGCATTGCATAAACCAAAAGGCATGCCTCTATAAGCGTAGGTTACAAAAGGACAAGTAGAAGTGGTTTTCTCTTGATCACCTTATGACACACGTATTTGAGAAAAACCAGAATATCCATCTAGAAGAAAAAGTGTGTGCGCTTCTATAGTCTCTCTAGCATTCAATCTATGGAAGGTAGACGGGAATGATCTTTTCTAGTAGCTTTATTTAATTTTCTAAAATCAATTACCATTATATAGACAATCACAATTCTTAGTGGAATGAGTTTGTTTTTATCATTAGGAACAACAGTAATACCTCCTTTCTTTGGAACACAATGAACGTGACTTACCCATTTACTATGAGCTATAGGATAAATTATACGTGCTTCCAGAAGCTTTAATATTTCATTTCTTACCAGTTCTTTCAATTTGGGTTTTAGTGTACTTTGGTTATCAAAAACTCGTTTAGCATGTGGTTCCAGATTAATATTGTGTTGACAAAGAGTGGGACTAATGCCCTTAAGATCATCAAGAGTATACTGAACAGTAACTAAGTGCTTCCTTAGAGTTTTCAAAAATCTCTTTTCTTCAAGCTCTGTAAGGTTAGCACTGATAATAATATGATATATCTTCTTTTCATCAAGATAAATATATTTGAAAGTGTGAGGTAATTGCTTTAATTCAAACACATTATCACCCATTGGTGGATGAGGACCTCCTAGAGTTTAAACATGCAAGTTGTGTTGAAGGTTAGGTTGTTGTTGAAAGAACATTTTATTTGCTTCATTTCTTTCACGCATATGCATATCATTTTCATGGTCTAGAAAATATTGTTCTAATGGATCAGTAGGAGGAATGGAAATAGAAGCAAGACCAATTATCTCATCTTTACTAGGTAATTCTTTATGATGGGGTTGACTACTAAAATTAGAGAAATTAAACTCATGACATATACCACCAAAATTAACACTGACAATTTCGCTTTTGCAATCTATTTTAGCATTGATGGTGTTAAAGAAGGGTCTACCAAATATTATGGAAAAAAATCATCTTGTGGTAAACTAGGAACTAGAATTTCAGTAGGTTATTTTACCTTTCCACACAAGAATTCAACATCTCTAACAATCCCAGGTGGTGTGATGGCGTCTCCTTTAGCAAGTTCAATAGTAGCATATATGTATTCAATTTCATCGGGTGTTATCTCATGCATAATATCCTGATATAAGGTAAAAAGAATATCACTAACACTAGCACCCATATCACAAAAACCATGATAATAATGATCACCTATTTTAATTGAGACGACAGACATGCCAACAACAGGTTTATTTTTATATTTAGCATCAGGTTTGGCAATTCTAGCGCTTCATCACAGAAATAAGTAGCATGCCCATAAATATTATCAACCGAGAGATCTTTAACCATAGCAATACTAGATTCTACTTTGATTTACTCAGAGGGTTTAGTTGCTCTTACATAACTTTTGTTAACCATGGTTGAAGCATTAGCATGTTCCTTTATCTTAATAGGGAAAGGTGGTTTCTCGATATAAGAAGTGGGCACAACTGGGTCAACATTGTCAATGATAATTTCATTTTAAATTTAACTGGTTCCTAAACTATTTCTTTAGTAGGTGTATGATATTTAAATCATTTATCTTTAGGGATATCAACCTGACTAGCAGAGGTTTCAAAAAATGAGGCTACTACCTCAGACTCAAGTCCACAATTGGTGCAAAAATCATTGAAAGCATCAGTATTCATAAAAGAGGTAACACAATCAAACTCAAGTCTTGTACCCGACTCTTTACCTTCGTCAAGTTCCCAATCCTTAGAGTTGCGTTTAATTCTTTCCAAAAGGTCCAACATGAATTGAATAGTATTCTTTATAAAAGAACCAAAACAAGAAGTTTCAAGCATGGTTCGATCATTACCAGAAAGTCGAGCATAAAAATTCTAAGTAATAATTTCTCTTGGGAGCTCATGATTGGGGCATGAATATAACATTGACTTAATCCTCCCCAATCTAGAGCGATACTTTCTCCTTCACTAGGCCAAAAAAAATAGATATAATTCCAATCACAATGAACAAGATGCATAGGATAAAGTTTTTGGTGAAACTCCAACTTCAATCAATTCTGGTTTGAAGATATTGTATCATCACATAGCCTATACCATGTCAATGCTTTTCCCCTCAAAGATAAAGCGAAAACCTTCTTCTTGACTTCATCTCCAGATAAACGTCCAAGCTTAAATAATCCACAAACTTCAACCACATGATTAGGTGCATATCGGGAAGTGTTGTTCCATTTCATGCATGTGGATTAGCTAGAAGTTTCTCTATCATACCCAAAGGAATTTTATAATAAATAATTTCAGTAGTTTCACTAGGTTGACAGACAACTCTTTGTGTTTCTGGTCGAGGTGAAGATACCCCGAACAAACCCCTCAAAGGATTACTTTCCATAGTGACAAGTGACACTAAATTTTAGCATGTAATAGAAATTTTCCTTTACCAAATTCTACTTAAGAAAGAGGCTTCACTACCCGGAAACTATGCCAGACAAGAGTCCTGATGACCCACAAGTATAGGGCATCAATCGTAGTCCTTTCAATAAGTAAGAGTGTTGAACCCATCAAGGATTAGAAGGAAATACAAGTGGTTTCCAGTGAGGTAATTTCTACTAGCACTGAAATTTTGGTAACAACTTTTTTGATAGCAAGATAATTGTAACAAGTAACGAGTAGCAATAGTAAAAATAAGTGCAGAAAGGTATCCCAATACTTTTGTGGCAATGGACAAGCCAAAAACAATTACTTTTAATAGGCAAAGCATTTTTGAGGGCACACAGGAATTCCATCTAGTCACTTTCGTCATGTTGGATTGATTCACGTTAGGAACTTTGATAATTTTATATGTGGGTGGACCGGTGCTTGGGTGCTGTTATTACTTGAACAGGACTCCCACTTATGATTAACACCCTCGCAAGCATCCACAACTATGAGAAAAGTATTAAGAATAAATTCTAACCATAACATTAAACATAGGGATCCAAATCAACCCCTTATGGAATAGCGCCAAAACTATGGTTTAAGTTTCTATCACTCTCGCAACCCATCATCTAGTAACTACTGAACAATGCATTCCCTCAGGCCCAAAGATGGTAAAGTGTCAGGTAGTAGACATTCACATAACACCACTAAGTGAATCACAAGATTCATCACATCAAAATATCGAACGAATATCAACTTCACACGACTATTTGCAGCACGACTTCTCCCGTGGCCTCAAGAACAAAAGTAACTACTCACAAGTGATAAACATGCTCATGATCACAGAGGTATCTCTGACGTTGCTTTTTTAGGTCTAGAATTCAATCTGCCGACATTCTCCCTCTTTGTGTAAACCTTGCATATTATGAGAGAAAATGCATTAGAATTACTCCATAAAGTGATATAATGCATAAAAACACTACAAATAAGAGTATAAAAACATGATGCAAAATGGATGTATCACTCCACCCCACGTGACATGCAAATCCAGTGGAGGTACGAAAGGCTAACGGGAAAAGGAGACTCTGCATCGACTTCATGGATTTCAACAAAGCTTGTCCAAAGGACCCTTTTCCCTTGTCGCGCATCGATCAAATAATAGATTCAACTGCTTGCTGCGACTTATTGTCGTTCCTTGATGCCTACATTGGCTACCACCAGATCTTTATGCCCGAGGAATATGAAGAAAAAACCGCGTTCATTACCCCATGTTGTAGATACTTCTTGAAGTGTATGCCTTTCGGGACGAAGAGCGTTGGTTCAACATTTGTGAGGGTCGTCCAGATTGGTTTGGGGACGAAATTACACAAAAATGTGGAGGTATATATGGATGACATAGTCCTGAATACCAAGGACAAGGTCACGCTGATCCAAGACTTAGAAGATACCTTTGCGAACTTGCGCAAGATCAACTTAAAGCTCAACTCTGAGAAGTCTGTGTTCGAAGTATCTTCTGGCAAGCTCGTGGGTTCTTTGTTCCATAACACGGGATAGAAGCCAACCCCACCAAGATTGATGCAGTTGAGCACACAGAGGTACCGAAGCGCGTCAAGGTTGTACGTTGCTTGGCGGGCTGCATCACCGCCCTCAGCGAGGTCATTTCCAAGTCTGCAGATTGAGCCCTAACATTTTTCAAAGACTTAAAAAATAAGGCCCGACAAAATTGACTTCGGAAGCGGAGGCTACGCTGCAAGATTTGAAGAATTACCTGTCCTCAGCTCCAATACTAGTTGCTCCAATACCACAAGAGCCATTGCTGCTATACTTGGCGGCAACTAATCGAGTGGTTAGCTCCGCACTAGTGGCGGAAAGAGAAGCTGAGGGAGAGAAGGCGGCAACCCTTGAGCCGGCAACTCGCAAACCTGATTCTACTCCAGCAACCAACAAGCTGACAAGACAAACATTGCGCAAGAAGTAGAGCAACAAATTATGCAAAAGAAGAAGAAGGTGTTGCGACCAGTTTAATTTTCTCAGCTCCCTCCAGCACGGGGCTAGGTCAAGGTATTTCGGGGGTGCAAAAGGATCTTTTAGGACTTCTTATGGCCTCTCAGAAGCTGCGCCAGTACTTCCAAGCACACCACATCACTGTCATTGCACGCCTTCTGTTACAACACAGTTTGAGGAATCGAGAGGCAACCGATAGGATTGTTGAGTGGGTGTTGGAGTTGGCTAGCTTTGACCTGGGCTTTGAAAGAACAACAACCATACAGAGCATGGCCTTGGTGGAATTCATTGTTGAATGGACTCCAACGTCGCAGAAGAGATTACAGAAACAATCCTCCCAGAAAGGGAAGCACCTCGGGAATGGGTTATGTACTTTGAAGGGGCTTTCTTGCTACAAGGCGCTGGTGCCGAAGTGATGCTAGTCGCACCCACTAGAGAACACCTCAAATACGTGGTCGAGATGCACTTTCCCCGGGTGGTATCAACGAACAACACGCCAGAATATGAAGGATATCTTGTAGGTCGTTAGATATAGCTGAACTTAGTATCAGGAAGCTGATAGTCTGGGAGGATTCACAACTAGTTGTGCATCAATTCAATAAGGATTATCAAAGTCCTCTAATGGAAGCTTATGTCAATGAAGTGAGGAAGTTGGAGGATTGCTTTGGAGGTTTAAACGATTGCCGATGAGTGTCAAAGCAAGCTGCTCAAAAGTTGCCTCTAGAGCGAGAAACTTTTGTCCTCCGACTGGCTCAACCATCTGTTACACTATCAGAAGGACATGTCAAGAAAAGAAAGATCAGTTTCGGCGACTATGTTTTGGCAGAGCTACCAACCACCACCAAGAAGGATGTTGGGAATGACAAGACGCATGTCGATGGGATGAAGACTCCGGCAGACCCGATGGTCCTTGCCGTCGAGGCCAACGCTCCCGCAGCGGAAGAGATTCCTTTAGTCCTTTTCGTCAACCCCAGGCTCCGGCATGGGAGCAGCAAATAGTCCAATACCTTCAAACAGGTGAACTTCTCGAAGAATAGGATGAAGCTGAAAGAGTAGCCTAGTAGTCGAGCTTCTATCAATTCATGAGAAACACTCTGTACAAGAGGAGGCCAAATGGGGTGAAATTGAAGTTTATTCCCTGGGAAGAAGGACAATAGATGTTGGCAGAAATACACGAAGGAAGTTGTGGCTCCCACGTGGGATCACGAGCCCATGTGAGAAAAGCTTTCCAGCAAGGCTTCTATTGTGCAACATCCTTTCAAGACGCCTTGGCGTTGGTGACTACATGCCAAACATGCCAGTTCCATGCCAAAAATATATATCAGTCAGCTCAAGCCCTCCAAAGCATCCCACTCTCCTAGCCATTTGCGGTCTGGGGGCTCAACATAGCCGCCCCCTCCCCCGTGCTACTGGGGCCTTTGAATTCTTGTTTGTAGCAATCGACAAGTTTACAAAGTGGACTGAAGTGGATCTAGTGAAGATGGTGACGGCACAAGAAGTTGTCAAGTTCGTCAGAGGGATTGTATGTCATTTTCGAGTATCCAATAGGATCATCACAAACAACGGCTTGCGATTCACCAGCAACATCTTCATGAAATACTGCAAGGACATTGATGCCAAGATCTGCTTCATGCCGGTTGCAGACCCTAGGAACAATGGCCAAGTCGAAAGGAAAAATGCTGAAGTGTTGTGGGGCCTCAAGACAAGGACTTTTGACAAGATGCACAAGCACGGGATGCATTGGATTGATGAACTGCCAGTGCTTCTTTGGTCAATTAGAATGACACCAAACCGAGCCACCAGCGAGACACCCTTCATCATGGGCTATGGTGCACAAGAGGTACTCCCCGTAGAACTCACATATGGGTCACCTCAGGTACAATCTTTATACGAAGATCAACTTGAGCGACTATGACAAGATGATGCCACGGTCCTTGAGGATGGTCGTCTCCATGCTACGTGATGTGCCGATCAGTACCAGCAGGCCCTGTGCCGCTATCACAACCACAGGCGGCATGCCAAAGGAATTGAGGAATGTGACCTTGTCCTTCGAAGAATTTAGGCCACGAAGGGAAAAAACAAGCTGACACCAAAGTGGCAAGGTTCTTACCGGGTAGTACAAGTCAACAGGACGAGCGCAGTCCGCCTGGAGATTGAATATGACATGCCGGTGCTGAACTCGTGGAATATCGAGCATCTTCGCAAGTTCTACCCGTGAGGCACAATAGCCGGGCTTCCCGACGACCCCTTTTATACAAGTCGGCCCGACAAGGCTTGTAATCGTTTCTATAAAGTTAGGAGACGACTCTATGCATAGTCAATAAAGCTAAGTGTTCCACAACTCCTTCTCAAAGTACATATTTATTTTTATGTATCATACATGAAAAGTTCTGGTCACTTTTAAATTTCTCAAGGATTCTTTGAAACCGCCAAGGTTCCTAGCATCTTCTAGTTTCTCTTCTTTTATTTTTCTTGAAAGGAAGAAGGACCCCTCGTGTACAAGTGTTCCCGTGGGGAGTGATGGCATGGACACCTATGGACGTGTTCGAAGATGATCACCTTGTGGCAAGGAGTACAACGGAGAAGAAGCTAAGTTAAGCTTTTTTTCGTCAAGAACTATTTTTCCCATGGAAACAATCCCACTTGTATGAGGAAAACCTGCATGTGAGGAACCCTTATCGGATCTCTATGCGCTCCTTGCTTTTTTGAGTCTGGTCAATAGCTTCAGTAGCCACGACAAAGACGACAAGGAAGTACGACCGGCAACCCTGCCATTGACAAGTTTCTAAGGACCCGTTCGTAAAGTGCTCAGCGCAAGAATACACGCGCTGGTATCGACTTCTAATAAGAATAGGAATGGAAACATACAAATGCAAATTACCAGGGAAGAATGGCCACTTTACACACATAATAACGCTTAAAAAGTTGGCGGACAGTACCCTACAATTCTTTGTGCATTTATTTGCAAGATTACATAGGGTACTATTGAAATACAAAAGGAGATCTGCCACTGTGATGTGGTGATTGATCCTGAAACGAGGCCTCGCGGATGGAGCCCCAAGTTTGGACCAGCCAAGCCAAGGCGCGACGACGTCTTCCGAATCATACCACGGCGCCGTCATGCCTACTCGGAGTCATCGCCCTCGAGCCTAGTGTTGGGGGAGTTGTCCCCGTCATTGCTCTCGCTCGAGGTGTCAAGATTGCTACCACTGGAGCTTTCACACAACACTCAGCTGGCTGCCGGAGCTCTCGGAGGACTTCAGAGAGAGCATGGCATCTCCTACTAGAAGTGGAGAAGATGCTCCGTACCCAGGCCGTGGGAGTACGTGAATTACTTGCGTCCCCGCGTCAGGAACATGGTGCTTCATGTTGAGAGGTCGACCCCCACCCATGCGGGTCTGTTGCAGCAACGATTAGCCCGGAGCCACAGACCCGCAAGCTTGCTGCCTTCCATGGCCCTCGCAAAGGGGTCGGGAAGCCGCATCCAGCTGCGGGGGCGTCGGGGCAGCAAAACCATAAAATCAAGCGCCACGTCCCTTGCATGGGGCTCCTCCCGGATCGATGGGAGAGGAATGCCATCATGGCCACCTCGACGTGAAGCGTTTCGTCCTCCGTGGTCCAGATCCACACTCCTACCACGACAGCCGACGGTGGCCCCTGCTTTTGTGACCACAATGCACATCTCGGAGGGGGTCCTCGAACCAGCCAGTCGTGCTCAGGCTCAACCATGTCCTGTGCCCCTCGCCAACTCCTGGTGGAAAAGGAATAAGATGAAGGAGAAAGATGGTGGTGGCTAGTAGTCTAGCAAGAGGACTCATGAATGAGCAATGCTCCCCACGAGCTCCCCTGTATTGGGAGAACGAAGGGGGATGTCTCTTCACTACTCCAAAGAGTAACTGCGCACCACCGCAGTGACTTCCCAGCTCCACCAATATCGCGCTCCACATGCGATTTGTGTCATAAAGAAAACAGTAATGGACGATAGAGCGGGCAGAAGAAGTCGAACCAGGATGAGTGATGTGTCCCAAACGTATCTATAATTTCTGATTGTTCCATGATCTGTTGGGTGACATTGTTATATGTTTTGCTACACTTTTATATCATTTTACACATATTTGGACTAATCTACTAACTCAGTGCACTGAGTGCCAGTTTCTGTCTGCTGATGTCTTTTTTGCACGGGCTTCTACCCAATTTTCTGAAGCCCAAAAAAATCCAGAAAAATATATAAAAAATCAGCGAAATAGAAGCTTCGGGATCACCGAAGGAGGGCCAGAGGGGGGCCAAGGGCCTCCCAGGCGGCCTGCTGGCGCGGTCAGGCCCTAGGCCGCGCCAGGATATCGCCTGGGTGGACCCCACCTTCTTCAGTGCCCTCCTTTGGCCTATATTTAGTGTTCCGTGAGGAAACCCTCGTAGACTTTGTGGAATGGCGAATTTCTCCATCGTTCCGCCGCCGCAGCGCATCCGAGATCGGGAGCGTGAGGAGACCTCTTCCCGGCACCCTACCGGAGGGAGGATTGACCTCGGGAGCTTCTCCACCACCATGGACGACTCCCGGATGTGCCGTGAGTAGTTTCCCTTGGACCATTAGTCCATTACCAGTAGCTATGTGATGTCTTCTCCCCAATCTTGTGCTTCAATGGTTAGCCCTTGTGAGCTGCCCTACATGATGAAGGCATCTATGTAATTCTCTTGCTATTGCTATGCTCGGTTTTTTGGGATCCGAGGGATTATGATATTATGGTCAGATTGTTATGAGTTATATATTTGATTAACTTTTATATTATGTTCCTTAGTGATTCATACATGTTCTCCGTTTCTTTTTATTGCTTTGGCCAAGTAGTAGATCGTAACTCCAAGAGGGAGCGTTATGCATGATTGTGGGTTCGGGCCCCTCGATGTCTAGCTTGAGTGGCAGAAACATGAGACTAGGGGATGTGCTTGTTGCCACCAGGGAAAAACAATGGTGCTTGTGACCAGGGTTGCAAGGATTGTTTACCTTATGCATAGTTCGTTAATGCAGTTGTCCGTTCCTTTGAGTTTACACTTTGGGTGGGGCTCGCAACTTAATATCGGAGAGATGTTCTGGATAGTACCTCAAGGTGGATGATTAGTAAGTAGATGTTGATGAATAAACGGTCTACTTGTCTTGGCGTATTGCCCATTACTATTGAACCTCTAACTATCAAGGAGCATAATTAGCATCGCGGTGCAATCATAATTATGTCAAACGCCCAACTATGATTTGTTTACCCTAGCATAGTTGTTTATCGTCTTTTGGGAGAGAGACATCACTAGTGAACGTCATGTGACTCCGATCCATATCACCATCATTGCTTACACCTCCACTATTTACCGCTTTATTTACTTTTCCGTTGCAATCACTATTACCTTCCCGCTTTAGTTTTGATCCTTTGCAAACTACAAGGCCGGAGAGATTGACAACTTCTATGTACTCGTTGGGAGCAAAGTTATTTGTTGTGTGTGCAGGTCCGCGTCTTTTGCTAGCGCCAGGGTGGAGGACACCTACTTGTTGAGCCTAGGAGTCCTCTTGGTTCGATAAACCTTACAATTCCGTGTGAGGGAAATTTGCTGCTGACTACTGATACGTCCATTTTGCATCATGCTTTTATATTGATATTTATCGCATAATGGGCTGTTATTACACATTATGGTACAATACTTATGCCTTTTCTCTCTTATTTTATAAGGTTTACATCAAGAGGGAGAATGCCGGCAACTGGAATTCTGGGCTGGAAAAGGAGCAAGTGTGAGATACCTATTCTGCACAACTCCAAAAGCCGTGAAAATCAGCGACGAATTATTTTGGAATATAAAAAAGATATTGGGCAGAAGAAATACTGGAGGGGAGCCACCAGGAGGTCACGAGCCTGCCAGGCGCGCCCCACCCCCTGGGCACGCATGGGGGCTCGTGGGCCCCCTGTTACCTCTCCGGCTCCCATCTTCTGCTATATGGAGGGTTTCGTCCTAGAAAAAAAATCAAAGAGAGCTTTTGGGAAGAAACTCCGCCGCCACGAGGCGGAACTTGAGCAGAACCAATTTAGAGCTCCGGGAGCGCCGTCCTGTCAGGGAAACTTCACTCCCGGAGGGGGAAATCATCGCCATCGTCATCACCAACAATCCTCTCATCGGAGGGGGCTCATCTCCATCAACATTTTCACCAGCACCATCTCATCTCCAAACCTAGTTCATCTCTTGTACCCAATCTCCGTCTCGCGACTCCGATTGGTACTTGTAAGGTTGCCAGTAGTGTTAATTACTCCTTGTAGTTGATGCTAGTTGGATTACTTGGTGGAGGATCATATGTTCAGATTCTTAATGCTATTCAATACCTCTCTGATCATGAACATAATTATGCTTAATGAGTAGTTACGTTTGTTCCTAAGGACATGGGATAAGTCTTGCTATAAGTAGTCATGTGAATTTGGTATTCGTTCGATATTTTGATGCGTTGTATGTTGTCTTTCCTCTAGTAGTGTTATGTGAACGTCGACTATATGACACTTCACCATTATATGGGCCTAGAGGAAGGCATTGGGACGTAATAAGTAGATGATGGGTCGCTAGAGTGCGAGAAGCTTAAACCCTAGTTTATGTGTTGCTTCGCAACGGGCTGATTTGGATCCACCAGTTTAATGCTATTGTTAGACTTTGTGTTATTTCTTCTTTCGTAGTTGCAGATGCTTGCGAGAGGGGTTAATCATAAGTGGGATTTTTGTCCAATTAAGGACAGCACCCAAGCACTGGTCCACCCACATATCAAACTATCAAAGAAGCAAACGCGAATCATATGAACATAATGAAAACTAGCTTGACAAAATTCCCACGTGTCCTCGGGAGCGCTTTACCTTATATAAGAGTTTGTCCAGGCTTGTCCCTTTCTACAAAAGGGATTGGGCCATCTTTCTGCACCTTTTTTACTATTGTTACTTGTTACCCATTACGAATTATATTATCCCGCAACTATCTGTTACCGATAATTCTGTGCTTGCAGAGAATACCTTGCTGAAAACAACTTGTCATTTGCTTGTGCTCCTCGTTGGGTTCGACACTCTTACTTATCAAAAGGACTACGATAGATCCCCTATACTTGTGGGTCATCAAGACTCTTTTCTGGCACCATTTCCGGGGAGTGAAGCGCCTTTGGTGAGTGGAATTTGGTAAGGAAACATTTATATAGTGTGCTGAAATTTATTGTCACTTGTCACTATGGAAACTAATCCTTTGAGGGGCTTGTTCGGGCTATCTTCACCTTGACCGGAAGCACAAAGAGTTGCTCTTCAACCTACTGCACCTACTGAAATTATTTATTATGAAATTCCTTCGGGTATGCTGGAGAAACTGTTGGCCAATCCTTTTACTGGAGATGGAACATCACATCCCGACTTGCATCTAATCTATGTAGATGAAGTTTGTTGTTTATTTAAGCTTGCAGGTTTGCCCGAGGATGAGGTCAAGAAGAAGGTCTTTCCCTCATCTTTGAGGGATAAAGCATTGACATAGTATAGGCTATGTGATGATACTGGATCATGGAACTACAACCGATTGAAACTGGAATTTCGTCAAAAGTTTTATGATATGCATTTGGTACATCGTGATCGGTATTATATCTATAATTTTTGGCCTCGTGATAGAGAAAGTATCGCTCAAGCTTGGGGAGGCTTAAGTCAATGTTATATTCATGCCCCAAGCATGAGCTCCCAAGAGAAATTATTATTATGAACTATCTTGACAATCACACCATGCTTGACACTTTTGTACTGGTTCTTTTATGAAAAGAGATATTGATTTCAAATGGAATTTATTGGAAAGAATTAAACGCAACTCTGAAGATTGCGAGTTTGATGAAGGTAAGGAGTCAGGTATGAATCTTAAGTCCGATTGCGTTAAATCCTTCATTGAAACAAATACTTTTCGTGATTTTAGCACTAAACATGGACTTGACTCTCAGATAGTAGCTTCTTTATGTGAATCATTTGCTGTTAATATTAATCTCCCTAAGGAGAAGTGGTTTAAGTATCATCCTCCCATAGAAGTTAATGTAGTATAACCCAATCCAGTTGACGAGAAAGTTATTGCTTATAATGATTCTATTGTTCCTAGTGCTTACATTGAGAGACCACCTTTTCGTGTTAGAATAAAGGATCATGCTAAAGCTTCAACTGTGATACGTAAGGGCTACATTAGAACACCTACACCTCCTGAGCAAATTAAAGTTGAACCTAGTATTGCTATTATTAAAGATCTCTTGGCCGATAATGTTGATGGGCATGTGATTCTATTCTGTGAAGCTGCTGCTAGAATTGCTAAACCTCATGCTAGAGACAAACATAAACCTGTTGTTGGCATGCCTGTTGTTTCTGTTAAGATAGGAGGTCATTGTTATCATGGTTTATGTGACATGGGTGCTAGTGTTAGTGCAATACCTCAATATTTATATAATGAAATTAAAGATGAGATTGCACCCGTCGAGATGGAATTTATTGATGTTACTATTAAACTTGCTAATAGATATACTATCTGCCCTGTGGGAATTGTTAGAGATGTTGAAGTCTTGTGTGGTAAAACTAAGTATCCTACTGATTTTCTCATTCTTTCTACCACACAAGATAGCTTTTGTCCCATCATATTTGGTAGACCTTTCCTCAATACTGTTAATGCTCAAATTGATTGTGAGAAACAAACTGTTACTGTTGGCTTTGGAGGTGTGTCACATCAATTGAATTTTTCTAAGTTTGGTAGACAACCTCATGAAAAAGAATTGTCTAGTAAGGATGAAATTATTGCTCTTGCTTCTATTTCTGTGCCTCCTACTGATCCTTTAGAGCAATACTTTCTTGAACATGAAAATGATATGCACATGGATGGAAGGAATGAAATAGATAGAGTTATCTTTGAACAACGTCCTATCCTTAAGAATAATTTGCGTGTTGAATTACTTGGAGATCCACCTCCAACAAAGGGTGATCCTGTGTTTGAGCTTAAACAATTACCTGATACTCCTAAGTATGCTTATCTTGATCAAAAAGAGATATATCCTATTATTATTAGTGCTAACCTTTCAGATCATGAAGAAAAGAAATTATTGAAAACTCTGAGGAAGCATCGTGCTGCTATTGGATGTACTCTTGATGATCTTAAGGGCATTAGTCCCACTCTATGCCAGCATAAAATTAAAACTGGTCCTGATTCCAAACCAGTTGCCAATCACCAACGAAGATTAAATCCTAAGATGAAAGAGGTGGTAAGAAAAGAAATACTAAAGCTCCTGGAAGCATGTATTATTTATCCTATTGCTCATAGTGATTGGGTAAGTCCGGTGCATTGTGTCCCTAAGAACGGAGGTATTATCGTTGTCCCTAATGATAAAGATGAATTGATCCCACAAAGAATTGTGCCTGGATATATGATGGTAATTGATTTTAGGAAATTAAATAAATCTACTAAGAAAGATCATTACCCTTTACCTTTTATTGATCAAATGCTAGAAAGATTGTCTAAACATACACACTTTTGCTTTATAAATGATTATTCTGGTTTCTCCCAAATACATGTTGCACAATCTAATCAGGAGAAAACCACTTTTACTTGCCCTTTCGGTACCTTTGCTTATAGACGTATGCCTTTTGGTTTATGTAATGCACCTGCTACCTTTCAAAGATGTATGATGGCTATATTCTCTGACTTTTGTGAAAAGATTGTTGAGGATTTCATGGATGATTTCTCCGTTTATGGATCTTCTCTTGATGATTGCTTGAGAAACCTTGATCGAGTTTTGCAGAGATGTAAAGATACTAACCTTGTCTTGAATTGGGAGAAGTGCCACTTTATGGTTAATGAAAGCATTGTCTTGGGACATAAAATTTCTGAAAGAGGTATTCAAGTAGATAAGGCTAAAGTTGATGCGATCGAGAAAATGCCATGCCCTACAGACATTAAAGGTATAAGAAGTTTCCTTGGTCATGCTGGTTTCTATAGAAGGTTTATTAAAGACTTCTCTAAGATTTCTAGGCCTCTCACCAATCTCTTGCAAAAATATATTCCATTTTTTTAATGATGATTGTGAAGAAGCATTTGAAATACTTAAGAAGGCCTTGATAACTACAACTATTGTTCAACCACCTCATTGGAACCTACCTTTTGAGATTATGTGTGATGCTAGTGATTATGCTGTTGGTGTTGTTCTAGGTCAAATTGTTTTTAGGAGTTGTGTTTGGACTTGATAATTTTTAGGAGTTGTGTTTGCATGTGACAAGTTCAGATCATATATTGTTGATTCCAAAGTTACTATTCACACTGATCTTGCTGCTATTAAATATCTCATGGAAAAGAAAGATGCTAAACCTAGACTTATTAGATGGGTTCTCTTGCTACAAGAATTTGATTTGCATATTGTTGATAGGAAGGGTGCTGAGAACCCCGTAGCAGATAAGTAGTCTAGGTTAGAGAATGTTCTTCATGACCCACAACCTATTGATGATAGCTTTCCTGATGAACAATTGAATGTCATCAATGCTTCACGCAATACACCATGGTATGCTGATTATGCTAATTATATTGTTGCTAAATATATACCACCTAGTTTCACATACCAACAAAAGAAAAAGTTCTTTTATGATTTGAGATATTACTTTTGGGATGATCCTCACTTTTATAAAGAAGGAGTAGATGGTGATATTAGACGTTGTGTACCTGAGCATGAACAGGGACAGATCCTACAAAAGTGTCACTCTGAGGCTTACGGAGGACACCATGCGGGAGATAGAACTACACACCAGGTATTGCAATCCGGTTTTTATTGGCCTACTCTCTTTAAGGATCCTAGTAAGTTTGTCTTGTCTTGTGATGTATGTCAAAGAATAGGTAATATCAGTAAACGTCGGGAAATGACTATGAATTATTCACTTGTTATTGAACCATTTGATATTTGGGGTTTTGATTATATGGGACCTTTTCCAAAGTCCAACGGGTACACTCATATTCTAGTTGCTACTGATTTTGTTACTAAGTGGGTAGAATCTATTCCAACTAGTAGTGCTAATCATAACACCTCTATTAAGATGCTTAAAGAAGTCATTTTTCCTAGATTTGGAGTCCCTAGATATTTAATGACTGATGGTGGTTGACATTTTATTCATGGTGCTTTCCGTAAATTGCTTGCTAAGTACGATGTCAAACATATAATTGCATCTCCTCAGTCTAGTGGTCAAGTAGAGTTAAGTAATAGAGAAATTAAATTAATTTTGCAAAAGACTGTTGATAGGTTTAGAAAGAATTGGTCTAAGAAACTTGATGATGCACTGTGGGCTTATAGAACTGCTTATAAGAATGCCATGAGCTTGTGTCCGTATAAAATGGTTTATGGTAAATCATGTCATTTACCTCTTGAGCTAGAGCTTAAAGCTTATTGGGCAATCAAAGAGCTCAACTTTGATTTCAAACTTGCAGGTGAGAAGAGGTTATTTGATATTAGCTCACTTGATGAATGCAGAACTCAGGCATATGAAATACCAAGTTGTTTAAACAAAAAGTTAAGAGGTGGCATGATAAAAGGATACAAAAACGTGAGTTCAATGTAGGTGATTATGTCTTGCTATACAATTCGTGTTTAAGATTTTTTGCAGGCAAACTTCTCTCTAAATGGGAAGGACCTTACATTGTTGAGGAAGTATATTGTTACGGTGCCATAAAAATCAACAACGCGGAAGGTAATTTTCCGATAGTTGTAAGTGGGCAAAGAATCAAGCATTATATCTCAGGTACTCCCATAAATGTTGAAAGCAATATTATTAATACCATAACTCCGGAGGAGTACATAAGGGATATTTACCAGCTTGTTTCAGACTCCAAAAACGAAGAGGTATGTGATACGGTAAGTAAAACGACTCCAAAACTTTTCCAATAGCATTTTTTATCCATTTTGGAATATTTAGAAAGATAGAAAAATTTAAAGTAGTCCAGAAAGCGCACGAGGAGGTGACAAGCCTGCCAGGCGCGCCCCACCACCCCGGGCGCGCTTGGGGGGCTCGTGAGCACCTCATGTGTCTCCCGGACTCCGTTTTCTTGTGGAATACTCCTTATGGTCGGTAAAAATTCATTATATAATCTCCCGAAAGGTCTGACCCTCGTATCATGCAAATATCCGGTGTTTCTGTTTCGAGCCTGTTTCAACAGCGGATTTAGGGCAAGGATGTCGTTTGAGGAATCTATCGGGGAGAACGATTTCCCTCAAGTCTATGTAGAAGTAAATGCTGATTTGAAAAGGGTGGAAGTCATGGAGGCTAAGAAAGAGCTGCTGGAAGAAACCAAGGGCAAAACTAAGGAAGAGAATCCGGCATCGGACGAAGGGCAATATGTGCTCAACAAGGAAGAAGCTGAGGAAGAGGATTTCCTCCAACCCTACCTCCACCTCCTATCCCCATCCTTGATCAAACTCTTGAGGTTATGTGAAATAACTCGTGTTCGCAATACTTATCTCACTCGTGAAGTTCCAAAGTATAACTCAAAGATTGATGGCCCTCTTGGAAATAAAAGACAGGATTGCTTCATCACCATCACCCCCGAAGGAAGACCAATAAAACACGGGTATGGGCACTCCCCTTGGCTTGGCCAAGCTTGGGGGAGTTTCCCTGATATCGTATCACCATCACATATTTTGCCTTTACCTTTATCTTAGTTCGATCCTTTTTGGTAATATCTTTATCTAGTAGAATAAAGTTCTTAGTATGATCTAGGCTTGAGTTTTGCTTTGTGTTACCCCCAATGTAATCGAGTTCGTGAGTTTTATAATAAAGAGTGTTTTAGTTAAGGGCTTTGCTTCATGCCATGATCTAAAGAAAAGAATAATAATAGAACAAAAGCATGAAAGATCATGTGATGATCCTATGGGAAGTGGTGGCTTCACATATAAAAAGAATGTTGATTGAAACTTCTTGTGGGTGGACAAATGTAGACCTTGGTCATTGTTGCAATTAATAGGAAGTAATAAAGAAAGAGAGGTTCACATATAAATATATCATCTTTGACACCGTCTATGGTTGCGAACACTCATTAAACTATTACATGCTAAGAAGTAGATGTTGGACAAGGAAGACAACATAATGAGTTATGTTTGCTTGGTTACGAACAATGTTATATGACTAGAGATCCCTTAGCATGTGACGCTTGCTTCTACCTCATATCATCCAAAACTTCCACACTAAGTAGAGTTACTACTTGTGCATCCATAAACCCTCAACCCAGTTTTGCCATGAGAGTCCACCATACCTACCTATGGATTGAATAAGATCCCTCATTTAAGTTGTCATCGGTGCAAGCAGTAAAAGTTGCTCCCTAAATATGTATGATCTATTAGTGTGTGGAAAATAAGCTTTGTACGAACCTGTGATGAGGAAGACATAAAAGCGACACACTGCATAATAAAGTTCTTTATCACAAGAGGTAATATAAAGTGAGATTCTTTCACACTAAGAGATCACAGATCCAAACCTCAAAAGCGCATGACAACTTCTGCTTCCCTCTGCGAAGGGCCTATCTTGTACCTTTACTTTTTATCTTTAAAAGAGTCATGGTGATCGACACCAATTCCTTATTTCTCCATAATCTTGGCAAGCGTCGTGTGCTAGGGAAAGATCTATATTCATATATCAACTTGGAAGTAAGTAATCATGAATTATTATTGTTGACATTACCCTTGAGGTAAATAGTTGGGAGGAAAAACTCTAAGCCCCTATCTTTCTCTATGTCCAACTGAAACTTTGATCTCATGAGTACCGCGTGAGTTTTAGCAATTGTAGAAGGCTAAAAGATGATTGAGTATGTGGATTTTCTCTACAAGATCTTATTTGACTCTTTCCGATGTTACGATAAATTGCAATTGCTTCAATGACTAAAGACTATTGGTTGTTAATTCTCAATAAGGTTCTTGATCCATACTTTACATTGTGAAGGAATTGTCACTTTAGCATAAGAGATTATATGACGATATTGCTGTTCTGAATATGATCATGATGCCTGCATGTCTGTATTTTATTTTATTGACACCTCTATCTCTAAACATGTGGACATATTTATTGATCTCGGCTTTTGCTTGAGGACAAGCGAGGTCTAAGCTTGGGGAAGTTGATACGTCCATTTTGCATCATCCTTTTGCATTGATATTTATCGCATTATGGGTTGTTATTACACATTATGGTACAATACTTATGCCTTTTCTCTCTTATTTTATAAGGTTTACATGAAGAGGGAGAATGCCGGTAGCTGGAATTCTGGGCTGGAAAAGGAGCAAGTTTGAGATACCTATTATGCACAACTCCAAAAGCCGTGAAAATTAGTGAGGAATTATTTTGTAATATATAAAAACTACTGGGCGGAAGAAATACTGGAGGGGAGCCACCAGGAGGTCACGAGCCTGCCACGCACGCCCCACCCCCTGGGCGCGCCTTGGGGGGCTCGTGGGCCCCCTGTTACCCCTCCGGCTCCCATCTTCTGATATATGGAGGGTTTCGTCCCAGAAAAAAAATCAAGAGAGAGCTTTCGGCAAGAAATGCCGCCTCTACGAGGCGGAACTTGAGCAGAACCAATCTAGAGCTCCGGCAGGGCCGTCCTATCGGGGAAACTTCCCTTTCGGAGGGGGAAATCGTCGCCATCGTCATCACCAACACTCCTCTCATCGGAGGGGACTCATCTCCATCAACATATTCATCAGCACCATCTCATCTGCAAACCCTAGTTCATCTCTTGTACCTAATCTCCAACTCGCGACTCCGATTGGTACTTGTAAGGTTGCTAGTAGTGTTAATTACTCCTTGTAGTTGATGCTAGTTGGATTACTTGGTGGAAGATCATATGTTCATATCCTTAATGCTATTCAATACCTCTCTGATCATGAACATACTTATGCATTGTGAGTAGTTACGTATGTTCCCGAGGACATGGGATAAGTTTTGCTATAAGTAGTCATGTGAATTTGGTATTCGTTCGATATTTTCATGCATTGTATGTTGTCTTTCCTCCTGTCGTGTTATGTGAACGTCGACTACATGACACTTCACAATTATTTGGGCCTATAGGAAGGTATTGGGAAGTAATAAGTAGATGATGGGTTGCTAGAGTGACAGAAGCTTAAACCCTAGTTTATGCGTTGCTTCGCAAGGGGCTGATTTGGATCCACCAGTTTAATGCTATGGTTAGACTTTGTCTTAATTCTTCTTTCGTAGTTGCGGATGCTTGCGAGAGGGGTCAATCATAAGTGGGATGTTTGTCCAAGTAAGAACAGCACCCAAGCACAGGTCCACCCACATATCAAACTATCAAAGTACCGAACGCGAATCATATAAACATGATGAAAACTAGCTTGACAAAAATTCCCATGTGTCCTCGGGAGCGCTTTACCTTATATAAGAGTTCGTCGAGGCTTGTCCCTTGCTTCAAAAGGGATTGGGCCATCTTTCTGCACCTTTGTTACTATTGTTACTTGTCACCCGTTATGAAATATCTTATCCTGCAACTATGTGTTACCGATAATTTCAGTTCTTGCAGAGAATACCTTGCTGAAAACCACTTGTCATTTCCTTCAGCTCCTCGTTGGGTTCGACACTCTTACTTATCTAAAGGACTATGATAGATCTGCTATACTTGTGGGTCATCAACTACATATCCACCTTCTACGTGGGGTCCAACAAGGGGCGAGAAGCATATACATCACCTCGTCATCAAGCGAATTTCTGGCGCCGTTGCCGGGGAATCCACTCTTCAAGATAGGGGAGTTGCACACTATCTTTTATCTTCGCTTTTTAGTCTTGTTAGTTTTCTTTCTAGTCTTTTCTTTAGAGTCTCATACCCAAAAAGCACAAAAAATCAGTTACTTTGCTTTTAGTCATCAAGCATGTTAAGGTTTGATTCCTGGAAGGAATCTGAGGTCCTAGACTTCCATCAAACGAATGGAGAAAATATGAAGGAACCATGGGATATAATTCTAAAGCACAAAAAATAATTATGCCTTGGATACCCATCAAAATTGTGCTTAGAATGTTTTATCATGGTCTATTTATATGGTGCAAACACTCTCTTGATATTATAGCTAAAGGATATTTCTTAGAGTGTGATGAGGCTAGAGCTCTTGACATCATACATGGTCTATCTAATAATCTTGTTTATAATCATGGTTATGACATTATTATAGATAGACTTGCTACTACTGAAGGGAATATAGATGCACTAGACTTAAGAGAAAGAGAGAAACCCATGGTTGATAAGGAACAAATTTTGAAAATAGATGATGACTGGGAACCTTTTCTTAGAATTAGCATCTCTAACCAAGACTTCCTTGCCTATTGTGATATTGGATCCATGGTTTCTAGTATGCCAAAAGTTGTTTATGATTCTTTCTGGTTAGACATGGAAATTTTTTCATCTGTCATTAACATGCTAATGGTGATATTTCTGAAATCTAGGGAAAGGTAAAAGATTTCCAGGTTACATTCTCTAAAAGGGAAACAACGATTGATTTCTTCATCATGGAGCCCAACAAAGGGAAGATACTGCTTGGAAGGGACGACCTCCGAGCCATGAGAGGCTTCACTGATGTAGGTAAAGGACACATACGCTTACGGGGGAAAGCGAAAGGTACGTACCAGTTCCCTAGGAAAAATAAGGATGATCTTGTTGAGGATCCATTTGAAGGTTTTTACAATTCCGATGTCTTCGGAGAATCTTGATCCTCCTTCTTGCATTGTGCCTAGCTCAAAGGCATAAAAGAAAGCGCTTGTTGGGAGGCAACACAATATGTTTTTACTTTCTGTTTTAGTGGTCTTGATGTGTATTACTACTGTAGCAACATCATTGTATCTTTATTTTTAAGCTTTGTTCCAAGTTATAGCGTCCGATTGCAAGAAAGTTCAAATTTTTTGACATGTTGTCCAGAAACAGATTCTGTCTGCTTGACGGAAAAAATCGCCAAAAATCACCAGATCATATTTTGGATGTGAATTGTTTTGACATCATGCTCTATATAATTGTATTTCGGTAATATGTTGTGAGTTTTTTATTTGAGTTGCAGAAGTGCCCCGAATAAATTATTTACTACCTGCTATTCTGTTTTCACAGATTCTGCCATGTTTTGTCTTTTCATCGTTTTATGAATCCTAAGCTTGCTTTTTTATTTGCAAAACTCTTTTGTAATTCATGAGAAGCAGTAGCTTTTCATGAGATCTTTATTTCCAGCAAGTATTGAATTATTTTATTAAGGGAACTAACTACTCTAATCAGCTTAAGATGAGTTTTGTATGAATGGAGTTTTCAAGCATCGCGATGGGAGAGATGATGAAATAAGATAAAGGAGTGTCAAACGCTCAAGCTTGGGGATGCCCCCATGCAAGCCAAGAAATATTCAAGGAGACTCAAGCGTCTAAGCTTGGGGATGCCCCCATGCATCCCCTTCTCTATCAACAATCATCAGGTCCTCCATCTCCATGCTATATTTTTATCACTTCATATGATATGTGCTATGGTTGTAGTGTCCCGCTATTTGATTTTTAGTTTTTTTTAGTTTTTCTTGTTGTTCATAACAAGTCGGAACCTAGCCTACCTTGTTTGGGGGACACACACGCTCCATTCCACTCTATAACACAACATATGTTTTCTTGCTTATTCTTTATGTGTGTTCTTCATCTTTTCGTAGCTACAGTCATGCTTAGCTCTTAGCTTTCATTCTTATCTTCTTAAGAGATTTTATTTAGGTTGATTTTGGAACTCTCTTGAGTTATCATGCTTATCTTGTTTAGAGAGATGGCTTGTTGCACTGACTTGTGTGTCTTGCATAGGTCGGTAATTGATGTTGCTATTTAAGTATAGTAGTAACTTGCAATAGTTTTGAGGTATTGATTTGAGTAATGTTTGGACTATTGGTGGCAAGAGCTTGAGCCTATTAGTGATAGATGTCGTTTTTTGGGAAATCCCTGTGTTTTTCAAAAACTAAAAATTAGTTGAGAACGTTAGCTACTAAATTGATCCCTAACCTCTAGAGGGGTTGGAATATATAGAGTACCCTCACGTTACCACGAGTCGATGATGTGCAAGTAGAACCAAACCCCCAGACATTCCTCCTCGGGGTACTTGTCTCTTTGTGAAATTCCTAAATAGATAGAGAGTTACCAATAATAAGTGTATAAGTTCTTCGGACTAATGTGAGTATTTGATTGTTGGCAATTCCACCATCCATATTTTGCTAGCCTCTTCGGTACCGTGCATTGCCCTTTCTCACATTGAGAGTTGGTGCAAACTCCACTGGTGCATCCAAACCCATGACATGATACACTCTGTCATACATAATCCTCATTATATCTTTCCTCAAAATAGCCACCATACCTACCTATTAAGGCATTTACATAGCCTTTGCGAGATACATTGCCATGTAACATACATCATCTGATGACTTGATCTTCATGTCATACATGCTTTTCCTTGATCATAGAGCCGCATGCTAGTTGGGACTTGCCCTCATTACTGCTACATGACACACTAATATGATTGCATAACCTGCCACACTGATAGAGGCATACATTTGCATATATCATGATAGTTTTCACTTGTCTTTATGTTGAGTACTTCTTATAAAGTGTGATGATTTTTCTTTCTGTTCATGTAAAACATAGAGTGTTGCCCTTAAGTGAGGAACAGATCCCAAAGTGGACAAAACAAAATATCCCAAAGAGGACAAATGAGAGATAAAAATAAAGAGCCAAAGAGGACACAAAAAAATAAAAATAAAATAGCAGAAGAAAAATAAATAAAAAGAGAGAAGGGGGCAATACTACTATTCCTTTTGAAAGATCCACACTCGTACTCCATTACGATATTGGTACTACATAGAGATTATCATTCATGCATAACTATGTGGGGATCCTTAAACTATAGAAGTTGGTTTGCATATTCCAATGATGAGCCTCCTCAAATGATCTCTAGGTCTTCATGAGGAAACAAGTTCGATGCACCCCCACTAGTTCCATTGGAGAGGTTACCTTAGCTCATGTGTGCATCCGTTACATGACAATCCCTACTCCTCACATCATATCTATCATTTGGATTTCTCTCGCCTATGGTTGTCCTCATTGATGTGAGCCTTCCACAACTTTTTGTCTTCCTTCCCCGTCATTATTCAATTTGCCATCCTAAGTGCCAACATATCTTGCTTACGCTCATCCATTGCATGAGTGCTCAAAATCGAAAGGGAGAGGATCATTTTGACTTGTGCCTGACAAGTGGTCTGGGGATGAGTAAAAATAAGATTCCACAGGAGACTAAGTGTGAGGTTTAGTAGATTGAGTTCTCAATTAAAAAATATTTTATCTCTGAACCCATCTCCCACTTCTTGCACGCAAACACCATTTGGAGACATTCAAGTCACGGACAGCGAGAGCTCTTGCACCTTTATGTTCTTACTTTGCTAAACTCAATACTAGATATAGACACTTTCTTGTTATTGTCTTGACTTGAATTGCATATCTCACTTGCTTTACTTTGAAGTTCTTATATGTGTGTTAGCATGTCACCACATAAATTATTGTGTTACCATTTATCTACTCGAGGACGAGAAGAAATTAAGATTGGAGTTGTTGATACGTCCCAAACGTATCTATAATTTCTGCTTCTTCCATGCTATTGGGTGACATTGTTATATGTTTTGCTACACTTTTATATCATTTTACACATATTTGGACTAACCTACTAACTCAGTCCACCCAGTGCCAGTTTCTGTTTGCTGATGTCTTTTTTACAAGGGATTTTATCTAATTTTCCGAAGCCTGAAAAAATCCAAAGAAATATATAGAAAATTAGTTGCTGGCGTGGCCAGGGGCCTTCAAGGTTGCCTGGTGGCGTGGCTAGGCCCTAGGCCGTGCCAGGAGGTCGCCTGGGTAGGCCACACCTCCTCCAGTGCCCTCCGTTGGCCTACATTTAGTAATACGTGAGGAAACCCTCGTAGACTTTCTAGAATCGCGAATTTCTCCATCGTTCCGCCGCCGCAATGCTTCTGAGATCGGGAGCGTCAGGAGACCTCTTCCCGGCACCCTGTCAGAGGGAGAATTAACCTCCGGGAGCTCGTCGACCACCATGGATGCCTCCCGGATGTGCCGTGAGTAGTTTTCCTTGGACCATGAGTCCATGACCAGTAGCTATGTGATGTCTTCTCTCCAATCTAGTGCTTGAATAGGTAGTCCTTGTAAGCTGCCCTACATGGTCAAGGCATATATGTAATTCTCTTGCTATTGCTATGCTCGGTTTGTTGGGATCCGATGGATTATGAGATTATGTTCAGATTGTTATGAGTTATATTTTTTTTATCCTTCTATATTATGTTCCTTAGTGATTCATGCATGTTCTCCATTGCTTTTTATTGCTTTGGCCAAGTAGTAGATCGTAACTCCAAGAGGGAGCGTTATGCATGATTATGGGTTCGGGCTCCTCGATGTCTAGCCTGAGTGACAAAAACATGAGACTAGGGGATGTGCTTATTGCCACCTGGGAGAAAACAAAGGTTCTTGTGACCAAGGTTGCAAGGATTGTTAACCTTACGCATGGTTCGTTAATGCAGTTGTCTGTTGCTTTGAGTTTACAGTTTGGGTGGGGCTCGGAACTTAATACTAGAGAGATGTTCTGGATAGATATCTCAAGGTGGATGATTAGTAAGTAGATGCTGATGAATAAACGGTCTACCTGTATTTGCGTATTGCTCATTACTATTGAACCTCTTACTATCAAGGAGCATAATTAGCATTGCGGTGCGATCATAATTCTATCAATTGCCCAACTGTGATTTGTTTACCCTAGGATAGTTGTTTATCGTCTTTTGGGAGAGAGACATCACTAGTGAACGTCATGTGACTCCGGTCCATATCACCATCATTGCTTACACCTCCACTATTTACCTCCTTATTTACTTTTCCGTTGCAATCACTATTACCGTCCCGCTTGTGTTTTGATCCTTTGCAAACTACAAGTCCGGAGAGAGTGACAACCTCTCTGTACTCGTTGGGAGCAAAGTTATTTGTTTTGTGTGCAGGTCCACGTCTTCTGCAAGCGCCAGGGTGAAAGACACCTACTTGTTGAGCCTAGGTGTCCTCTTGGTTGGATAAACATTACAGTTTCCGTGTGAGGGAAATTTGCTACTAACTACCTCTCCACCTTCCACTCGGGGTCCAACGAGGGGCGAGAAGCATATACATCACCTCGTCATCAATGAGCCACGCCTCTGCGAATTCTCACCCTTTATTTTTTACAAGGTGGAATGCGCAGAGGTCATATCTCCTCGTTTGACGGGCCCACGTTTCCTAAGGCACACCAAGCGGACGCTGTTTCGCTCGACCTCTCCCACTACCCACATTCAATGTGTGTCATGGGAAAACATTGCACAATCATCATCAGAGCCATAGAGAAACTGGGCCACGTATCTATGCACTACTTTTTAGGCCTAGCCCAACAAGTGTCGAGGACTCTACTGTGGCCCAGGCCCGGGGGCTATTATCAGTGTACTAAAGAATGGGTCCCTTGGTATGCTAACTTCTGCACAAACGGCAGCAGCCTCGTCGCGTGGGAGCACTCTGGCGGAATACAACTCAACGACAAGAAGCAGCCTCCTCGCTTGGCAGCACTCTGGCAGAATACAACTCAACCACAAGCAGCACCCTCGTCGTGTGGCAGCACTCTGGCGGAATACAACTCAACCACAAGCAGCAGCCTCCTCGCTTGGCAGCACTCTGGCGGAATACAACTCAACCACAAGCAGCACCCTCGTCGCGTGGCAGCACTCTGGCGGAATACAACTCAACCACAAGTAGCAAGACTAAGCCCCTGGGAAGCCACCTTACTGGGGGGGGGTATATCCGACACCCATCACACCCGGGAAGACTCCTCCACATCTCCACTGCTCCACGTCTTGTTGTTGATTGCCAACATCAGTGAGGTATCGAGCAGGAAGGCAGTTAGGTCTGTTTTCTGAGAAGCCTGTGGCAACCGTGACATGCAGTAGCTTTAATTACACCCGTCTTGAATCGTGGCAAGAGAATAAAAGGTAGTTGGGAAAACGACATAGGAGGAGAGGCAATCCTTACTGAAAGACATCGATACCATGACACCTCATGGCACATTTCAAGCGCATGTCCTAATCCATTAGGGTTAGGTATGTACAACTGTAGCTCATGTCAGTCGTGTTGGTAGCTATAGAACCCACTGTTCAACCTTTGAAAAGACCAATTTAGCCACTATGGTAACCCATTGCACTATAAAAGGAGGTCCATGGCTACCTTTAGAAAGGTTCACACTTTGTCCATTTGCATGCGTAGTCGCGCTCCAAGTGCATCCTTGACGGCCTGCCGCGCTCTTGTACTTGGACACACACACATAATCTCGGAACACACGACGTAGGGTTTGAAGCTTCCGAGCGGCCTGAACCTATCTAAAAACCTCCGAGCGTGTATGTGTTTGATGATGGTCTTTCTTAATGTGTGACCCCGCCTAAACCACAAGGGACCATACTGATCCCATAGATCATCGTTCACACCCCGACACCAAAACACAACACATACTCAGGAGGTTATATTATTGGAGGAGTGAAATCATGTTCTTCAAAGTATCAATGATAATTTGCTATACTTGTTGGTGAAGCACAAGCCTACGACTTCATTACCACCATCACCCAAGAAGGAAACTTGAGTACACATGTATGGGCACCACCCTTAGAATATTCCAAGCTTGGGCAAGGTTCCCCGGTATCGTAGCACCATCACTTTTATCATCATTAACTATTCTAGTTGGATCCTTAGTTATTCTGTGATTTATACGAATAAATTTTTAGTATGATTGAGTTTCTAGTGCTTGTTTCATGATCTATCTATCTATGTAATAGGTGTGAGAGTTATATAATAAAGAGTAGTTTGAGTTTGGTTTTTTCACCTTCTTTATTCAATCTTATCAACAAAAGATGAATAAAAAGATCATGCGATAATCCCATGGGGAGTGATAACTTCACATAAACCAAGTATAATTGATAAAATTTGCTGGGAGTTGACAAACGTACGCTTAGTCACTGATGCCATTCATGAATAAGTAATAATGAAAGAGACGTTTCACATATAGATATACTATCCTAGACATCTTTACTAATTTTGATCCCTCATTTAGTATCATGTGCTTAATCAACTAGTTGAAGTTGGACAAGGAAGATAACATAATAGGTTATGTTTTCTTATATTCACATAGAAGTTCTATTGTCATGGATCCTCTAACATGTGGTGCTTTCTCATAATCTTTTGCTACCTAAAACTTCGAAGTAAGTAGAATACTACTTGTGCATTCATAAACCCTTAACCCCAATTTATTGCCATGAGAGTCCACCATACCTACCTATGGATTGAATAAGATCCTTCAAGTATTTTTTCATCGGTATAAAAAAATAAAAAATTCACCTAAATAAGTATGATATTTTATTGTAATGAAAAATAAGGTTTCTATGATCTTGTAATGTTAAAAAATAAAAGTTAAAGAGTGCATAATAAAGGTTGCTATCACAAGCGTCAATACAAAGTGATGTTTGTTTACATTAAAAGTTTGCACATCCAAATGAAAAGGAGCATGCCAATTGTTATGTCTCCAATGTATCAATACCTTTTTGTTATTCCATGCAATTATACACTATTTTATATCATTTTTGGGAACTAACCTATTAACCCAGTGTTTAGTGCAAGTTTTTGTTTTCTCCTTGTTTTTGGTTTTCTAGGAAAAGAGTGCCAAACGAAGTCCAAACGCAATAGAACTTTTTAATAATTTTTTGTGGACAAAAGACACACTGGAAGCTTCGGAGGGAGTCCAGAAGAGACACGAGGAGACGGAAAGGAAACAACAGGCCTTAATGCCTTGTGGGCCCCTCGTGGCTTCCTCGTTTTTGGGAACTAACCTATTAACCGAGTGTGTAGTGCAAGTTGTTTTTTAGGATTATTTTTGGTTTCTAGGAAATGAGTGCCCAACAAAGTCCAAATGCGACAAAACTTTTGAACGATTTTTTCTGGACAAAAGAAACCCTGGAAGCTTCCGAGGGAGATGAGAAGAGACACGAGGAGACAAAAAGGCATCAGGGCGCACCTTGATGCCTTGTGGCCCCCTCGTGGATTCATATAACATAATTCCACGTCCATAAATTCTCTAAAATCGAGAAACCAATAGAGAGCCACCACAAATACTTTTTTCGCTGTTGCAAGGCTCTGTTTTGCCATGACCCCATCCGGAGACCTTCTCCTATACCCTATCGGAGTGGGAATCGATCACGGAGGCCTTCTGAATTGACCTTGCTGCTTCCATGATGATGTTGGAGTAGTCCACCACAAACCAATGGGTCCATAGCCAGTACCTAGGTAGCTTCTTCCGTGTCTTTGATCTTCAATACAAAATTCACGGTGATTCCTCCGGTGATCTATCCGATCTAATCCTCTTTGCGGTGTGTTTGTTGGGATCCGATGAATTGTGGATTTATGATTCGGTTATTCATGATTATATATTAAGTATTCTCTGAATTCTTGTATGCATGATTGTTATAGCTTTGTATTTCTTTCCGATATATCGATTTGGTTTGGTCACATATTTTGATTTATCTTGAGTGGGAGTGGTGCATTGTGATCGGTTCAATCTTGCAGTGCTCAATCCTAGTGAAAAAAGGGACATGACACATATTATATTGTTTCCATTAAGTATAAAACGATGGGGTATGAACATATTGCTTGTTTTACTTTGTCTATATCATGTCACCTTGCTCCAAGTATTACTCTATATTATATTTAATACTCTAGATGCATGATGGATAGCGATCGATGAGTGGTGTAATAGTAGTAGATGCATGCAGGAGTTGGTCTACTTGTTTATGGATGTGATGACTCTATACATGATCATTGTTGTGAATAAGTTGTCATAACTATGCACTACTCTGTTAATGGCCCAACAGTAATTTGTTTACCCACCGTATGATATGTTCAAGTGAGAAGCATCAAGCAAAAACTATGGCATCTGGTTCTACTTATACATATTTACTAAAACTCCAAAAATACTTTCTTGTAATTTATTTAATGTTATTTACTTTTATATATTTGTATTGTCTATCAACCAATATTTAATCCTTGCAAGTAACGAGTTCAAGGGGCTTGACAACCCTCTTGCCCGCGTTGGGTGTAAGTGTTTGGTTTTGGGTGTCTAGGTGATGTTGAAGGGGGTTTCTGTGATTCCCCTATTGACTTGATAACATTCATTCTCAATGAGGGAAATACTTATCTCTATTGTGCTGCATATCCCCTTCTCTTCAGGGAAAAACCGAACATAGTGTATAAGTAGTGACAGCCTGTGCTTCCCTTTGCGAAGGGCCTATCCTTTACCTTTCTGTGTTTATTTCTATGCAAGAGTCAATTATATTTATCCCTATTCCACACTCATTTATTCAACACTTTGCAAGTATCATATGGTAGGGAAAGACCCGTGCATATATATCCAGTTGGATGTAGATAATCATGAGTTATCATTGTTGACATTATCTTCGAGATAAACAAGTTGTGAGCTGAAAACTATAAACCCCCATCTTCCATATGTTTGACCGAATTTTTTTGCTCCATAAATACGAGTAGAATTTTAGAAAGCATTCAAGACTAAATGATAGTTGATATGTGAACTTGCCAAACAAAGCTCATACATAGACTTTGTCAGGGGAACGACGATCTATTGGACAGAGAGGTCCCTTGTGGTTCAAGCAGAGTCACACGTGGACAAAGAGCACCATCAAACATGTACGTGCATAGGGGTTTAGACAGGTTCGGGCTGCTTGGGAGCGTAAAAACCTATGTCACGTGTTTTGGCATTATGTGTGTACCAGTACAGGAGCGTGACAACCCGACAAGGATGCATGAGGAGCGCAACTAAGTAGGCAAATGGTAAAGTGACGACCTTTTTAAAGGTAGACATGGACCTCCTTTTATAGGGTAAGGCGTTACCACACTGGATAAAATAGTCGTTTGTATGGGTTAAATGGTAAGTTCTATAGCTGCCAAAACTACTCACACGAGCTACAATTGTATGTACCTAACCTAACATATTAGGAAAAGTGCATTAAATGCGTCGTGAGGTGTCATGTTGGCGACGAATCCCCACAAGGATCGCCTGTCCTTCTGTGTTGTTCGCCTAGCTACCTTCATTCACTTGCTACGCCATGAAACGTTTGTCATTAAAGCTGTTGCATGTCCCTGACTGTTGCCAAAGGCCTCTAACAAAGCTCACCTAACTACCTGCCCACTCGACACCTCGTTGATGTTGACAATCAGCCCGATGAGGTGGAGCTGCAGAGATGTGTAGGATTCCTGTTGGGCATGATGGTTGTCGAGCCTTCTCCCTCGGCAAGGAGGTTTGTCGGAGGCTTGGTGTTTAAGCTTTCGTGTTGAATTGTCTTACGACAGAGTGTTGCCGGGCATGGAGGCCACTGTCGTCTGTGCACAAGTGAGGGTACGAAGGGACCCATCCTTTAGTACACCGATAGTAGCCCCGGATCCTGGCCGCAATGAAGTCTGTGACGCTTGTTGGGATAGGCCCAAAAGTAGTGCAAAGATACATGGACAATTTTTTTTGTAGTTGTGATGATGATTTTTCACTGTTTCTCCATGACACACGTTGAATGTAGGTCGTGGGAGTGGTGGAGTGAAACATCGTCTTTATGGTGCGTCTTGGAAAGCGCGAGCAAATCGATCAAGGAGAGGTGGCCTCTCTGCATTCAACCATTGTAAAAAATAAATGGCGAGAATTCGGAGAGGCGCTTCTCATCCTGGTTCGACTTCCTTTGTCCGCCCTCTCGTCTATTATTGTTTCTTTTATGCCGCGCGTCGGATGCAAGGAATGGCATTGGTGGAGTTGGGCGACCTCTGTGGTGGCACACTTGGCCATGAACAGTTCTTTCTTAGGGTAGTGAAGAGCCATCCCCAACCTCTTCCCTATAATAGGGATCCAATGTGGAGCATTTCTCATTCACCTCTTCTCCTACTACACCCCCAACCACCATTGCCCTTGTTCTTCATTGTCTTCCTTTCCATAGAGATTCACCGTCGCAATGGCGAGGTGTAGAGGTCACGGTCGAGCCCGAGCTTGTGTCACCGGTTTTAGGACGCCCTGCTAAACATGCATTGTGGTCACAGTAGTAGGGTTTAGCACCAGCTCCCGTGGTAGGTGTGCGGCTCTGCGCCGTGGGGAAGAGGTGCTCCGTGCGGAGGTGGTCACAGCTGCGCTCCTCTCCTACCGGCCCAGGCGAAGCCCCCTGCATGGGACACAGTGCATGAGTTTGTTGTTTTGCTGCACTGGTGCCCCTGCAGCTGTGTGTGAGTTCCCGACCCCTTCGCTAGGGCCATTGAAGGTAGCAGGCATGCGAGTCTATGATTCCAGGCAGATGGTTGCTGCACCGGACCCGCCTGGATCGTGTCGACCTCTCTCCTGGAATCACCATGTTACTGACGCGGGGATGGAAGTCGTTCTACCGTTCCAGCGGCCTTGGTCCGAGCATCTTCATCATTTCAAGTTCCACACAAAAGTCATGATCTCTGTGAAGTTCTTCGAGAGCTCCGGTAGCCGGCTGGAATGTTGTGTGGAAAGCTCCAACGGCAGTGAGCTTGATACCTCTACCGAGAGCGACAACATCGACAGCTCCCCCAGCGCCAAGCTCTAGGCAACGACTCCGAGTAGTCGTGAACGGTGCCATGACAGGATTACGAAGAGAGTGTCGCGCCTTCACTCGGACTGTCCAGACTTGGCCCTCCATCTGCAAGGCCTCGTTTCCAGATCAATTTCCACACCGTAGTGGTGGGTCTCCTTTTATATTTAAACAGTACACTATGTAATCGTGCAAAACGTGCAAAACAAATTGTTGGGTACCGGCTGCTATGTTTTTAAGCATTATTATGCATGTCCTGTGGCCATTCTCCCTTATGCATGAATTCACACTTCTATGTATCCATCCCTAAACTTATTAGAAGTGCCTATTGGCACACATAATCTTGCCACGAGCTCTTTAGGAACGGGTCCATAGCATCTTGTCAACGACACGGTTGCTGACCGGGACACCTTTTCATCCTTGCCGTGGCTCCTTGGGTTATTGAGCAGACTAGAAACAACAAGGAGGGTAGAGAGATGCGATAATAGTTCCTCGCTTGGAGGTTTTATTGATACAAGTGGGGTCATTTCAAATGGAAAACAACTCCAAATTAAGAAAACTTTGACTTAGCTTCCACTGTCATGTATCTGTCGGATTTCGGGCTCCGCAAAATTCTAAAAATTCGAACTCACGGGCGTGTACGAAGATCTCTCGCGGGCTCGCCTCACCTCACTCGCTACTCGCTGGTGATGGCGGAGAACTCACTCGATGGTGAGGAAGACTCAGGACACGGCAGTTTACCCAGGATGGGGCCGCTGAGAAGTGTAATACCCTACTCCTGCTTTGTTGGATTGCCTCTCGTGGAAGTTGGTGGATGAACTAGTACATTGTTCGATGGCCTCCGGTGGCTGGGTGGCCTTTGTGTGGTGCTAGTGGGAGAATGAACGAATCCCCCCTATGAAGTAACCTACTCTCCATATATATAGAGACGGCCCCGGTCCTCTTCCCTTATCGTTTTGGCAGGACGGGTCCCACAACAGCCAATTTTGAAGGGGAACATGGGAACATGCTCACCTGCCCAAAGGTAGTCTTCGCCTGCAAAGTGGCTGCCAACACTGCAGGGACGGCTCCAGGGATCACGTCTGTCCTGCTGGGGGGTGGCGATGGCCTTGTTGCACCACAAAGGAAACCTTTGGAATATGCCTTGGGAACCCCGGTTCGTCCTTGCCCCCTTCGCACTAAAGGCGAAACTGCTCCGTCCTGTTTTCTGCTACTAACGTGTACTTCCTCCGCCTCATCCTTGACTCCTGAGGCCGGGTCTCGCCTCGGAATATCCGCCGCTCCGGAGGGACGACCCGAGGCGTCGCGGGCCCTAACGGCCTCTAGGCCAGGTGGCACACATGTCCAGCCGCCATGCGGCAATGCTCTCGCTCCCCGAGGCCTACACAACGCACTAGACCATGATGGCACGATCTCCAAGTACTGCGCCGACCATCATTGTTACTCATTGAATGGTATCGGCGCGGCCGGCCCACGCCCAAAGGCCCTCATCGATGTGACTGTTCGGTTGTCAGGGGAGGCGACGTGGGCGGCGATGCACCTACTGGCCCACCTCACGGCACCCGAGGGCGCGCAATGCTCGCGCTCCCACGACGCTTGGTGGCCGCTGTTCGCCTATTAATTTGCCCCGCCCCTGGCAAGGGGGAGGCACTGCGATATTGAGCTTCCTCTTTGCTTCCTTTGCTCCGCTGAGAAAAACCTCTTCTTCCCTTCGTTTCTTCGTCTCTCATGGCGTATCCAGGAGGCCATCCTGGCAGGGGAAACGTGATGTTCCGTCCACGCCCTCATCTGCCACCGGGAGCAGCAGCGCATGGCCCTTAGGGTTGTCGCGCGTTCGCCGCCGCTGGGCTCTGATTGATGAGTAAATCCCTTGTCTGCAACTCCTTTCCTTGTTGTCCCGTCCGCTGCTTGGAGGTTGATCTTCCCTTTTCTCCAGAGCACCCACAGACAAGAAGCTCAAGCTCGGCGAGCTTGAGGAGGAGGTGGAAGGGCTGCGGGCTTAGCTCGAGCGTGCTGAGGCCACCCTCCAGGCCGCCTGCCAGGGCGAAGCGGAGGCCAAGGAGGAGTTGGCATCGTTGTAGAGACGGGTCTAGGAGGCGGCCGACGCCATTCAAGTTGCCTAGGACGAGGATAGCGTATGCCCGGATGATGGAGGTGGAGTTCTAGAGCATCACCGGACGAGCGGCAGGCGCGACGCACCGACTCATGGAGGGTGCCCCGGCGTTGCCAAGGGTGAGCAACGACGGGGGCTACCCCGCCTTCTTACAGAAGGTGGTGGAGACATTGGAGGCCGGCATCTCCCACGTGGAGGAGGACAAAGCGTCCGACGCGTGCAAGCTTCTAGGCCTTCCCTTGACGCTCGTCTTCTCCAACCTGCGTTGCCTCGTCCGGCAGCTTGACCTCCAGTGCGTCGTCGAGCCAGTGCCTGCCGAGTTCTGGCGTCTTCTCCGGGACGAAGTGCGCCCGCGCATGGAAGCCGTGGTGGAGCGGTACGTCAGGGTGCCCGTCTTCAGTGAGGAGGAGGGCTTCGATGCCTAGCCCGCCGACGCGAAGGGCTCTGTCGGCGGCCTCTCCCCCTAGGCGTCCCCGAGCTTATTTTTCCTGCCCCTGTAATGTTGGACCATGAACTCTTCCCTGTCGGTCGTTAGACTTTTGGATGTCACCTTCTCCGTTCTCCCTTTTTCTTCTCGCTCTATAATCGATGACTTGCTCGCTGGTAGTCATTGTGTCTTGGCTTCCTTGCATAGGGCCCGTCACTGACCCAGCCGTTGCTCGGGGGCAACGGCGGCCAGGGCGCTCAGAAGGTCCCATCCTCCTGAGTCATCGTTTGTGCCGCTGCACGCTTGGTCGATGGCCTCATTCCTTGCTGCAACTTAGTCCTTAGGCCCTGCATCCTTTCGTTAGTACGCGTGTTTTTAATTCATTCTTGGTTCGACGCGAAACCAGATGGCCCCCGTCTGGGCCGGCAGGGTACTTAGCTCGTGGGTTTGTGCCGGTCCCTTCCGCAACTCCTCGTGAGTAGCTCCTGCTTCGTCGTTGGGACGCGGTGGAGACCCATTCAACAATCTATGTCTGCGGGTCCCGGTCCCGCACATTTCCCTGCCGCCGTGAGGCGCAACCTGTTAGCAAGGTTGTTCCTCACGGGGAAAGCCCCGACGCCCTCGGTGCCGACCTGGGCGACACCTGGGTGCCCGAGTGGCTTTGCGACCAGTAAGGCCCCTGAGGCATGTTGCTCTGGAGCCCCCCTTGACAGTCAAGACGCTCTACATCGACAGGCCCCAGTCCCGCACATTTCCCCACTGCCGTTAGGTTCGACGGACTTCACGTGGTGGGGCCCCGCCGCCCCTCACACTGACCGGAGCTCCAGGACAGCACCAGGGGTGGCGAGTGGCCTTATGACCGGTAATGCTCCTGCAGCGGTGCCCAGGAGCCCCCTTTGGAGCTCCAGCGATTCCCCATTCCGTCGCTTTGTTCATCGCACCAGGGCACCCTGATGCCTCCCACGACTCTCTTTGGTGGTATCGTGCTTCGATTCGGGCCCCAAGCGGTGGTCGACCGTGGAAAATGTTTGCCCCTGGGATGGTAGGTCCTTGCTTTTTCGCTCCTTGGTGCCTATGGGCGATGCGGAGCGTTCACCTCCTCAGAGAATGTCATCCAGAAAAGGAGGCTTCACAGCCGGTGAAACGAGAAAGCTCAAGAGAAAATCACCCCCTTTGTTTTTCAAACATCAACTTTTGAAATCGACAAATTTAAGTCCAACAAAGGATAATTCAAGCTCGGGGAAGAAGCAAGCAAACGCCACGTCCGACACCTAGGCTAATCTCCGCCGCCATCTCCCGCAGCAAGGAGCATACGGCTTCCACTAGGCGTGGGAGGGACCCCTCCGCGTCCTTGGGGGGCCCCGCATACAGCCGCAGATCGTTATTATGTGAGACTGTCACAGGGGCGGGGTGTATTTGGGAGGTCGCGAGGACGCTTTGGCCTTGCGAGTGTCCCTTCCCCCGAGGCATAGGTGCCTGATTCCTTTTGGGTCTTCACCCAGCGCGGAGCATAGGTCATCCACTCGGAGTGGGAGGGCCCCCTCCGCGTCGCCGGGGGGCCCCGGGAGTATACAACAGCAGCCCGTTATTGCGTGAGAGTGTCACGGGATGGAGTAGGTACCGGAAGGATTGAAGGTCGATGCAGAGGTGCCACTGGTTGATGTCGGTCCCGCGGGGAGTGTATGGCGAACGTGAGGGCGCTCCGGCCTCGCAATGTTTCCTCCTTGGGTGCAGTTTGCCCCTGATCCCTTTTGTAGGTGGGGCCCTTCGAGGCCCCGCGCACCCCTTCTCCTGAGACTGGTTTAGGGCTTTTCTACTGCTCTACGTCAGCAGGTCCTAGTCCAGCGCATTTCCTGACCGCCGTTAAATACGGCCGAATGATGGATGCAGCTACCGGGTCAAGCCCTGCCACCCCTGATAACGACCGAATGTCCATGGACGACATAAAGGGTGGCAGGTGGCCTAATAACAGGTAAGGCTCCTGAGGCTCGATGCTCAGGAGCCCCCTTTGACATTCGAGCGTTTCTGCGTCACCAAGACCCAGTCCCGCATATTTCCCAACCGTCGTTGCTTGCAACCGAATGGAAGAACGCAACTACGGGGTCAAGCCCTAACACCTCTGATACAATCGAATGTAAGTGGACGGTATCGAGGGTGGAAGGTGGCCTTGTGAATGGTAAGGCCCGTGAGGCTCGATGCTCAGGAGTCCCCTTTTGACGCTCAAGCGGCCCCCGTTTTATCTTATTGATTGTGGCCTTGGGAAGCCGCGGGGCCTCCCAGGTCCGTGACAGGGCGACGTGCACCGGCCGGAGCCCCCGAGCGGGGGGTAGATCGCCAAAATATGCAAGCAAGGTAAGATGTCAGATCGCTGAATGGATGCAGCAGAAGTTATGGAAGCATGCGTAAATGGTATGATGGGCAGAGGTGTGCCCTGAACACTAGAAGTTCATGGGGCCAACTGACACCCCCTAGAGCAGTGAGCCCAAAAAATTACCTCGCATAGCTTCTTCGCGCCTGAGGGGCGCCTCGTGAGGCCCGGACTTTGGCGCCCACACCATCACCGTAATCGTCGCGGGTGATCCGCGCCACTTTGTGTCTCGTTGCTTTCTCTAACTCGTCCTCCTCGGGCCGGGCACCCGGTTCTTCGTAGTTACTCCACGGGGCCCAGTGCTCATCCTGCCTGCGGCTTGGGGGTGCCTCCCTGCCTGTGCCTCTTGGGCCCAGTGCTCCGCTATTGGGAGCCCTAGGGTCCGGCTCAAGGGGGACCCCCAGAGAGTTCATTACTCCTGAGGAGAACTGGCACCTAGGGTGGAGGCTTGAGGCTCTTCTTCGATGGGAGGGTCAGGTGGTGTTACATAACACGGTACGTAAGACTCCACGTAGGTGTTCGATCGACCTCCAAGGCCATTTAGTAGCACGATAGTGGGGGGTCCCTCTCTGCGGCATGGGGAGGTCCCCCCGTTCGCGTTGCTCGAAGATCTTCTTGCAATGGCCTCTGCACAAAGTCGCTTGCTCCTGCTGCCTCCATTTGGTGATCCCCACATTGCCCGGTGTAGACTCCCCCCTTGGTACCCTCGCGTGTCTCCATCGCCGTAGTTCGCCTGCGCCGATACCTCCCCCGCCCGCTGGTTGCGCCTGAGAGAGCGCTCCCGCCTGGACGCCCTGGGTTGTCGGGGGCCGACGTGGTTTTGGTGATGCGCACCGGTGTGTGCATCGGACGTCCTACTGGTATCTTTGTGCCAGTGGTGCTTGCCGGCATGCTATGCCTCGAGGCCGGCCACCGGAATCTAGAGGAGGAAGAGGGCAGCATGCGACGCATCTCTCTCAGGCCCGAAGACCGACACGAGGTGCGATCCCCTGGCGCCCAGCGCCTGCGGCCTTGAAGAAGAGTGGGGTCGGATGGACTTCCGGGCGATGGCGATCAACTCCATGATGTGGTCCGCCCAGGCGTCGAAAACCCCTTGCGTCGGTCGTGCGCGCCTCATAACCCAAATTTATTGATTCGACTCAAGGGGAAGCCAAAGAATATTCTCAAGTATTAGAAGTTGAGTTGTCAATTCAACCACACCTGAATGATTTAGTATCTGCAGCAAAGTATGAGTATCAAAGTATGGTGATAGCAGCAGTAGCAACAGTAACTAGTAGCAGCAAAGTAACAGCAGTAGCGACAAAGTAACAGTAGCAGCAGTGACAGCAGTAGCAGCAAAGTAACGTAGCAAGGACCAGTAGTAAAAGACTAGTAGGCATTGGATCGGTGATGGATGATTGTGCCAGATGTTATTCATCGTGCAACAGTTATAACATGGAGAGATATGTAAATAGCTCCAGTTCGTCAATCTAATGTAGGCATGTATTCCGTATGTAATCATACGTGCTTAGGGAAAAGAACTTGCATGACATCTATTGTCCATCCCTCCCGTGGAAGCAGGGTCCTAATGGAAACTACGGGATATTAAGGTTCTCCTTTTAAGAAAGAACCGAACCAACGCATTAACACTTGGTGAATACATGAACTCCTCATACTATGGTCATCTCCGGGAGTGCTCCCGGCTATTGTCACTCCGGTGTTGCCGGGTCATAACACATAGTAGGTGACTACAACTTGCAAGATAGGATCAAGAACACACATATATTGGCGACAACATAATAGGTTCAGATCTGAAATCATGGCACTCGGGCCCTAGTGACAAGCATTAAGCATGGCAAAGTAGTAGCAACATCAATCTCAGAACATAGTGGATACTAGGGATCAATCCCCGTCAAAACTAACTAGATTACATGATAGATCTCATCCAACCCATCACCGTCCAGCAAGCCTACGATAAGATTACTCACGAACGGTGAAGAGCATCATGGAATTGGCGATGAAGGAAGGTTGATGATGACGATGGCCACGATTTCCCCTATGCGGAGCCCAGAACGGTCTCCAGATCTGCCCTCCAGAGGAAGAACAAGAGGTGGCGGCGCCTCCATATCGTAAAACGCGATGCTCTTCTCCTTGATTGTTTTCCGGGCGAGACGGACTAAATACAGATGATATTGGAGGCGGTGGAGCATTGTGGGACCGACACGCCTGCCAGGCGCGCCAAGGGGGCCCGCGGCTAGTGGGCTTGTGGGCTCACATCTCCACCCCTCAACTTGATTCTTGCGCCAATATTTTTTATATATTCCACAAAAATTCTCTGTAAATTTTCAGGTCATTCCAAGAACTTTTATTTCTGCGCAAAAACAACACCATGGCAATTCAGCTGAAAACAGCGTTGGTCCGGGTTAGTTCCATTCAAATCATGCAAATTAGAGTCGAAAACAAGGGAAAAAGAGTTCGGAAAAGTAGATACGACGGAGACGTATTAGCGCCAAGGTCCCCCAAGTTGATGCGGCGCGTCATGGATGCCGGGGGCGCCGCCCAGTCGTCGTGCATCTTGGTGGCGCTGGTGGTTGCGACGGTGGAGATGATGTTGACGGTCTTGTACGTGTCACCTGGTACCACAATGCCGGTACACGTGCTTTTGGCCATTGTGGTATGACAGTTGGAAGCCAGCTCGACGAGGCTCGAAGAAGCTTGTTGGGCGACGGTCATCGGAGCAGCGGGGCTTAGGGAAGATGAAGCTTGGAGAAGACCTTGACACGCCCCCTACCTGGTGCGCCAAATGTCGGATTTCAGACTCCGCAAAACCCTAATGATTCGAACTCAGGGGCGTGTACGATGATCTCTCCTGGGCTCGCCTCTCCTAACTCGCTACTCGCTGGGGATGGCGGAGAACTCACTCGATGGTGAGGAAGACATAGAACATGGAAGTTTACCCAGGTTCGGGCCACTGAGAAGCGTAATACCCTACTCTTGCTTTGGTGGATTGCCTCTCGTGTAGGTTGGTGGATGAACTAGTAGAGTGTTCGAGGGCCTCCGGAGGTTGGGTGGCCTTTGTGTGGTTCCAGTGGGCGAATGAATGAATCCCCCTACGAAGTACCTACTCTCTGTATATAGAGTGGTGGCCCCGGTCTCCTCCCTTATCGTTTCGGCGGGAAGGGATCCCACAACAGTCAATTTTGAAGGGAAACAGGGGAACATGCTCCCTTACCTAAAGGCAGTCTTCGCCTGCAAAGTGGCTGCCAGCGCTGCAGGGACGGGTCAAGGGATAACGTGTGTCCTGCTGGTGGGCGGCGATTTCCTTGTTGCACGAGAAATGAAACCTTTGGAAGATGCCTTGGGAACCCCAGTCCGTCCTTCCCCCATTTTCCCGAAAGGGGAAACTGCTGCGTCCTGCTGTGTGCTGCTCGCCTGTCCTTCCTCTGCGTCATCCTTGACTCATGAGGCCGAGCCTCATCTCGGAATATCCGCCAGTCTCGAGGGGTCGTGATGAGGCCTCCTGGGGATCTTGATGTTGTTCCTCCTCGCGAGACTTGGCCTCTGGCAAAGACCTTTCCTTGAGTGGTGTCGTGCCCGATTGTTCTTGCTTGATGAAGTGGGCCAGCCCTGGGCCACAGGCAGGCAAGTCTGGGTACCCCCATTCCCAGAACGCCGGCAGTATACCTTGCTACAAGGTGGTCATACTTGAACGAACGAGCAAGTGTCCATGTCGTTACTCCCCCTGGAAGACTTGTATGCGAGGGCCCCTTCTTCCTTCGAAGAAAGGAAATAAGACAAACTAAGCAGGCTAGGAACCTTCACGGTTCAAAGGAATCCTTTAGCAAGTCCAAAGTGACCACAACTTTTCATGTACGATACATAAAATATAATTATGTGCTTTGACAAGGAGTTGTAGAACACTTATCTTTATTGAATACGCACCATGGTCTTCGTCTAGCTTTGTACAAAGGATTACAAGCCTTGACGGACCGACTTTACAAAAGCAAACACCGGGCAGCCTGGCAATCGCACCTTACTGGTAGAACTTGCAAATATGCTCGATATTCCACGAGTTTTGCACCAGAGTGCCATCTTCCGTCTCGACGCGGACTATGCCAGGACTGGTGACTTGTACCACCTGATAATGACCCTCCCACTTCGGCATCAACATGTTTGTTCCCTTTGCAGACTGATCAATCAAAGGACAAGGTCAACTGGCACAACGCCCCTGGCACGCACGCTGCGGCTATGGTAGCATCACAAGGCTTGGTCGTATCGTGCAACACGTAGCGTAGCGTGGAGACTGTCTTATTGAGGATCTAGGCATCATCTTGCCATAGTCGCTCTTGTTGTTCTTCATCGAAATCTTGTACTCGAGGTGACCAGTATCTGAGTTTCATGGGGAGTATCACTTCTGCACGAAAGACTAGAAAGAAAGGTGTCTCGCCAGTGTCTCAATTTGGTGTCATTTCGGTCGACCAAAGAATCGTTGGTAGTTCATCAATCCAGTGCCTCCCATGCTTGTGCAGCTTGTCAGAAGTCCTCGTCATGAGGCCCCGTAACACTTCAGCATTTGCCCTTTCTACTTGGCCGTTTCTCCTAGGGTGTGCATGCAACGCATATTAGATCTTGGCACTGATGTCTTGGCAATACTACATAAAGATGTTGCTTGTGAATTGCATGTCATTTTCAGTGATGAACCCATTGGGTACTCTGAAGCGGCAAAGAATCCTTCTAACTAACTTGTCTACTTCTTGTGTCATCACCTTCCTCGCTGACTCCAGTTCGGTCCACTTTGTAAAATTGTCGATTGCTACGAACAAAAATTTAAAGCCCCTCGTAGCACGGCGGAGAGGGACGACTATGTCGAGCCCCCAGACTACCATTGCCCACGAGAGTGGGCTGGTTTGGAGGGACTGTGTTGGATGTTGTATTTTCTTGGTGTGGAACTGGCATGGCTCGCACGTAGTCACCACCACCAAGGTGTCTTGAAAGGCTGTCAGCTAGTAAAATCCTTTCTGAAACGCCTTCCCCACAAGAGCTCATGATCCCAGGTGGGAGCAACATATCCCTTCATGTATCTCTGCCACCAGTTGTTGTCCTTCCTCCCGAGGAATGCACTTCAAATTCACCCCATTTGATATCCTCTTGTAGAGAGTTTCTCCATGAGTTGGCACAGGCTTGACTGTCAGGCTACTCTTTCATCTTCTTCCTTCTCTTCAAGAAGTCCACTTGTCTGAAGGTATTGGACTATTTTCTCTGCCCATGCCGATACGGAAAGAACTAAAGGCATCTCTTCCGATGCGGGAGCAGTGGATTCAACAGCAAGGACCATTGGGTCCATTGGAGTCTGCATCTCACTAGGAGGCATCTTGTCATTCCCGGCAACCCTCTTTTCGGTGGCTGGTAGTTGTGCCAAAATATATTCACCGGAACCGATCTTTATTTTCTTAGCTTGCCAATCTGATGGTGTAATGGATGGTTGAGTTAGTCGGAGCACAAAAGTGCCTGGCTCCAAATGCAATTTTTGAGCATCTTGCTTTGGAATGTCATCGGCAATACTATTTTCTACCCATGGAATTTGTTCCGTCTGTAAAACGTCAAAGCGCTCTTCCAACGTCCTCACTTAATCTACGTAGGGCTTTGATAATTCCCTCGAACTATCAACTTTCTATTGCCAAGCTTGGTTGATATTCAAAGACCTGTAAGAAGTCCTTCATACTGTGTCGTGTTGTTTGTCGATACCGCTTGGGGAAAATGCGTTTGGATCAGATACTTGAGGTGCTCTCTGGTTGGTGCAACGAGCATTACTCCAGCACCGACGCCTTGAAGTAAGAAAGCCTTGTCAGAGTACATAATACATTCCTCACGTGCTTCCATGCCAGGGAGGATTGTCTCTGGAATTTCTTCTTCTTGCATTGGACTCTATTAGGCAATGAATTCTTCCAAGTACTTGCTCTGTATGGTTGTTGTGCTTTCAAAGCTCAGGTAAAACAAGCCAACTCCAACACCCACTCGACATCCTACCAGTTTCTTATTGATTCTCACAATGCTTTGCAATGGAAATTGAGTGACGATAGTAATATGGTGTGCTTGGAAGTAATGGCACAACTTCCAAGAGGCCATGAGAATCCAAAAGGCATCTTTTGCACAGCAGAGTACATTGATCTAGCCCCCTACAAGAGGGAGCTCACAAAGTAGACTCGGGGTTGCACCATCTTCCTCTTTTACACAATCTGCTCATGTAATCATTGCATTGTATTCATTCTATCGGCTCCCTGGCTTGCTGGAGCTGAGTCTAGCTAGTTGGCTACCGGCTCGAGGGTTAGCTCCTCCTCTCTGTGAGATTTTATTTCCGCCACTAGCGCAACACTCACCACTTCCTTAGTTGCCGCCAAGTACAGCGACAACGGATCTTGCGGTCTTGGCGCGACTAGTATTGGTGATGAGGACAAATATTTCTTCAAACTTGCAGTGCAGCCTCCACTTTCAGAGACCACTTCATTGGACCTTCCTTTTTCAAGATTTTGAAATATTGCAGGCCATGCTTTGCAGACTTGGAGATGAACCTGGTGGGGGCGGCGATTTAGCCTGCCAAGCGGAGTACGTCCTTGACGCGTTTCGGTGCCTCTATGTGCTCAATTACTTCGATCCTGGCAGGGTTCCCTTCTATCCCGCAATACGACTCCGAACACGCACTTCTCGGGGTTGAGCTTCAAGTTGATCTTGTGCAAGTTCGCAAAGGTTTCGTCCAAATCATGGATTAACGTGGCCATGTCCTTGGTCTTGATGACTATGTCATCCATGTATGCCTCCAGATTTCTCTGTAACCGTGGCCCATAACCAATCTAGACGGATCCCGCAAATGTTGAACCAATGCTCTTCAAACCGAAAGGCATACGCTTGAAGCAGTATCTGCCACATGGGGTAATTAACGCAGTTTTTTCTTCATCTTCCTTGGCCATGAAAATCTAGTGGTAGCGAGAGTAGGCATCAAGGAACGACAATAGGTAGCAACCGGTAGTTGAGTCTACTATCAGATCAATGCATGGCAAGGGAAAGGGTCCTTTCGACAAGACTTGTTAACATCCTTGAAGTCTATGCAAAGTCTCCATTTCTCATTAGCCTTCCGCACCACCAGTGGAGTCGCTAGCGACACGGGGTGGAGCACACCTATGATCAGAACTGCTGCTTCTAGCTTCTTGATTTCCGTTGTGATGAATTCCTGGAAATCTAGAGTTTGTTTACGGACCTTCTGTTTGACGGCACGTGCGAGGGACACACGTCAACGTGGTGCTCGATCACCTCCCTGGGAACACCGGGGATGTCACATGGCTGCCTTGCAAACACATCGACATTTACCCGAAGGAGGGTGACGAGTGTGATTTCCTATTTACTTTCCCGTGGAGCTACTTGCTTCATCTCAGGGGTGGTCACTTTTTTTTTCTTGCTCCTCGCGGAAGAGATCTCTGGTAAGTTGTCGACTACTGTTCATCACTCTTGGGTGCGCTTTCTAGAGCCCTCACGAGAGTCCTTGTCGGATTTCCTTTTCTTGTTGTTCTTCTTCCCCAGGAGCTTTGTCGACAGGAGCAAGTGCCTTGTCGATAGATGCTGGCACTGCCTCTCGAAAGACCTTGTCGACAGAAAGAATTGCGTCCTCGTTGTCGGCATTGGTGGTGAAGACGCTCATCGCCCTCGCATTTGTAATGTGTTCTAGGTGTGTTGAGACGCCGCCATGAATTTTGCTAGAGTGGGTCTGCCCTGGATTCCATTGTATGACAATGACTTCTTTGCAATGTAAAAATCCAAGGTAGATACCCTAGAAGGACCCTGAAGTGAGCTGGCTTCTGAACGTCACCGGGAGCATGATCTTCCACTTTGGCTAAGATATTCCAAGGTAGATACCCTGGAAGGACCCTCTGGGCTTGAAATCCGAGTCGGGGATTTGGAGCAGCTTGATCACATCAGGTGAAATCAAGTTCAAGTCGGCCCCACTGTCGACCAACATTTTCGTGACCTTGAGGTTCCGAATTGTTGGTGATACCAACAAGAGCACACACCCGTTGGAAGTCATGTGGTCAGGGTGGTCCTCGGCGTCGAAGATGTTGGGAGTGTTAGACCACTTGAGGATTTTCTTGCCTTTGCTGCTGGTTCTACCATGTTGATCTCACGGACCCATTGCTTGAGTTTTCGGTGTGAGGAGTGCAAAGATGCGCCTCCATAGGCACACACGGTGTCAACTGCCCTCTGGAAGTCCTGGCCTTCTCATCCTTCCACATCTTCCTCCTCATTACCATCCTCGTTGACACGTCTCCAACGTATTGATAACTTATGAAGTATTCATGCCATGTTTTCCTTGTATACAATACTATTATATTGTTTTGATGCACTTAATACGATTTATTTAGAACTAACCTGGGCTGACGCTGTTTTTTCGGAGAATTACCGTGGTGTTGTTTTTATGCAGAAAATGAATGTTTTTTGGAATTGCCCGAAACTTTTTTACATTTTTTTCACAAGGAAATAAGAAACATTGGAGCAAAGAACCACTAGACGGGAGCCAACAGTGGGGTCCACATTATATCTTGTGGGCCCCACGTGGCCCCATTTGGCATGATTCCGACGCTGAAAAATCCTATATATACCAGAAACTTCAAAAATAAAGTGAGAACTTCCACTCCGCCAACGCAACTCTCTGTATCGACAAAATACCAATCTTTAAACGTTGCAGTACCCTGTCGGACAGTGTAAATCATCTCCAGTTTCCATCTCCATCATCTCGGCGGAGGCCATGACGAGCAGGGCATAGTTCACCCTCGGGGCTGAGGTTTTGGACCAATAGTTATGTGTTTAATCTCTCTCTCTCTCTATCTCGTATTCTTGAGATGTCACGATCTTGATGTATCATGGGATTTTTTAATATAGTTGGATCATATGGTGTTTGTCCCTTGCTATGGTTGTGATTAATTGAATCTTTGCCTTTAAGACCTCGTTATGTTGGATTGAATATTCTGTTTTGAGAACACTTGATGTATGTCTTGCATGCGGATACCTGTAGTAGCACTAGAATATTCAAGTGATTCACTTGGTATATGTTATGCCATCAACTTCTGAATTCCAGTGACCTTGGAGATCTACGCATAGGGTTGATTGCACGTTTTCATACTATGTTCTCCGATAGAAATCTTGGGGTCCAACTTGAAGTTATTTGTCTTGGATTGAATATGAAGAATCTGAAATTGTTTGATGCAGGTCATATAATTTACCCACGAATACTTGCGGTGACATTGGAGTATCTAGGTGACATTAGGGTTGATGGATATGTAACATGGGTGTTATTCTTGTACGAAATCTAGGACTATTTGTGACATTTATAGGTGAAAGCACAATTGCTCCCTGGGGTGGTCTTGATAATTGATCAAAACATATGCATAATTGGAGTAACATGTTTTCCAAGTATATTTGAGAAAACTTCGGAAGATGCAATGGCTAAAGGCTTATGTGGAGATGCCCCTTGATGCAAGAAAGGAATAATATTGGCTCAAGCTTCAAGCTTGAAGACTCTTCATTTTTTATTTGTGGGAAATCAGTTTTGAGTCCATAGGAAAGCCAAAACTATTAAAAAGGGGTGAGGTAGAAAATGAACTGATTGCTCAAAGTGCTCAAAGTTAGCCACCAAAATACTCAGGAATTTTTCCCACATAACTATTCTATCCAATTCCACATGCTCAAATTCGATGTCACCAACTTTCACATTTTGGACCCACCGAGTTTGACCTCACATAGAAACCCTAGCCATTTGTCACACCCTGTTTTCACACCAGTTTGTCTCCCTTTTCCTTATTTGGTATAAATTAAACCTTTTTAAGTAAATGCCATGAATTCCTTTTTTGTCATTGTTGTATGTGTGTTTGTAAGTAGATCTCTTATAAATCAGTTCTAAAAAACTACATTTCCACCCAAAACTCCTTTGAGCTATTTTGATAATTCAAAACCTTTCTTTGGGGTTGCACTATAGGTCCCTGAATTTAAATGAGTGACTTAACCCAAAGATCGTATTTTGATTCTAATATTATTATAACTCTTCAAAACCATGATATGATTATTTTTTAAGTCATTTTCGGATTTCGGGCTCCACAAAACCCTAAGAATTTAAAATCAGGGGCGTGTACAAAGATCACTCGCGGGCTCGCCTCACCTAACACGCTACTCGCTGGGGATGACACAGAACTCACTCGATGGTTAGGAAGACACACAACACATCAGTTTACCCAGGTTCGGGCCGCTGAGAAGCGTAATACCCTACTCCTACTTTGGTGGATTGCCTCTTGTGGAGGTTGGTGGATGAAGTAGTACACTGTTCGAGGGCCTCCGGAGGCTGGGTGGCCTTTGAGTGGTGTCGTGGGTGAATGAACGGATACCTCCCATATGAGGTAAGCTACTCTCTGTATATATAGTGACGACCCCGGTCCTCTTCCCTTGTAGTTTCAGGGGGAAGGGATCCCACAATGGCCAATTTCAAGGGGGACACGAGAACATGCTTCCCCTGTCCAAAACTAGTCTTCGCCTTCAAAGTGGCTGTCAACGCAGCATGGACGGGTGTAGGGACGACGTCCGTTTTGCTGACGGGCGTTGGTGGCCTTGTTGCACAAGAATGGAAACCTTTGGGAGATGCCTTGGAGACGTGCGTGCATCCTCGCCCCCTTTGCACAAAAGTGGGAACTACACCGTCCTGCTGTCTTCTACTCGCTTGTACTTCGCCCGCGTCATCGTGGAATATCCGCAGCTCCGGAGGGGTCCTGCAGGTTTTGATGTTATTCCTCCTCATGAGGCTTGGCCCTTCGCGAGGGCCTTGCCTTGAGTGTTGGCGGGCTTGTTGGGTTTTGGTCGATGAAGTGGGCCAAACCTGGGACGCACGCAGGCAGGTCTGGGTACCCCCATTCCTAGAAGACCGACAGTGGCGCCCAGGCCCACTGCCCGCTCGGGTTGGCTTTTGGGCGAAGCCTAGGGGCCGGCCCGAGGCGTCGCGGGCCATGTTTACCCGCGCGCCACGCGGCACACGTGTCCAGCCACCATGCGGCGACGCTTTCGCTCCCTGAGGAGCCCGGGGTACACCAGACCATGATGGCACGATCTCCAAGAGCTACGCCGTCCATCCTCGTTACTCATTGAATGGCATTCGCGTGGCTGGCCCATGCCCAACGGCCCTCACGGACATGACTGCTCGGCTGGCCCACGCCCAACGGCTCCCACGACACATGGTGGCCGCGGTTCGCCTATAAATCTGCCCCGCCCCTGGCAAGGGGGAGGCATTGCGATCTTGAGAGGGAAATGCGTGGCTCCGTTCGCCTATAAATCTGCCCCACACCACGCGGCACTCTCTTTGCTTCCTTTGCTCCGCCGAGAAAAACATCTTCTCCCCGAGGCGATCCCAGCAGTGGGAAATGCGCGGCTCCGTTCGCACCCTCGTCCACCCCTGGGAGAAGCGGCGGAGGGCCCTCAGGGTTGACGCGGATCCACCGCTGCTGGGCTCTGAATCATGAGTAAGTCCCTCATGTGCAGCTCATTTCCTTGTTGTCCCATCCGCTGCTTGGTGGTTGATCTTCCCTTTTCTCCAGAGTGCCCATAGCCAAGAAGCTCAAGCTCGGCGAGCTTCAGGAGGAGGCGGAGGGGCTGCGGGCTCAGCTCGAGAGTGCCGAGGCCGCCCTCCAGGCCACCCGCAATGGCTAAGCGGAGGCCAAGGCGGAGTTGGCGTCACTACAGAGACAGGTCCAGGAGGCATCCGACACTGTTCAAGCCACCCAGGACGAGGCGGTGTATGCCCATAGTATGGAGTCCCAGCGTGTCAAGCAGTTCGCGAGCATCGCCGGCCGTGCAGCAGGTGCGATGCGCCGATTCGTGGGGGATGCCCCGTCGCTGCCAAGGGTGAGCAGCGGAGGGGGCTACCTCGCTTTCTTCCATAAGGTGGTGGAGACGCTGGAGGACGGCGCCTCCCGCATGAAGGACGACAACGCATCCGACGCACCCGAGCTTCTAGGCCGTGCCTTGACACTCGTCTTCTCCAACCTGCGCCCCCTCGTCCCACAACTTGATCTCCAGCGCATCGTCGAGCCGGTGCCCGCTGAGTTCTGGCATTTCTATGGGATGAAGTGCGCCCATGTGTGGATGCCTTGGTGGAGCGGTACGTCCGACTACCTGTATCCAGCGAGGAGGAGGGATCCTACGCCGAGCCTGCCAGTGCCAAGGGCGGTGTCGGCGGCCTCTCCCCTAGGCGTCCCCCAACTTCTATTTTCCTGCCCCTGTAATATTGGACCATGAACTCTGCCCTGTCGGGCGTTAGACTTTTGTATGTTACATTCACTGTTCTCCCTTTTCCCTTTCTCTCATGAATCGATGGCTTGCCCGCTGGTAGTCATTGCGGCTTGGCTTCCTTGCATAGGGCCCATCACTGACCCAGCCGTTGCTCGGGTGCAATGACAGCCAGTGCCCTCAGGAGGTCCCATCCTCCTGAGGCATCATTTGTGCCGCTGCATGCTTGGTCGGTGGCCTCGTTCCTTATCGCAGCTTGGTCCTTAGGCCATGCATCCTTTCGTTAGTACACGTGTTTTCAATCCGTTCTTGGTTCGACGCGAAACCAGCTGGCCCCCGTTCGAGCCTGCGGGGTACTTAGCTCGTGGGTTTGCGTCGTTCCCTTCCATAACTCCTCCTGAGTAGCTCCTGCTTTGCCGGTGGGACGGTATGGAGACCCTTTTAGCACTATGTCTGGAGGTCCCGGTCCCGCACATTTCCCTACCACATTGATGCACAACCCGTTACCAAGGTTGCTCGTCATGGGGCAAAGCCCTCACGCATTAGGTGCTGACATGGGCGACATCTTGGTGGCCGATTGGCCTTGCGACCGGTAAGGCTCCTGAGGCATGTTGCTCAGGAGCCCCCCTTGACACTCAAACCTCTCTACGTCGACATGTCCCAGTCCCGGACAATTCCCCGCCGCTCCCGACACTAACCGGAGCTCCAGGACGGCACCAGGGTGGCGAGTGGCCTTATGACCGGTTAGGCTCCTGAAGCGGTGCCCAGGAGCCCCCTTTGGTGCTCGTGCAATTCCCCATTCCGTCTCTTTGGTCATCGCCCCAGGGTGTCGTCAGGCCTCTTGAGACTCTTTGTGTTGGTATCACACTTCGATCCGGGCCCCCGAGCGGGGGTCGACCACTGAAAATATTTTCCCCTGGGATGACAAGTCCTTGCTTTCACACTCCTTGGCGCCTAGGGCAGTGCAGAGCGTTCGGCTCCTGAGAAAATGTCATTGAGAAAAGGAGGCTTCAAAGCCGATGAAAAGAGAAAGCGCAAGATAAAATTCCTCCCCTTTTTCTTTTTCAAACATCAACTTTTTAGATCGACAAATTTAAGTCCAGGAGAAGATAAATCAAGCTCCAGGAAGAAGAAAGCAAAGACTGCGTCCGGCACCTAGGGTAATCTTTGCTGCCATCTCCCCCAGCATGGAACATAGGGCTTCTACTAGGCTTGGGAGGGACCTGTCGGTGTTCTGGGAATGGGGGTACCCAGACCTGTCTGCCTACGGCCCAGGGTCGGCCCACTTCATCGAACGAAAACCAACACGCCCGGCATCACTCAAGGCAAGTCTGTCGCGAGGGACCAAGCCTTGTGAGGAGGAACGATATCAAGACCAGCAGGGGGCCTCCGCAGGACCCCTCCGGAGAAGCGGATATTCCAAGGCAAAGGCCAGCCTCAGGAGTCAAGGATAATGTGGAGCAAGGACATGCGAGCAGTAGACAACACGATGATCCAGTTTCCACTTATGTGCAAAGGGGGCAAGGACGCACCCAGGTCTCGAAGGCATCTCCTAAATGTTTCCATTCTGGTGCAACAAGGCCACGTCCGCCCGCCAGTAGGATGGACGTCATCCCTCGACCAGCCCCTGTTGCGCCGACAGCCTTTTTGCAGGCAAAGACCACCTTTGTGCAGGGAAGCAAGTTCCCCATGTCCCCCTTCGAAATTGGCCATTGTGGGATCCCTTCCCGCCGAAACGATAAGTGAAAAGGATCGGGACCGCCGTTATATATAGAAGATAGGTGTCTTCGTAGAGGGGGGTTCGATCCCGATTCATTCATTCGCCCACCAGAATCACACAAGGCCGAACCAGCCTCCGTAGGCCCTCGAGCACATTACTAGTTCATCCACCAACCTCCACGAGAGGCATTCTACCAAACCAGGAGTAGGGTATTACGCTTCCCAGCGGCCAGAACCTAGGTAAACTGTCGTTTTCTGTGTCTTCATCACCATCGAGTGTGTTCTTTGCCATTTCCACGAGTAGCGAGCGAGGTGAGGCAAGCCCATAAGAGATCTTCAATCCTTCCGGAACATACTTCATCCCGTGACACTCTCACGTAATAACGAGCCGAGGATGTATATGCCCAGGGCCCGCCGAGGACGCGGAAGGGTCCCATCCCACGCCGAGTGGATGACCTATGCTCTGTGCTGGGTAAAGACAGAGGTAATCAACACAGTACACAAATGACTTCCGGAATCAGGCGCCTATGCCTCGATGGTAGGGACACTCGCGAGGTCAAACCATCCTCGCGACCTCCCAGATACACCCCCACCGTTACACTCTCACGTAATAACGAGCCGAGGCTGTATACGCCCAGGGCCCCCCAAGGACATGGAAGGGGTCCATCCCATGCCTAGTGGAGGCCCTACGTTGCGCGCTGGGGAGAAGACGGAGGCAATCAGCTCAGTCCACCAATGTCTACGCCCGCAGCTGGCAAGGAAACCATCACAATCCACCAATGAATGTGCCAGCCTAGGTGGCAGACGCGGCGTTTGCTTGGATCTTCCTTGATTTCGAACTATCTTCTCCGGACTTAAAACTCTGAATCTTAAAAGTTGATATTTGAAAAAAGGGGGGTGGATCTTTCTCTTGCGCTTTCTTGTTTCGCCGGATTTGAAGCCTCTTTTTCTGGATGACATTTTCTGAGGAGCTGAACGTTCCGCACCGCGCCTAGGGGCCATGGAGCGAAAACAAGGACTTGCCGTCCCAGGGGCAAACATTCTTGGCGATCAACCCCCACTCGGGGGTCTGGATCAAAACACGATCTCACCACAAATAGTCTCAGGAGGCCTCAGGGCGTCCTGGGGTGATGACCAAAGGAACGGGAAGAGGAATCACTCAAGCACCAAAGGGGGCTCCAGAGCATCGAGCCTCACCGGGCATAAGGTGCGGGACCAGGGCCCGTAGACATAAAGTTCCGGAAGGATCTTCACCTCGTCCCACCTACAAAAGCAAGAGCTACTCAGGAGGAGCTATGGAAGGGATCTGCGCAAACCCACGAGCTAAGTACCCTACAGGCCCAGACGGGGGCCATCTAGTTTCGCGTCAATCTAACCATGAATTAAAATCACACGTACTAACGAAACAATGCAGGGCCTAAGGACTAAGCTGTAACAAGGAACGAGGCCATTGACCAAGCATCAATGATACCTCGGGAGGATGGGGCCTCCAGAGGGTCCTGACCGCCGCTCCCCCCGAGCAACGACTGGGACATCGACATGCCCTATGAAAGGAACCCAAACCGCAACAACTACCAGTGAGCGATCCATCGATTCAAGAGCAAAAGGAAAAAGGGAGAACAGTGAAGGTAATAACACAAAAGCTTAATACCTAACAGGGCAGAGTTCTTGATCCAACATCGCAGGGGCAAGAAACCAGAAGCTAGGGGACGCCTAGGGGGAGAGGTCGCCGACACCACCCTTGGCGCTGACAGGCTCGGTGTCGGAGTCCTCCTCCTCACTGGAGACGGGCACCCACATGTACCGCTCCACTGGGGCTGTCACGTCCGGGTGCACTTCGTTCCAGAGAAGGCATCGGGGCTTTGAGGGCGCTGGTTCGACGACACGCTGGAGGTCGAGCTCCGGGACGAGGCAACGCATGTTGGAGAAGACGAGCGTCAATGCAACGCTGAGAAGCTCGCGCGCATCGGACGCATTGTCCTCCTCCATGCGGGAGACACCGGCCTCCAGCGTCTCCACGACCTTCTGGAAGAAGGCGAGGTAGCCCCCGTCGCTTGTCACATTCGGCAGCGCCAGGGCATCTCCCACGAACCAGCGTGTCGCGCTTGCCGCCCGGCCGGCGATGCTCTTGAACTGTTTGGCACGCTGGGACGCCATCATCCGGGCATACGCCGTCTTGTCCTGGGCGGCCTGAAGGGCATCGGCCACATCCTGAACCTGCCTCTGCAGTGACACGAGGTCCTACTTGGCCTCCGCTTCGCCCTGGAGGGCGGCCTGGAGGGCTACCTCGGCGCTCTCGAGCTGGGCCTGCCGCCATTGCGCCTCCTCCTGAAGCTCGCCAAGCTTAGGCTTCTTGGCGGTGAGCGCACTTGACAAGAGGGAAGACCAATCATCAAGCAGCGGACGAGGCAATAGGAAAAAGAAGTGCATACCAGGGACTTACTCATCGACCAGAGCCCAGCAGCGGCGGACGTGCGGAGATCCGAAGGGCCCTCCGCCGCTGCTCCTGGGGGCTGACGAGGGCGCATGCAGAGCCACGCATTTTGCCCAGCCGGAATCGCCTCCTGGGGATGCCATGAAAGACAAAGAAGTGAAGGGGAGGAGAGGTTTTTCTCGATGGAGCAAGGGAGGCAAAGAGGAAGCTCAAGATTGCTGTTCCTCCCCCTTGCCAGGGGCGGGGAGGATTTATAGGGAAACCTCCGCCACCAACCATCATGGGAGCGCAAGCATCTTGCCCCCACGGGGGTCATGAGGTGGGCCAATGGGAGTGTTGCCGCCCATGTCGCTTCACCTGTCAACCGAGAGGTCACGTCCGCGAGGGCTGTTGGGCATGGTCAAGCCGCACCGATGCCATTCAATGAGAACAATGATAGCCAGCGCGGCTCTTGGGGATAGTGCCATCGTGGCTGGCGCTCCCCGGATGCCTTGAGGAGCGAGAGCGTCTGCATGGCAGTTGGACACGTGTCCCGCCTGGCCCACAAGCAATTAGGGCCTGCGACACTTCAGGCCACCCTCAAGGCTTCACCGAGAAGCCAACCCAGGCGCGCCTTGGGCCCGGGGGCTACTGTCAGTGTTCTGGGAATGAGGGTACCTAGACCTGCCCGCCTGTGGCCCAGGGTAGACCCACTTCATCGATTGAAAACCAAGAGGCATGGCATCACTCAAGCCAAGGCCCTCGCGAGGGACCAAACCTCGTGAGGAGGAACGGTATCAAGACCCGTAGGGGGCCTCCTCAGGACCCCTCCAGAGCGGGGTATATTCCGAGGCAAGGCCCAGCCTCAGGAGTCAAGGGTGACATGGAGGAAGGACAGGCGAGCAACACACAGGAGGACGGTGTAGTTTCCCATTATTGCAAACGGGGCAAGGACGCATGCACGTCTCGAAGGCATCTCCCAAAGGTTTCCATTCTAGTGCAACAAGGCCTCCTCCACCCGCCGACAGGATGGACGTCATCCCTGGACCATTCCCTGCTGCGCCGACAACCTCTTTGCAGGCGAAGACCACCTTTGGGCGGGGGAGCATATTCGCTTGTTCCCCTTCGAAATTGGCCATTGTGGGATCCCTTCCTGCCGAAACGATAAGGGAAGAGGACCGGGGCAGCTGCTATATATAGAGGCTAGGTTAGTTTGTAGAGGGGGATCCGATCCCAATTCATTCATTTACTAGTTCATCCACCAACGTCCACGAGAGGCAATCCACCAAAGCAGGAGTTTGGTATTATGCATCCCAACGGCCCGAACCTAGGTAAACTACCGTGTTCTATGTCTTCCTCACCATCGAGTGATTTCTTTCCCATTTCCAAGGAGTGGCGAGCTAGGTGAGGCGAGCCCACGAGAGATCTTCATACACGCCCCTGAGTTCCAATCTTTAGAGTTTTGCGGAGCCCGAAATCCGACAGGACCCCTCCGCGTCCTTGGCCCCCCCGAGCGTATACAGCTACAACTCGTTGTTACGTGAGAGTGTCACGGTGGGGGTGTATCTGGGAGGTCGCAAGGATGCTTTGGCCTAGCGAGTGTCCCTACCCCCGAGGCATAGGTGCCTGATTCCTTTTGGGTCGGGCATAGTCATTGGTGGACTATGTTGATTTCCTTGCCAGCTGTAGGCATAGTCATTGACGGACTGAGTTGATTGCCTCTGTCTTCTCCCCATCCTGGAGCGTAGGGCTGCCACTAGGTGTGGGAGAGACCCCTCCGCGTCCTCGGCGGGCCCCGGGTGTATACAATCGCAACTCGTTATTACGTGAGTGTCACGGGATGTAGTAGAAGGATTGAAGGACAATGTAGAAGTGCCATGGGTTTATGCAGGTACCACGGTGACTGTAGTGCGAACACTAGGGCGCTCCAGCCTCGCGATGTTCCCTCCTTGGGGGCGGTTTGCCACTGATCCCTTTTGTAGATGGGGCCCTTCGAGGCCCTGCCCTCTCCTTCTCCTAAGAGTTGTTGAGGGATTTTCTACTGCTCTATGTTGGCAGGTCCTAGTCCCGCACATCTCCCTACCGCCGTGAGAGCCCTCATGGGGCAAGGCCCTGGCTCCCTGATACTGATTGAATGTTCCTGGACGGCAGCAGGGTGGCCAAGTGGCTTTGTGACCGGTAAGGCTCCTGAGGCGCGATGCTTAGGAGACCCCTTGGACATTCAAGCAGCTCTGCTTCGCCAAGACCCGGTCCCGCACATTTCCCAACCGCCGTTGCACACGACCAAATGGACGAACGCAGCTGCGGGGTCAAGCTCTACCACCCCTGATAACGACTGAATGTCCGTGGATGGCATCAAGGGTGGCAGGTGGCCTTATGACCGGTAAGGCCCCTAGGGCTCGATGCTCAGGATCCCCCTTTGATGCTCAAGCAGCCCCCATTTCGTCATGTTGATGGTGGCCTTGGGAAGCCGCGGGGCCTCCCCAGGTCCCGCGAAGGGGCGACGCGCGCCGGCCGGAGCCCCCGAGCGGGGGGGGGGGGGGTAGATTGGCCAAAGATGCAAGCAAGGTAAGATGTCAGGTCGCCGAATGGATGTAGCAGAGGTTATGGAAGCATGCGTGAATGATATGATGGTCAGAGGTGTGCCCTGAACACTTGAAGTTCATGTGGCCAGCAGACACCCCCTAGAGCAGTGAATCCAAAAATTTACCTCGGATAGCTTCTTCGTGCCAGAGGGGCGCCTCGTGAGGCTCATCCCTTGGCGCCCACACCAGCACCGTAGTCGCCAGGGGGACCCGGTTCTTCGTAGTTCTCTACTGGGGCGGCGGCTGGCGTCATGCGCTGCGGCTTGGGGGCGCCTCCCTGCCCGCGCCTCTCGGGCCTAATGATCCTTCAGTGGGAGCCCCTGGGTCCGGCTCAAGGGGGACCCCCGAGCTTTCCTTACTCCTGAGGAGGACTAGCGCCTGGGTGGAGCTTGAGGCTCTTCCTCCATGGGAGGGTCGGGTGGTGTTACATAACACGATATGTAAGGCTCCACGTAGGTGTTCTACCGACCTCCAAGACTTTTCAACTGCGCAACGGTGGTGGTCCCTCTCTGCAGTGTGGGGTGGTCCCCCCGGTCGTATTGCTCGACGATCTTCTTGCGATGGCCCTCCAACCGAAGTCGCCTGATCCTGTTGCCGCCGTTGGGAGGTCCCAGCATTACCCGATGCAGAGTCCCCCTTGGTACCCTAGCGTGTCTCCATTGCCGTAGTTCGCCCGTGTCGATGCCTCCGCCGCCCGCTGGCTGTGCCTGAGGGAGCGCTCCCGCCTGGCCGCCCCGGGTTGTCGGGGGCCGATCTGGTCTTGGCGATGCATGCTGGTGTGTGCATCAAACGTCCTGCCATTCTCTTCGTGCCCCTGGTGGTTGCCGGCATGTCGCGCCTCGAGGCCGGCCATCGGAATCTAGAGGAGGAGGAGGGCAACATGCGACGCATCTCTCTCGGCCCCGCCCATTGCAGGAGGGGCCCCGTTGTTTGCAGGCCCGGGGACCAGCACGACGTGCGAGCCCCTGGCGCCTGGCGCCTGTGGCCTTGAAGAAGAGTGGGGTCGGATGGCCTTCTGGGCGATGGCGATCAACTCCGTGATGTGGTCCGTGATAACCCACAAGTATAGTGGAACGCAACAGTTTTCGAGGGAAGAGTATTCAACCCAAATTTGTTGATTCGACACAAGGGGAAGCAAAAGAATATTCTCGAGTATTAGAAGTTGAGTTGTCAATTCAACCATACCTGAAAGACTTAGTACCTGCAGCAAAGTATTAGTAGCAAAGTAGTGTGATAGCAACAGTAGCAACAGTAATAGTAGCAGCAGCGACAACAATAGCCACAGAGTAAGAGTAGCAGCAGCGACAACAGTAGCGACAGAGTAATAGTAGCAAGGACCGGTAGGAAAAACTCGTAGGCATTGGATTGGTGATAGATAATTATGCCGGATGATATTCATCATGCAACAGTTATAACACGGAGGGATATGTAACTAGCTCCAGTTCATCAATGTAATGTAGGCATGTATTCCGTATGTAGTCATACATGCTTAGGGAAAAGAAATTGCATGACATCTATTGTCCATACCTCCCGTGGCAGCGGGGTCCTAATGGAAACTACAGGATATTAAGGTTCTCCTTTTAATAGAGAACCGGAACAAAGCATTAGCACCAGTGAATACATGAACTCCTCATACTATAGTCATCTCCGGGAGTGGTTCCGGCTATTGTCACTCCGAGGTTGCCGGGTCATAACACATAGTAGGTGACTACAACTTGCAATATAGGATCAAGAACACACATATATATGAGATGAACATAATGGGTTCACATCTGAAATCATGGCACTCGGGCCCTAGTGACAAGCATTAAGCATGGCAAAGTAGTAGCAACATCAATCTCAGAACATAGTGGATACTAGGGATCAATCCCCGTCAAAACTAACTCGATTACATGATAGATATCATCCAACCCATCACCATCTCAGAACATTAAGTATGGTCTCACGAACGGTGAAGAGCATCATGGAATTGGCGATGAAGGAAGGTTGATGATGATGATGGCGATGATCTCCCCTCTTCGGAGCCCAGAATGGACTCCAGATATGCCCTCCAGAGGAAGAACGTGTGGTGGCGGCGCCTCCGTATCGTAAAACGCGATGAACTCATCTCCTTGATTTTTTTCTGGACGAAAGGGACTAAATAGAGTTGGAATTGGAGGCGTTGGAGCTCTGAGGGCCCCACAAGCCTACTAGGCGCGACTAGAGGGGCCCCGCGCCTGGTGGTTTTGTGGGCTCCTCGCTCCACCCCTCCGGTTGATTCTTGCGCAAGTATTTTTTATATATTCCACAAAAAATCCTCGTAAATTTCCAGGTCATTCCGAGAACTTTTATTTCTATGCAAAAACAACACCATGGCAATTCTGCTGAAAACAACGTTAGTCCGGGTTAGTTCCATTCAAATCATGCAAATTAGAGTCCAAAACAAGAGCAAAAGAGTTTGGAAAAGTAGATACGACGGAGATGTATCAACTCCCCCAAGCTTAAAGCCTTGCTTGTCCTCAAGCAATTCAGTTGACAAACTGAAAGAGACAAAAGAAAAACTTTTACGAACTCTGTTTGATCTTGTTGTTGCAATTATGTCTAACTCATATTCAGATTTTCAGCAAGATCATAAGCTAACCACATAAGCAACGACAATTAGGTCTCAAGAGGAACTCATATCAATGGCATAATCAACTAGCGAGCAATAATAATAACTTTCAAAGTCAACACTTCAATCAAAACAATCATGAAGCAATATGAACAGATGGTATCTCGCTAGCTCTTTCTGAGACCGCAAAACATAAATACGGAGCACCTTCAAAGACCAAGGGCTGACTGAACATTGTAATTCATGGCAAAAAATCCAGTCACAGTCATACTCAATATCAGTTAAAAGCAAAGCATAAAACTGACAGAGGTGCTCTCTAGTTGGTGCTTTTATAAGAAGAGGATGACTCAACAGAAACATAAATAGACAGACAATTCGCAGAGCGAAGCATGAAGACAGAGATAAATAATTTTGGGTGGCATGCTTTCATTGTCAACGCAATGACCAAGAGTTTTCACCATCTTCCATGCTACACATACTATAGGCTGTCCCCAAACAAAAAAGTAAAGTTTTGACTCCCCCCACCTATCAATCACACTCCACGACTAGCCGAATACTCGGGTGCTGTCCATACCAACAACAATCTAGGGGGAGTTTTGTTTGCAATTATCTTTTCGATTTGAGCCTGGAACTGGCTATTCCAATTACCGGCCCCTTTCTCGTGAATGATAGTGAATAAACACATATCGAGGATAAGACGCATAGCACGGAAGATACTGATCGCCCCTTGTCACCACATGAGCGGTTCGGGCATGCAAAACAGATTATTTCTTGAAGGTTTAGAGAGTGGCACATGCAAATTTACTTGGAACGGCAAGTAGATATCGCATATAGGTAGGTATGGTGGACTCATATGGAACAACTTTGGGTTTATTGAAGTGGATGCACAAGCAGTATTCCCGCTTAGTACAAGTGAAGGCTAGCAAAAGACTGGGAAGCGACCAACTAGAGAGCGACAACAGTCATAAAAATGCATTGAGATTAACCAACATTGAGTGCAAGCATGAGTAGGACATAAATCACCATGCACATGAATATCATAGATGCTATGTTGATTTTGTTTCAACTACATGCGTGAACATGTGCCAAGTCAAGCCACTTGAATCATTCAAAGGAGGATACCATCCTATCATACTACATCATAATCATCTCAAAATTCATGTTGGCATCCAAGACAAACCATTATAAGCTCCTAGCTCATTAAGCATGGCATCAGAAACTATGATCTCTAAGTTGTCAATGCAAACATGTTTCTCTCACAACAAAGCTGAATCTCAAACGATGAGCTAGTCATATTTACAAATATAAAATAGATCGAGTTCATACCAGCTTTTCCAGGCTCAGTCACTTCATCATATATCGTCATTATTGCCTTTCACTTGCACGACCGAATGATGTGAACAATAATAAGAGTGCTCGCGCATTGGACTAAGTTGGAATCTGCAAGCAACCACAAAGGAGAAGACAAAGTAATATGGCTCTTTGATAGATAAACAGATATGCGTGCGAGAGCCACTAAACATTGTAACCATGGTCTTCTACCTTGACTCAAAGAAAAAGGAAACTATTTACACGGGAAAGCTCCCAACAAGCAAAAGAAGAACGAGAAATCTTTTTGGGTTTTATTTGTCTAAACAAACACACGAGAAAAAAATGAGAAAAAGAAATAAACTAGCATGGATGATACAGTGGCAAAGTGTGAACACCGACTATCAAAGTGAAAGTGTGACCATGAATGTAAAGTCGGTGAGAAACACGTACTCTCCCAAGCTTAGGATTTTGGCCTAAGTTGGTCTACTCCCATGGAGGGAAATAACCGTCTCTGGGGTACTCCGGAGAGTACTCAGGGTGCCACTGCTGTGTGAGCTCCTCTAGCTCCCAGTGATAAACTGGCGTCTGGTACTCGACTGGTAGCTCAGGCACGGGTGCCTATGGTGGTGCTATGCCCCAGTATGCGTAGATGTTCGAGGGCAAAATAATGTACCTGCCTAGATGAAGATTGAACAAAGAAGGAGCGGGCAAGGTAATAGTCTCACGACTACCCCGATTAAATACCAGCTTATAAATCATCCTCTTATTTATATCTTTATCAAGAAAGTCATGGCGAACCATGCTATCATAATCTAGATATCTCTGAGGAAGAAGAATCTCTTCTTCCTCGTGTAGTCTAATAGGTATCTCAAAATGTCTAGCAAGACGGATAGCATAGATACCTCCATAAACAACGCCTTCAGAACGGTTCATGTTCAACCGTTGAGCTACTATAGCGCCCAAGCTATAAGTTTTATCAATATAAAGGGCTTCGCGCAAAACCGCAAGATCTGGGGATCTAAGGGCCCCAGCTTTCCCACGGCCAATCAAACATTTTCCCACGAATAATGAGAAGTACCGAAGCACGGGAAAATGGATGCTAGCAGCTCTATCGCAAGACACTCCTCTCTCCTCTCCTACAACAATAGTATCTATGAAAGCCTCCATGTCTCGTGGACGAGGTTCATGAATATCCCCAACATAAGGTAATTTGCAAACATTGCAAAAATCCTGAAATGACATGCGCTGGGGGATATCATATAATTTGAACTCACCATAGGAGGACTCTTCCTTGGATAGAAATTAAAGCTTTGCATGAAAATATTAGTGAGGAGGAGGTATTGCGGGTACTTATCTTCAATGAAGGCAGTAAGGCCAGCGTTCTCCACCAAGTAGTAAAAGTCCTCATAAAGTCCGGCGGCACGTTAGAACACATCGCTTGGCCATTCGCACGCTCGAACCTCTGCAACTCGGGAGACCGGATACATAGGTTTCTTCTTCTCATGTTCATCATCCTTGGGGTCACGGCTTTAAGAGCCTCTTAAGAACATCCACATCTTTTCCTTTTTCTTTCTCTGAAAATTTCTGAAATTTTTAGTGACTCTAAGGAAAAGTGAACAAGGCTCAATGAAACTCATAGCAACTACTCTGACAAGTGCCTAGAGGCCATATCACGCATAAAAACTACTTGGGACCATCTAAAATTAGCATGCAAAGCTCAAGAACAGGGTAACTAAGGTAGCAAAAATACGCAACGAATAAGGCACTAGAGCAGAAACTAATTGGACCAATGGAGGAGTCACATACCAAGGAGCAATTTCCCCAAAACAGTTTGGTGAATGGGGCTTTGCGCAAGGAGATCGAAACTCACAGCAAGAAGAGCAAGAACACAGGTTTGAGCATCGAAACTATTTTTCTGGAGGTAGGACAAGGAGATGGGAGCTGGAATAAGTGGAGGGGGGAAACGTGGGCCCCACAAGCCTGGTAGGCGCGGCCAGGGTGGGTGCCCGCGTCTCCAGGTCTTGTGGCCCACTGGTGCATCCCCCGGACTAGCTCTCCGTCTCAGAAGTTTTCAAAAATTCCAAAAAAAATCATACTTGATTTTCACGGCATTCGAAGAACATTCATTTTCGGGACACTTTTCTACGAGACACAAAAAGAAGAAAATAGGAAAAACTAAAGCTAAATCTATCATTTTTCATCTAAGCAACCGAAGGTGAAAGCTTGGAAAAGAGGTTTGTGACTCCTCGATTTATCCATCCCATGATCATCGAAAGAAATCCGTCAATGAGGTTGATCAAGTCTCCTTGACAAGCTTTTTCGAATCACATAAAAAAGAACGGAGAATTTTTGAATAGTCACTAGGTTACCTCAATGGGGATGTGCATATCCCAACAAGCAAATCAAACTTCATCTTGATAGTAGGTATAGGGCATTCAAAGCTCCTAATAAGAATCAATGAAGTTTTTCCAATAAGATTGATGCAATGTGCTCGATATTGTTTCTTCGAAAAGTGCACCGTATGCTCATTACCGTTGACATGGAAAGTCATATTGCCTTTGTTGCAATCAATAACAGCCCCTGCAGTGTTTAAAATGGGCCTTCCAAGGATGACCGCCATGGCATCATCCTCGGGAATATCCTGAATAACAAAGTCTGTTAAGATAGTGACGTTAGCAACCACAACACACACATCCTCGCAAATGCCGATGGGGAATGCAGTTGATTTGTCGGCCAGTTGCAAGGAGATTCCAGTGGGTGTCAACTTACCCAATTCAAGTCTAGGATAAAGAGAGAGAGGCATAACAATAACACCGGCTACAAGGTCGCATAAAGCAGTTCTAACGTAGTTGCCTTTAATGGAGCAAGGTATAGTGGGCACTCTAGGATCACCTAGTTTCTTAGGAGTTGCACCCTTGAAGGTATAATTAGCGAGCATGGTGGAAATCTCAACCTTAGGTATCCTCCTCTTATTAGTCACAATATCCTTCATGTACTTAGCATACGGAGACATTTTGAGCATATCTATCAAATGCATTTGCAGAAATACAGGTCTAATCATTTCAACAAATCGCTCCAAATCATCATCATCCTTTTTCTTGGATGGTTTGGGAGGAAAGGGCATGGGTTTCTGAATCCATGGTTCCCTTTCTTTACCATGCTACCTAGCAGTGAAGTCATTCTTATCGTATCTCCTATTCTTACGGTGTGGGTTATCAAGATCAACAGGTTCAATCTCCACATCCTTATCATTGCTAGGTTGAGCATCATCATGAACACCACTATCGATATGATTATTAGGCTCATTTTCATCACCAGATTGTGTTTCGCATCTTAAGACAGAGGCATTGTTTGGATTCTCAGGTGTAACAGCAACAGGGTTGCTAGCGTGCAAGTTCCTATCATCTTTCTTCTTCTTCCTAGGATGACTAGGTGCATCAGTGCTAACTCCTTGAGAATCTTGTGCAATTCTGTTAGGATGACCCTCAGGATACAAAGGTTCCTGGGTCAGTCTACCGCCTCTAGTGACAACTCTGACAGAATTGTCATTCAACTCATTGAGCAAGTCATTTTGAGTCTTAAGTACTTGTTCTACTTGAGTAGTAACCATAGAGGCATGTTTACTCAACAACTTAAGATGATTGACATTTCTGTCCACACAAGCACTTAAATGACTAAGCATACGAGCATTCTGTTCCAATTGTCTGCTAACATAATCATTGAAACTTTGTTGTTTGGCAACAAAGTTATCAAATTCATGCAGGCATAAGCTAGCCAGTTTGTCAAAAGGAATATCACTCTCATTGAATCTACGAAGAGAATTTACCTCTACTACGTGTACCGACTTATGAAAACCATGGATCTCTTCGGTAGGTGGTAGATTTTTGACATCTTCAGATTTAATGCCTTTCTCTTTCATAGATTTCTTAGCTTCTTGCATATCTTCAGGACTGAGGAATAGGATACCTCTTTTCTTAGGAGTTGGCTTTGGAGGTGGTTCGGGAATAATCCAAGCATTATCATTGCACAAGATATTATTCAATAGGATCTCAGTTTGTTCCATAGTTCGTTCCCTAAAAACACAACCGGCACAACTATCTAGGTGGTCCTTAGAAGCATCAGTTAGTCCATTATAGAAGATATCAAGTATTTCATTCTTCTCAAGAGGGTGATCACGCAAAGCATTTAGTAGCTGGACGAGCCTCCCCCAAGCTTGTGGGAGACTCTCTTCTTCGACTTGCGCAAAGTAGTATATCTCCTGCAATGCAGCTTGCTTCTTATGGGTAGGGAAATATTTTTCAAAGATGTAATAGATCATATCCTAGGGACTACGCACACAACCAGGAGCAAGAGAAGTGAACCAAGTCCTAGCATCATCCTTTAGCGATAAAGGAAACAACTTAAGGATATAGTAGTGGCAAATCTTTTCCTCACTCGTGAATAGGGTGGCTATATCGTGCAGCTTGGTAAGATGTGCTACAACCGTTTCAGACTCATAACCGTGAAAAGGATCAGATTCAACCAGAGTGATTAACTCAGGGTCAACAGAGAATTCATAATCCTTATCGGTCACAAAGATAGGCGAAGTATCAAACTTCGGGTCGTATTTCATCCTAGCGTTTAGAGATTTTTCTTTCCACTTGCATAGTAAATTCTAAACATCATAGCTATCCTTACAAGCAAGAAAGTCCTCAGCTATATCTCCATCCATAACATAACCCTCAGGCATATCAGGCAATTCATATCTAGGAGAGCTAGTTCTAACAAGCGAAATAGCAGGTTCTATTTCAATAATCTCAGTAGTTTCAGAAGTATCATCACATCTAGCAGCCACTCGAGCAATTTGTGCATCTAGGAATGCACCTAGTGGAAAAGCAGTATCAAGCATAGTATCATCACAAGCATCAAGGAAAACAGAAGCAGCATCATCAAGCACATGTGACACATCAAAATTTCTACTAGGAGGTGGTGTCGCAAACTTACTCATAACTGAAGGTGAATCAAATGCAGAGCTAGATAGCAGTTCCTTACCTGTCCTCGTAGTTGAGGGCAAGACTTTAATTTTTGGATCTCTCGGATTCCTCATAGTGATCAGCAGACATAAATCCCAAGTGACTTAGAGAATAGAGCTAGCCTCCTCGGCAACGGCGCCAGAAAATAGTCTTGATAACCCACAAGTATAAGGGGTCGCAACAGTTTTTGAGGGTAGAGTATTCAACCCAAATTTGTTGATTCGACACAAGGGGAGCCAAAGAATATTCTCGAGTATTAGCATTTGAGTTGTCAATTCAACCACACCTGAAAGACTTAGTTTCTGCAGCAGTAGAAAAGTATTGTGATAGCAACAGTAGCAACAGTAATAGTAGCAGCACAGACATCAATAGCGACAGAGTAACAATAGCAACAACGACAATAGTAGTGATAGAGTAACAGTAGCAAGGACTAGTAGGAAAAACTCCTAGGCATTGGATCGGTGATAGATAATTATGCCGGATGATATTCATCATCCAACTGTTATATCACGGAGAGATATGTAATTAGCTCCAGTTCGTCAATGTAATGTAGATATGTATTCCGTATGTAGTCATACGTGCTTAGGGAAAAGAACTTGCATGACATCTATTGTCCATCCCTCTCGTGGCAGCGGGGTCCTAATGGAAACTACGTGATATTAAGGTTATCCTTTTAATAGAGAACCGGAAAAAAACATTAGCACTCAGTGAATACATGAACTCCTCATACTATGGTGATCTCCGGGAGTGGTTCCGGCTATTGTCACTCCGGGGTTGCCGGGTCAAAACACATAGTAGGTGACTAGAACTTGCAAAATAGGATCAAGAACACACATATATTGACGAGAACAGAATAGGTTCAGATCTGAAGTCATGGCACTCGGACCCTAGTGACAAGCATTAAGCATGGCAAAGTAGTAGCAACATCAACCTCAGAACATAGAGGATACTAGGGATCAATCCCCGTCAAAACTAACTCGATTACATGATAGATCTCATCCAACCCATCATCGTCCAGCAAGCCTACGATGAGAATACTCACGAACGGTGAAGAGCATCAAGGAATTGGCGATGAAGCAAGGTTGATGATGACGATGGCGACGATCTCCCCTCTCCGGAGCCGAGAACGGACTCCAGATTTTTTTCCTTGATTTTTTTCCGAAAAAAGGGACTAAATAGAGCTAGAATTGGAGGCGTGGAGCTCTGAGGGCCTCACAAGCCTGCTATGCGCGGACAGGGGGGCCCGCGCCTGGTGGGCTTGTGGGCTCCTCGCTCCACCCCTCCGGTTGATTCTTGCACCAATATTTGTTATATATTCCACAAAAAATCCTCGTAAATTTCCAGGTCATTCTGAGAATTTTATTTCGGCGCAAAAACAACACCATGGCAATTCTGCAGAAAACAACGTTAGTCCGGGTTAGTTCCATTCAAATCATGCAAATTAGAGTCAAAACAAGAGCAAAAGAGTTTGGAAAAGTAGATACGACGGAGACGTATCAGTCCGCAGAGGCGTCGAAGCCCCCTTGCATCGGTCAAAGGTGGAGCATCTCGCTCGCCACCTACAGCACGTCGTGCGCGCCGAAGTCCCACAAATTGATGCGGCGCATCGCCGATGCTGAGGGCGTCGCCCAACCACAGTGCGCCTGGGTGGCGAGGGTGGTCGCGATGGTGGAGGTGATGTTCACGATCTGGTATGAGCCGCCTCGTACCACAACGCCGATACACGTGCTTTCGGCCGCTGTGGTATGCGGTTGGAAGCCAGCTCGACGAGGCTCGAATAAGCTTGTTGGGCGCCTGTCATCGGAGCAGCGTGTCTTAGGGAATATGTAGCTCGGAGAAGACCTTGACACGCCCCATACGTGGCGCGCCAAATTTCGTATTTCGGGCTCCACAAAACCCTAAGGATTCAAACTGAGGGGCGTGTACGAAGATATCTCGCGGGCTCGTCTCACCTAACCCGCTACTCATTGTGGATGACAAAGAACTCACTCGATGGTGAGAAAGACACAGAACACGGCAGTTTACCCAGGTTGGGGCCGCTGAGAAGATTGGTGGATGAACTAGTACACTGTTTGAGGGCCTCCGGAGGCTGGGTGGCCTTTGTGTGGTGTCGGTGGGTGAATGAATGGATCCCTCCCCTATGAGGTAACCTACTCTCTCTATATATAGTGGCGGCCCCGGTTCTCTTCCCTTATCGTTTCGGCAGGAAGGGATCCCACAACGGCCAATTTTAAGGGGTACAGTGCAACATGCTTCCCGTGTCGAAAAGTAGTCTTCGCCTACGAAGTGGTTGTCAACGCAGCAGGGTCGGGTCCAGGGATGACGTCCGTCCTGCTGGTGTGCCATGGTGGCCTTGTTGCACCAGAATGGAGACCTTTGGGAGATGACTTCGAGTCATGTGTGTGTTGTGACCCCCTTTGCACGAAAAGGGGAACTGCACACTGTCTGCTGCTCGCCTGTCCTTTCCCCGCGTCATCCTCGACTCCTAAGGTCGGGTCTCGCCTCGAAATATATGCCGTTTCGGAGGGGTATTGAGGAGGCCCCCTGCGGGTCTTGATGTTGTTCCTCCTCGCGAGGCTTGGCCCCTCGCAAAGGCCTTGACTTGAGTGGTGCCGGTCCTGTTGGCTTTTGGTCAATGAAGTGGGCCAACCCTAGGGCGCAAGCAGGCAGGTCTGGGTACCCCCATTCCCAAAACGGAGACAATCATTTTGCTATTTTATTTACATGTCCTTTTCAAAGGCCAGAAATGGTATTTCTCGATGGAAAATTATGTTTCTACCTTAGAAAAATCTGTGAAAACTTGGGAATACTCACAGGAAATATATTTTCCATACATAAGAGTTTCAACCCCTAGTCCTATTCAGAATGTTTGAGCAACCCATTAAAAACCATTTTTTTTGTTATGATCTTTTGAAATATTTCCAAAGGAAATATTCTCAATAAATTCCAAGAAAATTCTAGAATGTCCCACATGCTATATTTGGTGACCATGCCAAGTTTTAACTCCATCCAAGATGATTTGATTCACCGCATAATTCAGAAACCCTCCCTGTCTAGAATCAAGTTAGAGCAACTCTACATTTCAAAGTTCGTCCATTGGGTCTCAATCTTTGCAGGAATGCTCAACACTTCAAATGATGAGATCATGCCAAGATTTGGATTTGTGGGGATTGACTTGCTCACATCCTCTCACAAGAATGCATATCTGCCCATTTAAGCTCCTGAAACAAGGCTGGCAGAACCACTTTCACTCTCTCCCTTGGGCCAGTGTACTTCTTCTCGGTTCCTAGCACCCAAGGGGCATCTAAACCATCTCCCAAACATGCAAGACACGGCCAAAGCTGCGCTCTGGACGCGCTACAGGGCGCACCCGAGCTCTAGGGGACCAGCTTCGGCCGGTTCTCGCCTCCACCTATTGCCCCTCTTTGACCACACTGACGACCGCATCCAGGGAAGCGTCGGGCCCCTCTTTCCCCCCTCTCCTCTGCCCCTGGCGACGCGTGCCCGTGCATAGCCGATGCGGCCAAAAGAACCTCGCCACCTCGACGCACCAAGGAGATGCCCCCGCTCCTCCTGAAGATGTTGTTCAGTCCTAAACCACGTCCGCAAACCACAATTTCGCGCTCGAGCCATCTCCCTCTCCTTCCGCCACAACAAAACTATCGGCGTGTCACCACTCGGTGGATCGTCGCCCACCTATATATAGGCCACCCCACTCTCCCAGCACCTCAAGCCTCTCCCTACTACTACCAATCGACCACCCCAATGCCCCATTTGAGCTAAGAGAGCCCCCGTACTCGAGATCGTCCGAGGCTCCGCCGCGCCGGGGCTCCGCCGATCTCGGGCTACACGCACGCTCCTGAGCTCATTTCTCCTTCCTCGTGACCAGAGAGACGTCCTAAGCATTCTCCACCACTCCCCTGTCCTTCTCCCTGCTCGTAGCACCGATTCTGACACCTTCCCGAAGGGTCAACGCCACGACTCCGTCATCGCCTGCAACTCAGGCCACCTCCATCGTCCCTTCGACCGTCATCAGGTAGGCAGAGGAGCCACGAGTCCGTTCCCGTACTCGCCTGACCTCGAGAGCCCTAGAGCTGCCGCCGGTGAGCTCTCCCTCCTCTCTGTCCAGAGGTGGAAGGCAACCCCGAGAAGGGGACCCCACCTGTCGATGGCCGTCTCATCTTCATCTCTCTCTCCCCGCAGTGGCTGGCCACACGGCCCCGCGCATCAGGTTTAAACCTGATGGCGCATGCGCGTGGGCTGGCTGGCTGGGTGGCGCGTTGGCCAGCTGGGCCAGCCCAACCACACACCAAGCCAGGCTAGTGAGTTGGATTTTCTCTTTTTATTTTTATCCTGATTTTAAAATAAATTCAGAGGACTAAATAATTATCCAAACTTAAATATTTTTCCACGATAATTCTTGTAAAAATGTATAGTATTTAATCATGTTGTTATTGAAATTTTTATAAAACATTTATGCATATGTTTATTTGAAAACATAGTTCAAGTATTTTTAACTTGTGTTAAAAAGAATTTAGAAATACTTTTTCATTCCAAAACCAGAAAGAAACATTTTGATAAATAATAATAGGGTTTTACAAAGTAGCTTAACATTTTTGATGAGTGTTTTTACTCTTTTTTTGGTTGCGGTCCTTATTAATATTATTACCATTACGATGATAGATCACACGTTTGACGAAGGACTTGGACCCGAAGACCTCGAAGACCCCGGATACCTAGCTGATCAAGGCAAGCAGACCTTTGACCATGTCTGAGAAAATGTTTTATGCATGACATGTTGATTATTTTATTCCGATGCATGTAGTCATGATTAATCGGTACACCCCGGCATGGTGTTACCGATGGATCCTCCGGACTACTCGCATTGAGCATGAACTTACCATCCATGAGGGTCACGCTAAAGTAAAATTGACAAGTAGATAGTAGTGCTATGCATAGGATGGGCACATGCATGGTAATGGTAACACTAAGGTGAATACAAAGACTTTTATGAAAACCTTGTCGGGTGCCACTAATGCCCAAGGGTGATGGTGTTGACCTAGATGACCACTTGAGAAAGAAGTGGTGTACCAGAAAGGTTTTGTGTGAGTGGTGTCGGAATTATGGGAATGCTGGTACCCAGACCTTCCTGCCTGCGGCCCAGGGTTGGCCCACTTCATCGACCAAAAACCAATAGGCCCGGCACCACTCAAGGCAAGGCCCTCGTGAGGAGGAGTAGCATAAAGACCCGCAAGGGTCCTCCTTAGGACCCCTTCGGAGCGGCGGATATTCCGAGGCGAGATCCGGCCTCAGGAGTCTATGGTGACGTGGGGGAAGGACATGCGAGGATCAGAAAGCAGGACGGTGTAGTTCCCCCTTTAGTGCACAGGGGGCGAGGACGCACGCAAGTCTCCAAGGCATCTCCCAAAGGTTTCCATTCTGGTGCAACAAGGCCACCACCACCCGCCAGCACGACGAACATCATCCCTAGACCCGTCCCTGCTGCGTTGACAACCACTTTGCACGTGAAGACTACTTTTGGATAGGGGAAGCACGTTCCCGTGTCCCCCTTTAAAATTGGCCATTGTAGGATCCCTTCCCGCGAAAATGATAAGGGAAGAGGATACGAATCATAAGGGGATACGAATCATTCATTCACCCACTGGCACCACACAAAGGACACCTAGCCTCCGAAGGCCCTCGAACAATGTACTAGTTCATCCACCAACCTTCATGTGAGGCAATCCACCAAAGCTGGAGTAGGGTATTACGCTTCTCAGCGGCCCGAACCTGGGTATACTGCCGGGTTCTTTGTCTTTCTCACCATCGAGAGAGTTCTCTTCCATCCCCATCGAGTAGCAAGTCAGGCGAATCAAAGCTGCCTGGTGGCCTCCACATGTGCCCCTAAGTTCAAATATTTAGGGTTTTGCGGAGCCTGAAATCTGACATTTGGCTCGCCAGGTAAGAGGCGTGTGTCGGAGCCTCCACGCCATAGAAAGAACAAGTAGGGTCTGGGCGAGTAGGGTCGCCCTGCAGTCGCCTGCATTCTCAGCGGATCACAGGCACCACCTTCCTGCCGTCACATCAAGTGTTTCCAACAGCGCAAGGGGGTGGTTCACCAAAGGCCCAAGCTTGCGGAACACCGTGTATGGCCAGAGCTCAAAATCACCTTCAGCGTTGACGACCACCCCAAGGACACTACGACCACCGGGACACTTCCTATGTTGTGAACGGCGACCATAAGCGGCGTGGCCGTCTCCAAGACCTTCATCGACGGGGAAGTGGGCCTCAGTGTCATCTCAATAGAGGCCTTCGACGCGCTGTAGTTGACCCGAGAGCGGTTTGCGCCTTCAAAGCCCTTCTCTGGGGTGGTGGCAGGGTTTGTCACCCGTGTGGGATGGATTCGCCTCCCCGTCACTTTCGGCACCCGCCCCAACTTCCGTACTCAGCAGATCGACTTCGACGTCGCCCTCATCCACATTTTGTACAACGCAATACTCGGCTACCCAGCCCTCGCGCTATTCATGGCGGCAACACACCCAGGCTACAACATCATCAAGATGCTTAGGATCGGCGGCGTGCTCACCATCGTGTGAGACGTCAAGAACGCATCCCGGGTACTCGAGCTCTCCCACAAGGCCGCGGCTATGTCACGTGCCAACCTCAGGGGCGCGGCGCACGCCGTGGAGGACCCTGGGGACGTTCCCAACGTCACGCCAGTGAAGAATAAGTAGTTGTTCTCCCTGGACTGGGCGGAAACAAAGCAAGTACCGGTGTGTGGGGACCCTGACTAGCAAGTCGAGTTCGCCGTGCCCAGTGACCCCAAGGATCAATGTTCACTGAACACAGATACTGAATAATATAGTCTTACATCCAAGTACCGAAATTATTACATCAAACGACCAGAAGGTCGGGTTCAAGAGCGAGGCCTAAAGACAATTAAACAGATACATCGAGTAGCGGAAACTCATAAGGGTTAAGTGGTGCCCATGCCATCAAGCCTACACCGACAGGCATTCTGAGTTGGAAGCGTCCTAGATCGCAGGTTCGTCTCCGACGGCGTACTCGTCGCCAAACTCCGGTCCTTCCATGTCTGGTCAATAATATAATCAGTGGCAAGCCAATGAGTACTTTGAATGTACTCGCAAATAGTCCATGATATGAACATCGATGGTGAAGAATAAAATTAACATGTATCTCTGGTGGAATGCAATTTGGTGGAATGATCAGGTATATGCAACAAGTTAAAGAACTACTCTTGAAGAACAGGTTACATATATCGACATATCTGACAAGGGTTGAACACACCGGGTTCACCCTATATGCCAAGTCATTGGACTTGTCATAACCTCAATGTATTAATGAAGGCTAAACCATCCGGGTTTACCCAATATGCCAAGTCATCGAACTTGGTCATATTATTGTGATTATCATAACAACACCTTTTTAACACCACACACACACACACTCTTGGTTTATGCGGAAATGCTGGATGTAGTTTAAGCAGTACCACCCAATTGTCCTTGACCGTGGACACGACTATTCGAATAGTTAACACTCTAGAGAGGTAGTACGCTGGACCCACGAGAAACGGGAAACTTCCGTGTCATCCACAACTCGCGGTATATCACGTATACCCGAGGTAAGTACCCGATCATCATCTTTCCCCTGACGATACTAGACAAAGAGGTCCACTCGATTGGTACCCAGCCCACATGTTGTACGTCTTACGAGCACCGACTCTGGACTGTATCAACCATGCAGGGACCAACGGTGTGCCTGGAACTCATAATAATGACATAGTCGTCCTACCTGGCATGACCCCATCACGAGAGTGACACCGATCACTCCCGCCACTAGTAATGTGGCTCTTTGCTAGTACCGACCAGAGTAATCAACAAAGCCCATCCCATAAAGGGGTATCGTGGTCGTACTGGTAAGGTTGGGACGGTCGACGCATCATAAATCTAATCCCATTTCCGAAACCACACACGCAAAATACCCGGTGCATCACTTCACCAAAAGTGATCACCAACTCATCATCACAATCGGGCACTAGTGGCACCCGACGGGGTTTTCGTAAACTCTTGATTTAACTCATCATCATGCTCATGATAATATGCTCTACCTTTACTTGTCAACATGGTATTAGCATGACCCTCAAGGGGTAGGGTCAAGCTCAATGCAATGATCTAACTTTAGTAACCCGCATCATAGTAGCGTGACCCTCATAGATGGTAAGATCAAGCTCATCATGCTCATGCTCCGAGGAGCCATATGAATAACATCACTATCATGCAAGTGCTTCGGTGAAGCCTCCGGTACCATCACATCAATGATGAACCGGCACTCTGATCACATGCAACGGGAAAATACCATCTATACTAGCATGCAACAATGTTTATGATCAAGTCATGGTCAAAGGCTGCTTGCCTTGGTCAGCTAGGTATCCGGGGTCTTCGAGGTCTTTCGGTCCGGATCCTCCGTCACTCGGTAACTCTACCGTCGAGAAACGAATAAATAAATAATAGCTCACACCAAAACAGATCACAAGGTGCTTTTAAAAATGTTGCAAAGCTTGAATAAATTCAGTTTATTATTCTGGAATATGTTTCCTATAGTTTTTATTAGCTAAGCATATTTATTTAGAAGCAAACAGAAGCAAACAAATGCTTTTAATATCATTTTATTATACCAAAATTGTTTCTGTTTTTGATAAACGTCAAACACTACAGAATCAATTACTACACATTTTTAGAAAATTACTCGTGGAAGAATCATATTTTTCTACTGGCTAAATATTTTAATAAAAATCATCTAAGTTGCAGGTTAAAAATAAAAGGAAAAAAGGCCAGGGGAGGGGAAGACCCAGCCGGCCCAGCCAGCAGACCGGCCACCAGGCGCGCGCGGGGCCAGGTTCAAACCTGACCTGCGGGCCCCTGGGGTCAGTGTCGGCGGCTGCGCGCGCTGGCTGCCCCAGGACACCGACAGGTGGGCTCCACCTGTCGGGTCCTTCTCCTACCTCAAGCCAGAGTGGTGGAGACGGACGCCGGCGAGGCTACCGTTGCCCTCAGGCCAATCTAGGAGCGGGAACGGGTCCCTCGATCCTCCGCCTACCTGCTCGTGGTCGGGACGTCACCGGAGGTGGTCTGGGTCGCCGGCGACGAGGTGACCGTGGCGGAAGGGTTTCGGGTTGGCGTCGAGCTAGTGGCTAGGGGCACGGATTCGCTCGGGGAAGTTGGGGGAAATGGTCCTGGCATCGAGGGGAGCGTTTGGACATTACTGGGGAGGCTGGGACTGGCCGGGGCGACGTCCCCTTGCTGGAGGCTCTCTGTAGCGTGCCTAGAGCGCAGTTTTGGCATGCCACGGCATGCGGGCGCGCTCTGGGGCACTTGGGACATGTCCTCCATGTCCGGAGTGTTCCTGGGAGTGTGCCTAGCCGTTGTGTGTTAGTGGGAGCACGAGCTGGTCAAAGGAGGCAAGGAACACTAGTGTTGCCAGTACTGCCCTGTGGCTCAAATTGAAGTTCTTGCCACTAGTGCTTGGAGTTGGGGAGGGGCTGGTTGACCGGGTGCTCAGGGTGTTCTGGGCTCTAACTCACCAAGTTTGGGGCCTTGCCATTGGGTAAAACAGTGGCTAGGACGGTTTTTACCTTCCTGTCAGTAGGTGTTCGACAGTAATTTGGGGTGCTTCCACTCCACCACTCGAACTGAAACTTAACAGGTTTGGTCTTGGGGTAAAAACACGGGCTTTCAGCAAATTTGAGCTCCATTGAACAAGTTTAGCTTTGTAAACTTGAAAATGCCTCAAAATGACCAGTACTGTCCTTTACAAAAGAAGTGTGGCCAATTAGAGTCTCACAAATCCCATCTTTGGTGTGGAGTCCTCATTTGGGGTGACTAACACTTCTGCAAAGTTTCAGCTCCATTGGAGAAACTTTGCAATATATAGTTGTTCCAACTCTTCTCTCGACAGAGAGGGTTTTGGGCTCATTAGGTGCACTTCCCCACCTTGGATCAATATGATATTTTATATATGGAAAATATTATATTATATATGGAAAATATATGTCCTTCTGAGCTTCCATGAATTTACTCAGAATTTTCTAAGGCAGGAAAGCAATTTTCCTTGTGGGAATATCATTCCTGGCCTTAGAAACAGACATAAATATAAAATAGGAAAATAATATTTTAAATCACCAATTAATGTTTTTAATGAATGAAAATAATATTTGGATCAGATCACCAAGTTTGGTTGTAAGTGCCACTTGGCTTCATGAGCTAGTAGTGTATCCCAACATGATGAAGGTGATCTGGATAAAAAGGAAAAAGGGGTTTTTGAACAGAGCAAAATAATAAGTTTTTCATGGGTTTGAGTCATCAAGCAAGCAAGCATTCACTCATACAAGGGCTGACATTGCACTCACACCATTATTTGAAAAAGTTTTAACAAGCTCTGATTTTTGCAACATGAAAATACTTGTGGTGAAAAACAGGGTGTGACAGACCTATCCCTCTTACAAGAATCTCGTCCCCGAGATTCCTAAGCTAAGCGTTAAATAGCTTGGGAAATTCTGATCGGAGATAGTCTTCACGTTCCCACGTGGCTTCTGCTTCGGTATGGTTGCTCCACTGAACCTTGAAAAACTTGATGGTGCGGCTTCTGGTGCAACGCTCGGCTTCATCCAAAATGCAGATCGGTTTCTCGCGGTAGGTAACGTCCGGTTGAAGGTCAATAGCTTGACGATCAATGTCCTTGTAAAGATCGGGACGGTTCGGCACTTGTAAACACTTCTGGAGCTGTGACACGTGAAACACGTTGTGCACACCCGAAAGCTCAGGAGGTAGCTCCAACTGGTAAGCTACTTCCCCGCGCCGTGTCGTGATCTTGAAAGGTCCAATGAACCTGGGAGCTAGCTTCCCCTTGACGTGGAAACGCTTGGTCCCCTTGAGAGGCGTGACTCGCAAATTCACCTAGTCTCCGGGAACAAACTCCACATATCTGCGACGAGGGACCGCATAGATCTTCTGCCTTGACTTAGCTGCCTCCAAGTTCTGTCGGACAAGCTGAACCTTGTCCCCTGCTTCCTGCAGTGCTTCTAGTCCGAAAACTAGTCCTTCACCGGTTTCGGACCAATTGAGCGGGGTGCGGCACTTCCGCCCATATAACGCTTCGAATGGGGCCATCTGAAGACTGTACTGGTAGCTGTTGTTGTAAGAAAACTCAGAAAACGGCAAACAATCTTCCCACTTGGCACCATGAGCCAAAACACAGGCGCGGAGTATGTCCTCAAGTATCTGGTATACCCTCTCGGTCTGTCCGCCCGTCTGCGGGTGGAAAGCCGTACTGAAGGAGAGTTTGGTTCCGAGAGCTTCTTGAAACTTCTTCCAGAATCTTGAGGTGAATTGCGTTCCGCAGTCGGACACGATCTCCTTGGAAACTCCATGGAGACTCACCACTCGATGAATATATAGACTGGCCAGCTGGCTGCCATCGTAGGTGGTGTTAACGGGGATGAAATGGGCCACCTTGGTCAAATGATCAACTATGACCCAAATGGAGTTATGACCATTATTCGACCGGGGCAACCCGGTGATGAAGTCCATGCCGACTTTATCCCACTTCCATTACGGCACTTGAAAAGGTTGCAGCAATCCAGCAGGTCGCTGGTGTTCAGCCTTGACTCGCTGGCATACATCGCATTTAGCGACATAGGAGCCAATTTCTCTCTTCATGCCATGCCACCAGAATCGTTCTCGGAGGTCTTGGTACATCTTGGTACCACCTGGGTGGATGGAGTACGGTGTGTCATGAGCCTCTTGTAGGATCAAGTCCTTAAGTTCGCCCTTGTTAGGTACGCATAAGCGCTTCCCATACCACAGTACTCCTTGCTCATCAATCGAGAATCCTGGGGCTTTGCCTTCTCGCACCTTCCTCTTGAGGCCTTCGATACTCTTGTGCCCCTTCTGGGCTTCCTTGATGTCGTCTGCCAGAGTAGGTTTGACTTCGAGGATGGCCAGGTATCCTGGTTCGACCATCTCAAGCCCGAAGCCCTCCACCTCTTCATACAAGACGGGTAACCTTTCCTTGAGCGTGACGTTCAAGGAGCCTGCCTTCCGGCTTAAGGCATCGGCTACCATGTTCGCCTTGCCGGGATGATACTGAATGCTGAGGTCGTAATCCTTGATTAACTCAAGCCATCTCCGCTGCCTCATATTCAGCTCCCTTTGGGTGAAGATATATTTCAGACTTTTGTGGTCCGTATATATCTCACATCGCTTCCCCAGAGGGTAATGTCGCCACGTCTTCAGAGCATGCACTATGGCTGCTAGCTCGAGATCATGGGTGGCGTAGTTCTCCTCATGCGGTCGCAGTTGCCGTGACAAGTATGCCACAACCCTGCCATCCTAGATGAGGACTCCACCGAGCCCGATTCCAGAGGCATCACAATATATCACGAATTCCTTGTTGATGTTTGGGGTAGCCAATACTGGGGCGGTAGTTAGCCTCTTCTTCAACTCCTGGAAACTTGCTTCACACGCCGGTGTCCAGTCGAACTTTCAGCCTTTCTTCAAGAGCTGAGTCATAGGTCGAGCGATGCTGGAGAATCCTTCTACGATCTTGCGGTAGTATCCCGCGAGCCCGAGGAAACTCCTGACATCCTTCACGTCCTTTGGCGATTCCCAGTTGGTCACTGTAGTAATCTTGGACTGATCTACGGCCAAACCGCTTGCCGTCAGAGTATGACCCAGAAATCCAACTTCGTTCAGCCAGAACTGACACTCTCGGAATTTGGCATAAAGTTGGTGCTCTCGAAGCTTTCCCAGAACTAACCTCAGGTGTTGCTCATGCTCCTCTTCGGACATGGAGAAGATTAATATGTCATCGATGAACACGACGACAAACTTGTCCAAATATTCCATGAAGACCTTGTTCAGGAGGTACATGAAGTAGGTTGGGGCATTTGTCAAACCGAAGGGCATGACTATGCATTCATATAGACCATATCGGGTCACGAATGCAGTCTTGGGTATATCTTCGGGTCGAATCTTCAACTGGTAATATCCCAATCGAAGATCGATCTTGGAAAATACCCTGGCCCCGTTTAACTGGTCAAACAGGTCTTCGATCTTGGGGAGCGGGTACTTGTTCTTAATTGTTCTTAATTGTGACTTCATTAAGAGAACGGTAATCGACGCAGAGTCGAATGGTACCATCCTTCTTCGAAACAAATAGAACATGTGATTCCCAAGGTGATGCACTCGGACAGATGAACCCTTTCCTCAGTTGCTCATCCAGCTGCTTCTTCAGCTCTGCTAGCTCTTCGGAACCCATCATGTAAGGCTTTTTGTATATAAGCCTTGATCCGGGCATGATCTCGATGATGAACTTGATGTCTCGGTCAGGAGGCATTCCGGGTAGCTCGTTAGGAAAGACATCCGAGTATTCACAGACTACAGGGACTTGATCAAGCTCTACCTCGGATAGATTGTTGACTCGAGGCACTTGAGCCGATACTGGCTCGGAGACAAACTTGACCTTGACCCCTTGGTTGCTTGTCATGGTAATGGCCCTGTTGGCACAGTCCAAAAGGCTCTGGTGCTTGGCCAACCAATCCATGTCGAGGATTACTTCTACACCTTGCGATTTAAGCACAATGAGGTCTGCCAAGAAACTCGTTCCATTGATAACTATCTCGACCCTTCTACACCCTAGGTTGGTCCTCAATACTGCTCCCGGGGTTCCATTGAGTAACAAAAGAATGCGAGGCACCACAATCAAACAACACTGTTGCTGGAGTTGAGTTGACGAGGAACGTACCCAGAATGCAGTCCGGGTCTTCCTGCGCCTCTTCTGCAGTGATGTGATTGATCCGGCCCCAGCCATTGAACTGCTGGTTGCGGGGGGGCTTGGTTCCTTCCAGGTGCACCTTGACCGGGGTTGGGTGCATTGGGACGCGGTGCATCGGGCTTCTTGTTGGGGCACTGCCTGGAATAGTGCCCGGTCTGACCACACCCAAAGCAGGTGACCTGCCCCGGATGGTTGGTCTTGACTCCACCATTGTTCGACGGGTTAACTACTGGCTTGGCTTGCTGCTGAGGCTGATAAGTCTAGCGGAACACCGGGTGCTTGTACTGCTGCTGCTGAAAGTTGGGTCTTGCAGGTGCTGACTGCCATGGTCTTGGTCTTGCGCTACTGGGTCCTCCACTGCCTATCAGTTTGCGCTTGCGGGTGTCGTCCATCGCACGATGCTTGTCTTCCAGCTTAAGCGCCTAGTTAACCAACTCACTGAAAGTCTGGCAGTCGCAAACCACCAGCTGGTATTGCAGGGACTGCTGTAACCCTTCCATGAAGCGTTCCACCTTAGCGGCCTTAGTGTTAACATCTTCGGGCATGTACCTCGACAAGAGGTTAAACTTCTGCAAGTACTCCTTAACAGTTCCAGTGCCCTGCCTCAAGGCTCGGAATTCCCGCTTCTTAATGGTCATCACTCCAGGTGGAATGTGAGCCGCGCGAAATCCTTCCTTGAACATCACCCAAGTGATGACTTGCCCTATCCGCATGAACTGGAATCCATCGCACCATGCCCAGGCGGTGCCTCCCAGACAGTGAGAAGCATAAAGGACCTTCTCATGATCGTCGGTGCACTTGACGAGCGCAAGGAGGTCTTCAATGGTGCGGATCCAGTCATCGGTGTCCAGTGGTTCAGTCATCTCCGTGAATATGGGGGGCGTAGTCCGCATGAACTCAGAAAGAGTAGAGCGACCATCGCCATTCCCATTCCGCGGCGGGTTGTCCACCAGGATTTGAGACAGCTGCTGAATAGCGGCATTGCTGGCTTGACGCTCCTCCCGAAGAGCTTGAAGGAACTGAGCCATCGTCAAGTTCTCAGGAGGAGGTGGTGGCGGAAGGTCTCTAGGCTGCTCGTGGTGAACTCCAGCGTGAGCTTCTCCTTCGGATTCCTGCGGCGTCCTTGAGGAGCCGGCGCCGGGGTTGCCGAAGGTGCTGTTGCGGGTTGCGTTCACCATCCCGTCATAGAAACAGACATGTCAAAATGCCACCTTGCCCGGGAATACAAGGATTCACTCCTAGTAAGAGGGGATCCAATGCGTGCATGTGCCAAGTTTTCAAAATCAAAGTTTTTGACAAACGGAAATTGCATTCATAAAAACTAGGTGATGTAGTCACTTACAGGCTGCCTAAGGCAATAGGTGACTTACATCATGCACACATACGTAAATTAGAAACGGATACATGGATACCCTATGCTCGGGGTACTCCTAATTGCCTACGCTAAATCCTACACGGCAGACTGCTCGGTCTCAAAGGCGGATTCAACAGGATCCTCATCTTTGTCCTCGTCTTCATCAACATCTTCTTCCTTTATAGGAGTGGAAGAAAGAATCCGCACATCACGGCGTCTCTTAGGCGAGGCGGCGAAGATCTCAGTGTACTCTTCCGCTGTCAGGCGGCGACTCCGAAGAGGGACTACCTGGATGGGTAACACACCACCCCTAGTAGCAACAGTTGTCCTTCCTTCAGGTGCACCTACCTTCTTTATCTTGCGGTTCTGCATCTTCTCAATGTGGAGCAGGCCCTTGACTAGGTGCAACTCTTGGCGAAGATTGGCTGATTCCTTAATCAGGAAGTGCGTCAGGGTGTCCGACGAGAGGCTGAAGTAGGTCGGAAACCTTAATGGCATCCCATCGTCCGTGGCTGGGGTGAGTGTCCAACTCCCATCCACTCCTTCCTTAATGAAAGGTAGGTGAAGGGTGATAGGCTCATTAGCCATCTCAGGGAGGATGCTGCGGAGACGCACGAGCGCCTCTCGTGCGGCTGTCTCCACTGCCAACATCAGCTCTCCCATCTGTGGTCCTTCGAAGAACCAACTAGACGGGGAGTCATTAGCCTTCACTATCACGTCCACGTGATATTCCTTAGTGTTGGCGTTGACCCAATGCTCGTGGTAAGGGAAAATGGGCGTGCGACGTACGTGGCACTTCTCGAGACAACCCACCAGGAGAAGTGGAAAGCCGGTCTCCAGAAATGTGTCAGGTACAGCAGCCAACTACAAGGTATAGGAGAGAAGTCAGAAGGTTGTATGTGGAAAAGTTTTGTGCAACGCTGGCGTTCTAACGTTCTCGGCTAACGTCCATGCTATCTAAGGCTTCCTATAGTCAGGATGGCTCTGATACCAGTTCTGTGGGGACCCCGACTAGCAAGTCGAGTTCGCCGTGCCCAATGACCCCAAGGATCAATGTTCACTGAACACAGATACTGAATAATAGAGTCTTACATCCAAGTACCAAAATGATTACATCAAACGACCAGAAGGTCGGGTTCAAGAGCGAGGCCTAAAGCCAATTAAACAGATACATCGAGTAGCGGAAACTCGTAAGGGCTAAGCGGTTCCCATGCCAACAAGCCTACACTGACAGGCATTCTGACTTGGAAGCGTCCTAGATCGCAGGTTTGTCTCCGACGGCGTACTCGTCGCCAAACTCCGGTCCTTCGATGTCTGGTCAATAATATAACCAGTGGCAAGCCAATGAGTACTTTGAATGTACTTGCAAACAGTCCATGATATGGACATCGATGGAGAAGAATAACAGTAACATGTATCTCTGGTGGAATGCAATTTGGTGGAATGATCAGGTATATGCAACAAGTTAAAGAACTACTCTTGAAGAACAGGTTACAGATATCGACATATCTGACAAGGGTTGAACACACCGGGTTCACCCTATATGCCAAGTCATCGGACTTGTCATAACCTCAATGTAATAATGAGGGCTAACTATCCGGGTTTACCCTATATGCCAAGTCATCGAACTTGGTCATATTATTGTGATTATCATAACAACACCTTTTTAACACCACACACACACACACTCTTGGTTTATGCGGAAACGCTGGACGTAGTTTAAGCAGCACCACCCAACTGTCCTTGACCGTGGACATGGCTATTCGAATAGTTTACACTCTGCAGAGGTAGTACGCTGGACCCACGAGAAACGGGAAACTTCCGTGTCATCCACGACTCGCGGTATATCACGTATACCTGAGGTAAGTACCTGATCATCATCTTTCCCCTGACGATACTAGACAAAGAGGTCCACTCGATTGGTACCCAGCCCACATGTTGTACATCTTACGAGCACCGACTCTGGACTGTATCAACCATGCAAGGACCAACGGTGTGCCTGGAACTCATAATAGTGGCATAGTCGTCCTACCTGGCACGACCCCATCACGAGAGTGACACCGATCATTCCCGCCACTAGTAATGTGGCTCTTTGCTAGTACCGACCAGAGTAATCAACAAAGCCCCGTCCCATAAAGGGGTATCGTGGTCGTACTGGTAAGGTTGGGACGGTCGACACATCATAAATCTAATCCCATTTCCGAAACCACACACGCAAAATACCCGGTGCATCACTTCACCAAAAGTGATCACCAACTCATCATCACCCTTGGGCATTAGTGGCACCCAACGGGGTTTTCATAAACTCTTGATTTAACTCATCCTCATGCGCATTATAATATGCTCTATCTTTACTTGTCAACATGGTATTAGCATGACCCTCAAGGGGTAGGGTCAAGCTCAATGCAATGATCTAACTTTAGTAACCCGCATGATAGTAGCGTGACCCTCATAGATGGTAAGATCAAGCTCATCATGCTCATGCTCCAACGAGCCATATGAATAACATCACTATCATGCAAGTGCTTCGGTGAAGCCTCCGGTACCATCACATCATTGATGAACCGGCACTCTGATCACATGCAACGGGAAAATACCATCTATACTAACATGCAACAATGTTTATGATCAAGTCATGGTCAAAGGTTGTTTGCCTTGGTCAGCTAGGTATCCGGGGTCTTCGACGTCTTCCGCTCCGGATCCTCCATCACTCGGTAACTCTACCGTCGAGAAAGGAATAAATAAATAATAGCTCACACCAAAACAGATCACAAGGTGCTTTTAAAAATGTTGCAAAGCTTGAATAAATTCAGTTTATTATTTTGGAAAATGTTTCCTATAGTTTTTATTAGCAAAGCATATTTATCTAAAAGCAAACAGAAGCAAAAAAATGCTTTTAATATCATTTTATTATACCAAAATAGTTTTTGTTTTTGATAAATGTCAAACACTACACAATCAATTACTACACATTTTTAGAAAATTACTGGTGGAAGAATCATATTTTTCTACTAGCTAAATAATTTTTTTAAAATCATTTAAGTTGCAGGTTAAAAATAAAAGGAAAAAGGCGAGGGGGGGGAAGACCCAGCCGGCCCAGCCAGCAGACCGGCCACCAGGCCTGCGCGGGCCAGGTTCAAACCTCACCTGTGGGCCCCTGGGGTCAGTGTGAGCGGCTGCGCGCGATGGCTGCCCAGGACACCGACAGGTGGGCTCCACCTGTTGGGTCCTTCTCCTACCTCCAGCCAGAGAGGTGGAGACGGACGCCGGCGAGGCTACCGTTGCCCTCAGTCCAATCTAGGAGCGGGAACGGGTCCCTCATTCCTCCGCCTACCTGCTCGTGGTCATGACGTCACCGGAGGTGGTCTAGGTCGCCGGCGACGAGGTGACCATGGTGGAAGGGTTTCGGGTTGGCATCGAGCTAGTGGCTAGGGGCACAGATTCGCTCGGGGAAATTGGGGGAAATGGTCCTGGCGTCGAGGGGAGCGTTTGGACATTACTGGGGAGGTTGGGACTAGCCGGGGCGACGTCCCCTTGCTGGAGGCTCTCTGTAGCGCGCCTAGAGCGCAGTTTTGGCATGCCACGGCATGCTAGCGCGCTCTGGGGCACTTGGGACGAGTCCTCCATGTTCCGAGTGTTGCTGGGAGTGTGCCTAGCCATTGTGTGTTAGTGGGAGCACGAGCTGGTCAAAGGAGGCAAGGAACACTAGTGTTGCCAGTACTGCCCTGCGGCTCAAATTGAAGTTCTTGTCACTAGTGCTTGGAGTTGGGGAGGGGCTGGTTGACCGGGTGCTCAGGGTGTTCTGGGGATCTAACTCACCAAGTTTGGGGCCTTGCCATCGGGTAAAACAGTGGCTAGGAGGGTTTTTACCTTCCTGTCAGTAGGTGTTCGACAGTGATTTGGGGTGCTTCCACTCCACCACTAGAACTGAAACTTAACAGGTTTGGTCTTGGGGTAAAAACATGGGGTTTCACAAATTTGAGCTCCATTGAACAAGTTTAGCTTTGTAAACTTGAAAATGCCTCATATAACCAGTACTGTCCTTTACAAAGGAATTGTGGCCAATAAGAGTCTGACAAATCGCATCTTTGGTGTGGAGTCCTCATTTGGGGTGTCTAACACTTCTGCAAAGTTTCAGCTCCATTGGAGAAACTTTGCAATATAGAGTTGTTCCAACTCTTCTCTGGACAAAGAGGGTTTTGGGATCATTAGGTGCACTTCCCCACCTTGGATCAGGGTGAGATATTATGTGAGCACCTAATATGGCTTGGGAGGGCTCCTGTAATTTTATGGGAATTTATTGAGATCATTTCCTTTGGAAACATCTCAAAAAGCTAAAATAGACAGAAATGGTTTTCAAGGTTTTACTAAAATAATATTAATATAAAATAGGGTTGAAAATATTATATATGGAAAATATATGTCCTTCTGAGCTTCCCTGAATTTACTCAGAATTTTCTAAGGCAGGAAAGCAATTTTCCTTGTGGGAATATCATTCCTGGCCTTAGAAACAGACATAAATATAAAATAGGAAAATAATATTTTAAATCACCAATTCATGTTTTTAATGAATGAAAATAATATTTGGATCATATCACCAACTTTGGTTGGAAGTGCCACTTGGCTTCATCAGCTAGTAGTGTATCCCAACATGATGAAGGTGATCTTGATAAAAAGGAAAAAGGGGTTTTGAAGAGAGCAAAATAATAAGTTTTTCATGGGTTTGAGTCATCAAGCAATCAAGCATTCACTCATACAAGGGCTGACATTGCACTCGCACCATTATTTGAAAATGTTTTAACAAGCTCTGATTTTTGCAACATGAAAATACTCGTGGTGAAAAACAGGGTGTCACACGGTGGATGAAGGAAGCTCGGCTCCTACCTTCACCATCGGCGCAAACCTCCCCCTAGACCAAGAGAAGGCATTGGTGGGTTTCCTTAGGGTGAACAAGGATGCATTCGCCTGGAGCACCTCCGACTTGGTGGGGGTCCCGAGGGACATAATTGAGCACCACCTCATGGTGTGCCTGAACGCGCGCCCAGTGAAGCAGAAGGCAAGCACGCATGCCCCGGAGAAGCAGGCGTTCATTGCTTAGGAGGTGCGCAAACTAAAGGAGGAAGGGGTCATTCGAGAGGTGCGCTACTCGGAATGGGTGGCCAATCTAGTGGTTGTCCCGAAAAAGTGCGGGAAGGAGCGCATGTGCGTCGACTTCACGAGCCTCAACAAGGCTTGCCCTTAGGACCCGTTCCTGCTACCACCCATCGACCAGATCGTGGATTCCACCGCGGAGTGCGATCTCCTGTGCTTCTTGGATGCATTCTCGGGCTACCACCAGATCAAGATGGTGGTGGAGGACGTCGAGAAGACAGCGTTCCTATCTCCATGTGGGGTATACTGCTACGAGTGCATGACCTTCGGGCTGCGGAATGCCGGGGCAACCTTCCAGCGGTTGATGCATATCGCTCTGGGACCGCAGCTCAGGAGGAACACATAGGCCTACATCGACAACATCGTGGTCTAGTCAAGGCAGGCAAAAATCCTGGTGGAGGACCTAGAGGAGACCTTCACCAGCCTAAGAGAGGTGAACCTGAAGTACAATCCCGAGAAGTGCGTCTTCGGGGTCCCATCAGGCAAACTGCTCGGTTTCCTGGTGTCGCACCAGGGGATCGAGGCAAACCGGATGAAGGTCAACGCCATAAACAAGATGAGCGGGCCCACAACCCTCAAGGAGATGCAGAAGTTGGTAGGGCGTGTTACCTCCTTGAGTCATTTCATCTCCAAGCTTGGCCAGCGGCCCTGTCTTTCTTCAAGATCATGAAAAGAAAGGGGCCCTTCGAATGGACCCTGGAGGACGACGCAACCTTCGATGAACTCAAGTGATACCTTACGAGCCCGCCGGTCATGGTGGCGCCTCGTCCACGGGATCCTTTGCTTCTGTACCTTGCTACCACCAGCGCCGCATTGGTGGCAGTAAGGGAGGAGAAAACCAGCAAGGGCACCACTTCGGGGAACCCCGGCGGGCCCCCACCCGCAGAGTCTGGGGGCTCACACGACTCCCGAGCTCAAATTCCCCCACAGGCAGAGGGACCCGAGGCTCGGACCGCAGGGTCGGGCCATGAGATGCTCAGCCCTCCTGAGGCCCGGCCCCTCCTCCAGATCGCGAGACTCCCTAACCTCCTGAGATCACTTAGGAGCATGATCCCCCGGGGGGCGCATCCTTGTCGAGCATCCTGTGTACTTCGTTAGCACGGTGCAGAGGGATGCGCGCTAGCGCTATCCCATGCAGCAGAAACTCCTTCTAGTGCTCCTCGTTGCTTCGCGCAAGTTGCGCCACTACTTTCAGGGGCACCCAATCAAGGTCGTCTCCACCTACCCATTAGAGAAGATCCTGCATAACCCAAACGCGGCGGGAAGGGTTGCTGAATGGAACATCGAGCTTCAGGGTTTCAACATTGAATTCAGCACTACCATGGTCATCAAGGCAGCGGCCTTGGCTGACTTCATGGCGGAGTGGACGGACGCACCAGACTGAGGGCTAGAAGGGAGCCAATCCCTTGCCCTCGGTGTGGAGGCACCCGAGGGATGGACCATGCACTTCGATGGAGCCTTCACACAGAGGAGCAGGGGCTGGAGTCGTGCTCACTTCGACAACGGGAGACAAGCTCCGCTACGTTGTATAGCTCTGGTTCCAGTGTGGGGATAAGGTCTCCAACAACATAGCGGCGTACGAGGGCCTCATAGCCAGCCTCAAAGCAGCACCGGCCTTGGGGGTCCGACGCCTCGCCGTGATGGGCGGCCAGCTTCTCGTCGACTTCTCCAACAAAGAGTACACTCCCAAGGACGAGCACATGGAAGCGTATCTGCAAGAGGTACGTAAGATTGAGAAAAGTTTTCAGGTCCTAGAGCTGCAGCATGTCCCGTGTGGCAAGAACAAGGAGGCGGACGACATCGCCAAAAGAGCTTCGTGTAGCGAGGCTCAAGAGCCAGGCGTCTTCGAGGAGCGACTCTTCAAGCCTTCCGCGACACCGTCTCCTGAGGGCCCGACACCACGTGGAGAGGAGCTTCCCCCAGCACCGCCCTCGGGGGCTCCAGATTGCGGCCAAGACTTGGGGGCTCGACTGCTCCTGGCCCTGGAGGTGTGGGCCGATGATTGGATGTAGGAACTCGGGGCATACTTGCTCCACGGCACATTTCCGGAGAGGGAGGAAGAAGCGGAGCACATAGCTCGACAAGCCTCGACGTACTGCTTACAGGACGCCGACTTGTACCGCAGGCGCCCAAAAGACGTCGCGTTGCGGTGCATTTCCAAGGAGCGGGGGCACGAACTACTGGCCGACATCCACGGAGGGGACTGTGGGCATCACTCGTCTTTGTGCACGCTCGCAGGTAAGGCAATCAGGTTAGGTTTCTACTGGCCTACAGCGTTGGACGACGCCACCGAGTTGGTCCGGTCTTGTGAGACCTGCTAGTTGCATGCCAAGCAGATCCACCAGCCCGCACACGGCCTCCAGACCATTACGCTTTCCTGGTCCTTCGCGGTCTGTGGTCTGGACATACTGGGGCCCTTCCCGCGGGCGGCGGGCGGCTTCTTCTACCTCTACGTCGCCATCGACAAATTCACCATGTGGGCGGAGGTGGAGCCCGTGCGCACCATCCCTGCCGTGTCGGCCGTCAAATTCATCAAGGGCCTCGTGAGCCACTTCGGCGTCCCCAACTGCATCATCATCGACAACGGTTCGCAGTTCACCAACCAACTCTTTAGGACTTACTTTGCTAACCTAAGAACGTAGGTATGCTATGCATCGTCGGCCCACCCGTGGAGCAATGGCCAGGCGGAGCATGCAAACATAGAGGTCCTGCGAGGCCCCAAGGTGAGGAGCTTCAAGAAGAAGCTTGAAGCTTGTAGCTGGGGTTGGGTCGGCGAACTCCCGTCGGTGCTGTAGTCCATCCACACTACCGCGACTAATCCCACCAGCCAAACCCCATTATTCCTCGTCTATGCAGCCGCGACGGTCCTTCCCCATGAGATCAAGCACCGGTCCCCGTGGGTCATGGCGTTCGATGAGGAGCGTCAGGAGGCTGCGCGGGGGACGGACCTGGTGCTTGGAGAGGAGGCACGCCGCCGGGCCTCACTCTGAGCCGCGAGGTACCAGCAGGCCTTACGGCGCTATCACTGCCGCAACATCCGCTCCAGGACCCTTGAAGTCGGCGACCTCATCCTGAGGCGGGTTCAATAGAGGGAGGGCTTGCATAAGCTTTCCCCCATGTGGAAGGGCCCATTCAAGGTCATCCATGTATCCAGGCCTAGCACCGTGCGCCTGGAAACTAAAGACGGAGTTCCCATCCAGAACACGTGGAACATCCAACATCTTCGGAACTTCTACCCGTAACCCCTCTGCACCGCCTCTGCATCGTCCTTCAATCCTTTCGGAACCTACTTCATCCCGTGACACTCTCACGTAATAACGAGCTGTGGCTGTATATTCCCGGGGCCCCCCGAGGACGCGGAGGGGTCCCTCCCATGCCTAGTGGCACGCCTACGCTCCGCGCTGGGGAGAAGACGGAGGCAATCAAATTAGTCCGCCAATGACTATGCCCGCAGCTGGCAAGGAAATCAACACAGTCCACCAATGACTATGCTCGACCCAAAAGGAATCAGGCGCCTATGCCTCGTGGGTAGGGACAGTCGCGAGGCCAACGCATCCTGCAACCTCCCAGATACACCCCCACCGTGACACTCTCACATAATAACGAGGTGCGACTCTATACGCCCGGGGCTCACCGAGGACGCGGAGGGGTCCCTCCCACGCCTAGTGGAAGCCCTATGCTCCATGCTGAGGGGAGACGGAGGCGGAGAATAGATTAGGCGCCAGACGCGGATTTCATTTTATTTTCTCTTTCTTGGATTTGCTGATATTTACCAAATCAAACTCAGGGCTGTTCCAAATGAAGTCTTTACGAAAACTTGTTTTCTTGGCTATTCTTTGTAGTGCACTCTCTTCCTCTAAGTCAGCATTTGCCTGCCCCCCCCCACCCGCTCGTACCCCGTGAGCGGCGGCTGGGGCACGGTGCCGACACCTCGCCAAGGCCTTGGCGCCTGGACCCTCGTGTGGCACTCACGGACAAGTCGGCAGACTCATGCCATCTGATACTCGCTCAAGAGTCCCATTTACGGCTCGACGCGCCATCCCGGAGATGGAACAAAATTTGGTCTTTTCTTACAACAGTTGTTTCTCTTGGGACAGCTTGACAGTCTAAGGGGGCTCCTGAGCATCGCGCCTAAGGATCCTCACCGCTCACAAAGCCACCTAGCTACCCTGGTGCCGTCCAGGCACATTCGGTTAGCATCAGAGGTGTTAGGGCCTTTCCCTGTGAGGATGGACCTTGGTAACGGGTCGTGCCTCACGACGGTAGGGAAATCTGCGGGACTATGACGTGTCGATGTAGAGACACTTGAATGTCTAAGGGGGCTCCTAAGCATCGCGCCTCAGGAGCTTTACCGGTCACAAAGCCACTTGGACACCCTGGTGCCGTCCAGGCACATTTGATCGGTATCAGGGGTGTCAGGGCCTTGCCTCGTGAGGAACGACCTTGGTAACGGGCCGCGCCTCACGACGGCAGGGAAATGTGTGTTACTTGGGCCTGCTGACATAGAGCATCGACCCACTTCTCCCGCAACGAGGAGGAGCCAACCGAGCAACAAGCCCCTTGAACGCTATAACCACGCCTCACAACCAAAGAGGTTCACTGCAAGCACACCGAGCTAAGTATCCAAACTGACCAAACGCAACAGTACTAATAAAAGGTGCGGTCTCCCAAATCCATTACATGGACGAAGGGCCCTTCCTTGTTTTTCATGGACGCAGGGTTAGAAGTAAGGACGAGACAGCTAGCGACAGAGGTCCCAAGGGGGCTGCCGCTGCTCGCGTCCGACACCCGCGCACCGGCACTTAGTTTGTGCCCTCCTCCTCCTTCATGGGCACCATAGGAGCACAGGAGCGGCATGGTCATGGCTGTTGTCGCTGATGTCGCTCGGGGTCCCTCCGAAGGGGGTGTCGCTATTGCCGGAGGTGGGCTCATCTACAAGATTGCCACGGCCGGCGTCCTCCGGGAGCAACCTAGACGCTCGCCCTCTTCCCAATGATCTAGACGAAGAGCGTCGCCTACCCGTCATACTTGAAGTGGAGGTAGCGCCTCCCCTTCAGGCCTCGAGCGCGGGCAAACGTCTGCCACCCGTGGTTCAGGTACACATAGCCGTGGGGGCTGACCTCGACCTCCACCCGGGACGCCCCACCATAACAGTCGTCGCCCTGCAACGAGAGTCCTGGGAGCCCGCCGGTCAACAACACCTTCGCGAAAAGGTTAGGGAGCTGGAACCATGTGATTTTTGGCCTATTCACCCACATCATGAACTCCATCTCCGTGTCAGTTGAATGAAGCCACGGGCGTGGCGGCCGGGTGGCCACCGCCGACCTCCCACCTCGGCCACTGCGGATGCTCGTCCCAATCGGCACCCCACCGGTGCCGCCGATGGTGATTCCAGGGCAGGCGAAGCCACGACTGCGCCCGCCGGAGACCGCTATCGACACCGCCGCGTACTTCTGAGGGCTGCCGCGGCCCCTCTTGGGTGGTGGAGTGGCGAAATCTCCCCCGGAAGCCTTCCCCTTCCCGGCAGCGGAATACTTCCTCACCGGCGCCATGCTGGGGGGGTGGAGGGCTCGAGGTGCAACATGAAGAAGACATAGACAATGTGCACCTTATCGCCTTTGTGAGGTCAAATACATGGTCGAGGGCAGATTGGCGTCCCTACGCGTTCCTGGGCCCATGCGGTTCATGAGGAAGTGCGCCAGCGTGATGTGTGTAGAGGTGACGTCCCCAAGGAGCGATGATGGCTCGCGCAGCGCCTCAGTGTCGCGTCAGTTTGTCCAGGCGGGTCAACGAGTGCCTCGGGAACTTGGAGTGTTGCCACTTGGCTGCGCGGCGCATGTGAAGCCTGGTCCTTAGAATTTTAGGGCCCGTGACTCTTCAGACCACCCTCAAGGCTTCGCCAAGAAGCCAGCCCAGGCGCACCTTGGGCCCGGGGGCTACTCCCGGTGTTCTGGGAATGGTGGTACCCGGACCTGCCTGCGTGCGGCCGAGGGTTGTCCCACTTCATCAACCAAAAACCAACAAGCCCGACACCACTCAAGGCAAGGCCCTCGAGAGGGGCCAAGCCTCGCGAGAAGGAGCAACATCAAGACCCGGAGGGGGCGTCCTCAGGACCCTTTGGAGCAACGGATATTCCAAGGCGAGACCCGGCCTCACGAGTCTAGGCTGATGCGGGGGAAGGACAAGCGAGCAGCAGACAACAGGATGGTGCAATTCCCCCTTTAGTGCAAAGGGGGCGAGGACGCACGCAGGTCTCCTAGGCATCTCCCAAAGGTTTCCATTCTGTTGCAACAAGGGCACCACCGTCTGCGAGCAGGACAGGCGTCATCCCTGGACCCGTCCTTGCTACATGACATCCACTTTGTAGGTGAAGAATACTTTTGGACAGGGGAAGCATGTTCCCCTGTCCCCCTTTAAATTGGTCGTTGTGGGATCCCTTCCCGCCGAAATGATAAGGGAAGAGGATCAGGGCCACCACTATATATAGAGAGAATAGGTTACTGGCACCACACAAAGGCCACCTAGCCTCCGGAGGCCCTCGAACAATGTACTAGTTCATCCAACAACCTCCACGTGAGGCAATCCACCAAAGCAGGAGTAGGGTATTACGCTTCCCAGCGGCCCGAACCTGGGTAAACTGCCGGGTTCTGTGTATGCCTCACCATGAGTGAGTTCTCTGCCATCCCCAACGATTAGCGACACAGGCGAATCAAAGCTGCCTAGTGGCCTCTGATACGTCCATTTTGCATCATGTTTTCATGTCGATATTTATCGCTTATTTGGATGTTATTTCACTTCACGGTACTATTCTTATGCCTTTTCTCTCTTATTTTGCAAGGTTTACATGAAGAGGGAGAATACCGGCAACTGGAATTCTGGCCTGAAAGTGGAGCAACGTTGAGATACCTATTCTGCGCAACTCCAAACACCGTGAAAATCAACGAGGATTTTTTTCCCGATTTATCAAAAATAATGGGCCGAAGAAGTGCCATGGAGGCGCTACGGGGTGGCCCCAAGCCTGCAAGGCGCGACCACCCCCCCAGGCCGCGCCTTAGGGGCTTGTGGGCAACCCACTGGCCCACTGGCCCACCTCTTTTGCTATATGGAGGGTTTCGTCCAGGAAAAAATCACAGAGGAGCTTATTCGTGGTTTCGACGCTGCCACGAGGCGGAACTTGAGCAGAACCAATCTTGAGCTCCGGCAGGACGATCCTGCCGGGGAAACTTCCGTCCCGGAGGAGGAAATCATCGCCATCGTCATCACCAACACTCCTCTCGTCGGAGGGGACTCATCTCCATCAACATCTTCATCAGCACCATCTCATCTCCAAATCCTAGTTCATCACTTGTAACCACTCTCCGTTTCACGACTCCGATTGGTACTTGTAAGGTTGCTAGTAGTGTTGATTACACTTTGTAGTTGATGCTAGTTGGATTATTTGGTGGAATAGTTTATGTTCAGATCCTTGACGCTACTCATTACCTCTCTGATCATGATTATGATTATGCTTTGTGAGTAGTTACTTTTGTTCCTGAGGACATGATATGAGTCATGCTAATAGTAGTCATGTGAATTTGGTATTCGTTCGGTATTTTGATATGTTGTATGTTGTTTTTCATCTATTGGTGTTATGTGAATGTCGAATACATAACACTTCACCATTATTTGGGCTTACAGGAAGGCATTGGGAAGTAGTAAGTAGATGATGGGTTGCTAGAGTGACAGAAACTTAAACCCTAGTTTATGCGTTACTCCGTAAGGGGCTGATTTGGATCCACTAGTTTAATGCGATGGTAGACTTTGTCTTAATTCTTCTTTTGTAGTTGCGGATGCTTGCAAGAGGGGTTAGTCATAAGTGGGATGCTTGTCCAAGTAAGGGCAGTACCCAAGCGCTGGTCCACCCACATATCAAACTATCGAAGTAACGAACGCGAATCATATGAGCATGATGAAACTAGCATGAAAGAAATTCCCGTGTGTCCTCGGAAGCGTTTTTCCTCCTATAAGACTTTGTTCAGGCTTGTCCCTTGCTACAAAAGGGATTGGGCCACCTGGCTGCAACGTTGCTACTTTTGTTACTTTTTGCTCGCTATGAATCATCTCACCACACAATCACTTGTTACCGATAATTTCTGTGCTTGCAGATAATTCCTTGCTGAAAACCACTTGTCAGATCCTTTTGCCCCTCGTTGGGTTCGACACCCTTACTTATCAAAAGGACTACGATTGATCCCCTATACTCGTGGGTCATCAAGACTCTTTTCTGGCGCCCTTTCCGGGGAGTGAAGCACCTTTGGTAAGTGGAACTTGGTAAGGAAAAATTCATATAGTGTGCTGAAATTTATTGTCACTTGTCACTATGGGTACTAATCCTTTGAGGGGCTTGTTCGGGGTATCTTCACCTCGAACGGAAGCACGAATGGTTGCTCCTCAACCTACTGCACCTACTGAAAATATTTGCTTTGAATTTCCTTCGGGTATGCTTGAGAAACTGCTGGCTAATCCTTTTGCAGGAGATGGAACATCACATCCAGACTTGCATCTGATCTATGGAGATGAAGTTTGTGGTTTATTTAAGCTTGCAGTTTTACCCGAGGATGAGGTCAAGAAGAAGGTCTTTCCTTTATCTTTGAAGGATAAGGCGTTGACATGGTATAGGCTATGTGATGATACTGGATCATGGGACTACAATCGGTTGAAATTGGAATTTCATCAAAAGTTTTATCCTATGCATTTAGTACATCATGATCGGAATTATATTTATAATTTTTGGCCTCGTGACAAAGAAAGCATGGCTCAAGCTTGGGGGAGGCTTAAATCAATGCTATATTCATGCCCAACCATGAGCTCTCGAGAGAAATTTTCATTCAGAACTTCTATGCTCGGCTTTCTCATGATGATCGCACCATGCTTGATACTTCTTGTACCGGTTCTTTTATGAAGAGAGATATTGACTTCAAATGGAATTTATTGGAGAGAATTAAACGCAACTCTGAAGATTGGGAGCTTGGAGAAGGTAAGGAGTCAGGTATGAATTTCACATTTGATTGCATTAAATCCTTTGTTGAGACAAATACTTTTTGTGACTTTAGAGCTAAGTATGGACTTGACTTTGAGATAGTAGCTTCATTGTGTGAATCCTTTGTTGCTCGTATATATTGATCTCCCAAAGAGAAGTGGTTTAAATTTCATCTTCCTTTAGAAGTAAATGTAGTTAAACCCACTCTAGTTGAAGAGAAAGTCATTGCCTATAATGATCATGTGGTACCCAATGCTTACATTGAGAAACCACCTTTCCCTGTTAGGATAAAGGATCATTCTAAAGCTTCAACTGTGATACGTAGAGGCTATATTAGAACACCTACACCCCCTGAGCAAATTAGAGTTGAACCTAGCATTTCTATTATCAAAGATCTTCTATCTGAAGAAGTTGCGGGACATAATATTCACTTCCGTGAAGATGCTGCTAGAATTGCTAAACCTCACATTAGAGACAAACATAGGCCCGTTGTTGGCATGCATGTGGTTTCTGTTAAGATAGGAGATCATTGTTACCATGGTTTATGTGACGTGGGTGCTAGTGTTAGTGCAATACCTCAATCCTTATACGATGAAATCAAAGATGAGATTGCACCTGTAGAGATAGAGCATATTGATGTCACTATTCAGCTTGCCCATAGAGATACTATCTGCCCTGTGGGAATTGTTAGGGATGTTGAAATCTTGTGTGGTAAAATGAAGTATCCTGTTGATTTCCTCGTTCTTGCTACCGCACAAGATAGCTTTTGTCCCATCATATTTGGTAGACATTTTCTCAATACCGTCAATGCTCATATTGATTGTGAGAAGCAAACTGTCACTGTTGGCTTTGAAGGAGTGTCACATGAGTTCAATTTCTCTAAGTTTGGTAGACAACCTCATGAAAAGGAGTTGCCTAGTAGGGATGAAACTATTGCCTTAGCCTCTATTGTCGTGCCCCCTACTGATCCCTTAGAGCAATACTTTCTGGAGCATGAAAATGATATGCATATGGATGAAAGGGATGAGATAGATAGAGTTGTCTTAGAACAATATCATATCCTTAAGAATAACTTGCCTGTTGAACTACTTGGGGATCCACCCCCACCCAAGGGTGATCCTTTGTTCAAGCTTAAACAGTTGCCTGATACTCTTAAGTATGCCTATCTTGATGAAAAAGAGATATATCATGTTATAATTAGTGCTAGCCTCTCGGAGCATGAAGAAAAGAAGTTACTAAAAACTCCGAGGAAGCACCATGCTGCTATTGGATATACTCTTGATGATCTTAAGCGCATTAGTCCTACCCTATGCCAGCACAAGATTAAAACTGATCCTGACTTCAAACCAGTTGTTGATCATCAAAGGAGATTAAATCCTAAGATGAAAGAGGTAGTGAGAAAAGTAATACTAAAGCTCCTCGAAGAAGGTATCATTTATCCTGTTGCTCATAGAGATTGGGTGAGTCCGGTGCATTGCGTTCCTAAGAAGGGAGGCATTACCGTTGTCCCTAACGATAAGGATGAATTGATCCCACACAGGATTATCACTGGCTATAGGATGGTGATCGATTTTAGGAAACTGAATAAAGCCACTAGGAAAGATCATTACCTTTGCCTTTTATCGACCAAATGCTAGAAAGACTATCCAAACACACACACTTCTGCTTTCTAGACGGTTATTCTGGTTTCTCCCAAATACCAGTTGCACAATCTGATCAGGAGAAAACCACTTTCACCTGCCCTTTCGGTACCTTTGCCTATAGACGTATTCCTTTTGGCTTATGTAATTCACCTGCCACCTTTCAAAGATATATGATGGCTATATTCTCTGACTTTTATGAAAAGATTTTTCAGGTTTTCATGGATGATTTCTCCGTTTATGGGTCTTTCTTTGATGATTGCCTCAGTAACCTTGATCGAGTCTTGCAGAGATGTAAAGACACCAATCTTGTCTTGAATTGGGAGAAGTGTCACTTTATGGTTAATGAAGGCATCGTATTGAATTCGATAAGGCTAAGGTTGATTCAATCGAGAAAATGCCATACCCTACAGATATCAGAGGTATAAGAAGTTTCCTTGGTCATGCTGGTTTCTATAGAAGGTTCATCGAAGACTTCTCTTACCAATCTCTTACAAAAGGATATTCCTTTTGTTTTTTATGGTGATTGTGAGGAAGCCTTCGAAATACTTAAGAGGGCTTTGATAACCGCACCTATTGTTCAACCACCTGATTGGAACTTTCCTTTTGAGATCATGCGTGACGCTAGTGATTATGCTGTTGGTGTTGTTCTATGGCAAAGAGTTGATAAGAAGTTGAATGTTAGTCACTATGCTAGTAAAACTCTAGACAGTGCCCAAAGAAACTATGCCACTACGGAGAAGGAGTTTTTAGCAGTCGTGTTTGCATGTGAAAAGTTCAGGTCTTACATAGTTGATTCGAAAGTCATTATTCACACTGATCATGCTGCTATTAATTACCTCATGGAGAAGAAGGACGCTAAACCTAGACTTATCAGATGGGTTCTCTTGCTACAAGAATTTGATTTGCACGTTGTCAACAGAAAGGGTGTTGATAACCCAGTAGGAGATAACTTGTCTAGGTTGGAGAACGTTCTTGATGACCCAGAACCTATTGATGATAGCTTGCCCGATGAGCAATTGAATGTCATCAATGATTCACGTAGTGCACCATGGTATGCTGATTATGCGAACTATATCGTTGCCAAATACATACAACCTAGTTTCATGTACCAGCAAAAGAAGAAATTCTTCTTTGACTTGAGACATTACTTCTGGGAGGATCCTCACCTTTATAAGGAAGGAGTAGATGGTGTTATTAGATGTTGTGTACCTGAACATGAACAGGGACATATCCTACAGAAGTGTCACTCCGAGACCTACGGAGGACACCATGCGGGAGATAGAACTGCGCACAAGGTATTGCAATCAGGTTTCTATTGGCCCACTCTCTTCAAGTATGCCCGTAAGTTTGTCTTGTCTTGTGACGAATGTCAAAGAATAGGTAATATTAGCAAACGTAAGGAAATTCCTATTAACTATTCACTTGTCATCGAACCATTTGATGTCTGGGGCTTTGATTATATGGGACCTTTTCCCAAATCCAACGGGTATACTCACATCTTAGTTGTTGTTGATTATGTCACTAAGTGGGTAGAAGTTATCCCTACTAGTAGTGTTGATCACAACACCTCTATAAAGATGCTGAAAGAAGTTATCTTCCCTAGATTTGGAGTCCCTAGATATCTAATGACCGATGGTGGTTCACACTTCATTCATGGTACTTTACATAAAACGCACACTAAGTACGATGTCAACCATAGAATTGCGTCTCCCTATCACCCTCAGTCCAGTGGTCAAGTAGAGCTAACTAATAGGCAGATTAAACTAATTCTGCAAAAGACTGTCATCAGGTCTAGAAAGAATTGGTCAAAGAAGCTCGATGATGCACTATGGGCTTATGGAACTGCCTATAAAAATCCCATGGGCATGTCTCCGTACAAAATGGTGTATGGGAAAGCATGTCACTTACCTCTTGAGCTAGAGCATAAAGCTTATTGGGCAATCAAAGAGCTAAACGTTGATTTCAAACTTGCTGGTGAGAAGAGGTTATTTGATATTAGGTCGCTTGATGAGTGGAGAACTCAGGCATATGAGAATGCCAAGCTTTTCAAAGAGAAGCTTAAGAGGTGACATGATAAGAGGATACAAAAGCGTGAGTTCAATGTAGGTGATTATATCTTGCCATATAACTCTCGTTTAAAATTCTTTGCAGGCAGGCTTCTCTCTAAATGGGAAGGTCCCTATGTTGTTGAGGAAGTATATCATTCCAGTGCTATCAAGATCAACAACACGGAAGGTAACTGTCCGAGAGTGGTAAATGGGCAGAGAATCAAGCATTATATCTCAGGTACTCCCATAAATGTTGAAAGAAATATTGTCAATACCATAACTCCGGAAGAATACCTAAGGGATTTTTATCAGCCTGTTTTAGACTCCGAAAACGAAGAGGTATGTAATTCGGTAAGAAAACAGAGTCCAAAACTTTCCCATTAGGAAATTTTCTCCGTTTTGGATTATTTGAAAAAATACAAAAATTGGAAGTAGTCCAGAAAGTGCGCGAGGAGGCAACAAGCCTGCACGACGCGGGCCCACCCCGTGGCCGCGCCGTGAGGGCTTGCGGCCACCTCGTGCGCCTCCCGGACTCCGTTTTTTGAGGGGGACTCCTTCTGGTTTGGAAAAACATCATTATATATACTTCCGTTTGGTCTGACCCCTACATCACGCAAATTTCCTCTGTTTTTCGTTTGGAGCCTTTTTTCTGCCGCAGATCTAAGTCAAGATGTCTTCTCAGGATTCAGAGGGGGAGAGCTATGTAGTTGATTACCTTGCTAACCCCAAGGTCTATGGAGACTTGGATCTGGACGCACGCATGTGGAGTTCAAGAAGTCGAGCCTCCCTGACTCAAGGAAGAAGCCTAAGACCTTGTTTATCCCTACTCGTTTCTTGGAGGAGAGTAAGCAAGAATTATGCCAAAGAGTGTTGAAGCTTGAGGAGGAAAATGATGATCTGAGGGAGCTGAACTTTATGCTCAAGTGGAAATTAGACAAGCTCAAGACCGCTTCAACAACTCCTCCACCTTCACCACCAAAGGAAGACAAGTGAGCATTGGTATGGGCAATCCCCTTGGCTTGTGCCAAGCTTGGGGGAGTTGCCCCGGTATCGTATCACCATCACATCTTTTGCCTTTACCTTTGTTGTAGTTTTCCTTTTCAGTTTTCTTTTTCTTTAGTAGTTAAAAAGTCTTAGTGTTTTAGTCTTGAGTTTTGCTTTCTGTCACCCCTGATGTATTCTCGCTCGTGAGCCATATAATAAAAAGTGTCTTAGTTGAAGGGTGTTGCCTCTTGCTATGATCAAAAGACTGAGAATTGAACAAAAGCATGAAAGATCATGTACTGATCTTATGGGAAGTGATAGCTTCACATATAAAAAGAATGAGGATTGAAACTTGTTGAGGGTAGGCAAACGTAGACCTTGGTCATTGTTGCAATTAATAGGAAGTGATAAAGAAGGAGAGGTTCACATACAAATATATCATCTCTGACACCATCTATGATTGTGAACACTCACTAAACTATTGCATGCCTAGAAGTAGATGTTGGACAAGGAAGACAACATAATGAATTGTGTTTGCTTGGCTCTGAACAATGTTATATGATTACAGATCCCTTAGCATCCGACGATTGCTTCCACCTCATGTTAGCCAAACCTCCCGCGCTAAGTAGAGATACTACTTGTGCATCCATAAACCTTCAAACCAGTTTTGCCATGAGTATCCACCATACCTACCTATGGATTGAATAAGATCCCTCAAGTAATTTGTCATCGGTGCAAGCAATAAAAATTTCTCTCCAGTATGTATGATCTATTAGTGTGTGGAAAATAAGCTTTATACGAACATGTGATGAGGACGACATAAAAGCGAGAGACTGCATAATAAAGTTCTTTATCACAGGAGGCAATATAAAGTGACGTTCCTCCGCACTAAGTGGCCACGCATCCAAACCTCAAAAGAGCATGACAACCTCTGCTTCCCTATGCGAACGGCCTATCTTGTACCTTTACTTTTTTCCCCTGAAAGAGTCATGGTGATCTTCACCAATTCCTTATTTCGCCTTTATCTTGGCTAACGTCATATGCTTGGGAAAGATCTATATTCATATGTCAACTTGGAGGTGAGTATTCACGAATTATTATTGTTGACATTACCCTTGAGGTAAGCAGTTGGGAGGCAAAACTGTAAGCCCCTATCTTTCTCTGTGTCCAGCTGAAACTTTGATCAAATGTGTACCACGTGAGTTGTAGCAATTGTAGAGAACGAAAGAATGATTGAGTATGTGGATTTGGTTTACAAGCTCTTATTTGACTCTTCCTGATGTTGTGATAAATTGCAATTGCTTCAATGACTAAAGGCTATCGGTTGTTACTTCTCGGTAAGGTTCTTGATCCATGCTTTACTTTGTGAAGGAATTATCACTTTAGCATGAGAGATTATATGTTGGTATTGCTGATCCGATCTTGATCATGATGCATGCATGTTCGTATCTTGTTTTGTCGACACCTCTCTCCCTAAACATGTGGACATTTTTATTGAGCTCGGCTTTCTCTTGAGGACAAGAAGGTCTAAGCTTCGGGGAGTTGATATGTCCATTTTGCATCATTTTTTCATGATGATATTTATCGCTTCTTTGGCGGTTATTTCACTTCATGGTACTATTCTTATGCCTTTTCTCTCTTATTTTGCAAGGTTTACATGAAGAGGGAGAATACCGGCAACTGGAATTCTGCCCTGAAAGTGGAGCAGAGTTGAGATACCTATTCTGCGCAACTCCAAACGCCGTGAAAATCAACGGGTATTTTTTCCCGATTTATAAAAAATACTAGGCCGAAAAAGTGCCGGAGGGGCGCCAGGGGGTGGCCACAAGCCTTCACGGCGCGACCACCCCCCAGACCGCTCCATAGGGGTTTGTGGGAAACCCATTGGCCCACTGGCCGCCCAGTTTTGCTATACGGAGGGTTTCGTCTAGGAAAAATCACAGAGGAGCTTATTCGTTGTTTCGCCGCCGCCACGAGGCGGAACTTGAGCAGAACCAATCTAGAGCTCCGGCAGGACGATCCTGCCGGGGAAACTTCCCTCCCGCATGAGAAATCGTCGCAATCGTCATCACCAACACTCCTCTCGTCGGACGGGACTGAACTCCATCAACATCTTCATCAGCACCATCTAATCTCCAAACCCTAGTTCATCACTTGTAACCAATCTCCGTTTGCGACTATGATTGGTACTTGTAAGGTTGCTAGTAGTGTTGATTACTCTTTGTAATTGATGCTAGTTGGATTATTTGGTGGAAGAGTTTATGTAAAGATCCTTGACGCCACTCATTACCTCTCTGATCATGATTATGATTATGCTTTGTGAGTAGTTACTTTTGTTCCTGAAGACATGGAATAAGTCATGCTAATAGTAGTCATGTGAATTTGGTATTCGTTCGGTATTTTGATATGTTGTATGTTGTTTTTCCTCTAGTGGTGTTATGTGAACGTCAACTACATAACACTTCACCATTATTTGGACCCAGAGGAAGGCATTGGGAAGTAGTAAGTAGATGATGGGTTGCTAGAGTGGCAGAAGCTTAAACCCTAGTTTATGCGTTACTCCGTAAGGGGCTGATTTGGATCCACTAGTTTAATGCTATGATTAGACTTTGTCTTAATTCTCCTTTCGTAGTTGCGGATGCTTGCGAGAGGGGTTAATCATAAGTGGGATGCTTGTCCAAGTAAGGGCAGTACCCAAGCGTTGGTACACCCACATATCATACTATCAAAGTAACGAACGCGAATCATATGAACATGATGAAACTAGCATGACAGAAATTCCCGCGTGTCATTGGGAGCGTTTGTCCTCCTATAAGACTTTGTTCAAGCTTGCCCCTTGCTACAAAAGGGATTGGGACACTTTGCTGCACCGTTGCTAGTTTTGTTACTTGTTGCTCGCTACGAATCATCTCACCACACAATCACTTGTTACCGATAATTTCAGTGATTGCAGATATTTCCTTGCTGAAAACCACTTGTCAGATCCTTCTACTCCTCGTTGGGTTCGACACTCTTACTTATCGAAAGGACTACGATTGATCCCCTATACTTGTGGGTCATCAGCCTCCGCACGCGCCCCTGAGTTCGAATCTTAAGGGTTTCGTGAAGCCCGAAATCCGATAAGTGGTTTCAGAAAGGGGATTAGATTTAAGATTTGTCGATCGTCCCAATCTTACATGTGCGACCATGATACCCCTTTATGCGACGTGGCTGTGTTGATTACTCTGGTCGTGCTAGCAAGGAGCCCGTATTACTAGTGGCGGGAGTGATATGGTTACTCTCATGATGGGGTCGTGCCAGGTAGGATGACTATGCCATTGTTTACGTGTTCCGGGCACACCGTTGGTCCCTGCATGGATGATACAGTCTAGAGTTGGTGCTCGTAAGACGTACGTCATGTGGGATGGGTACCAATCGAGTGGACTCTATGTCTAGTGTCATGAGGGGAAAGGCATTGATCAGGTACTTACCTCGGGTATGTTATATACCGTGAGTCGTGGATGACACGGAAGTTTACCGGATCTCGTGGGTATAGCGTAAAACCATTGCACAGTGTCAAACTATTCGAATAGTCATGTCTATGGTCAAGGACAGTTGGATGGTGCTGCTTAAACTAAGTCTAGTATTTTCCGCATTAACCATGTGTGCATGTGTATAAAGGTGTCACCTGAGAGAGTGATTACTTGGTCATGTTTGGTGACTTGACATGAAGGATGAACATGAGGTGTTCAGTCCTCGGTGTATCTAAGTTGATACGGGTAACCTGTTCCTATGGTTACTACTTACTTATTGAAGCATGACTATCTAGTAAATGACCATGTTTACGCCTTTATAAAACTTGCTTTCTGCAAAGGCTGCATTATACTTCATTTTGCACTCATTTAGATAATCCGCGTCATGGGCTCTTTGTGAGTACAATCAAAGTACTCATTGGCTTGCCACTCGTTATTTTATTGACCAGACATGGAGGAACCAGAATATGGAGAATAATTCGTCATCGGAGATGGCCACACGAACTAGGGAGCTTCCCAGTCATATTGCATGTTGGTTAGGGTGATGGCATGGGTTCACATTTACTACTAAGAATTCCACTAGTAGTTGAGATGGAGTGATTGCCTTCATGGCCCTATCTATGTAAGACTTGACCATAATGGTCCTTATTTGTATCACACGTTAATTACGGATGTAAGACTATTTTTATTCAGTATCTGTGTGTTCAGTGACCATTGATCTCGGGGATCACTGTACACATTCATTCGGCGATCTCGACCTGTAAGTCGGGGGTCCCCACAGAGCTGGTATCAGAGCCATCCTGAGTGTAAGAATCCTTAGGTAGCATGGACGTTAGCCGGGACGGATAGCACACTCATTCCTTACACTTGGGTTTTACACACCCTTACTACCGTTCTATATCCTTCACAGCTTTCTGACCTCTCTCCTAAAACCTTGTAAATGCCCATCGTACTTGAGACACTCCTGGGAGACAGCCTTGAGAAGTGTCAAGTACACCGAAACCCCATTTACCTCTACCACGAGCACTGGGTCAATGCCAACACAAAAGAATATCACTTGTACCTGATCGTGAAGGCGAATAACTCTCCCACAAGTTGGTTCTTTGAGGGGCCACAAATGGAGACTCTGGTATTGGTAGTTGAGTCGGCAGCGCGAGAGGCGCTCGTTCACATTCCCGACTTCCTTCCAGAGATGTTTGATGAGCCGGCTACCCGGCACCTGCCTTTCATTAAGGATGAAGTTGATGGGAGTTGGACGCTAAAACCATCCCCGAAAGGAGGGATGCCACTTGGATTTCAGACCTACATCAGCCTCTGCACCGACAGCCTAGTTCACAACCTGCTTAAGGAATCAGTAAACCTTTGCCAAGAACTCCATCGAGTGCAAGAACTACTATGCCATGAAAATATGAAGGAAACCAAGATCAATAAAGAAGGAGCACTCGAAGGACAGCCTGCTTTCGCATACAGAGGAGGAATACCACCACACAAATTCACCCCCATTCGGAGTCGCCGCATGACCGCCGAAGAGTTTACAGAGCTCTTCACCGCTTCTCCGACGAACCGCCATGGTGATGGACTTCTTCCTTCCCCCACACCCTTGACAAGAGATGATGGACGCATATATGATGACGAAGAGGAAGACCCCGAGGAGCACAAGTGCGAGACAGAGCAATCTGTCGCTTAGGATGAACGTCTTAAAGCTAAACTATGAGTCCCCATGCGAAGTCGAGTCCGTGTATTGGTTCATATGAAACCATGACTGCCTGTAGTTTGTGCCTTTTGTTTGTGTCTTGATGCAAGCCATGCTTTTGCCCTAGGCAACCTGTAATGGGCTACATCAGTTATCTTAATTATTATATTTTCATAACGGATCTATGACCCTTCTTGTTTGGCACACTCGCCCAATACCAAACCCCCCTTATATAGACATGTTCTCCCCTATGTTTTCCTCTTGACCATTTGGGATATCGACCTGACTGCTCCGAACAGCATGCTGATTGCTATTCGGACCAGTACCTTCGGCCAACCCAGCACTAGCGAATCTAGCCAGCAGCCAGGAGCCGGTGGGTCTGCACAAGCTGGAGTTCACCAAGAGCAGCCGCAAGGCGACATTCCCCCGCCACCGCCTCCACCAAAGAACGTGACTGTGGCTCAGTTCCTCGATGCTCTCCAAGAGGATCGCGTGCCTAACAACGCCGCTATCCAGCAGATAGCTCAGGCCTTAGTGAACAACCCGCCGCAGGGCGGGAATGGCAATGCTCGCTCCACTCTGTCGGAGTTCATGAGGACTGCGCCTCCAATATTCACTCAAACAACTAAGCCTCTGGATGCCGATGACTAGATCTGAACCATTGAAGACATACTCATGCTAGTTAAGTGCACTGACTACCGTGAAAAGGTTGTCTATACCTCTCACTGTCTCGGAGGTACTGCCCGGGCTTAGTGGGACGGGTCCAAATCAAGCAAAGCACGCATGTTATCATTTGGGTTGTCTTGAAGGACGGGTTCCGCGCTGCTCACATTCCCCCGGGAATGATAACTATCAAGAAGCGGGAATTCCCTCCACTAAAGCAAGGTAGCGGCATAGTCAAGGAGTACCTGCAGAAGTTTAAACTCTTGTCGAGGTATGCGCCTGATGATGTAAGCACTCAAGCCGCCAACGTGGAATGCTTCATGGAAGGGCTACAACAGTCGCTGCAGTATCAACTCTTTGTCTGTGACTGCCGTACCATGTGATCTAGTAAACAAGGCTCTCATGCTTCAAGACAAGCGACGTGCTATGGATGATACTCACAAACACAAGATGATAGGCAATGGTGGTTCTAGCAACCAGAAGGTTCGTCCATGGCAAACAACCCCGGCAAGGCCTAACTATAAGCAGTAGCAGTACAAGACCCCTACACCTCGCCTAAGCCTTCAGCCTCAGCAGTATGCCAACCCAAAGCCGCCTTTCTACCTGCCCAACAATAGTGGGGGAAAGCCCAACATCCCTCGGCACGTCACTTGCTTCTGGTGTGGACAACCTGGACACTATTCCAGGCAACGCCCCAACAAGAAGCCCGATGCACCACGCCCCAATGCGCCGAATCAAGGGCAAGGTCATGGAGCACCAAGCAAAACTTTGGCTTCTCCCAACCATCAGTACCACAACAGGGGACGTGTGAACCACATCTCCGCAGAGGAAGCCTAGGAAGACTCGGACTACATACTGGGTACATTCCTCGTCAACTCCATTCCATCAACAATATTGTTTGATTGTGGTGCTTCGCATTCATTTGTCACCCAAAAGTTTGCTACGAAGAGTGGATTAAAACCGGTATTCCTAAAGGGTCGAATAGCTTTACAGACCCCGGGTGCAGAATTAAGGACCAACATAGGATGTAGGGGAGTTGGGATCAGAATTAACAGAGTAGACTTCGTAGCAGATCTCATCGTCCTTAAGTCGAAGGCTTGGAGGTGATCCTTGGTATGGACTGGTTGGTCAAGCACTAGAGCATTCTAGACTGCGCCAATAGGGCTATCACCATGACCAGTCTCCAAGGGGTCAAGGTTAAATATATTCCTCAGCCTACTTCTGCTCAAGTTCCTCAGGTTAACTACTTTTAGGGAAAAGAGTTGGATCAAGTGCCAGTGGTATGTAAATATCAAGTGCCAGTGGTATGTAAACTGCCTAGGATGCCTCTTGATCGTGACATCGAGTTCCTCCTTGAGCTTATGCCTGGGTCAAGTCCTATCTATAAGAAGCCCTATAGGATGGGATCCGATGAACTGGCAGAACTAAAGAAGCGGCTAGCTGAGCAAGTCATGAAGGGATTTATTCCCCCTAGTGCCTCACCTTGGGGATCACCTGTTTTATTCGTGTCCAAGAAGGATGGGACAATCAGGCTCTGTGTTGATTACCGTTCCCTCAATGGATTCACGATAAAGAACAAGTATCCACTCACCAAGGTTGAAGACCTATTCAACCATTCAAATGGTGCCAAGGTATTCTCCAAGATCGATCTCAGATTTGGGTACTACCAACTAAAGATTTGGGCCGAAGACATACCAAAGACGACATTCGTGACCAGGTATGGCCTGTACGACTGCACTGCCATGTCATTTTGGTTGACCAATTCCCTAGCCTACTTCATGTACCTTATGAACAAAGTCTTCATGGAATAGCTGGACAAGTTTGTTGTCGTATTCATCAACGACATACTCATCTTCTCCAAGTCTAAAGAAGAGCATGAGGAACACGTGAGGATGGTGTTGGAAAAACTTTGGGAGCATGAACTTTATGCCAAATTCAGCAAGTGTGAATTTTGGTTACACGAAGTTGGATTAGTGGGTCATATCATGACGGAAGATGGATTGGCAGTCGACCCCGCCAAGATTACTATGGTAAAAAACTGGGAATCGCCAATTGATGTGAAGGAAGCCAGAAGCTTCCTCGGACTCGCGTGATATTACCGCAAGTTCGTAGAAGGATTCTCTCGCATCGCTCGGCCAATGACTCAACTCTTGAAGAAAGGAAAGAAGTTCGAATGGACGGTTGAGTGCAAAGAAAGCTTCCAAGAACTGAAGAAGAGGTTAACCACCGCCCCGGTACTGGCCACTCCAAATATCAACAAGGATTTCGTGATATACTGCGATACATCAAGTATCGGGCTCGCTGGCGTTCTGATGAAAGATGGTAGGGTCGTGGCTTATCTATGATGGCAACTGCACCCCAATGAAGAGAACTACGCCACACAGGACCTCGAGTTGGTAGCCATAGTACATGCCTGGAAAACATGATGGCATTACCTTTTGGGGAACAATGCAAAATATACACCGACCACAAGAATTTGAAGTATATTTTTACCTAGAGTGAACTGAATATGAGGCAACATAGATGGTTGGAGTTGATTAAATACTATGACCTCAACATTCCATACCATCCCGGTAAGGCCAACGTGGTCGCATACGCCTTGAGCCGGAAGGCTTGTGCCTTGAATGCCAAGATCAAGAAAAGGCTTCCCGCTCTATATGAGGAGCTGGAAGGCTTCTGGTTGGAGCTAGATGAACAAGGATTCCTAGAAAAACATGAAGCCAAACCCACACTGATCATCGTCATTAAAGAGGCCCGGAAGGGGCGAGAGAGCATTGAAGGCATCAAGAGGAAGATCAAGGAAAGCTTGCTCCCAGGATCATTGCAAGGACCTCCAGAACTTTCGGGAGTGCACAACATCTTCCACGTGTTAAAACTCCGGAAGTGCCTTCAAGCACCAATTTGTCCAGACCTTTATAAGGATGTCGATCATCAAGCGACTGGCCTCTAGTCGGACCTCACTTATTGCGAGAGTCCGATCCGCATTCTGGACGAAGCCGAGCATTGTACTCGAAGTCGTACCATCAAGTACTTCAAGGTCCAGTGGAGCAAACACACCGATGCAGAGGCAACATGGGAGCATGAAGACTATCTTAGATCCGAGTTTCCGTATCTCTTGAGCGCCTAGCTTAGGAATCTCGGGGACGAGATTCTTGTAAGGGGGATAGGTCTGCCACACCCTGTTTTCACACCACTTTGTCTCCTTCCCTTATTTGGTATAAATTAAAACTTTTTAAGTGAATGCCATGAATGCCTTGTTTCTCATTGTTGTATGTGTGTTTGTAAGTAGATCTCTTATAAATCAGTTTTCAAAATGAATGTTTCCACCAAAAACTCCTTTGAGCTATTTTGATAATTCAAAACCTTGCTTTGGGGTTGCACTATAGGTCCCTGAATTTAAGAGAGTGACTTCACCAAAAGATTGTATTTTGATTCTAATATTATTATAACTCTTCAAAACCATGATATGCTTATTTTTAAAGTCATTTTCATATTTTATTTACATGTCCTTTTCTAAGGCCAGAAATGGTATTTTTGGATGTAAAATTATTTTTCTACCTTAGAAAAATCTGAGAAAACTTGGGAATACTCAAGGGACATATATTTTCCATACGTAAGAGTTTCAACCCCTTGTCCCATTCAAAATATTTGAGCAATACGTTGAAAACCAATTCTTTCTATTCTGATCTTTTGAAATATTTCCAAAGGAATTATTCTCAATAAATTCCTAGAAAATTCTAGCATGTCCCACATGCTATATTTGGTGATCATGGCAAGTTTCACCTCCATCCAAGGTGATTTGATTCACCAAATAATTCAGAAACCCTCCCTGTCCAGATTCAAGTTAGAGAAACTCTACATTCCAAATTTTGTCCATTGGCTGTCAAACTTTGCAGGAATGCTCCAAACCTCAAATGATGAGATCATGCCCAGATTTGGATTTGTGAGGATTGATTTGCTCACATCCTCTCACAAGAATGCAAATCTAGCCATTTGTGGATATTTTCAAGTTTACATTGCCAAACTTGTCCAATGGACCTCAAATTTGGTAGGGCCTCCTAATTATGGCTAAAACGAAATCCTGTCAACTTTCAATGCAATTGGAGGAGGTTAATTTCCCCAAACCTGCATCAAACACCTTTCGCCAGATTTGTAAAACAACATTTAGCGACCACCACATTTACCCCTTGCCTCCAAACTCTTGTCACAGATGGCATGTGTGCCTCCTCAGTTGCAGACGAGAGACCCAACATTGTTTCAATGAGAGGGAGCCAAAATCTCCATATTAGCTCCTGAACCAAGGGTGGCATAACCACTTTAACTCTCTCCCCTTGGCCAGTTTACTTCTTCTCGGTTCCAAGCACCGAAGGGGCGTCAAACCCATCTCCCAGAGCGCGCCAGCATGCCATGGCATGCCAAAGCTGCGCTCTGGATGCGCTACAGGGTGCACCCGAGCCTTACGGGACCAGCTCCGATCGGTTCTCGCCTCCACCTGTTGCCCCTCTTTGACCACACCGACGACCACATCTATGGTAGCGTTGGGCCCCTCTTTCCCCCCTCTCCTCTGCCCCTCGAGAGGCGTGTCGCGCGCAGCCAAAGCGGCCAGAAGGACCTCGCCACTTCGACCCGCAAAGGAGCTACCCCCGATCCTCCTGAGGATGCCGCACAGTCCTAAACCACGTCCGGAAACCACATTTTTGTTCTCAAGCTCTCTCTCCCTCTCCTGCCGCCGCAGTAAAACCACTGGCGTGTCACCAGTCGGTGGCTCGTAGCCCACCTATAAATAGGCCACCCCAACTCGCCCAACACCTCAATCCTATCCCTCCTACCACCAATCGACCACCCTAGTGCCCCATTTGATCTAAGAGAGCCCCGGTACTCGATATCGACTGAGGTGCCGCTGCGTCGGGGCTCCGTCGATGTCGGGATACACGCATGCTCCCGAGATCATTTCTCCTTCCCCGTGAGCACACAGACCTCCCCATACTTCTCCACCACTCCCCCGTCCTTCCCCTTCTCGTAGTAGTGATTATGATACCTTCCGAAGGATCTCCGCCGCGTCTACCTCGTCACTAGCAACTCAGGCCACCTCCTTCGTCCCTTCGATGGTCATCAGGTACGTGGAGGATCCACGAGTCCGTTCCCGCATTCTCCTGACCTCGAGAGCCCCGGAGCAGCCGTCGGTGAGCTCTCCATCCTCTTTGTCTAGAGGTGGAAGACGACCCCGATAGCGAGACCCCACCTGTTGGTGACAGTCTCGTCTCTCTCTCCACGCAATTGCTGTCCACACGGCCCCGCGCGTGAGGTTTAAACCTGACGACGCACGCGCCTGGGCTGGCTGGCTGGCTGGCCAGTTGGCCAGCTGGGCCGGCCCAGCCAGTGACCAAGCGAGGCGAGTGAGGTGGATTTTCTCTTTTCATTTTTATCCTGATTTTAAAGTAAATCCACAGAACTAAATATATATCCGAACTTAAATATTTTTCCACCATAATTCTTGTAAAAATGTATAGTATTTAAGAGTGCTGTTATTGAAATTTTCTATAAAATATTTTATGCATATGTTTATTTTAGAACCTAGTTTAAGTATTTTTAACTTATGTTAAAAAGACATTATAAATAACTTTTTCAGTCCAGAACGAGAAACAAACATTTCAATAAATAATAATAGGATTTTACAAAGTACGTCAACATTTTTGATGAGTGTTTTCACTCTATTTTTGGTTGTGGTCCTTAGTATTATTATTACTATTACGACAATAGATCACACGTTTGACAAATGACTTGGACGTGAAGACCTCGAAGACCCCGGATACCTAGCTAATCAAGGCAATCAACCCTTTGACCATGTTTGAGAAAATGTTTTATGCATGACATGTTGATTTTATATTCCGATGCATATAGTCAAGATTAATCGGTACACCCCGGCATGGTGTTCCCGATGGCTCCTCCGGAGCACTTGCATTGAGCATGACCTTGCCATCTATGAGGGTCACGCTAAAGTAAAATTGACAAGTAGATAGTGTGCTATGCATAGGATGGGCACATGCATGGTAATGGTAAAACTAAGGTGAATACAAAGACTTTTACGAAAACCCCGTCGAGTGCCACTAATGCCCGAGGGTGATGATGTTGAGTTGTATGATCACTTGAGAAAGACGTGGTATACCAGAAAGGTTTTGTGTGAGTGGGTTCGGAAAGGGGATTAGATTTAAGATTGGTCGATTGTCATAACCTGACATGTGCGACCACGATACCCCTTTATGGGACAGGGCTGTGTTGATTACTCTGGTCGTGCTAGCAAGGAGCCCGCATTACTAGTGGTCGGAGTGATATGGTCACTCTTGTGATGGGGTCGTGCTAGGCAGGACGACTATGTCATTTTTTCGTGTTCTGGGCACACTATTGGTCCCTGTATGGATGATACGGTCTAGAGTTGGTGCTCGTAAGATGTACATCATGTGGGATGGGTACCAATCGAGTGGACTCTTTGTCTAGTGTCGTCAGGGGAAAGGCATTAATCGGGTACTTACTAATGACCCACAAGTATAGGGGATCAATCATAGTCCTTTCGATAAGTAAGAGTGTCGAACCCAACGAGGAGCAGAAGGATCTGACAAGTGGTTTTCAGCAAGGAAATATCTGCAAGCACTTAAATTATCGGTAACAAGTGATTGTGTGGTGGGATGATTCATAGCAAGCAACAAGTAACAAAAGTAGCAACGGTGCAGCAAAGTGGCCCAATCCCTTTTGTAGCAAGGGATAAGCCTGGACAAAGTCTTATAGGAGAAAAACGATCCTGAGGACACACGGGAATTTCTGTCATGCTAGTTTTTATCATGTTCATATGATTCGCGTTCGTTACTTTGATAGTTTGATATGTTGGTGGACCAGTGCTTGGGTACTGCCCTTACTTGGACAAGCATCCCACTTATGATTAACCCCTTCGCAAGCATCTGCAACTACGAAAGAAGAATTAAGACAAAGTCTAACCATAGCATTAAACTAGTGGATCTAGATCAGCCCCTTATGAAGTAACGCATAAACTAGGGTTTAAGCTTCTGTCACTCTAGCAACCCATCATCTACTTACAACTTCCCAATTCCTTCCTCTAGGCCCAAATAATGGTGAAGTGTTATGTAGTCGACGTTCACGTAACACTACTAGAGGAAACACAACATACAACACATCAAAATATCGAATGAATACCAAATTCACATGACTACTATTAGCATGACTTATCCCAAGTCCACAGAGGTAATGATTAGCATCAAGGATCTGAACATAAACTCTTCCAGCAAGTAATCCAACTAGCATCAACTACAAGGAGTAATTAACACTACTAGCAACCTTACAAGTACCAATCGGAGTCGCGAGCCGAAGATTGGTTACAAGTGATGAACTACGGTTTGGAGATGAGATGGTGCTGATGAAGATGTTGATGGTGATGAGTCCCCTCCGATGAGAGGAGTGTTGGTGATGACTATGGCGATGATTTCCCCCTCTAGGAGGGAAGTTTACCCGACAGGATCGTCCTACCGGAGCTCTAGCTTGGTTCTGCTCAAGTTCCACCTCGTGGCGGCGGAGAATCCTCGTAAAAGCCTCGTCCTGATTTTTTCCCGGACGAAACCCTTCATATAGCAGAAGAGGGGGGGGGGCAGAGGGCCAGCTTGGTGCCCACAAGCCCCCTAGGCGCGACCAGGGGGGTGGCCGCGCCTAACAGGCTTGTGTCCACCTGCTGGCGCCCCTCTGGCGCTTCTTTGGCCCAGTATTTTTTATAAATCCGGAAAAAAATCCTCGTTGATTTTTACGGCGTTTGGAGTTGTGCAGAATAGGTATCTCAAACTTCCTCCAATTTTAGGCCAGAATTCCTGCTGCCGGCATTCTCCCTCTTCAATTAAACCTTGCAAAATAAGAGAGAAAAGGCATAAGTATTGTACCGTGAAGTGAAATAACAGCCCAAGAAGCGATAAATATCAACATGAAAGCATGATGCAAAATGGACGTATCAACTCCCCCAAGCTTCGACCTCGCTTGTCCTCAAGCGAAAGCCTACCTCAATAAATATGTCCACATGTTTAGGGAGAGAGGTGTCGAGAAAACAAAATACAAACATGAATGCATCATGATCATGATCAGAACAAAAATACCAACATATAATCTCTCATGCTAAAGTGACAATTCCTTCACAATGTAAGGCATGGATCAAGAACCTTACCGAGAAGTAACAACGGACATCCTTTAGTCATTGAAGCAATTGCAATTTATCACAACATCAGAAAGACTCAAATAAGAGCTTGTAAAGAAAATCCACATACTTAATCATCTTTTCGTTCACTACAATTGCTACAACTCACGTGGTACTCATGAAATCAAAGTTTCAGTTGGACACAGGGAAAGATAGTGGCTTATAGTTATGCCTCCCAACTGCTTACCTCAAAGGTAATGTCAACAATAATAATTCATGAATGCTTACCTCCAAGTTGACATATGAATATAGAACTTTCCCTAGCATATGACGTTAGCCAAGATAAAGGCGAAATAAGGAATTGGTGTAGATCACCATGACTCTTTCAAAGGGAAAAAAGTTAAGGTACAAGATAGGCCCTTCGCAGAGGGAAGCAGAGGTTGTCATGCACTTTTGAGGTTTGTATGCGTGTCCTCTTAGTGCGGAGGAACGTCACTTTATATTGCCTCCTGTGATAAAGAACTTTATTATGCAGTCTGTCGCTTTTACGTCTTCCTGATCACAGGTTCGTACAAAGGTTATTTTCCACACACTAACAGTTCATACATATTAGGGAGCAATTTTTATTGCTTGCACCGATGACAACTTACTTGAGGGATCTTATTCAATCCATAGGTAGGTATGGTGGACTCTCATGGAAAAACTGGGTGGAAGGTTTATGGATGCACAAGTAGTATCTCTACTTGGTGCGGGAGTTTTGGCTAATATGTGGTGGAAGCAATCGTCACATGCTAAGGGATCTCTAATCATATAACATTGTTCGGAACCAAGCAAACACAATTCATGACGTTGTCTTCCTTGTCCAACATCTACTTCTAGGCATGCAATAGTTTAGTGAGTGTTCACAATCATAGATGGTTTCAAAGATGATATATTTATATGTGAACCTCTCCTTGTTTATCACTTCCTATTAATTGCAACAATGACCAAGGTCTACGTTTGTCTACCCTCAACAAGTTTCAATCAACATTCTTTTTATATGTGAATCCATCACTTCCCATAAGATCATTACATGATCTTTAATGCTTTTGTTCTTTTCTCACTCTTTTGATCAAGGCAAGAGGCAAAACCCTTCAACTAAGACACTCTTTATTATATGGCTCACGAGATCGAATACATCGGGGGTGACACAAAGCAACACTCAAGAATAAAACACTAAGACTTTTAAACTACTAGAGAAAAAGAAAACTGAAAAGGAACAAACTAAAACACAAGTAAAGGCAAAATATGTGATGGTGATACGATACCGGGGCAACTCCCCCAAGATTGGCACAAGACAAGGGGATTTCCCATACACATGCTTAGTTGTCTTCCTTTGGAGGTGATGGTGCTCGAGTTGTTGTAGCCGTCTGAAGCTTGTTTAATTTCCACCTGAGCATAAAATTCTGCTCCCTCAGATCATCATTTTCCTCCTCAAGCTTCAACACCCTCTGACATAATTCCTGCTTACTCTCCTGCAAGAAACGAGAAGAGATAAACAAAGGCTTAGGATTCTTCCTTGAGTGTGGGAGGCTCGACTTCTTGAAATCCACATGCGTGTGTCCAGGTTGGGGTAGAGGAGCCTCCTCTTCATCGGAACTTGTTTGTTCCTTCCCCTTGGGATTAGAATCTTCTTCCTCATCCGTGGTCTAGCCATAAGTATCCAAGTCCCCATAGACCTTGGGGTTAGCGAGGTAATCAACCACATAGCTCTCACCCTCTGAACCCTAAGAAGACATCTTGACCTAAATCTACGGCAGAAAACAGGCTCGAAACGAAAATAGAGGAAATCGGCGTGATACGAGGGTCAGACCTTTCGGGAGAATATATATAGATTTTTTCAAGACCAGAAAGAGTACTCCGCATGAAAATGGAGTCCGGGAGGCACATGAGGTGGCCACAAGCCCCCCAAGCGCGGCTAGGGGGTGGGCCCACACCTAGTAGGCTTGTCGCCTCCTCGCGCGCTTTTCGGACTACTCCCAATTTTTCTATTTTTCAAATATTCCAAAACGGAGAAACATTCCTACTGGAAAAGTTTTGGAGTCCGTTTTCTTACCGAATCATATACCTCTTCGTTTTCGGAGTCTGAAACAGGCTGATAAATATCCCTTAGGTATTCTTCCGGAGATATGGTATTGATAATATTGCTTTCAACATTTATGGGAGTACCTGAGATATAATGCTTGATTCTCTGCCCATTTAGAACTCTCGGACAATTACCTTGCGTGTTGTTGATATTGATAGCACCGGAACGATATACTTCCTCAACAATATAGGGACCTTCCCATTTAGAGAGAAGCTTGCCTGCAAAAAATCTTAAATGAGAATTATATAGCAAGACATAATCACCTACATTGAACTCACGCTATTGTATCCTCTTATCATGCCACCTCTTTACCTTTTCTTTGAACAACTTGGCATTCTCATATGCATGAGCTCTCCATTCATCAAGCGAGCTAATGTCTAATAACGTCTTCTCGCCATCAAGTTTGAAATCATCGTTGAGCTCTTTGATTGCCCAATAAGCTTTATGCTCTAGCTCAAGAGGTAAATGACATGCTTTACTGTACACCATTTTGTATGGAGACATGCCCATGGGCTTCTTATAGGCAGTTCTATAAGACCACATTGCATCATCGAACTTCCTAGACCAATTCTTTCTAGAGCTGTTGACAGTCTTTTGCAGAATTAGCTTAATCTCTCTATTTCTTAGCTCTACTTGACAACTGGACTGAGGGTGATAGGGTGATGCAATTCTATGGTTGACATCGTACTTAGCAAGCGTTTTACGAAAAGCACCATGAATCAAATGTGAACCACCAACGGTCATTAGATATCTAGGGACTCCAAATCTAGGGAAGATAACTTCTTTAAGCATCTTGATAAAAGAGTTGTGATCAGCACTACTAGTGGGGATAGCTTCTACCCACTTTGTGACGTAGTCAACAACAACTAGGATATGAGTATACCGGTTGGATTTTGGAAAAGGTCCCATATAATCAAAGCCCCAAACATCAAATGGTTCAATGACAAGTGAATAGTTCATAGGCATTTCCTGACGTTTACCGATATTACCTATTCTTTGACATTCGTCACAAGACAAGACAAACTTACGGGCATTCTTTAAGAGAGTGGGCCAATAGAAACCTGATTCCCATACCTTGTGTGCAGTTCTATCTCCCGCATGGTGTCCTCCGTAGGCCTTTGAGTGACACTTCTGTAGGATTTGTCCCTGTTCATGTTCAGGTACACAACGTCTAATAACACCATCTACTCCTTCCTTAGAAAGGTGAGGATCATCCCAGAAGTAATGTCTCAAGTCAAAGAAGAATTTCTTCTTTTGCTGGTATGTGAAACTAGGTGGTATATATTTGGCAACTATATAGTTTGGATAATCAGCATACCATGGTGCACTACATGAAGTATTGATGACATTCTATTGCTCATCGGGAAAGCTATCATCAATAGGTTGTGGGTCATCAAGAACGTTCTCTAACCTAGACAAGTTATCTGCTACGGGGTTATTATCACCCTTCTTGTCGACAACGTGCAAATAAAATTCTTGTAGCAAGAGAACCCATCTGATAAGTATAGGTTTAGCGTCTTTCTTCTCCATGAGGTACTTAATAGCAGCGTCATCAGTGTGAGTAGTGACTTTGGAATCAACTATGTAAGACCTGAACTTTTCACATGAAAACACGACTGCTAAAAATTCCGTCTCCGTAGTAGCATAGTTTCTTTGGGCACTGTCTAGAGTTTTACTAGCATAGTGAATAACATTCAACTTCTTATCAACTCTTTGCCCTAGGACAGCACCAACAACATAATCTCTAGCATCACACATGATTTCATAAGGTAAGTTCCAATCAGGTGGTTGAACAATAGGTGCGGTTATCAAAGCCCTCTTAAGTATTTCGAAGGCTTCCTCACAATCATCGTCAAAGAGTAAAGGAATATCGTTTTGCAAGAGATTGGTAAGAGGCATAGAAATCTTAGAGAGGTCTTTAATGAACCTTCTATAAAAACCAGCATGACCAAGGAAACTTCTTATATTTGATATCTGTGGGGTATGGAATTTTCTCAATTGCGTCGACCTTAGCCTTATCTACTTCAATACCTCTTTCAGAAATTTGATGTCCTAAGACGATGCCTTCATTAACCATAAAGTGGCACTTCTCCCAATTCATGACAAGATTGGTGTCTTTACATCTCTACAAGACTCGATCAAGGTTGTTGAGGCAATCATCAAAGGAAGATCCGTAAACAGAGAAGTCATCCTTGAAAACCTGAACAATATTTTCACAAAATTCAGAGAATATAGCCATCATACATCTTTGTAAGGTCACAGGTGCATTACATAGCCAAAAGGCATACGTCTATAAGCAAAGGTACCGAAAGGGCAGGTAAAAGTGGTTTTCTCCTGACCAGATTGTGCAACTGGTATTTGGGAGAAACCAGAATAACCGTCTAGAAAGCAGAAGTGTGTGTGTTTAGACAGTCTTTCTAGCATTTGGTCAATAAGAGGCAAAGGGTAATGATCTTTCCTAGTGGTTTTATTCAATTTCCTATAACCGATCACCATCCTATAGCCAGTAATAATCCTCTGTGGGATCAATTCATCCTTATCATTAGGGACAACGGTAATGCCTCCCTTCTTAGGGACGCAATGCACCGGACTCACCCAATCGCTATGAGCAACAGGATAGATGATACCCGCTTCTAGGAGCTTTAATATTTCTTTTCTCACTACTTCTTTCATCTTAGGATTTAATCTCCTTTGATGATCAACAACTGGCTTGGAATCAGAATCAGTTTTAATCTTGTGCTGGCATAGAGTGGGACTAATGCCCTTAAGATCATCGAGAGTATATCCAATAGCAGCACGGTGCTTTCTCAGAATTCTTTGTAACTTCTTTTCTTCATGCTCTGAGAGGCTAGCACTAATAATAACAGGATATATCTCTTTTTCATCAAGATAAGCATACTTAAGAGCATCAGGCAAGTGTTTAATCTCGAACACAGGATCACCTTTTGGTGGGGGTGGATCCCTAAGAAGTTCAAGAGGCAAGTTATTCTTAAGGATAGGGTATTGTTCTAAGACAACTCTATCTATCTCATCCTTTCATCCATATGCATATCATTTTCATGCTCCAGCAAGTATTGCTCTAAGGGATCAGTAGGAGGGATGACAATAGAAGCTAAGGCAATAGTTTCATCCTTACTAGGCAACTCTTTTTCATGAGGTTGTCTACCAAACTTGGAGAAATTGAGCTCGTGTGACACACCTTCAAAGCCAACATTGACAGTTTGCTTCTCACAGTCAAGATGAGCATTGACGGTATTGAGAAAATGTCTACCAAATATGATGGGACAAAAGCTATCTTGTGCGGTAGCAAGAACGAGGAAATCAGCAGGATACTTCGTTTTACCACACAAGATTTCAACATCCCTAACAATTCCCACATGGCAGATAGTATCTCTATTGGCAAGCTGAATAGTGACATCAATAGGCTCTATCTCAATAGGTGCAATCTCGTCTTTGATTTCATCATATAAGGATTGATGTATTGCGCTAGCACTAGCACCCACGTCACATAAGCCATGATAACAATGATCTCCTATCTTAACAGAAATAACAGGCATGACAACAACAGGCCTATGTTTGTCTCTAGCGTGAGGTTTAGCAATTCTAGCAGCATCTTCACAGAAGTGAATATTATGTCCCTAAACATCGTCGGACAGAAGATCTTTGATAATAGCAATGCTAGGTTCGACTCTAGTTTGCTGAGGGGGTGTAGGTGTTCTAATGTAGCCTCTACGTATCACAGTTGAAGCTTTAGAATGATCCTTCATCCTAACAGGGAAACGTGGTTTCTCAATGTAAGCACTAGGAAAAATAGGATCATTATAGACAATGACTTTCTCTTCAACTGGATTGGGTTTAACTACATTGACTTCTAAAGGAGGATGATATTTAAACCACTTCTCTTTGGGGAGATCAATATGAGCAGCAAAAGATTCACACAATGAAGCTGCTATCTAAAATCACTAAAGGTATTTGTTTCAACAAAGGATTTAACGCAATCAAACCTTAAATTCATACCTAACTCCTTACCTTCTTCAAGCTCCCAATCTTCAGAGTTGAGTTTAATTCTCTCCAATAAATTCCATCTGAAGTCAATATCTCTCTACATAAAAGAACCGGCACAAGAAGTGTCAAGCATGGTGCGATCATCATGAGAAAGCCTAGCATAGAAGTTCTGAGTGATAATTTCTCTCGAGAGCTCATGGTTGGGGCATAAATATAACATTGATTTAAGCCTCACCCAAGCTTGAGCGATGCTTTTTCTGTCATGAGGCCAAAAATTATAAATATAATTCCTACCACGATGTACTAAATGCATAGGATAAAACTTTTGATGAAATTCCAATTTCAACCGATTGTAGTTCCATGATCCAGTATCATCACATAGCCTATACCATGTCAACGCCTTATCCTTCAAAGATAAAGGAAAGACCTTCTTCTTGACCTCATCCACGGGCAAACCTGCAAGCTTAAATAAACCACAAACTTCATCTACATAAACCACAAACCTGCAATCTACAAGATGGAAGTATGGATGTGATGTTCCATCTCCTGTAAAAGGATTAGCGAGCAGTTTCTCAAGCATACCCGAAGGAAATTCAAAGAAAATGTTTTCACTAGGTGCAACAGGTTGAGGAGCAACAATTTGTGCTTCCGTTCGAGGTGAAGATACCCCAAACAAGCCCCTCGGCAAGGAAATATCTGCAAGCACAGAAATTATCGGTAACAAGTGATTGTGTGGTGAGATGATTCATAGCAAGCAACATGTATCAAAAGTAGAAATAGTGCAGCAAAGTGGCCCAATCCCTTTTGTAGCAAGGGACAAGCCTGGATAAAGTATTATAGGAGGAAAAACGCTCCTGAGGACACACGGGAATTTCTGTCATGCTAGTTTTAATCATGTTCATATGATTCACGTTCGTTACTTTGATAGTTTGATATGTGGGTGCACCAGTGCTTGGGTACTGCCCTTACTTGGACAAGCATCCCACTTATGATTAACCCCTGTCGCAAGCATCCGCCACTAAGAAAGAAGAATTAAGACAAAGTCTAATCATAGCATTAAACTAGTGGATCCAAATCAGCCCCTTACGAAGTAACGCATAAACTAGGGTTTAAGCTTCTGTCACTCTAGCAATCCATCATCTACTTACTACTTCCCAATGCCTTCCTCTAGGCCCAAATAATGGTGAAGTGTTATGTAGTCGACGTTCACATAACACCACTAGAGGAAAAACAACATACAACACATCAAAATATCGAACGAATACCAAATTCACATGACTACTATTAGCATGACTTATCCCATGTCCTCAGGAACAAAAGTAATTACCCACAAAGCATAATCATATTCATGAACAGAGAGGTAATGAGTAGCATCAAGGATCTGAACATAAACTCTTCCACCAAGTAATCCAACTAGCATCAACTACAAGGAGTAATTAACACTACTAGCAACCTTACAAGTACAAATCGAAGTCGCGAGACGAAGATTGGTTACAAGTGATGAACTAGGGTTTGGAGATGAGATGGTGCTGATGAAGATGTTGATGGTGATGAGTCCCCTCTGATGAGAGGAGTGTTGGTGATGACGATGGCGACGATTTCCCCCTCCGGGAGGGAAGTTCCCTTGGCAGTATCATCCTGCCGGAGCTCTAGATTGTTTCTGCTCAAGGTCCGCCTGATTTTTTCCCGGACGAAACCCTTCATATAGCAGAAGAGGGGGCCAGAGGGCTAGCTGGGTGCCCACAAGCCCCCTAGTCGCGGCCAGGGGGGTGGCCGCGCCTAGCAGGCTTGTGGCCACCTGCTGGCGCCACTCTCGCGCTTCTTCAGCCTAGTATTTTGTATAAATCCGGAAAAAATTCCTCATTGATTTTTACGGCGTTTGGAGTTGCGCAGAATAGGTATCTCAAACTTGCTCCAATTTCAGGCCAGAATTCCAGCTGTCGGCATTCTCCCTCTTCTAGTAAACCTTGCAAAATAAGAGAGAAAAGGCATAAGTATTGTACCGTGAAGTGAAACAACAGCCCAAGAAGCGATAAATATCAACATGAAAGCATGATGCAAAATGGACGTATCACTTACCTTGGGTATGTTATATGCCGCGAGTCGTGGATGACACGGAAGTTTCCCGGATCTCGTGGGTATAGCGTACAACCTCTGTAGAGTGTCAAACTAATCGAATAGTCGTGTCCACTTTCAAGGACAGTTGTGTGGTGCTCCTTAAACTACGTCTAAACCATGTGTGCGTGTGTATAAAGGTGTTACCTGAGAAAGTGATTACTTGGTCAGGTTTGCTGACTTGACATGAAGGATGAACATGAGGTGTTCAATCCTTGGTGTATTTGAGATGATATTGGTAACCTGATCCTATGGTTACTACTTACTTATTGAAGCATGACTATCTAGGTACATGACCATGTTTACGCATTTATAAAACTTGCTTTCCGCAAAGGCTGAATTATACTTCATTTTGCACTGATTTACATAATATGCATCATGGGCTGTTTGCGAGTATAATCAAATTACTCATTGGCTTGCCACTTGTTATTTTATAGACCAAACATGGAGGAACCAGAATATGGACAAGAATTCGTCATCGAAGATGGACACGCAAACTGGGCCGCTTCCTAGTCAGAATGCGTGTTGGTTAGGCTGATGGCATGGGTTCACGTTTACTAGCAAGAATTCCGCTAGTAATTGAGTTGGAGTGATTGGCCTTCATGGCACTATCTATGTAAGACTTGACCACAATGGTCCTTATTTGTATCACACGTAAATTATGGATGTAAGACTCGTGTTATTCAGTATGTGTGTGTTCAGTGAGCATTGATCTTTGGGATCACGTACCTGTTCATTCGTCGATCTCGACTCGTAAGTCAGGGTCCCCTCACCATTCCCACCAAATCGATGCAACCGAATCCATATTAGTTTTACCGATTTCGGCTGACCAACATTGTGTTGCCTCAGTACACAAAATTTGAATATCCGAGTTTGAGTATCGGTGTCACTGAGTTTGGCCATCTGACTGTTAGCCACCTTTTTGGTGCCACCGAGTTGTGTATATTGGGCCCACCGAGATTCAAAAGTTACTGCCTTGTGTGAATCGGTACCACCGAGTTTATGACTTCGGTGTCACCTAGTTTGCCCCTTTACGTGTAACGGTTGGATTTTGTGTGCTGCCTATATATACCCCTTCACCAAGCTCTTACTCGTGGGAGAAGCACTCAGAATACACACTCCATTGCCAGATCCATTTTCTGAGAGAGAACCACCTTCTCATGTGTTGAGACCAAGATATTCTAATCCAACCATTTGAAACTTGATCTCTAGCCTCCCCAAATAGCTTTCCACCAAATCAATCTCTCCTACCCATGCCTATTCTGTGAGAGAGTGATTTTTTTGTTGAGGAGACTATCTTTAGAAGCACAATAGCAAGGAGTTCATTGATCTACCACATCTATTACCTTTTGGAGGGTGGTGCCTCCTAGATTGGTTAGGTGTCGCTTGGGAGCCTCCTACTTTGTGTTGTGGAGTTGAACCAAGATGTTTGTAAGGGAAAGGAGATCGCCTACTTCATGAAGATCTATCGTGAGTAAGGCTAGTCCTTCATGGGTGGAAGCCGTGGTGGAATAGACAAGGCCGCTTCTTCGTGGACCCCTTATGGGTGGAGCCCTCCGTGAACTCTCGCAGTTGTTACCCTCCGTGGATTGAAGTCTCCACTAACATGGACGTATGATAGCACCACCTATCGGAACCATGCCAAAAATCGTCGTGTCAAACTCATGTGTTTGATCTCCCTACCTTACTCCTTTACTTTACACTTGTATGTTTTACTTTCCGCTGCTATACTCTTAGAACTGCATGTGTAGGGTGTACTTAACTTGCTATAACTGCCAAAGCTGCCTCTCAGCTAAAATTGGTAAAAGGAAAAAAATTCATCTTGTCAAGTAGTGTAATCACCCCCTCTAGACATACTTTCGATCCTACAAGTGGTATCAGAGCTTTGGTATCCACTGCATTGGTTTCATAACCTAGGAGAGTATGGCATCTAGTGAGGGAAATTATCACCGTAGAGGACCATATTTCGATGGCAATTTTGCTAGTTGGAACGGTAAGTTGAAAATGCATATTCTAGGTTTTAATCCTCATGTTTCGGCTGTTATTCGGGTTTGTGTGCAAGGTAACTTCTTTGGAGAAGGGCATGAACTTGATCGTGATGAGACATCTGATGAACTGAAGAAGTTACAACTCAATGCTCAAGCATGTGACATCATCTTCAATTGTCTATGCCCCGAAGAATTCAACAAAATCAGCCACCATGAGAATGCAAAAGAAATTTGGCATACTTTGGTCGATATGCTCGAAGGTACTAATTCTATCAGAGAATCTAAGCTGATGTGCTTCAAAGTGAGCTTGACAAGTTTAGGATGAAGTATGGTGAAGGTGTCGTTGAAATGTACTCTAGGCTAGCTCTCATCACCAATGAGATTGCCGCTTAGGAAGTGAAGAGATGACCGACAAAATTCATCATCAAGAAGATACTTAGAGCTCTTGATGGAAATTATGAAACATTGTGCACATTGATCCAAATGATGCCAAACTACAAAGGTCTCAAGCCAACTGAAGTCATTCGTAGGATTGTTGCTCATGAGATGTCACTCAAGGACAAAGATGAGCTGCACAACAAGTCAAGCGGTGCTTACAAAGCTTCATGAGATAGTCCCTCTACTTTAAAGGATAATCTTGTCACTGATGAAGAGATAAGCCTCATGGTTAGAAAATTCAATGAGTTCTACAATAGTAGATGCAAAGTGAGAATCTCAAGCTCAAGACATGATGAGAAGCGTTCTTCCAGTAATGACCGAAACTGCTACAATTGTGGGAAGCCCGGACACTACTCCAATGAGTGCTTGACTCCCTAAAAACAAAGAGAAGAGTCACCTCGAAGACGAAGCTCAAGAGATGAGTCACCTCGTAGAGAAAGAAGTAGTAGATAACATTGTTATGAACAAAGACACTCACGGCGAGGGAAGAAATCATAGAATAAGGACACATACGCCAAGAGAAGCTCAAGAAGAAGACATCAAGATCATGTTGGTGAATGGGTTTCTGGCTCCAAGTCTGACCACCATTCTGAGAGAACATGTCACTCCAACTCCGACTATAGTCAAGATGAAGGTGTTGCTGGCATTTCACTTGTTCCCCAAGAGGAGAAGTACGATCCTACTCCTCCCGAAGGAACAAGATCACAAGATGGCCTTCTACCACAAGACCACAAGGGCAAGGGAAAGCTTCAGGATGACATTGACCTATTTGAAGTAGAACCCCAAGTCAAGCTCAAGTGGATTCCCAAGGACACTACTAGCTCTACCTCATCTAGTTCTACAACAACTCCAAGGATTTCCATTAATGTGATGTCGATCCCCGAGAGGAGGAACTAGAATGTTCTTCAGGGGTGACTCTGCCAATGAAATTCACTCTTATTAATTTTTGGCAAGACCTATACGGAATAAATCTCAACCATATGCATTAGCTCAAGGAGTCAGACATTTCCTCAAAGGTAAGCAAGGAACAAGGTAACTAATGCATCTTTGGGCATCATCCCATGTGTGTTTCACTCTATGTCCATAGATATTCTTGCATATGTTCCTTTTGCTTTGGGACTAACCCATGTCGGTGAGAGGAGTAAGAAATAACAAGGATTGCTCCCAACTCAATATGATCTTCATCAACATTGAGCATACACCACTACTTCGCCTACTTGAAGTCTTCTACGACAAAACCCAAGGTTAGTTTATCCCTCTTAGGGGGGATGTCATATCAAGAGGGTATTTACTCTAAATCTTGAGTATAAGCATCTCCTAAGGATATGAACACATTAATGCTTAGGTAAAAGTGGTAATCCCACTTGTGCCTAACGATGATTATGACCTATGATCAAGTATTCTTACTTGGCTCCTAAGTCAATATACTCATATATAGATGACTTTGTCATCGCCCAAGTGCTTGATAGCTGCTAGGATGTTTGTCATCCTATTTTGTCTATCATTCTTATTGTGTTTGCTCGCATGAGGACATCCAATTGTTGTTATTTAGCTCTTGATTTATCTTTTTCTAATTGGATGGACAAGAATACCTTGGGCCCTTCTCTAGCTATCTATGCTATCTCATCTAAAGTTCTATTCATGCTTCATCAGAACACTTGAACAAGCACTTGTCGATCCCTCTATGTGAAGGTGCCCCCGGAGTTCCGTATCGTCAAAGGATGCCTTCCAAAACCATTTTTGAAAATCTCAGTCAGACCAACTCCGTAAACTCGGTTCCACCGAATTTCCAAAGTTGATCTTATCTTTCAATCTCGGTAACACCTAAATCACAATCTCGGTACCGAGTTTCCCTATCAACTGACAATAGAGGAACTTGGTGACACAAATTTTGTAATCTCGGTGACACTGACAGCGAACGAGTATATATTCCAGTGGACGGGTTCTTTGAATTTAGATCTTCAAAACCGTTTTGCGTCAAGCCATAAGGTGCCCCTGGACCCGTGGTCGTCGTATTTGCCTCCCCGAGCGCCTCCGCCGTTGGGAATCACCGCTGTCAATTAATTCTTCACCGCCGTCGCCAAGTTATGGTTCGGATCCGCTTTTCTCTTGCACTCCCTTGGTCAATCTCTTGCACATTAGAAATTTTATCTACAAGCCATCATGTGAAAACCTCTCCTTCCAATAGAAGTTCCTGTTGATTAGCGAACGAGAAATCTTCTAGGTTTATCCATCTGCATAACACATCTCAGTTCCACCGAGTTGCAAAAATCGGTTCCACCGATTTGAGTCTAGGGTTACTGAGAATGAACTTGGTGAGACCGACTTGTCACTTTCGGTGCCACAGAAGTGATGACCAAGTTTCTATAAAGACGTTCATTTGTCTCGGTGACTCCGAAAATTCAAACTCGGTGCTACCAAAATGTGACGTGCAGAAAGCTAAAACTAAGGATTTCTTTGTACAAATTTTTGAAAACATCTGAATTTTGTGATGCTCAACCCTTCTGCCTTTCCTATATCTACTTGACACATTTGATGTTTACTTCTGAGTGTTTGCTTATCTGCCAAGATGTATTGATTAGAAGATACCCAGAATGATTTTAGAGAGCCAAGTGTTGAGATGGACCCAGGCACTAGTTGAGAGAAGACCAACTTTGACCCTGGATCTTACATCTCCCATGGCTTGCCCAAGGCAGCTACTAGGCAGAGGAAGAAACTGAACTCTGCTGAAGAGGACTCAAAATATGCCGGAGGAAACTTCGACTCCTCCAAAGGCTCCTAAGAAAGTCAGGAAATAGTGCGCAAGACCTACTGATGTAAGAGCTCCTGAATTTGCAAAGCAGAGCACAACACTCTCCATAGATAAACCTGCCAAGAAGGCTCGTGTGAAGAGAGCAAGGAAGAGGGTAGTTCATGTTGTGGGGATACAGACTTCTATGTATGAGGAGTGTGAAGAAGATGCTGGTGAAGATGAGATCCGAGTTCCTCCAAATAAGAAAAAACTCATGACTGATGCCATGCCCAAGAAATATACTCCTAAGCCTCCATCCAAGACAAAGAAGGTTATAGCTCATAGAAAGACTACAAAGGATATTCCTGCAGCTGCCAAGGATAAAGGCCCTGCTTCTATTGCCTTTGCCGCAGAAGGGGAAGAAGATGAGAATGTACCTATACTTAGGAAGCTCCAACTAACCTTGCCAGTACATAATACTCCTCACACAGTAGTAGAAGATATGAGGAAGAGGAAAGATGCAGGTTTGAGGAAATGGAGAGCTGCAGATCCATATGCCAGAAGGAGAATTGTTGTTGATCCAAGGTTACACACCAAGGAACAACAAGATTTTTATGAGACTGTCATGTTTTACAAGAGTCCAGCCGTCAGTGATATGAGATACGTTGACTGGGAATATATCAAAGAAAATGAAAATTTCTTTCCCCATGTCAAAGAAAATTTTAGGCTAGTGGACATTGAAGATTTTGTTGGAAAAGAGATGATCCCATGGAATGATCAGCTGATCATGCAATTTTACTCAACTGTTCGTTTCTATGGAGATGGTTCTTTGGTTTGGATGACCGAAGATCACAAATATGAGTCTACGATTGATGAGTGGGACACTATCATTGGTAGCCCCAAGCAGAAAAAGAGTGATGTGGATGTGTATTATGAAGCAAAGATGAGCCACAACACCATGGCGAACTTGTACAAGTTAATTCCTCACAAGTATTTGGCTAGTCACAAGATGGGCTCAGTATACTTTTTGCAAGCAGGGACACCCACAACTAACACCATTCCGAGACATAGCTTGATTCCCAAATCAGGTGATGATAGGATGATTCGAAGACACTCCATCAATCTGTTGCATCATTTGGACTCACACTAGATTAAGAGTCATGGAGTTGATAGTAGAGACTATACGGAGGACTGCTCCTGATCAGAAAAAAATCATGTGGATATGCCCCTTACTTTTAGATGCTTATCAATGCTAAGCTAGGAAGTGGTGCATATCTCTTAGATCATCCCCATCTACCCCTTTAGACATAATTTCAAGACAATGTCGTGGTGATGGATGAAAATTATCTCAGGTCAGGTGCAGCAAGAATGACAGCAGAGGCAGCAGAAGCTGAGGATGCTAGAAATAAGCCACCACCAGTTCCACAACTCGGAACTAAACCTGAGAAAATGACATTTCTAGTTAGCTCGATCCACAAAATGGAGAAGAACATCCAGGAGATACTGGAAAGTCAAAAAATCCTTGAGAGATTCGTGGAAACTAAGTTTCATGACATAGAAAGATCATTCACTTATCTTGTTGGTGTCATGTGCATTACTATTCATTCTTATATTGTATGTGCACCACCAAGATGTATGTGACATGGAAGAGTAACCCATGATCCTAATCGATTGTGCATTTGCATTCAAATGCAAAAAAATTAAATAATGCACAAATTTAGGGGGAGCTCTTTCTTTTCACATACTTCTCAAAGCGTTGATGCTAATCTTGATTATATATTTTGTCGAAGATTTGATCTATATGTTGTCATCAATTACCAAAAAGGGGGAGACTGAAAGCATAATTGCTCCCTAGGGTGGTTTTGATAAATGATCACAACATATGCATCATTGGACTAATATGTTTTCCAAGTATATTTCAAAAAAGTTCAAAAGATGCTATGGCTAAAGGATTATGTGGAGATGCCCCTTGATGCAAGAAAGGAATAAGATTGGCTCATGCTTCAAGCTAGAATACTCTTCATTTTATAATTGTGAGAAATCACTTTTGATTCCATAGGAAATCCAATACTATTAAAAGGGGGTGAGGTAGTAAAATGAACTGATTGCTCAAACTGCTAAAAGTTAGCCACCAAAATACTCAATCATTTTTCCCACATAACTATTCTGTCCAAGTCCACATACTCAAATTCGGTGTCACCAAGTTTCACATTTCAGACCCACCAAGTTTAACCTGAGACAGAAACCCAAGGCATTCCCACCAAATCGGTGCAACCGAATCCTTATAGTTGGTACCGAGTTTGGGTGACCAACATTCTGTTGCCTCGGTACACAAAATTGGAATTTCGGAGTTTGAGTATCGGTGCCACCAAATTTAGCCATCTGGCCATTAACCACCTTTTCGGTGCAACCGAGTTGTGTATATCGGTCCCAGCTTGATTCAAAAGTTATTGCCCTTGTGTGAATCGGTACCACCGAGTTTATGACTTTGGTGTCACCGAGTTTGCCACTTTAGGTGTAACGGTTGGATTTTATATGTTGCCTATACATACCCCTTCAACCACGTCTCCCTCTTGGGAGAAGCACTCAGAACTCATACTTCATTGCCAGATCCATTTTCTGAGAGAGAACCACCAACTAATGTGTTGAGACCAAGATATTCCAATCCAACCATTTCAACCATGATCTCTAGCCTCCCCAAACAACTTTCCACCAAATCAATCTCCCCTACCCATGTCTGTTCAATGACAGAGTGATTTTGTGTTGAGGAGACTATCTTTAGAAGCACAAGAGCAAGGAGTTCATTGATCTACCACATCCATTTCCTTTTGGAGGGTGGTGCCTCCTAGATTGGTTAGGTGTCGCTTGGGAGCCTCCTACTTCGCATTGTGTAGTTGAACCAAGATGTTTGTAAGGGCAAGGAGATCGCCTACTTCGTGAAGATCTACCGTGGGTAAGGCAATCCTTCGTGTGAGGAAGCCGTGGTGGAATAGAACAAGACGCTTCTTCGTGGACCCGTTGTGGGTAGAGCCCTCCATGGACTATCGCACCCGTTACCCTTCGTGGGTTGAAATCTCCACTAACATGGACGTACAATAGCACCACCTATCGGAACCATGCCAAAAATCATCGTGTCAACCTCATGCGTTTGATATCCCTACCTTACTCATTTACTTTACACCTGCATGTTTTACTTTCCGCTGCTACACTCTTAGAACTGCATGTGTAGGATGTACTTAACTTGCTATAACTACCAAAGCCTACTTTCAACTAAAATTGGGAAAAGGCAAAAAAGTATCTTGCCAAGTAATCTAATCATCCCCCTCTGAACATACTTTCGATCCTGCAATAGGAATAGCTCAAAATATTGGTCAGGAAGAATAACTTTGAGGTGGTTCTACTACCTACACAAATTTCATCATAATGTTCTCCGCCAGATAGGAATTTTGGAGTGATTATTTTTGCACGTTGAGGGATGATCTTATGATTCTATTATGTTAGAATTGTTGAGAGGTTGCACTAGCGAAAGTATGAACCCTAGGCCTTATTTCTGATCATTTATACAATGTTCTGCTCACTGTTTTCCACTTTCTACCTTGTTGTTTTTCTATTTTCACATTACAAAAAATATATCTACTCTCTGTACTACTTGTATCACCATCCCTTCGCGAAACTAGTGCACCTATACAATTTTCCATTGTATTGGGTGTGTTGGGGACACAAGAGATTAGTTGTATTTGATTGCAGAGTTGTTTAAAGGGACCAAATTCATCCTACACCTCCCACGGATTGATAAACCTTAGGTCATCCACTTGCGGTAAATTTTCAGATGTCCTACAGAACCCTAATCTTGAAGGCCCAACAACGTCTACAAGAATAAAGTTTCATAGTAGACATCAAGATCTTTTCTAGCGTCGTTGCTTGGGAGGTGAGTGCTTGGAGGTATATCTTCAGATCTTGCAATTAAATCTTTTACTTTCTTGTTTGTAACGAGTTTGGTTTTATAAAAGAAAACTACAAAAAATGGAATTTAGGTTGCCTCATTTTCTTTGTCTCTATAATGTCTTTCGTGAACATGATGATTCAGAAAATTGTACTCAATTAATAGAGGAAGAATTTATGAAAATGCTTAATGTGAAATCCATGAATGATGAGCATGATAGTATATTTTTGGTATGAGTTCTCTAAATATCCATAATGCTAATGATATGCAAAGCTGCAAGCTTGGGGATGCTATATTTGATAAAGATGCTATTTTTAGTCCCCCAAGTTTTCATGAGAAAATTTATTATGATGAAATCATGCCTCCTATCTATGATGATTATTGTGATGACATTTATGCTATAAATAATAGGGATAACCATGAAACTTGTCATCATGATTTTAATTTTCGCATGGATTATATCAATCAAATATCTCATGATAGGTATTTCGGTGAGCTTGCTACCACAACTATGAATGATAAGAATTTTTCTTGTGTGGGTAGTAATAATTTTTTTATGCATGTACATGATAAAAAGAATGCTTTATGTGATAGTTATATTATTGAATTCCTTCATGATGCTACTGAAAATTCTTATGAGGGAGGAACATATGCTTGTAGGAATTGCAATAATATAAAATTTCCTCTGTATGTGTTCATAGTTTCAAAGTCATGCTTGTTTTGCCTTCCTATTGTAGTTGATTCTTGCTCCCATAAATTGTTTCCCCACAAAATCCCTATGCATAGGAAGTGGGTTAGACTTAAATGTGCTTGTCATGTTCTTCATGATGATCTCTTGCATGTTTCAATTACTACTTTTTATGTGAGCATCATTGAAATCATCATGCCTAGTTAAAAGGCATTATAGAAAAGCGCGTGTTGGGAGACAAGCCTACACTTTAACTTTCTGTTTTTGTATGTTCACATGATTAATCCACTTCATTAATAATGTTTGGTGTCATTTATTTCAATAATATGCCAATTAAAGCATTTGGGATAATGTGGATACTTGCTTGTTTGATTCGGTGCCAAACAGAAACTTTTACGTCTAGTGCCGATTTTCTCTTCTTTTACTGAGTGTCAAAAAATTCTAGCATTTTACATAGTTTTGGTATGCAAATTGTATGTGTTTTCCTAATTTTTCAGAATTTTTGAAGTTACGGAAGTATGGTCTTCATTCAGATCTTCACAGACTATTCTGTTTTTGATAGATTCCGTTTTGCATGCATAAGTTGCTTGTTTTAATGTTTCCATCTCTTATATTTGGTGATATAAATTATGGGAATGACAGAATAAAGTTATTAATCTTGTCATGACAGTACCTAAGTGAACGATCTATCTTTATTACACTAACCCATCTCATGAAGTTCCGTTAAGTTTTGTGTGATTGAAGTTTTCTAGTTTTGGGTGAGATACCGATATGAGTTGAATAAGGAGAAGCGATAACCAAAGATTGGGGATGTCCAAGGCACCCCCAAAGTAATATCCAAGGAATACTCAAGCGTACAAGCTTGGGGACGCCCCGGAAGGCATCCCCTCTTATGCCTCCAACATTATCTGTATATCTTATTTGGAGCTATATTTTTATTCATCACATGATATGTGTTTTTCTTCGAGCATCATTTTATTTTGTTTTTCTCTCACTAGATGTTATTTATAATCTTCTTTCACTAATAGTTCAAAGAATTTCCTATAGAATGCTTGAATTTCATGTGTAATGTGTGCTGTACAAAAACAAAAACTTTTGTTGTAGTATTTGAATTATCATATTTTACTGGAACATGGAAAGTTTCTGAAATTCTTACACAGTACTGCAAAACAAATTATTTATCCTGTAGTAAATTGTCATAATTTTGGGAGGTACATAAGCACACTATTTTAATAGATTGCTACATATTGTAGTGTTTGGACAAATTGCTATCATAGTTTTGTTATCTACTTATCCTAGAGTTTTCATTGCTTATATTGGTAGATATAAATTGTGGAAAAGATAGTGTATAGTATCTAATGTTTGAATATTACGCAATTGTTCTTGGCAGGACATGAAGTATTGGTTTAGTTTTATGTGTACTATCCTATCCCACGATTTCTTTTCAAGTTTTGTGTG